>NC_133524.1:4996500-5633750 GCF_049354715.1 Callithrix jacchus
AACACACATATGTAGTTAATTAAAACTTCCTTAATTTTACTTTTCCACGTAACTGTAAAAAAACACTGCAAAGTGTTATTATATTACCTATTTCTTCCCTCATTAATAAAATATAGAAAAGAATTTTAAAAATTATAATGCATACAGAAAATTATAAAGCTATAATTTTACTGTTACTTGACAGAGGTAGTTATTGCTAAGTGAGAGAAAATATAGAAATCTCGTGTTCATCTTTAGTATTTAAGTATAGGCTGTTTTAGTAACTAGAGACAACTGATACTTTTCTAAAAATAATGAATTAAAGATGTATTCTAGACCAAATATTAAGCCATGAGTATAGGAGTGGCTTAGAAATAAATTAATTTCTCCCTCCAATATATTAATCATCTAACTTCTATAATTTTAGGGACTCAAATTCTATAGCCACACAGAAAGAGGATATCTTTAAACAAAATAGAACTCTTTGTAGAATTTGTCACTTCTAAATGCTTAGATTTTAGTGTGAAATGAATGAAGTCATTCTACATTTTTTTATTTAAATAAAAGAGCTTAGAACTTAGTAATGAGTGCATAATTATTATTCAAAGCTGACATAAAAAGACATAAACAAGTAAAATTTTTCAAAGAAGTGTTTAGTGGGCCAGGCACCGTGGCTTATGCCTATGATCCCAGCACTTTGGGAGGCCAAAGCAGGCAGATCACCTGAGGTTGGGAGTTTGAGATCAGCTTGGTCAACATGGTGAAACCCTGTATCTACTAAAAATACAAAAATTAGCTGGGTGTGGTGGCACACATCTATAATCCTAACTACTTGGGAGGCTGAGGCAGGAGAATCGCTTGAACCTGGGAGGCAGAGGTTGCAGTGAGTGAAGATTGCACCACTGCACTCCAGCCTGGGTGACAGAGCGGGACTCCATCTCAAAAAACAAACAAAAAAAGAAATGTTTAACGGGATGGTTACTTAACCAAATGCAGAAAAGAAAATACAGAATGATGAAATAAAACAAAAAGTAGTTTAACTCTATGACTTGGTCTGGGTACGCCTTTGATACTGGTTTTTTAATTTTCCATTGGGCTGTTTTGAACTTGACTTAACACCTTCAAGAATGTCAGGGACGTTGGAGTTTATTTCAACTCAGGTGACTTAGGAGTAATGCACTAATGGTATGGTTGTCTATATGTTAAGAAAATAAGACACAATTCTGTGACTTGTTGATTTGAAAGGATCCATAATCTTGAGAAAAGCACTGAGTAGTGGTTCAGAAATCAAGTACTTGTTGGGCAGGCAATGTGCTCCATTCTAGTTTCTCTAATGCTAAGAACCCTAATTTCTTCATAGGTAGCATGAGCTAGTGATAAGGGTTATATGTGAAAGATTTAGCTCAGTGCTTGGCACAAATAGGTGAGCAAAAGCAGCTCTAGTGATGGCTAAGAAAATTACCCAGATAACAGTGGGTAGTAAACTTGTTTGGGGAGCATTTGGTAAGTTTGCCTTTAAAAGCAACTAAATAAAACACAGAAAAGTTGTACAAGTACAAACTGAGAAGGAGAGGATGAGGGGCATTTTTTTAACTGCTTTCACTTTTATGTGATGATTAATATCATTATTTAAATGTGACATGAGAGTCAGGGTTATAAAAAGATCCATATACTTGCTTTTGAAAGGAAATAAGATAAAAAGATGAATTTCTATTTCTTTCGTGAGAATGCTGTAGCTCAGCTTTTCTTTTCATATTCAAACTGTGACTGAGGTGGGAACTCTATAAAGAAAAATAACTTCAATTTCATAAAACTTATTGTAGTCGATCATCTCTATGGAGTGAGGGATTTAAACCCCTTTGGCAATTTTAATTGCTCAAGTTCCCAGGAGACCAAGCACTCTCTGGAGTAGTGACAGAAGAATCTGAGCTGATTCTGTGCTGGTTTACAGGAGTCAATTAAAGAAAGCAATTACAGTTCCAAATGGTGTGAACATAGATTGACCTAATTTGATCTCTGTTAATCAGGTACATACACAACCCCATTTCCAGAACAAACTTAAATTGAGCAAGAAACATGAAATGAATCCTCTCAACTAAGTTCAACCAACAATAGACAAGGAGAAAAAAAATCCAGTAGGCATTATTTAAAACTGTACTGATGATACATAAAACGCATACTCAATCCATAAATCAGTTTCCTATCTTTGTTCCTATTTTTATTTCCCATGGGTAGATACTTTTATTATTGTTGTTCAACTAATTATTGTGTGTTAGAATTAATTAATGGCATTACCTTAATTAATCTGCAATCCCATTTGTTAAGTAGAATGCCTCTTTATGAAGAAGGAAAGGGAAGCAGGCTGGGTGCGGTGGCTCACATCTGTAATCCCAGCATTTTGGGAGGACAAGGCAGATTGCTTGGGCTCAGGAGTTTGGCACATGCTGGGAAACACGGCAAAAACCCGTCTCTACAAAATACATAAAAGAATTAGGATGATGTGGTGGTGCATCTATAGTCCCAGCTATTCTGGAGGCTGAAGGGAGAGAGTCCTTTGAGCCTAGGAGTTCAAGGCTACAGTAAGGAGAGACTGCAGCACAGCACTCCAGCCTGGGTGACAGAGCCAGACCCTGTCCCAAAAAACAAAACAAAACAAAAAATCCAAAAACACATTTTAAAAACAACTCTAAATTTTAAGGGGCCAGAACTACGCATGTATCAACAGCAACTATTTTAAATTGCAAATATTAAAGGAAATTTTAACGAAAGGAACAAGGAAGAGAATACTTACTTTCAACGTTATTATGCAACATGACCTTCTAGATTTTAGCAAATAGATTAAAGAATAAGTTAGCAGCATGAACTGTATAAATGAAAAGATACAATTATTTCTGTTTTTTCTGTGGATATGATCATATACATGAAAAACTGAGTAGCAAGAAAAAGTAGAAACTAGCATTAATATTAGCATTTGAAAAACTAGCTGGCTACAATTAATTACCTTAAAACATAATATTTTTCTAGTCCTATAATTAAGGGGAAAACAGAAACTCAGTGACGGTTTATAGTAAGAAAATAATATAGTCATCAAGAGTCAAGAATAGTATCGAAGCATATGAAAAGATCACTTTTGATGAAAAAATTACCACTGAAATTGTTCATGTGTATAAATGCACGTTTGTGTGATTCCATCCAATTCCAATATAATGATTTTATTTCTGAATTGGGCAAAGTAATCTTAAAATGCATTGAGAACACAAATCACACAAATAGCCAAATTGTTGAAAAATAGAATGGCTGCCAGGCATGGAGGGTAAAAGAGAACTTGTCTTGTCAGGTACAAAAATCTACATCCTGGCTTGTGCAGTGACTCACGCCTGTAATCCCAGCACTTTGGGAGGCTGAGGCAGGTGGATGACTTAAGACCAGGAGTTCGAGAACATCCTGGCCAACATGGTGAATACCGTCTCTACGAAAAATACAAAAATTAGCCGGGCATGGTGGTGAGCACCTGTAGTCCCAGCTACTCACGAGGCTGAGGCAGAAGAATCACTTGAACCCGGGAGGGAGAGGTTGCATTGAGCCAAGACTGTGCTACTGTCCTCCAGCCTGTGTGATAAACTAAGACTCCATCTCAAAAAAAAAAAAAAAAAAAAAGCACATCCTGATCACCATCACAAACTCCCTATGTATCCATAGAGAGATGCAGAGAAAATTTGAGTGAACAGACTAGAAGATCAGAATGAGACCTCAGGGTGAATCTCTTCATCGTTTTGCTCTCAAAGTAAACAGCATCATTTCTGTCTCTCCTTTTCACATCTTCTTTGTATAGACTCAGCACACCCTGCACAAGGTAGCTCCCCTTAGCCAACGCAATGCATAGCGCTTGTTAGGTAACAGCAGACCTTACTTGTGGCAGCCACAACCATGCAGCAGGGCAGAGCTTGCAGAGTAGGCCTGGATTTCAACCTTCCTTTGTCCCTGTCTGATGTGTTTTGTGGCCGCTATAAACCCACACAGCTCTACCTATGGGCTTTTCCTTCAAAGCAACAATCCTCTGTGTGACCAGCGACTGAGCACAACTCTGCCTGTAGACACTAGTTGTACTTATCCTTCAAAGCATTAAACATAACTGTAATTATATTTTAATGTCTTTTTAAAAAATTTTATTTCCATAGGTTTTTGGGTGTTTCATGAGGAAGTTCTTTAGTGGTGACTTGTGAGACTTCTGTGCACCTATCACCCAAGCAGTGTACCCTGAGCCTAATAATAGTCTTTTATCCCTCACCTGCTTCCCATACTTTCTCCCTGAGTCCCCAAAGTCTATTGTGTCATTCTTATGCCTTTGCATCCTCATAGCTTAGCTCCCACTTATGAGTAAGAACATATTTTAATGTCTTAAAATAATTTTCCTTACTAGAATATAAGCTCCATGAGGAACAGGAATGCAACTGTCTTGTTTACCTTGGATTCCCAGCGGCTGAAACTATAATGGTGCAACATTGATTTTCGAAGTACATAAGATAAAAAGATGAACTTATCACAGAACGATACCTTCAATGGTAGAAATTTCAGACACATCTGTGGATCTTTGTTCTCTGTGGGCTTCCAATCAAAAACGTCTGCCTAGTTTATAAATTTCTCCAGGTCTGAGCTGATTCACAATGTAGAAGTCAGGTGGTGTCCTCACTCCCTTGCATGTCAGGTGTACACCCTATGACAATTTCTAGTGATACTGGACAGTCAACAAGGAGATTTGGTTTAAGAAGTGAATGGCTTGTTGGCAGGGGCACTGGGCTCCTGGCTTCTCCTTGAAAGATGTTAGGCTGAATATCAGCAACAAAAGTGGCATTTCTGGTTTCCAACAGCAAGAGTGAAAGGTGGTATGCAACCTGCTATTTGTGCTATAAAAGCTCCAAAAATGTGGCTGAATTTCTTTTGCAGGCTGCATAATCTTTAAGACCTAACTTCTGATACCCCAGGATATGTTTTGAGCTTTGCACTATTGGATAGGAAAATCTTTTGCTGCCTAAGGTAGTAAGTGTGAATACTAGTTATTGCACCAAAAAAAAGGATTGCATGTGTTTTTTAAGTTTGCTAGAACTGCCATAGCAATGTGTCACTATTTGAATGGCTTATGCAATAGAAATTGATTGCCATACAGTTCTGGAGGCCAGAAGTGTGAGATCAGGAGGATGCTCTTGCTGAAGGTGTGAGGTCAAGATTTGATCGAGCATTTTTTTTAGTTTCTTGTAGTTTCTTGGTGGAATAAATCCAATTTCTGCTTCTGTCTTACTTGACCTTCTCCCTGTGAGTCTTTATGTCCAAATGTTTCCTTTTCATAAAGACACTGGTCATATTGGAATAAGGGTCCACATTATTCTGATAAGACCCAATCCTAACTTAATTATATCTGCAATTAACTTAATTCAAAATATGGTCATATTCTAAGGTATTGGGGGGGCAGGAAGGGCTTTATCATATAAATTTTTGGAGGATACATAAGTCAAATCATAATAAAGGCTAATGAACACGGATACCATGCAGGCTTCTATGAAAAATGGTGGAGATGATAGTTGCTAGTGGCACATCCAGGGACCCCCTTCCACTTAGATAATGACATTTCCCCTCTTTACAGAAGACTGCTAAACATGGTTTTCTAGTCTGTTGTGGTCTAACTTTTCACTCCCACCATGAGCGATTCGGTCTGTCCTAGGCGGATGTTACAGACATACTTGATGTCATCATATCTTTCAAGGGCATGCTTCTAGCACAAAAGTGTTGCTGTCAGGGAGTCATTGTGAAGCTGTCCAGATTCATGGTAAATATGACGAATGACAATGTCACATGTGTGCTGGGGCCCTTACAAGTGCTCATAAATCATTGAGTTCATATTATAATGTGGATTTTCAAGAGCATTTTCCAAAGATGACTTTTCTAGGTTAAATGTACCAACCTGAGTCTATTGTTCTTGCTTTTTTTTTTTTTTTTTTTTTTGTAGTTTATAGACTGGTACCATGCAAACTAGGGTATTCACAGAGTGGCTAAATATATGAATTTCATGGCGCCCTAGATTCTAATTGTATGCATTCCTGCAGATGAATCTCCAGTTTTCTAGGTCTAAGCACTCATTGTATATTCCAAAAATAATGCTGTATTAAATGAGCTACCTAGCTGCCCTGCTAATAAACAGGGAAAGCAGCAGAATGTGCTCCATTTAAATTACATTACCTATGGCTCCAATAGTCATGATGGACGCCTAAGTTTCCCAAACTGCCATGTGTATTTCAAGCACTAACCCAAATTAACTTTGTGCTGCATTTGTGGATGGCACTCAGCCTTTCTGAGTCAACCTCAGTGTTCCCAGAGTAACTAATCTGCTTCATTAATTTCTGTACATTGAGAGGGCATAAAAGAGGAAAACGAGATTTGTTAAAAGTCTCTAAATGAAGCCAAACAAGAGACAGAATGGGAAAATGAAGTGATTGTGTGGAGATTCTTTCAATTTCTATTGCCAGGAGCTAAAGGTGGTTGCGGATGTGTTAAGGAGGGAGGCTATAAATGAGTCCTTCAGGATTTCTCAAGCATGGACTAATAAAAAGTTTATAGCAGCCCTACAACAGCGTTCTGTCTTCTTCTTTACATACGTTGTTTAATTTGCCATTTTTATTAAGTTGGCCTCTTTTGGCTCCCTTTAAGGGTCTTAGTTACACGTATACAGAAATGTCACAGGAAGGGGTTAAGAAGATTATGCTGTTAAAATGAGATTGCATCATGATTTGGCATTTGCATGCTGGCCACAGGGGTGGACGTGCTGGAAAGACCTCTCAGAACATGCGGACATTTAAACACACTGGTTTTACTGAGTGTAGTGTTAATCTCTGAGCTAACAGCTGCCTGAGGTAATGGAGATATGGGGCATGTTTGCAAATAGCAAAAGTCTAGACATTTTTTTAAATTGAATGGTCTAACTTGATTCTTCGAGTGTATCTGTTTTACCTTCATGAAAACCATGTGATCTCTCTGAATCATTTTCCTAATTATATAATAGGGTTTTGCCCTATTATATAATAGGGCATCATGAATATTGTGGTAGTGTTATTAATATTGTGGCCACAAACCTTTTGAAACCTAAAACTATGGTCAACTTATGGATTTTTGTTTAATTTCTCCGGTGAATCCTTCAGAGCAGGGTTCCCCAACCACCAAGCCATGAACTGGTACCAGTTCATGGCCTATTAATAAACAGGCTGTGGCCAGGTGAAGTGACTCACAACTGTAATCTCAGCACTTTGGGAGGCCAAGGCAGCAAATCATTTCAGGTCAGGAGTTCAAGACCATCCTGACCAACAAGGCAAGACCCCATCTCTACTAAAAATACAAAAATTAGCTGGGTGTGGTGGCAGGTGCTTTTAATCGCAGCAACTTGGGAGCCTGAGGTAAGAGAATTGCTTGAACCCAGGAGGCAGAGGTTGCAGTGAGCTGACATCATGCCACTGCACTCCAGCCTGAGCAACAGAGTGAGACTATGTCTCAAAACAAAAAACAAAACAAAAGAAAAAACCAGGCAGCACAGCAGGAGGTGAAAGGCGGACCAGCAAGCAAAGCTTCATCTGTATTTCCAGCCACTCCCCATTGCTCTCATTATCACCTAACTTCTGCCTCCTGTTATATCAGCAGAGGCGTTAGATTCTCATAGGAGTGAAAATCCTATGATGCACTGTATGCTCTTTATAAGAATCTAATGCCCAATGATCTGTCACTGTCTCCCATCATCCCCAGATGGGACTGTCTAGTTGCCAGAAAACAAGCTCGGGGTTCTCATGGATTCTACATTATGGAAAGTGGTATAATTATTTCATTGTGTCAAAATGGAATAATAATAAACATAAAGAACAAATGTATTGCCTTTGCATTATCTCCAAAACATCTTCCCCAACTCACAGTCCACGAAAAAATTGTCTTCCAAGGAACTGGACCCTGATGCCAAAAAGATTGGGAGCACTTTTTTAGAGTATTGTCTTTTCTTAACCAACTTATGCAGATTATATCAATAAATGCTTTCATAGATTTCTTAGAAAGAATTTATGAGGCCTCTATGCATTTGCCTCTCACTGTTATGACATATAGCTGGTTATATCCCAACAGTAATGATTTATGTTTAGAATTTTGACAATATCTGAAAAAACAGAATCATTAATGCCATCTTATTTCTAAAGACAACACACTACACAAAATGTTTATAAAATAAACAGAAATATATTACTCACCATCAAGTCAAAATATCCTAAAAGCAGGACCATAATATGTGTTTAACATTGAAAATAAGCACCATATTAAAAATCTGCTAAGTTTAGTTATGACTTTCTAGCTTATGTAGTTGCTTTTAAAATTAGATAGATGAAAGATACTTAAATAAATGAATGATAGATATAGATGAATAGGCAGAGAGATGGAAAGACAGAGAAAAATTGAGAGAATGAATGAATGGAAAAATACATTCACAGATAAATAGAGATGGACAGGTGGTTAGATAGATATGGATAGAGAGATAGAAAGGTAGAGATGCATGAATAGATAAATGAATAAGTACATGCAAGATTAATGGAGATGATGGGTAGATGGATAGTTAGATATGAATGGAAAGACAGAAAAATAAGAGATGGATGTATGTTTGAAATAAAACAGATGATAGATGGATGGATAGATAGATGATTAGCTACATAGGTGATAAACACAATAACTGAGTAACTATTTGTGGTGAATAGACTCCAGTTTGGACTCCATGACCCTACCTCCTGGTATTCACACTCTTGTGTAATCCCCTCACAGTGTGAGTGGGACTTTTTTCTTGCTCTAACCCATAGACTGCCAAATGTATTAAGATCACCTTCTTTGATTAGGTGCTCTTTGTGGCAATTATGATAGTGTTGTGCATGAAATGTTTGTATCCCCCCAACATTCATATGTTGAAATCTTAACCCCCAAGGTAATGCTATGTGGAGGTGGGGCCTTCAGGAGGTGATTAGGTTTAGATGAAGTCACGAGCCTGGAGCTCCCATGATGGGATTTGTTTCCTTATAAGAAGAAGTGACACCAGAGGTTACTCTCCCTTTCTTTGTCTTCCATGAAAGAAGGTGGATATAAGAGGAAGAGGGAAGCCTCATCAGGAACTGAATTTCCAGCACTTTGATCTTGGACTTCCAGCCTCTAGAACTATGAGAAATATATTTGTTGTTTAAGCCTCTCAGTCTATGCTATTTGTTATAACCGCCTGAGCTGCCTAAGACAGATGAAATATGTCTTTGGTAATTACATTATCTTCAATAAGACTTCATTTTACTAGTTGACTAACTCTAGAATTCAGCTTTTTTCGCTTGCTACCTTTGAAGAAGAAAGACACCATGCTGTGGATGGACATTTGGGGAGCATATGTGGCCTCTATTGGCTCACAGTGGCCTTCAACCCAGAGCCAGCTCATAGTCAGTTAGAAGTCACTGTAGGACTTTCTCAGTCCTACAGCTATGAGAAAATAAATTCTGTCATCAACCTAAGTGAGCTTGCAAATGATTTTATCCACAGTCAGCCTTTCTGATGAGAATGCATCCCTGGCTAATATTTTATTTGCAGCCTTGCAGAAGACCTAGTGACCTTGTGTCTGGCCTTTTGACCTACAGAAACAGTAAACTGATAAATGTAGATTATTTTAAGATGCTGAATGTGTGAAAATTTCTTATGTAAATTAGACCCATGCTTTGGGTGCAATGTGTTCCCAGTGATTACTGACATATTATGTTAGCAGAGGATAAAAAGTCACATGTTCATAGTTGAGCCTGTATTTTATGAATTTAACCTCATCCCATTATTTTTTATATTTTTAAATCCTTCTGTTATAAAGATACATGCATGCCTATGTTCACTGCAGCACTATTTACAATAGCAAAGACATGGAATCAACCCAAATCTCAATCAATGATAGACTGGATTAAAAAAAAATATGTAGGACATATACACAATGGAATATTACGCAGCAATAAAAAAGGAATGAGATCATGTCCTTTGCAGGAACATGGATGGAGCGGGAAGCTGTTATCCTCAACAACCTAATGCAGAAACAGAAAACCAAACACTGCATGTTCTCACTTATAAGTGGGAGCTGAACAATAAGACCATGAACAATAAGATACATGAAGGGAAACAATATACACTGGCACCTGTCAGTCGGGGGAGGAGAAAGAGATCATCAAGAAGAACAGCTAATAAGTGCTGGGCTTAATACCTAGGTGATGGAATGATCCATGCTGTTAACCACCATGGTACAAGTTTACCTATGTAACAAGCCTGCATATCCCACACATGTACCCCAGAACTTAAAAAAAAGTTGATAATAAAAAAGACATGATTTAACTTAAAAATATTTTACTCCTTTAAAAATTTTCTTCTCTTTTCCTTTTTTTGCTAACACACCAATAAAATATGTGTTTGAAGATGATGTCAATACTTTTTTCAGACTCAAACTGATGTTGTTTCTTTATTTCTTGCCAACATCACATTACTCACATTTCTATATATTTTGCTGTTTGAACGTCCCATTTTCGTCTATTCATTCTTTAATTACATATTGTCCTTGGGTGCTATTGCCTCATAATGTTTCCTCAAAATTTTAGGGTATCTTGCCAATTTCTACAAAATAATAAACATTTTCTTTGGGATTGCATTGTTTTGATATGAAATGATATGTCATTTTTACGTTATTGAGTTTTCCTATCTACATATATTCATACTTCTCCATTTATTTCTATTTTCTGTTACTTTTCAACAATACTGGGAGCTTTCTCTTTTAAAGTCTTGTACATTCTTGTTATAATCTTCTGATTAAGAAAATATTTTAAACATTAAATGTGCAGACACTAAGAAGTAATTTTGCTTCTGACCATTTTTTAAAAGATATAACTACCCCCAAAATTCCCACTCCCTGCTTCCACCACATATTACTACTTTCCTAATTATTCTCCTTTTTAAAAAATTTCATGTTTATGTATGTATCCTAACAAAAACATATTTGATTGGTTTCAATTTTGGCATATAAAACATATTATCTTCTCCATTTATGCACATATATTTCTGCCAATTCCTTCTTTAGCTCAAATATATGCCTCTGAGACTTGGTCTTCTTGGTAAATATAAACCGATTTGCTCCAATAACTCTGTATAATATTCAGCTATACGAATAAATAAGGGATATTTTTCCCATTCCTCCACTGATGTAAATTTAAGATGTTTCCAGTTTTTTCCCTATTTAAAACCTGATTGAAGTGAGCAACTTTGCTCTGCATGAGGGAGGGTTGAGCTGAAAGTGGAATTGCTAGGAGGACATCACAGTGAGACAATTCAAGGCTTGTGTGTGCTGCTGCCTTGTAAGGAAGAGGACAATATAGCTTCTGGAAATATATCTTCCTACATCTTCCATGAAAGAAATGCAGCTTTTCGTGTGGACACATATGGTCATACCAGAACAGTTGACTGCATCTTCCCACCATGGATGCACTGCCAATTGCACATTGTTTTCCAGTTTTTGTAATAGATATATTTGGAAAAAGGCTCACAAATGTTAATTTAAGGGATTTTTCTACTCAATACCTTAATATTCACTGAAAGTCAAATGTTCTATTTGATCAATCTACTCTATAAATTACTTAAGGCTAGCTAGACATATTCACTTCATTTTTTTTTCTTTAGAGACAGGATCTTGCTGTGTTGTGCAGCCTGGAGTGCAGTGGTGAGATTATAGCTCACTGCAGCCTCAGCTTCCTGGCTTCAAGTGATCCTCTCGCCTTCCGCTTTCTGAGTGGCTTGGATCCAAGGTTCACGTCACCATGGTCAGCTATTTTTTATTTTTTGTAGAGTTAGAGGTCTCCAATTCCTGGGCTCAAGTGATCCTCCTACTTTGGCCTCCCTAAAGTGATGAGATTATGGGCATGAGCCACTGCAGCTGTCCTCACTTCATTTTTATGGCAATGATTCGTAAGGTACATTTCATATGAACTGTACCATCCAAATTGTGTATTTATTAATACTTTATTTTTTCTTGGAAATCATATTCAGCAAAAAAGTGATGGCTGTCACTTTACAAATTATTACATTTTTCTTCTTTATGCCTTTTTGTAGAATAGCTGAAGATGGAATCAACTATAATTTTTCCTATAGCTATCATGTTTTGCACAATAAGTGATCTTCTTTACCATTTCATGTGTGTTATAAAGTTTATCTATGTGGATCTCTGTTTTATAATTTCCCTCTCAGTAAAAGAGAATAATCAGATGTTTCTCTGATGACCATGGAAATTCTAAAGATGGGATTTTTAGTGTGTCTTTTATTCTTTCTCAAGCATCATGCTGGACATTCAACAAAATGAATCATTTTGATATTTCAGAAAAAAAGATTTGATGTAAATTACTAAGAAGCTGCCAAGTGAATCAAGCACAGTTACTTTCAGGCCTGGGCTTCTGCAAAGAAAATCTTGGTAATAAATGAATAGCACAACAGCCTTTCAAATCATTAATCTCACTGTCAGCTTTCAAGAAATGTAAGATATATGAACAGTATCTATGTTGTCATGGGATTTATGCTTTCCGCACCACATCGGAGTTTGCAGCCTCTCATCTTCTGTTAACACCACCCACCCCACCATGGTTCACTGTCAGAATCTCCCTATAGCAGCCACCATAGCCCCAGTTGCCTGCCCAAGACACAACTGTTTTAGGAGGGAGAAAGAGTGGGTGGGGAATAACTTTTAATTTCTGCATAAAGATGAAAAGATATATATAACATCAAAAAACAAAAGAACCTGTCATGACTTAAGCCAATAATCCTTAAATGTGGCCGTGTGTTTATTTATTAGGTCCGGTGTTCTCTGAGTATTGGAACAGGCTATGTTGTCTTGGATAGACAGCAGAAACTTCAATAAGAATTCATCTGCCTCATGGAACCAAATCATTCTGCTGCCAATTGGCAAGAAGAAATTAGACCAGCATAGAAAACACAGAATTGGCTCAGCTCTTTTCTTTTCTCTAATCTGATTTTGTCTTTCTCCTGGAACATCAAACCATAAACTCTTCCCTCATTTTCATGGGTCAGTTGCTTCAGAGAGTGTGGCTCACTGATGCTTTAAGATTAGAATGAACCTTGAACTTGGATTATTTTTAAAAATATAAGTGGGAGCTAGAAGATAACAACTCATGGACAAAAAGAAGGGAACAACAGACACTGGGGTCTACTTGATGGTGGAGAGTAGGATAAAGGAGAGGAGCAGCAAATGTATCTATTGAGTACTAGGCTTAGAACCCGAGTAACAAAATAACATGTACAACAAACCCCTGTGACACACATTTACCTATATAACAAACCTGCACATGTACCCCTGAATCTAAAATAGAAGTTAAAAAAGTACAACTTTGTTAATCACAAATTATTTATCTTCAGTTTTATGAATAGCAACATACCTTCAACAGCTTGCTTTCTTTTAATGATACAGCATTTGAAAGTTATATTTCTATTAGGGTGTGTCCTATTACTCTACATTGAACAAGTTTTCTTGATTAGACTTCAATGAAAAACTCCTTTGTTTTCCCTGAACAGCTTATAAAATATTTCAGGAAAATGTGCATTGAAGTTGAAGATGCAGTTATCAGACAGACAGAATTAGTATTTGTGAATATGTATGCAAAACTATGTAAACAAACATATGTAAAAATAAATAATACCACATATATGTGTGTGCATGTATACTCTTAAATATAGGGTCCATTCTGCAGAGAATAAAAATGAAAACACAGGTAAGTTTTACTTTATTTTTCCTTATTCAAGGTGACCCTACATTTATTTTCTCCACAACTGAAATGAAATATTTGTTGATATAGATGTTTCTAAATAGAGGTAAATCCCTAGTTACAAATCGACAATGTTAAAGAAGTTTTTTTTTAAAAAAAAAACTAACTAGACTGTAAGTGTAATTATTATCAATTCATGGTTTAAAATTAGTAACCTTCCAACACCATGGTGAATGAATAACTGATGATTCAACTTTTTAGTAAATATATCTGTGTGTAATATGATTTGGCTGTGTCCCTACCCAAATTTCCTCTTTGATTATAGCTCCCATAATTCCCATATGTCTTGGGAGAGACTTGGTGGGAAGTAACTGAATAATGGGGGTGGATATTTCCCATACCGTTTTCCTGGTAGTGAATAAGTCTCATGAGATCTGATGGTTTTATGAAGGGGAGCTCCCCTACACACGCTCTATTGTCTGTCACCATGTAAGACATGACTTTGCTCTTCATTTGCCCTCTGCTATGATTATGAGGGCTCCTGGCCATGTGGAACTACGAGTCCATTAAACCTCTTCCCTTTGTAAATTACCCAGTCTCAGGTATATCTTTATTAGCAGCATGAGAATGAACTAATACAATGTGCCACCATTCAAGTTTGTATCTGGATCATAAACTTTCCCCAAATTCCTCCTGTGCCCCCCCAAAACTTTGCATCCAACATGAAGTTTTCATTACACCCCAGTTTAGCCTGTATGAATGCTTCTGTAAATTTCATATCAATGAATTCTTCTGCTTTAAAAATGTATATGAATAAAGTTAGGTGAATATGTTTTTCTGCACTAAGACGTTTTGTTCAAATATTAATTAAAAAAAAAAATTGGTCCGTCTGGTTGTGTATAGTGGATCATGTCCTTTTCACAGTTATGATATGCCATTAAAATAACAATAATGATTTTTTATTTATCTCGTTTATGTCCTCATGATTTAATTGTCCCTTTTGTAAAGTGAAAAGCTAAATTTTAAGAATGTCTGCTCAACAGTTTTTATCTTTAATTAGAATGCATTCACATTGCTTTCATTTACATTGAATATTATTCTTAAAGAGTTGGATTTATTTTTTTGTCCTCTTATGCTGTGAATTTCTAAATATCTTAATTTTTCTGTTTTTTTTTTTAAATTTGGGTTCTTTGAAGTTTACTTGTTTAATTATTTCACTGATGTAATTTACTTGTTTAGTTACTGCCCTGATATTCTCATGCTGGAAGTTGTGTGTACACTCCCCTTATAATGCATCGATTTCTATTACACCCATTCACATGTGTAGGTCAATATTACCTAGAAATTTTACTGTATAATATTTTAATTAAATAAATAATAATGATAACATATCAGATTAATGATTTTATAATTAAATTTTACTTTATCCACAGATGTACCACTGTCAGTTACAACTAATGACAAGATACGATTTTTGTAAAATGTTTTCTATTCTTGCTATATTTACCATGCTTAGGATTTTTGCTAGAAAGACCATGGGTATTTTATTTTATTTTGTTTTTGTTTGAGACAGGGTCACTCTGTCAACCAGCTTGGAGTGCAGTGGCATGATCATGGCTCACTGCAGCTTCGACCTCCCAGGCTCAAGCTATCCTCCCGCCTCAGCTTCCCAAATATCTAGGACTACAGGTGCACACCATCATGCCTGGGTAATCTTTAAAAAAGAAAATTATTTTAGTAGAGATGAGGTCTTGCTATGTTGCCCAGGCTGTTCTCAAACTCCTAGGCTCAGGTAATCCCCCGCTCCATTCTCGCAAGTGCTGTAATTACAAGCATGAGCAACTGGGCCCAGCCTGTTTTATTTTTTATAATGAATATTTTAAATGTTTTAATAATGAGTGGTAGTATATAAAACAAGAAATGCTTAGTATGTATAAAGAAGATATATCAGTTACCAGAAAGTTAGATCTTATGATACTTAAAACTGTGGTGGCGTATATCACAAAATCTTACCATTTCAAGAATGTTATGTAAATGGAGTGATACTGTATGTGACATTTTGAGACTGGTATTACTTATTTAGCCAAATGCCCTCAGGATCCATCCAGTTGTTGTGTGAACTATTCATTCATCTATTTTCATTTTTGAATAATATTCCGCTGTATGGATGCTTTCCAGTTTGTTTCACCACTGACTTATTCGGTGTCATTTTGGTTGTTTCCAATTTTATGCTAGTAGCAAAAGCAATTTTTAAAAGATACATTGTTGATATGTATGTGCTTAATTGCTTTTATTTTGTTTCCTTTTCCATTTGTTTCTCTGTTCTTCATTTCTCTGTTTTTGTTTTTGTTTTCCTAATTGTCTTCCTCTGGGTTACAGTTATTTGCTAATTAAACATTAGTTTTTTCGTAGGGTTTTCAGTGTATCTCTCTGTACAGATGTTACTGATTGATGTGAGTATTATATGCATATGGCTCATCACTACCTGCTAGTCTCAGCATCTTACTTGTTTGAAAGAAGGGTAGAAACCTTTCTTTCCGTTATCTCTCTTTACCTTTCCTTATCTATAATACAACTATCTTAATTATATATTCAACAAGCATTCACAACCACATATGACAATGGTATTTTTTTTTTTGCTTCAAATATTAAACATACTTGAAAAAACTGAAGGAGAGAATGAGAGGCCATTGTATTAACTAAAATGTTTTCTCTTTCTGTTGTTTTGTCTTCCTTCCTGGTGCCCCAAGTTTTCTTCTTCTTTATTCTTTACTTCATGTTTTAAAAATTTAAGTCATCCTTCATGGGTAGGCTTGTTGGAGACAACATCTCTTGGCTTTCCTTCATGTATGTCTAGGATTCTACATTAATTCATAAACAAATGTGTTAGCTAGATATATAACCCTGTGTTTACAGTGATTTGTATTAAGCACATAAAAATCCTGTGTTGATATTTACTGAACTCCATGGTTTTAATGAAAAATCTACTGTTAGACAATGCGTTTTTGTCCAGCATAGATGATGCATCATTTCTCTCCGATGCTTCCAAAATTTATTTCTTTGTCTTTAAGTTTCTTTAGTTAAACCAGGATGCATCCTGGTGTCAATGTCTTTAAGTTTATTCTGTTTGAGTTCACAGTTCTTCAAATTGTACATTCATTACTTTTGCTAAATTAGGAAACTGTTTCAGTCATGTATTTTTTTTTTCAGCACAAATTATTTCCCCATTCCTTCTGAGACTCCAGTCACATAAAGTTATGTCTCTGAAACTCTGTACATAATTTTCTATCTATTTTTCTGCTATTTAAATGGGATTAAAGCAATTTCTATTCTATATTCAAACTCAGTTATCTTTCCTTTGTTCTCTCCATTTCTCTGTTAAACCTGTCTGGTAATCGTTTATTCAATGATGATATTGGTTAGTCCTAAAATTTTCATTTTGTTCTTCTCTATGTCTTCTGCTTCTTTTGTAAAACTTTCTATTTGTTCATCTGTCTCAAGAATTTTTAATTGCTCATTGAAGGAATGTTATGTTTTAGTGTGGACAGTGATTCCCAGTTGCATCCTGGACATTTAGGATTATGTTTGGGACTTTGCACACTGTTTAATTATTTTGTTTTAGGAGACCTCTGCTGAGATCATGCCTATGGGAGAAGTGGAGTACCACCTCACTGTAGGGAGGAGTGGGTAGAAGTTCACATTTTCCCTGTAATCTCTGTGATCCATGTTGATAAGGCCACTGTGGGGCTGTGAGGAGGGTAAAGGGATGTCTCATAATGACTGCAATGACACCACAATGGGAATCAGGCAAACTTCTCACCCTGACTCTCCACTGGGTCTCTTCTGACACCACCCCAGCTAGCACAGAGAGAGAGTTTGTATTAATCAGGGTTTTCTGAGGAAGACTCTATAGAAGATAGATGGATACATAGATAGATTCAAAGAGATTTGTTAAGAGAAACTGGCTAACAAAATGGAAAATGAGAGGTCCCAAAATCTGTAGGCAGCAAGTTGGAGATTCAGGAGAGCTGGTAGTCTAAGTTCTAGTCTGAGACGAAAGGCCTGAGACCCAGGACAGCTCATTGTGTGAGTTTCAATATGAGTTTGAAGGCCCAAGACCCAGGAGAGCCAATGGTGTGAGTTCAAGCCTGAGTCTGAAGGCCTGAGAACTAGGAGAGCTGATGATACGAGTTCTAGTCTGAGTCTGAAGGACTGAGTTGAAACCCAGGAGAGCTGATGGTTAAGTTCCAGTCTGAGTCTGAAGTCCTGAGACCCAGGAGAGTTGATGGTATGAGGTCTAGTCTGAAGGGCTGAGACCTAGGAGAGCTGATGGTGTAAGTTACAGTCTTAGTCTAAGGACCTGAGACCCAGGAGAGCCAAGGGTGTGAATTCCATTCTGAGTCTGAAAATCCAAGACCCAGGAGAGCTGGTGGTGTGGTGTCCAGACTGGAGCCCCGAGGCCCAGGAAAATCAGTGTTGTAAGTGCCAGTTTACTGACAGGAGAATCCTAATGTTTTAGCTGAATCAGTCAGACAGGTGAGGTTCACTGTTATTCAGTCTCTGTGTTCTATTCTGGTCTACAATAAGTTGGAGAGGACCCATAAACAGCAGGGGGGCAATTCACTATATGCAGTGTATGAATTCAAATAGGACTCTCATACAAGTACCCACCTCACAGACACATTCAAAATAATGATTTCCCAAATATCTGGGCAACCTATGACCCAGTCAACTAGATACAAAAAATAATAATAACAGTGATGTTGCCTTGCTTCTGCCTAGAAGGAATGAAAGCCCAGACCAGCTAGTCTTGTCAGATATCCACCTGGTTGTTGGGGAGGGATAATTTGTTACCAATGGACAATGGTAAGAATTTATGCTTGAAGATCAGTCTTTGCTGACGGGAGTGGATGGGAACCCGCCGTGTGTCTGTAGTATATGCTGGACACACAGAAAATCCAGAGAACTCATTATCATGTTTTCCCCAGGTGCTCAGGTCTTTAGCTGTTCTTTCTTCTTCTCTTCCTCTGTCAGAGACTTCTTATATTTGCTTTATAAGTAATGTCCAGGTTTTATGGTTGTATTTAGTTGTCGAAACAGGGAGAATTGTGTCTTCTCCATCTTGCCCCAGAATTACAAATTTGAAGTATTGAATCTTTTTCAGTATGACTAAAAACTATCTGCAAACTCAAATTTGCAAGTGGTGCACAAAGTAAATCCACTTAAATGTTTGTTTGACCACATAATTGTTTGAATCAAGTACAGTCAAATATACCTGTTTCAAATCTAACAAAGGCTTCAGAGAGACTTTCTAAGGATAAGTTTCAGTTTGATGACTCAGAAACTCTGAGGATTTTGAGCACTGTAAGTTAATACTAGAGAGGATTCAATGAATAGTAAACCTTCAAAATTGTTTTCCTTAGAACTTCAGATCTTCCTGCACTTTTAAAATTGCTTTCTGTGCATTAAACAATGTGATGCATTGTAAAAAATGTGTCTTATGTTAATAATCAACACAATTTATGTGCGTGTTCTATTCTGTGTTCTAGTGAAAGTTAAATATTTGAAGCGCAAATGATTCTTTCATCTTTGATCTGAAGCTACATTTTGAAAATATTGACTGAGAATACAATGAAGTATATAATCATTTTCCAAATGGTAGCAATGACTAGAATGGGTGAGGCATGTCTCAGTAGCAACATTTCACTTCCTTCAAGATCTGACTTTCTATAAATAATTCCTAATGAAACACAGCTAGGAACCAAGACAAGAATGTAGTTGAAGTAGCCTATGAGTAATTAATAATTTACTTTCTCTATGTGACCACCCTCAGACCTAAGCCAAATAAAGAATATACAAAAACACCTTAAAAGGGGAAAAAAAATGTAAAGCTTACAATGAATACGTGTCAACTGATCCATGTGGAAAAAGACAGAAAGACCCTTTTAGAAACAACGATCTGAGGTTATTTCATACAAGGATGTACAATGCTAGACCTTTGAATATCCACAAAATTCATTCTGTATGGTAGTAGAAGAATAATGTTAACTATTTGTGGGTACTGCACTGCTGAGATGTTATTTTTAGAAACCTCTCTAGATTTTTAATGCCTTCCCTGACTGAGTTTTGAGTTATGATGAAGGCAGACAAAACACAAGTTGTAAAGCCTTGTGTAAAGCCAGACAGTTGACGGGAATGAGAATCCCTGCTGGGAATAAATTTTGATAGTCTACCCTGAATCATTGGCCGGTAACAGTTTATGCGACTCTAGAGTTTAATGATTATATTACTTGTGCTATATGGAGTTTTGTGATCCGGGGACACATATAAATGTGTTTCTGTGATCCACTCACATGCATGTGAGAGGTATGTCTCATGTAAATTTTAGCCCAGAGAAAGTGGTGTATATCACACTTTTAAGGAGTTCTCCTGAGATTTTTGTTTTCTGCCATACATTTCAGAAAATTTCAAGTTTATTCTGCTTCACCTGTCATAGTGGCAACCTGCACTGAGTTTGTCACTAAACTGCCATCATTAAGCTCAGAATGTCTTTAGGTGAAAACGGTTATGCAACTTGGGAATGACCAGTTCATCTTCCAAGAGGGTAAGATGCATGCTTTTAGTGATCGCAGCACAATCTGACTGACCAGATGCAGGAATCTGTGACTTCTCCCACCATGAGGGGATTTGGATGAGACTCCAAGCCAATGGGTAGTGTTTTCAGCTCCCTAAGTGATTGCAAATGAGGCTGGATGGTATAATCCACGAATGTGCACAGTAGCTCATTGTGGAGTGAATCAATGATGTTGTGTATTTTCTTTAGTCTTTGTTTCTCGGTGCTCATATGGATATGCCTATCTGCTATAAAACAAGGTCATTAAAAATATTTAAATCGCTATAGCTACACAGATTTACATGTATAAGATACATAGGTTTTATCTTTAGTCTTTCAAATGTATAAATAAACTGCTTGCTTGTAGTTAGTACACAGCAGAGGGCAGACTCATTCTTTCCTTTAACATAAAGAGTCAAATAGTTGATAAATTATAAACTTACAAATAATGTGCACCTGAGTTTATAGCACTTGAAATTGATCCACTGAAGTGTATAGTTTTGGATATACATATTTTTACTATATATAATATATATGTCATTGATTCACATATTTTTGGATATATGCATTATTTATAATCACCATTATTTTTCAAGTGCCTGTGTATATTTTAAAGTTATTGTCTACTAAGTATTCTGGAAAAAAAACATTAAGAGACTAATGCTGTTACACGCTATTTTAAAGGAGTTATGTCCAAAGTAATAAAATGGGAAAGAGGTGAACCAGGATGCAAATAAAAAATTGACATATTAATAAAATGTGACAACTTCACCCAGTGTATGTAGCCAGAAGTCAGACACTGTCAAGAAGTTGGGAGTTAAAAGATACAAATTATTAAGAGCAAAAGAAGAGAAGTATTCCATGGAGTCCACATTGTGAGTTGGCGAATGAACGTAGAAAACGGTAATTTGGTCTCCTTCATTCCCATGGTAAATGTCTTCATTGATCATGGAAAAGAGCATATTATTGGAGATGTGTGTCCAGATGTTCCTCTGGTTGAATCCCTAATCATTGTCCTTGTCACTACTCATGAATGATCCAAGAAAGTTCCATTTTATGATTGACCAGGCACCTAAAACACACTGTTACTTTTGCTAGGATGTTCAATTTTTACTTAAGATGTAAGTTTGGCTTATACTCTAATATTGGCTGCATGTAAGTCGCAGCTGAACATTGAGCCCAAAGAGATGACCCCTGCTGAATGCATTTGTGAAAAGATGGTAGGTAAAGATACTTGCAGCAATATACAACCTCCAGGCTGAGTGGTGGGGCTCACACGTGTAATTCTAGTGGTTTGGAAGGCTAAAGTGGGAGGATCAATTTAGGTCAGGTGTTTGACACCAGCCTAGCCAGCATAGTGAGACCCTGCCTCTACAAAAATTTTTTAAAACTTAGCTTGGCAAGGAGGTGGACACCTGTAGTCGCAGCTACTCAGAGGGCTGAGGTGGGAGCATTGCTTGAGCCCAGAAAGTCAAAGCTGCAGTAAGCTATTATTGCACCACTGTA
The DNA here is from genome assembly GCF_049354715.1 of Callithrix jacchus. Taxonomy (NCBI): domain Eukaryota; kingdom Metazoa; phylum Chordata; class Mammalia; order Primates; family Cebidae; genus Callithrix; species Callithrix jacchus. The sequence goes on from NC_133524.1 coordinate 5,018,428, forward strand.
TTCCAGCCTGAGTGACAGAGTGAGACTCTGTCTCAACAAACAAACAAAACAGCATAGACCTTCCTGAAGTTCCAAGATCATTACACCAAGCCTCAATTTCAGTGGATAAGGGGGTTAGAAGAGAGTCTTGCAGGTGCAGGGGTTATAATATCTAGTGCCTTCTTGTCAATACTCTGTAATCTAGTCGTTCATCTGATTTTTCTTATTTTTCAGGGGTCAAGAGGTGGAAACATTCTTTAAATTATACATTAGAGAATTAGTTCATACATGATTAACAAATGTATGATTATTACTGTTTTCTGTATTATGTATTTCTCTTTAAAGAACCTGTTTCAATACCCAAGGAAGTGTACTACATGTAAATCCCACATTCCATAATGATATAAACTTAGATTTTCATAAGACACTATAGTTCACAGTATCCTTTCACTTGCTTTATTTGCTCATTGGGAACTTGTGCTTTATTGAATTAAAAATCAAATGACGGGATAAAGTTCCATGGTTTCTCAGCCATGCAAACAGAAGCAAGAATTTTACCAGGGCTTCCTGGTTAAAAATCCAAATGGTGACCTATTCATGTAAGTGTGTCCTGTGTGGTACAGTGTAGTTGCACTGTGAGGAAAAAACCAATGATACTATGTATAGTACACACGACAAACTTAGACACACAGGAACAAAGCTTCTCAGATCAATGGTGAGCTGGAAATTCTAACCAAGGTGAAAGGAAAAAAGCGACCTGAGGACCTTTCTTGACATTTCTTGTTCACATTATTTCTGGAAACCAGGTCTATGTTTTCACAAGAAAAGGAAATGAGAATGGGCGAAATTTGAAAGAGGTGGTTTAAAATAATTCTTATGATATCCATGAACATATATATTCTATAACATAAAGTATTATGGTAAGTCAAAGTAAGTTGATTCGTAAACATTATTTCAAAGTAAGTTAAAATATTATACTGACAAAATCAGCACGCTAAATATATGTGAATTTATATACATATGTATATATATAGATTTGTATGCTGTGTTGTTGGTGTATATAATCAAGGTAAACAAAGAAAGGAGAAAATCTGTTTTTATAGCAGTCTCCTGCTGCTCAAAAGCTTCATTCTAAGTTACCTATTCTAGTGAGTCACTACTTAAGACCAAGCAGCAATCTGTACATAACTGTTCTTACAAAATTGTCAGAAAAGTCTCATTAAGGTCTATTTTAAGATTTTATTGCCTTAACTTTAAAAAATGTGTGCTACTGATGAAAGCATACAATTGTCAAAACTACCACGTAATAATTATAATAGATTATACTTTTAACAATTAAAATAATATTTATATTCTTGTTTATATTTTTAAACACAATGGTAGGGTTTATTTTCCAGATTACATTTTCTACTTAAATCTCAAAAATTAGTGTTTATATAAAATGTTGGAAATTAAAGTGATTTAATGTTCCATTTCAAAACAATTTCTAATGTTTGTAACTACATAAAATTTGACTAGTTCTTTTTTTTTTGAGACGGAATTTCCCTCTTGTTACCCAGGCTGGAGTGCAATAGCGCCATCTTGGCTCACCACAACCTCCTCCTCCTGGGCTCAGGCAATTCTCCTGCCTCAGCCTCCTGAGTAGCTGGGATTACAGGCACGCGCCACCGTGCCCAGCTAATTTTTTTTTTTTTTTTTTGTATATTTAGTAGAGACGGGGTTTCACCATGTTGGCCAGGATGGTCTCGATCTCTTGACCTGGTGATCCACCCGCCTCGGCCTCCCAAAGTGCTGGGATTACAGGCGTGAGCCACCGCATTCTAACTAGACTGTGTATGATGTGCTCAAACAGAAAACACTAAGAGGTTTTGCTTTTAGTTCTATGATGTCTGTTAATAACTTGATATTGTCACTGTCACATTGAACAATAATCCTAAATGTGACAAAGGAAAACGGTGGCATTCAATTGAATTCAATTCTTTTGACTAGAAAGCTTTCTCTGACTTGGTTCGGTGATTCAATTATTCTGGTTATTCTTAGATCACATGAAAAATAAAGACAAATTCTGTGATTTCCTTCTAATTATAAAAGACAACTTGATTTTATTTTAAAATATCAGACGCCTATAGTACTCAAAACTGCTGTTTCATGTACAGCATACTGTTAGTTGGGCAGGTGTCTAAAGGTGACTTGTTCTTTTATGCAATACTCACACAGATTCTTTGGGGATGGTAGCGTCCCTTATGTCTCCTCTGCCTTCGATGGCTGGAAATATTTCACTTATATATCCGTTCTCCATAGAGCCTCTTCTTGCTAGATTATATTGCTTTTCCAATCATCTGCAAGATATGAGCTGTCTTCAGGTCAGATTTCTCTTTTGTAGGATCTACAGGAAAGACTGTATCACAGACTTTCTATGAGCATAAGATAGACTAAATATCCTTTGCTTTCTTAGCTAAGAATCTTGTCACCTGCTTTTCAGATGTCTCAGATATAAGTCAGGTCCTAGTCCACTGAGTCCCGCTAACTATAGGGAACGTCTATTAAAACCTCTGAGAGGTTTCACTTCACCTTCCTTCACGCTGTGTAGGATTTCTCAGCTCTTTGAAGCACAAAAGCGTTTCACATTCTTATAACACATATCAATAGGCTCACTTGCATCTTGGAGCACCACTTGCATTTTTGCCGAATCAATTCATAAACAATCAGAACGCACTCCCTCTCCTTGAGCATGCACAGTAATTTGTTTCACCTTCAAATTTTGATAACTTAAAAATACTGAAAATATAGGTATAAGTTTGAAACAGGTATTTGATCAAATAACCGTTATAAAAATTACGATGTCTAAAAACCTTAGTTTCGTTTCGTTTAGTGTTGTCTTGCTTTTGTGTCCTGCCTGTATCCTAAGCTGAAACTACTTTTATGATTATATAATTTGACTTATTTACCTATATTGACCTGCATCCTTACCAGCAATATTCATTTTCCATATAAGAAAATATTATAGCAAGTGAAGTAACAGGTGTTGAAGAATATAAAACATTACTTTGATTCAGTCAGTTACTTTGCTTTCCCAATTGACAATATTCAGTTGCAAAATCAATTGTTCATTATCAAAACTTTTTTTTAAAATCCCAGACTTGACAACGATGACCACAATTTTTCGTTAATAATAAATTAAACACAATCTTTCCTTATGAACACATTTATTTGCTTAAAATCATAACATAAAATGTCCTTCTTGAAGCATGATGTTAAAATAGAACTAATTTAGTCTTGGCTTCTTCTGAGATCTCAAGAAAAAATAACACAAGTACTCCTCCATTATAAAATGGAAGTTTTAAGATCACCATAGAGTATTTGCAAAAATCAGCCTTGTGACTCTTAGTTCATTCCATATGTTGAGAAAACAAGAAAGTTAGAAGCCAAAATTAGTGAAATGTTATTTTCAAGTCTTTGGGATTTACTCCTATCTGGTACATAGGGAAAGGTTGTGAGGAATAGGCTCAATTTTTTCCTTAATTCTGGGCATGGAAAATAAAGTGGAACCTCCCAAAAGGCTTAATCTCTATTCCCTGGAGTTTAGCAAACTCATTGGGCTAGAGTTTGCCTCATTCCCAAGACATTTAAAAGGTAGCCAATTAAATAAGCAGTGGCCCAATAGGTGTGAAACTTTGAACAACTCTGCACAACTCTTTATATCTGGGAGAGATAGTTTCCTTTTCCCATTAACATTATATTGAGTATTTTCAGCTATTTGAAATATACAAATGACTCTTTACATAGAAAATGCAGGTCATGTATCTACTCCATTCACCTTAGTTTTCTCAAAGAATTACCTGTAAGACATAAGAAAAGTGTAAGAGAGTGAAAAAAAGATAAGTAGGAAAATGTCACCAATTGCATAACAAAAAAGACAGATAAAAGGGTCACAGAATAGCCACTATTCTAAAATATCAAGTCCAACACCTATGGAATTGTGTACAGAGTGTGAAATTCTTGGTAAACTTTTTGGTAAGTGAGCAAACGCAGGCAACTGCTTATTAATAAGTATGTACCAGGTATTGCTTGTGTGCGGCCCTGGAGTTCATTGCTGAAGTTTGAAGGCAAATAGGTAGGTAGCTGGCATAAAAATTCATTCCCCAGGGTTAATTCATGATGGACTCATGGGAATCAAGGAGATCGCTCTAACATGGAAATTATCTCCTGTTTCTGATCACAAGAAGCTGAACAATCAAAGTGAATAGAATTGATGAAAAATAGGAGTGGGGCTTGAGTGATGTTGATATGCTGAAAAATAGAAGAGAATAATTGTGTTTCTAAAAGCAAAACTATCATGCTGACAACTACAAAAATTACAGACATGAAGGGTGACAAGAGGATCCACTTCGAAGGCTACACAGATTGGGTTTCATAAATATTGCAGTATAGAATTATAACAAAACCCCAGTCTATAAAACAATATATCAAATACATACCATAGTACAGAAAGATACAGATAGATAGATTTCATTAATATGCTAATATGCAAAGAAGTTTCTACAATAGGAAAGTGATTAGAATGACAAAAGATCAATGAACTTACCTTTAGAAATATATTTAATTTCTCAGGTTTACTAGAAGCCAAAACATGTAAATTAAAATAGTAATAAGAGATTTTAATCTCTGATAATTGGAAACAAATGTTTTCTATGATGCAATGTCATGAAGAAGAAAAAGTGGAAAAGTTTTTCTCTCTCCCTTCCTTCTTGCTTCCCACCCTCTTTTCCTTCTTTTCTTATCTCACTCCCTCTCTTCCTTCCTTCCTGCCTCTTCCTTCCTTTCTTTATTTTCTTCCTTTCTTCCTTATTTCCTTCCATTCCTCTCTTCCTCCCTTCTCACTCATTTATTGTTTGGAAGACTGTAAATTGTGGCCATTTTCATGGAAAATAATTTGGTAATATGTATTATATTAAGAATTGTCAAAAACATCACCACTGATATATTTTACATAAATTTTGTAAAAATAACTACATCTGTACATGAAAAGATGTTTTCATGTACAGGAACATTTCATAGTAAGACATCCTGCAGCTGATGGTTACTAGGCCACAATTAAGCCAATGATAGAACAGTAGGAACTCATGTGTTTGTGTTTTTGTCTGTGTGTCCATTGTTCACATGCATTTTAAAAAGCACATCAAAGTTACACATAGATTGTTAACAATGGGTATTATTGGGGGGGTATTTTTAAGGGAGTTCATTGACATCAAACTTTGTGTATTTTTTAGACAATGGCAAAGTTGTGGAATACATTTTTCTCACTAAAAATGAAGTTTTAGTGAATAATCCACTTCCAAACTAGTTTTTTAAAATGATGACAGTATTGTAGCATTCCAAATAAAAACATAAGCTACATCAGAGGTGTTGTAAATAGAGCAAAAGAGAGTTATTTCAACTATCAGTAGGTGTAGAATCTGCAACTGATTGCTATTGCACCAAAGGCATAGACGGAGTTGGAAGCTAAGCTGTGGGTATGCAGAGGCCTACATAATTGTGAAATGGACATTGGAGACTCAGAAGCAGGAAGGGTGGGATGGGACTGAGTGATGAGAAACTACCTATTGGGTACAATGTGCGCTACTCGGGTGACAGGTACACTCAAATCCCAGACTTCACCACTGTGCAATTCACCCAGCAGCCCAAAAACCACTCGACCCTTAAAGCTATTGAAAATAAAAAATATGTATTTACAAAAGGAATTGAAGATGAATTTGTTTTCCCCCTTATTTAGCTGAGTGGAGGCTGATGACCTTAGCAAAGATGCAACATACAAGATTAGGAAATGCTTTTAAGGAAGAGCAAAGCTCTTGTGCTTTAGAATTTGTCTTTTTCATTTGACTTTCCTCTGGTATCTTCAGGAGGAAATTCTTTGAGGCAATTAGGCAGAGAAATTTTAACTCAGAATGTCTTTTTGAAAATACAGCAGTTGGGTTTCTTCGGAAAGTGCCCTTCAGCTATAGCAAGTAAAAAAACAAACATCAGTTTTTATTTGATTATAGGATTTTATTAGTAAAACATAGAATCTGCCCTTAAAAATATCTTGAGCATTCGTATAATTCTTATAAGAAATATGATCTTTGCTTCAGTAATACTGAAACAAAAACCATGGATCTTAGAAAATACAATGGGGTAGACGTTAATAGTAATTCCCTAGGAAATTATTGTATATTTCAGAATGTATTTTATGAATATATCTTTTTGGCAAAGGAAGAGACTCACTTTTAACAAGGAACCATGTGAGGATTATTCTAAGTTTCTTCTATCGTTGAAATAAGTGTTTTATATCATTTGCTCTTTTTGATATCATTATTTATAATAATTCTGTGGCTTTAACCTAATGTCTTCCAAGGTCTGAGGAAGATTTAAAAGATTTGTTTAATTATTTGTTGCTCATTTAAGGGCTTTTATAGTGAATAAATATGAAATTACCACTTGAAAATGTCTGTATCTGCAATAACCTATGAACTTTATTCCTCAGCATCCTGCTATCCCATTGGACAAGAATTGCGTTGGCAATCAACAACCTATTCATACATTCTCAGCAGTTCACTTTAGATTTATATGCAGCAATTTCAAAAATACCTGATCCGTATGTTATCCATTATTAATGAAAATTTTCTTTGTCTTTCCCCTGTTCAGTAACCTAGCAGCTGTCAACATTTTATTGGAGCACCAGACTACACCAGACACTGGGGCCCTTCTTAAGCGGATGGCTTCCTCCTTAACTAGGGGAGTCTCCAGGGTTCTACACCTGGGAAGATATTGAATGCATAGATTTAAAAGGGAACAGGAACCCTCTTGATGAAAATCTCAGTTCCTTCCTTCCTTCCTTCCTTCCTTCCTTCCTTCCTTCCTTCCTTCCTTCCTTCCTTCCTTCCTTCTTTCCTTCCTTCCCCTTCCTGCCTGCTCTCCTGCCTTTCTACCTGCCTTCCTTTCCTCCTCTCCACTTTCTATCTCCCTTCCTTCTTCCCTCCCTCTTTTTCTTCTTTCCATATCTCCCTCCCTTCCTCTCTCCTCCATCTTCCTTTTCTTCCATCCTTATTTCATTCCTTTCCTCCTTCCCTCCTTCCTCCCTCCTTCCCTCCCTTCTGCCTTCCTTATCTCCTTCCTTTTCTCTTTTCTTTCTTCTCTACCTTCCTCCCTGTCCCCTCCCTCCCTCCTTCCCCTTTCCTTCCTTCCTTCCTTCCTTCCTTCCTTCCTTCCTTCCTTCCTTCCTTCCTTCCTTCCTTCCTTCCTTCCTCCTCTTTCCTCACTCCCTTCTTTTTTTTCTTTCCTGCTCTCCCTCCCTACTTCTCCTTTTTTTCCCTCCTCCTTCCTTCCTTGTTTCCTTCCTTTCTTTCTTTCTTCCCTTTCCTCCAATCCTCCCTTCCTTTCTTCCCATCCTACTCCTCCCTGTAAACTATATTTTTAAGTGCACCACACAGTGTTAATGGTGCATCAGGATCGCTCTGCACTATTCAATGTTCCTGTGAGCATGTTAGGAAGCATCTTATCATGCCTGTTGAACTTTGGAACACATGTTCCAGGGGTAAACCTTTGTTTCTAGTATAGCATCTCTAAGGACTGCAGTGCTAGGATCTTGGACTGATCTTAGCATGAAGAGAGGTTAGACTGAAATGTGTAAAGATTTTCTTTTGTTGTTTTTCCTCGTTTGCTTTCCTGCACTCTTCAGGGTTCTTCCCTAGGTCCCCAGGGTCACACAGTGAGGGTAGCTTTCATTTCCTTCCACAGGTGGGATGATTTGTTCTCAATTATTCAAAAAACCCAGGCTTCTGGCTGCCTTTGCTGGCTTTAGTCAAAGACTCCACAGCCCCTCACGAGAAAGCCCAGTGAAACCCTGTTTTCCACATGAAAAATTTCTATTGGCATTGAACTCAGCTATACCTTTAGTTCTTCTTTACACATTTTATTTGACAGCACTCCAATATTTGGAATGTGCAATTGATTTGTTGTTTAATGAAACACCATAGAAAATAATTTTTGAGACAAATATGTGTTTTCTTCATCAAATAAAAAAATCCTACATGTAAATTATTCCAAGGCAAGAAGTGAATTTTCAAAAATGAAAAATAAGTAACTATAAAGTAAAAAATAAAAATAAAAAATAAAAAATCCCTACTGGGTTCAATTTCTACTGTAGCTGCAAGAAGCACAAAATTTTGTATTCGATAACATGAATTATTAGAGTAAGAGACTAGTCTGTATTCTGGGCTTACTTTATTCTGACTTTGTTTTAGTTAATCCCTTTTACTATGGCTCCTTGTATAAACCACAATACCATAATCCCTTTTGAAATCCCTATATATAAAATATATAATAATATGCATTTTTCTTATATAAGTAACATATATGATTACTTATATAGGATTGTATAACAGTTACATATGTATTTTTATAAATATTTCATTTATATCAGATATATGTGTATAATTATTTTTATATAATTTTAATTATATGTCTCTAAAACATATTTTATTATATGCAATGATATATAGATTTATTATGGTACATAAACTTACATACAATTATACCTAATGATAAATACACATGTACATATATTAATAAATAGGTATATATGTGTGTGTATGTTCATATAGTTGTACAGTAAAAACAGACAAATATAGATGTCACAGACATGTGTATATTTGTATACATGCATATTATTGACAGAGCCTTTCCAATTCGTATGTGACAAATATACATGTATATATGTCTTTGACATGTGTATTTGTCATATATATGACTTGCAAAGGCTTTATCAATAATAAGTGCATCTTGTTAATATCAGCCCATTCACTAGGTGTTGATTCCTTTCATTTTCATCTTGTCTATTGCATTTATAGTTATTCTCAACCAAACTCTAAAATAGATTATGAATTCCCAGAGCTGAATAATCACATTCCTCTATTTTTTAAAAAACAACTGGCATTGTCCTGCATGTAATTTCTTCACAGAATACAAGGTACTAAAAATGATAATTTAATCTCCTGGCATGTTTTCAGGTCAAACAAAGAAAATAGCACAGAAAGATTTGCTTGACTTTACCTGGTGTACCATTTGAGGCTCACAGACAGTACCCTAACAAGATGATTTGTATTAAATGCATTTGCCCATTAGGTGTTTTGCTTAAGTCATCTTTTCCATATGTTCAGTACAATGTGTTATAACATAATCGTCAGTTTTCTTCAAAGAAAAAGAAAACTGAGTCACTTTAAAAATCACAAAAGAAAAGTCCATTAAAAAAACATTATATTTCATTGTATTACTACGATTCTAATAGTATCCCATAGGACAGTTTACAACATAACAAGTCAGTGTTAATTTTGTGACAGCCATAAACACTTCAAAGAAAGCCTGTCATTTGATAGAGATAACATATTTTAATAGTGATGCTTTTGTAACTTCAATGATGCTAAGTAGTGCAATTGCATCAATTTTTGTTGTTGTTTCACTGTAAAATTATAGTTATTTATTGCAATAGATTACCAAGTTATTTCTTTCAAATCAAAGACTCTATGTATTATAATCCTCTTTCATATTCAAGGATATTGCTGATGGGTTTGTTATTTTTATGTAAATGATCAGTGTGTATCATGAAGCTGTCTTTGCTACCCAGAAACAGCTGCCAAGTAAAGTAAATTTTGAAGCCTAACTCCTTTCTATTACTTATTCCCCTACCTTTTCTATAGGAGCAAGATCTTAATCTTGCTTCTCTTTGCCCATTAAAAAAAAATTTTCTTCTGTGTACCCCTCTATCCCCCTTTTTTTGAGACAGGTTCTCCTTCTGTTGCCCAGGCTTGAGTGCAATGATGTGATATCGGCTCACATCAGCCTCAACCTCCTGGACTCAAGCAATACTCTCACTCACCTCAGCCTCCGAAGTAACTGGGACTACAACTACAGGTGCATGTCATCACACACAGCTAATTTTTGTCATGCATCATTTTGATAGACTCTACAAGAAACTCTGTACTACAGATCTCAAGCATGAGACTTAATCTTGTATATTCCCATTGCCATCTTCCCATGGATTTATCACACCCAGCCTGGAACAGGAGTATGTAGGTTTCTTGGTCATCTAGCCTCTGATTACTGACTTTGCAACCCAACCCTCCTTATCCTGAATTCCATAAGGTCCCTGGTAACTTGGTTTATCTCCAGTTTAAGTTTGCATTGACATGAGCTTTTCCAACTTTGGGTGCCTGGCTGAGGCAAATCCCAACTCCCTCCAGAGAAACTTCCAAAACAATATTGCCCTTTCATCTGTGTTTTCCAAGCCCTTACATCTTAGTACTCTGTTTTCCCTTTCTGGATTTAGAGGAATAATTTTTATCCCCAGTCTAATTGGCTGGAGTCCTAAAATTCCAAATCTTCAGAAGGTAAGGCCTGCCTCCCAAGAGTCACCATGTTTTTCTACCACCTTCCCCCATTTGGAAGTTTATTCTAGATACAAGAGGCCATGCAGAACTTTGGACATTGATTTCCAACTCTATCCATGATTCTTTAAGATTTATGTCTCTCTAAACTTGGCATGCCAGACCATGTGAAACATTCTCCAATATTTCTGGTCCAGCAAGTCTAAAATGGAGCTAATGAAGTGTTTATTTAAAAGCTTTCAGGTGAATCTAATGAAAGTAATCAACAAACCACACCTTGAAAATGGCTAGTTGATAATGCCACCAATCTCCTTTCACTCCATTGCTTTGAAAATAAACATTGACCAACATATATACAAAAATTAATGTATTGTATCACCTTAATAACTGCCTTGCTTTTTAGGAAGCTGCAATTCACTTTTTATAGTTAAGATATTAGCTGGGTGCAGTGGCTCACACTTGTAATCTCAGCACAATGGGATGCCAAGGTGGGAGAATTGCTTGAGCCCAGGAGTTCCAAATCAGCCTGGGCAACATAAAGAGACCATGTATCCACAAGAAACATACTGTATACATTAACCAAGTATGTCTAATTTTTATATATTTTTAAAAATTTGTATGTAGTCCTAGCTACTGGGGAGGCTGAGGTGGAAGAATTACTTGAGCCCAGGAGCTGGAGGCTGCAATGAGATAAAAACACACCTCTGCACTCCAGCCTGGGCAACAGAGTGAGACTCTGTTTCAAAAAAAAAAAACTCTAAGTTATGGACTGTTTCCCATTTTCTGCTTCACTGTTGCTTATATCAAAAGAGTTTTCATTACCTTTCATTCCTCAGTAAAGTTGTTGTATATTTGTTTTCATCATACAGGATGAAAATAATTCTCATAAACTAATATGTGGATTGAAATCAGACAGCACTATGAGCAGGCTTCCCAAGAAGCACAGACATAATTACTGAATGTCACAAAACTGCATAGCACAACTGTACCTCATCAGTGCCTTATCAGTCTAACAGGCAGCTTTGAAGAGGATGCTACCTTCAGTTTCTTTCAAAAGAGGATATGTACATGTGGGTAAAATGAAATGATAAAATAATGCTTACTTTATTAATATTAACAGATTTTCACTGCACTCCAGGCTGGGCAACAGATGAAGAACCTGTCTCAAAAAAAGTGGGGAGGGAGAGGTACACGAAAAATTTTTGGGGGGTAAATGCTAAGGATTGAGGGAAACAGAGAGAACATCTACTCCCTTATGCACAGTTTATAGATGAAATAAAAGTCCAAATTCAAGGGTACATACATAATCATGTGCTCCATCTATGATGATGTGAGGGCAGGTAATTTCACTGTGCACCCATTCCACTGGGGGACCATTATACCTGCATCCAAGTGACTGAACTTAGACCAAACTGAAGTTCTGCAAGAACATGAATGTGTCTCATCTCGGCCCGGGCTGATAATTTTGAGCTGATGCAGACATCACATTCATCTTCTTGAAAAAGTTCCACAGCAAAACACATGAGTGTTATTTATCAATTTGTGGCAGAATGGAATAACCAACCCTTCACTCTCAAGAACACAGACAGTGCAGTAGCACGTGAATAAATCTTGCTGAATCACAGCACTCTGATGACGCAGTGGTTGGTATGCAAAGATTCATGGCACTTTATTTTAATACTTTCATGGAAATATTTATAAAAACTCCCCCCAAATATCAAAAATTGAGCAAATAAATAATTACACATCAACAAATGTTTTCATATTTGATGTTCAATCTAAAAACCAAAGTGAAACTAAAATCATCACTGTTTCCTCAATAATTATGAACTGCTGATATTATTTCTATTAAATGTGGGATATTTACAATTTCACCAGAAAGCTAGCAGTACATTTCCCAAGGCAGCACAAATAGTACATAGACTCTTTGCTAATCTTGTTTTAAAAGTATGTATCACTGCAAAGCAGAGAGAAGTTAGGTTGTTATCTAGTATGAATTTGTTCTATTAAATGTAATTAAAACTTATGGAGTGCTGAAGATCATGTTTCCTTTTTAATAATGAGACCATTTAGACTCTGATATTAATTTTTATTACTCATCTGAAGAATAATTAAACAAAACAATTGACAAATAATTGACAAAAAAATAAACAAAAATAATATACAAAACAATTACAACAAAACAAGATGAGTGAGGTTGTTTAACCAAGAATGAGGTTGTTCTATTTTAACAGAACACTTTTATTTCACTTGATATATAGCCTAAAAGGCCAAATAAAAGCATTTTAGTAAAATCACATGTTCTCTATGACCCAGGATCCAAGAAGACAGTTTCTTTCACTATGTCTAGACTTTTTGATTTGAAAGAAAGATATATTTCTGGTCTATAGTTTAAAACAACTACACCCTTTGAAAAACCCAATAGTTATTTAAGGAACAGAATTCTGCTAATAATTACTTCTGATATTACCTACCTTGATGGCAAACATCTTGAAAATCAGAGTAAAGAAAAATCTGCTAAGTCATTGATGTGGTTTATCTCTGTGTCTACACGCAAATCTCACACTGAATTGTAATTCCCAGTGTTGGAGATGGGGCCTGGTGGGAGGAGATTGGATCATGAGTGTGGTTTCTAATAGTTTAGCACCATCCCCCTAGTGCTGTCTTGTGATAGAGTTCTAGGAGATCTGGTTGTTTAAAAATCAGATCTCCTGCCACCTTGTGAAGAAGGTGCTTGCTTCCCCTTCACTTTCCGCAATGATCATAAGTTTCCTGAGGCCCCCCAGCAATGCCTCTGTGCAGCTTGCAGATTTGTGAGTCAATTAAACCTCTTTTCTGCACAAAGTACTCAGTCTCTGTTAGTTATTTATAGCAATGTGAGAACAGACTAATACAGTCATTTTTATGGCTCTAAATAGTTTTGCATAATGTATTCCCCTAATGCATTCATGTGAATGTATGTGTGTGTATTCACTGATATCTACCTTTTAATAGCAATATATTAGCTTAACTAGTTCTATTGATTATCATAGATGTCATTAAATAATTGGGTGATATATAAGTAGAAGATAATGTCATGCTAGGAAACTTCTCCCCTAATTTCTTTCTGCTTGCAATTCATGTTAGCATATAACCTTCCCTTTTCCTTAATTTATAATGACATTTCAAAAACATTTGTTTTTTAAAAAGTTCTGTAATCTTACATGCCTCTACTTTATATCTAAATACTTCTATATTAGTAAATGATCATTGCTTCCAAACAGTTTTTAAATATATATGGTTATAGTCCACTTAAAAAACTGTTCATATATTTAAAAGCAGAGATGAGAAATATGGCTGTACAGCTTTGTCGAATGATTTGGAAGTTTTCTCCCAAATGACTTAACTTCTCAGTTTCATTTCTATATTATTTCAGAAGTAGCAATGAGAATACCTCATGTGAAGTGACAATGTCAAAATTACATAAGGCAGAAATATAATGTTTGCTTTTTATTAGACAGTACAAGGTAGTGATATTGACTATCTAATATAACAATGTCCAAGTAAATAAAAATAAATATTATTACCTAGCTCTTAAAGTTATATGTGTAAAGACAACTATCTGTAAAGTCATGAATGATAAAGGTAAATTTTTAAAGCAATTGTAATTTTATTTCAAAGGAGACATTCCAGACTATTAATGACTTGAATTATAGAGGCAGAAATTTGTTCCACAGTGAAGGAGAGAAAAATAAACACCTAAACTCAAGATGGTTTAGAGCTCCAAAAGTTGTGTGTGTGTGTGTGTGTGTGTGTGTGTGTGTGTGTGTGTGTGTGAGAGAGAGAGAGAGAGAGAGAGAGAGAGAGAGGAAACAAATAAAAAGAGAAAAAGGAAAAGAGAGAGAAAGAGACAAAGAGAGAAAGCGAGGGAGAGAGAGAAAAAGAGAGAAGGAGAAAATGATAGAGAAAGAGAGAGGGAGAGAGGGACGGAGATGGAGAAAAGGAGACAGAAAGAGAGAGAAATATGAAGGGGAGAGACAGAGACAGATAAAAAGTGAAGGAGAGACAGAGAGAGAAAAATAGAGGGAGATACAGAGAGATAGAGAGAGAGACAGAGACAGAGGGATATAAAGAGATTTGGATTATTTTGAAATGTATAACCTTTCACTAACATATTTTAGAATGAATCAAAACAATATATCAAAACATTATGACAAATATTGAAGATTTTATTCCCATACCATATATCCAAAATAATAAAACTCAAAAGACTAAGAATCTGCTTTAAAAAAGAAATAGGCTCACTCTGTTCTCCCTGGCAAGAAAACTGTTGTGGATTTTTTTCTTTCCACCCTAAATCTAATGGGATTCTTTGCATGTATGGGTAACATAGTGAGACCCTTTCTCAAAAAGAAAAAAACCACTCAGAATATTTTAAAATATTATAAGATTTTTTAAAATTAAAAAGAAAAGGTTAAGTAAGTATCAGAGTTAGAATCTGAACTTAATCATTTCCCTTTTTTTTTTTTTTTTTGGGAATAGTGACACCTCTCTTCCAAATTGGAAAACAAATCTTCCATTTAAGAACAAAGGCTAATATAAAATAATATTATACTATGGTAATATGCATGCATATATTAATATATAAATGGTGATATAAGATATGAATGGTAATATAATAGTTGGATAATATTAGAAGCATGGCTTTACAGTCAAAGTTCCAAATGTGCATTTGAATCATAAAACTAATATTGCTAATATATATTCACTGAATAATGTGTGAAACCTTTAGGTGATTATGTAAAGGAGAAAAAATATATTTAAATGGTATTTGTATATAGCAAATATATTTTTAAAAATTTATTTCTACATGCTTCCATTTTAATTTGAACAATTTCTATAACTTTAAATTACATGTTTGCTGTCAAGTAATAAGATACATTCAAAAGCAGATTAATATATGTGCTGCGTAGCGTGTAATATTCATTTGGCTTGAATGACGTATTCTTGATTTAAGGAGAGACTGCTAAATCTTCCCTGGCCTTAGAAAGGATTTCCTAAACCACCTGAGACATGGTCCTTTTTGAATTAAGAGTACATAGGATGTATTCTCTGCATTCATCTGATACTCCAGCCAGCAACATTGACACCTCATTCAGATGCAAGTAGAATCAGACCTAGATCGTTTCAGGGAAAGCACCTATCACTGACATTTGATTGCAAAGATGAACAAAGCTGAAAAACAAATAATCCACGTGAAAACACGATTCTTTTTATATTAGGCCTTCAGGGAAAAATCCCTGTAAAACAATGCTACTCCTGAAGAACACATGCAAAGGGAATGTTGGACCATTGTGGTTGCGTTTCTCTACACTGCCTGAGATTACAATGAAGCTAATATATAATGCTCACAAGTGCTGCAAACGTAAGAGCAATAGAGAAACACAGAAACACAACAACATTCCTTGATCCATTGTTAAGATCCATTGATGAACCGCAGCTCAGCTCATTTTTCATTTTTCTTTTTCTTTCTTTCTTTCCTTTCTTTTTTCTTTCTTTCTTTCTTTCTTTCTTTCTTTCTTTCTTTCTTTCTTTCTTTCTTTCTTTCTTTCTTTCTTTCTCTTTCTTTCTTTCTTTCTTTCTTTCTTTCTTTCTTTCTTTCTTTCTTTCTCTCTCTCTCTCTCTCTCTCTCTCTCTCTCTCTCTCTCTCTCTCTCTCTCTTTTTTTTTTTGAGATGGAGTCTTGCTCTGTTGCCAGGCTGGAGTTCAATGGCACCATCTCGCCTGACAGCAACCTCCGCCTCCCCAATTCAAGGGGTTCTTCTGCCTCAGCCTCTCAAGTACCTGGAACTACAGGTGTGCACCACCATGCCGAGTTAATTTTTATATGTTTAGTAGAGACGGGGTGTCACTATATTGTCCAGGCTGGTCTCGAATTTCTGACCTTGTGATCCACCCACCTCAGGCTCCCAAAGTGCTGGGATTACAGACATGAACCACTGCGCCTGGCCTCATGTTAAAAAATATATTAAACATTGATATCTGACTTATGTGTGTGTAAAATCCACTTTTGGAAGGAAGAGCAGAGTTTGAATCTCAGATCTAGATACAAACATTAACAACTGCATGTGAAAACCAGATGCAGGCACTGTTTGTTTTAGGAAACTCTTGACATTGTCCTTTCCTGCAGGTCCTTCTCAAATAGCTTCAATGAGTATATCCAGGCCAGCCCTAGGACATGTGGCAGGGTGCATATAATTTGTATATTTGTTCCTGCCAAATCTTATGCTGAAATTTGATCCCCAATATTGGAGGCAGGGCTCAGTAGGAGGTGTTTAGGTCATGGGGATGGATCCCACATAAATGGCTTGGTGCTGTCTTTGCAGTAACAAGTGAATTCTCACTATATTAATTCCTAAGAGATCTGATAGCTAAAAAAAAAAAATGTTTGCGCTCGGCTCAGTGGCTCACACTTATAATCCCAGCACTTAGGAGGCCAAGGAGAGAGGAGCACTTAGACCAAGAGTTTGAAGCCAGCTTGGGCAACATAGTGAGATTCTGCCTCTATTAAAAAAAAATTGCCAGACATGATGGTGCACACACCTGTGGACCCAGCTACTCAGGAGGCTGAGGTGGGATGATTGCTTGAGCCCAGGAGGTTGAGGCTGCAGTGAGCCATGATTACACCACTGCATTCCAGCCTGGGCAACAGAGTGAGACTGTGCCTTAAAAGGAAAAAACAAAACAACAACAAAATAACACCTGGCACCTTCCCCCATCTTCTTTCATGTGCTACTTCAAGCTCCCCTTTGTCTTCCATTATGAGTAAAACTTCCTGAGGCCTTATGGGAAGCAGATGCTGGCACCATGTTTCTTGTACAGCCTGCAAAACCATGAGCCAAATAAACCTCTTTCATTATAAATTACCCAGCCCAGGAATTCCTTTATAGCAACACAAAGCTGACTAAGACAGAGCAGTTCAACATCTTTAGGTATTGGAGAAAAATCTCTAGAAACCAAGATATGAACATTCTCGGCTAGTGGAAATTTGGGACAACAAGGATCCTAAGCATACATCCTAATGAATATAGGATTGTGCTCAAGCACATCCTAAGACTCAGTCTATAAATTACCTGCACCCCTAACTTTTGCATAATTATAATACTCACCCAACTCCCTGATAGAGACCCTGTCTATAACCATCACTGTAGTCTGACAGCTTCATTCCCAGAAATGTCAAGTGTTCTGAGATTTCATTGCTAATGCTTTTCTTCCAGGGTTTCTCAGCCTCAGAACTCTTGATATTCTGTGCTAGGTAATAGTAAATCTGTGCATCATATTGACTTTTATCTACTCTATGTCAATGGGTAAAAGTCCATTTCCTCCCCATTGTGGCAACCAAAAATATCCGGGCAAAATTACCACTTACGGTTCTCACACTGTTCCTGATTCATTTGAGTCTGGTTACCAAACCTTCGAAATAATCTGTCCTTTGTAATCCCTGGCTCTGGACTTGATCCCATGCCCTGTATATCAAACCCTTTGCAGAATCAAAGTCCAGGAAATTGGGTTTCTTAAAACACTACCACACAGACCCTCCAAAAACACAGACCCTACCAAGACTCTGTGCTATTGGGAATCAACTTGCCATTTCTTTATCTCCTCATCAATGAAGCTTTCAGAAATTCAAGGAAGAGAGAGTCTAAAATTGACAACTTAGACCCAGGTGGGGGAGGCTGATCTACTGTCTCCCCAACCAGGTTCAAGACCCAGGGCTGCAAAATGAGATAATGGACGAACTCTGAAACTGAGCCTTGGTGCAGGAATGTATAGGGAGTTGGATATGTAGGGTTGGGGGCACATACCTGCAATAATCAGTAGGTCTGGGGACTTGGGGAGATACATTTTAGGTCTACCACAAGCACATGGACATTGCTAAAGTTCTTGCTGCTGCAGGACGTGTTATGGAGAATTCTGCTTATCTCTAGATTATAAATTGAAATACTTATGGTGTTTGCTTTCCATGATTTAAAAAAAAAATGTTCATGTTGTTGTGAACATTACTTCAGCATTTTACAGATTATAGAAGATCCAACCCAATGGAAATTCTTAAGCATTTCCTAAAACACAAAAGGGTATAGAATTCTCTTTTAACCTCTCCACATGTTTGTTAGAGATATGTTGTTGAAGAGTCTTGAGAAAGCACACTCTATTCTCTCAAGCACTCCTGAATTCTTGGCAGGAAGTAAATCTCATTCTCATTCTAGAGGAGTAGAGCTGCCTTGATTTGAAGGCTTGCAGTGTCTCAGAAGCCACTGGGGAACTTGAGAACCATGGGAGCTGCTATGAAGTCAGCATGCCTAATAAAAATGAGAAAGACGAGAGGGACTTTGCCTGATGCAGCTGCACCTTTAATAATCAAAAAGCATATTTTCAGGGTTTTTTAAATATTGAGAGTAAAATTGCCTTCCTCTGAATTTATGTTGGCTGGGGTTAATCAGGAATTCTGAAAAAATTTAACTTATTAGGAAAGGTTGCTACAGAAAAATGTAGTAAGACTTTTGTTTTTGGCCAAAAACATTATTAACAGGACAAGCATTATTAAGAGGACCAAGTGCATGTTTGTATATAAGATTAAAATTACTTTTTTAACAACAACCTGTAGTCCAAAAGTTAAAATAAAATTATCTATATCATTTTGTGTTTACACATATATACGCATCCTGTATGTAATAGAATAATATATAGTATACTATTATTTTAATATTTAATATCTTACCTATATACTTTTGCATTTGTATTATCTATATACCAATATTACATGTATGTATTATATCTAATATATACTAGACATATAGTATTGTATCCATGCATATTATATATATCAATATATATATGCACTGTTGTGATATAAATACAGCATGCTATATTGTATACTTTGTATATGGTATTGTAAATATATGCTTATACACTTATAATGCACAGTGTACAGATAAGTATGTATCTTTATTTTTATTTATATAATCTTTAGAAGAGTTTATTTTGTGGGGTTATGGTATTGTAGTTTTTGTCAAGTTTAGCCTAAGGTACAGAGGAATTTGTCTTTCTTATAGATGTAAGAATGTTTGATTTTCAAGGTCTTTCATCAATTTTATATCTAATCACCTTTGAATATTGTAACTGTAGTCCTTCATATCAAATTTCCCATTGTGAATGTCTTGATGCCAAGACAGCTCTCCCTTCCATTCATAAAGCCACAGTGGACATTCCCTCTTAGGTAGTCCTAAAAACATCAAGGTTATTGGTTTTCAAAGTATGAGCAGATGATTTCGTAAATTATCTAACATGGTACCTTGGAAGCTGAGACCCCTCAAAATGGGTTTCTTGAAGGAAAGAATAAGCTATACAAATAAATGAAAGCATCCTTGATATCACAGAGCACTAATGTAGCAGTTGTAGGAGCTAAGGAAGCTTGGATACAAAAGTAAAGTCTACTCACAGTTGGTTTTCAAAGCAAGTCCAAAGGGTTTAGCAATGAGAGTTTAAGGTAGGGGCAGAAGAATGTGTTATAAAAAGAATTTCTTTGTTTTTAGGTAAGCTAGTGTATTAGACCATTCTCACACTGCTATAAAGAACTACCTGAGACTGGATGATTTATTAAAAAAAGAGGTTTAATTGGCTCATGGGATGTCTCAGGAAACTTACAATCATGGAAGAAGGCAAAGGGGAAGCAAGCACGTCTTCACACGCCCAGTAGAGTGAGAGCGCAGCAGGAGGTGCCACTCACTTTTAAACAAGATATTGTGAGAACTCACTCACTATCATGAGAACAGCAAGGGGGAAATCTGCCCACATGATCCAATCACCTCCCAGTAAGTCCCTCTTCCAACGTTGAGGATTACAATTTGACATGATATTTGGGCAGAGACACAGAGCCGAACCATATCAGATCGTCTATAAAGGATGAGAGCTGGAGTTGGTGTATGTATGTGGGGCAGTGGAAGGAAGAAGGTCAAACCTAAAAGGCCTGGAAAGAATAAATCAACAAGAAGTAGAAAAACCAATATAGGAGATAAAACGAGAAGATCAATTCATGGAGCAATAGAAAATCCCCTTGTATAAAGAGAAAGGCAATACTGGGGTCTGCCATGTTGATGGTGTACATTAGATTAGATAACTTAGCATAGCAGAAATATAACTTTACACACCCTAGAAATCAAGCTGATACCTGCAATAGGAAAAGCATACTGGTTATGTTTCTTCTTCCAGCTTGGTAGTCTTGAGCAAACTAATAGGCAATTAAAAATTGGCAACTAGACAGAGTGCAGTGGCTCAAGCCTGTAAACCCAGCACTTTCAGAGGCTGAGGTGGAAGGATTACTTGAGCCTAGGAGTTTGAGACCAACCTGGGCAAAAAAGCAAGTCCGTATGTCTACAATTTTTTTTTAATATTAGCTGGGTGTAGTGGTGTGTGCCTGTAGTCCCAGCTATCCTGGAGGCTGAGGAGGGAGGATTGCTTGAACGTGGGAGATAGAGGCTACAGTGAAGTGAGCTGTGAGTGCACCACTGCACTCTATCCTGGGCAACAGAGCAAGACACTGTCTTAAAAAAATTGGTTAATAATAGTACCTATCTCAGAGAGTTCTAGAGAATATATTAGCCTAATCCATCTATCTTACAAAGGTTGTGTGGCTCATGTCAAGCACTTAATCATCAACAACTTTTGCTGGTGTTAAATTCTGTGTGGAAAGGGATTGAGTGACTCTGATTCACCTTAACACATTTTGTAATTAGAAACTCACCTTTCAATACACGTTCACCCAACACATAAACAAATTGACTTATTTAGTTATGGCTTTTTTTTCAGGTACTTGGAAGAATTTTTAAATTTTCAACTTAAGTGTCATTGTAATATGTATCAAGGAGAAATGAGAGCCAGGCAAATCTCAATGTCAATTTTGAAATGATTTTACAGAGGATTCGCAAAATCTAGAGGTAAGCAACACGTGGGGTGGGCAAAGATGTAGGGAAATCAACAGGCTTGTACATCTTTGGTGAGAGAAAAAGGCACAATTTGGAACATCTATCAACATGACAAGTCCATTTCCCACTGAACTAGTGACCAAGAGTTTATTTTTTAGATAAACTTGCACCTGTGCAAAGTGACATAGTGCACATTATTCATGCAAAGGTTTTCTGTCATATCAAGAGAATGGAAATAACCTATGATAACCAGTCTAACCAATGAATATTATGGAGGTGAGAAAGAAGAAAAACACCTTATGAAGGGATTTAAAACGATGATCAGGACAGAAAATTATTTGGGGAATAAAAGTCAAGATGCAGTTCTTCCAAATTTTGAGTCAAATTGAGGAATACATATACATATATACCTTCACACACATGTCTAAATATATATGTATGTTTATTTTATTGGCATATATATTGATATAGTGAGAGAGATAGATATGGTGGGTGGAGAGAGAATAGGAAAAAGAGAGAAAGAGAGAGAAGGTACTAGTTTCTTATGGCTGCCATAACAAAATACCAGACTGGGGGGCTTCAACAACAGAAATTATTTCTCACAATTGTGGAGGGTTGGAGATCCAAGATCTACGTGTTCACTGATTTCATTCCTAGTGAAAGCTCACGTTCTTCCTCACAGATTGTGCCTTCAAGTTGTGTCCTCTTGCAGAGAAAGAGAAAAACCCTGATCTCTTTAGTCTTTTATAAGGATACTAATTCCATTCATGAGGTTTCACCCTCATAAGGTCATAACCTCCCAAAGGCCCCACCTCCCAACACTATCACCTTGAGGGTTAGGGTTGAATGTCTGAATTTTGCATAAGCCCAAATGTTTAGACTAAAGCAGCAACATGCAAAACCGTAGGAAATTATCTAACGAGGCCAGCAGGTCTGGGTGTATGAAGACATGTATATAAAATGAGACTTATAAATGCATAATTATTTATACATTCATTTTAAATGTTTGAAACAAGAAAGTATTTTAAAAATAAATTTTAAAATTATGGTGTATTTTATAAAGTCATACAGACAATATTTTTTGAATGCTTTATAATATTAGGTTTATGAATTCTACATCAAAATTATAGAATTACTAAAAGGCAATGTCTAAAATTTAGATTTCTATAAGTATGATAGCTATAAATTTGGTTACAATATTTATATAACTATAGACTTTAAAAAATTAGTATTAATATAGAATATGTATATAAAATGCATAATATTCAATGCTTATAAAAATACAGACTTTAAAAATTAGTAATGATTGTACATAGCTCATATAAAACAAATATAAATATTAATATGTCTATATAAAAAACATAGTTTAAATATAAATATTAATGATTTAGCAATATTTTGGCATACATAGCTTTTACTACTCAAATTTATAGGCTTGTAACTATAACATTTAAATTTGGAAAATTGTTTCAAAAAAGTAATCTATGCAAATAAAAATTTACCCAGCAATTATTCTGGTTATTAGGCTTTTAGTGGATAAAATGATAGTGAATGGAGTTTTTTTTTTAAACTTCATTGCCTAGTATATTACTGAGTGAACATTTCCATATGCAATTTCTAAATAAGATGTACAAAGAATTAGTTGTTAATGGCTTCATTGAAGAAGATTTTCATAATATTTTATGAAAAGACAAATTCTAGAAACTGTTGTCAATTATTCTTGTTTCATAATCATGTTTAAAAAGCATGGTCATTTATTTTGATGCTACATTCTCTGTATTAAAAGCTAAAAATATATTATTCTAAAATAATAGAGAAACACATTTTCATTCCATTTAGCCATCTAGAATTACTGAATGTTTTGTTTTAGTGTTGGGCAGTACTCATTTTTCAGAATTTTTTTCAAGATATGCAGTTATTATTCAATACTGGATAGTACAAATTCTACCAATGTTACTATACTATAATGTTACCCACAATATACAAGAGGACATACCATTAATGTTGAGAACATTGGCTGCGAAATGAATAAAATTCCTTCTAAATATTTGAAAAAGAAGTGTTTTGTTTAAAGAATATGTTTCATAGAAATAAGCCATACTTATGGGAAAATGCACTATTAATAAACATAAAATTTTATAGATATCTTACAGAAGAATAATTTATGAACACTGTCCTGATAAATACAGAATATTATCAGAAACTCAGGCACTAACTTGTACTTCTTGCCAGTCACTAAGCTTCCCATGTGGCAAAGTCTGTTCTGTCATTTAATAAGACAGATTGGTTTTCCATTGGTTTGAACTTCTTTTTTAATAGAATCCTGGATAACCAGCAGTATCAGTATCTCCTGCAAGGGGTTAAAACAAACAAACCAGCAAAACAACCAACCAAAAAAACATATAGCCCAATTTAAACATGGGCAAAGGACTTGAAGGTACTCTTCAAAAGAAGGCATAAAATGGCCAATAGATATGTGTAAAGGTGCTAAACTTCACTGATAATGAAGAATATGCAAATCCAAACCAAATGACATATCACATCACACATGTTAGGATGGTTATTATTAAAAAGACAAAAGATACATGTGGTGAGGATGTGAATAAAAGGGAACTTTTATACACTGATGGTGGCGAAGTAAATTAGTATAGACATTATGGTAAAGAGTAGGAAGATTCTTCAAAAAATTTAAAGGAGAACTACTGGAATAATCCATTGATTCTACTTTGTGTATTTGCCCAGAGGAACATACATTAGGATCTGGAAGAGTTATCTGCACTTCTATGTTTATTGCAGTTATTAACAATGACCAAGTTATTAAATCAACCTGTGTCAATCAACAAATAAATAGATAAATACAATGGAAACTGCCCCAACACACACACACACACACACACACACACACACACACACACACACACACGCGTGCGCGCGCGCGCGCTGGAATATTATTGAGCTGGATAAAAGAAGGAAACTCTGACATTTATGTTAACATGTGTGAACCGAAAAGTATCTGAGACAGGTCTCAATCAATTTAGAAGGTTTATTTTGCCAAGGTTAAGAACATGCCCATGACAGAGCCTCAGGAGTTCTCAACAACTTGTGCCCAAGGTGACTGAGTACAGCTTTATTGCATGCCTTTTAGGAAGATATAATACATCAATCAATACCTGTAAGATGTACATTGGCTCAATATGGAAAGATGGGACAACTCAAAGTGAGGACTTCCAGGTTATAGGTGGATTTAAAAATTTCCTAATTGGCAGTTGGTTGAAAGAGTTATTACCTAAAGACCTGGAATCATAGAAAGGAATGTCTGGGTTACAGTAATAAGGGGTTGTAGACACCAAAGATTTATCATGCAGATGAAGCCTCCAGGTAGCAGGTTTTGGAGAGAATAGATTGTAAACATTTCTTATCAGACTTAAGGTCTCTGTGTTGATGTTAGTGCTAGACAACTTTTCCTGAATTCCAAAAGGGACGAGGGTATAATTAGGCTTATATGACATTCCCTTCCCATTATAGCTTAAATTAGTTTTTTGGATTTACGTTGTAATGCCGTTGGCTGAGAGGAGGGGTTCATTAAAATTGTTGAGGGGCCTTAGAATTTTATTTTTGATTTACACATGGAGGTAATCAGAGAACGTTATGTTATGTGAAATAAATAGTCCAGGAACAAAAGGACAAATACTGCATGATTCTGTGTATGTGTGTGATATGGTTTGACTGTGTCCCTACCCAAACCTCATCTTGAATTGTAGTTCTCATAATCCTCACGTGTTGTGAGAGGGACCTGGTGGGAGGTGATTTAATCATGGAGCAGTTACCCTCATGCTGTTCTTGTGATATCGAATGAGCTCTCACAAGATCTGATGGTTTTATAAGGGGCTTCCCCCCTTGTTTGGCACTTCTCCTTGCTACCACCATGTAAAGAAGGATGTGTTTGCGTCCCGTTCTGCCATGATTGTAAGTTTCCTGAGGCCTCCTCAGCGATGCTGAAGTGTGAGTTAATTAAACCCCTTTCCTTTATAAATTACCCAGTCTCGAGTATGTCTTTACTAACAGTGTAAGAACAGACTAATACTATGTGGAATTTAAAATAATCAAACTCATAGAAACAGAGTGTAGAATGGTAGTCATCAGGAGAATAGAGAGCTATTTGCCAAAGGGTACAAAGTTTTAGTTACATAGGATGAGTAAGTTCTGAAGACCTAATGCACAGAGTAGAGACCATGTGAAACAATACTGTATTGTTTAGTAGAAATTCACTAAGAGGATAGATTGTAAGTGACTCACTACTAAAGAAGGAGGAAGAGGAGTAAGTGAAGGAGGGGGAAAAATTATAACTCTGTTGAGCTGATGGATCTGTTAATTAGTTTGATTGTGGTGATTGTTTCACAATGTAAACACATATCAAAACATCAAGTAGAACACTTTAAATATACACAATTTTATTTGTCAACTACGTCTCAATAAAACTGAAAGATATAAAAGTATACGCTGGAGGCATAACCCGACCTATAGAATTAGAATCTGCATTTTTAAAAGTTGTTCTAGGGACTACTTGAATATTAATAGATAATTAGGGCAGACTTAAAATAAACATCCTTCATTTTTTTCTTTTTCTCATTTTAAATGCATGGGACATGTTTGTATTAGTCTGTTCTCATGCTGCTGATAAAGGCATACCTGAGACTGAGTAATTTATAAAGGAAAAAAGTTTTAATGGACTCACAGTTCCATGTGGATGGGAGGCCTCACAATCATGGCAGAAGATGCATGTCTAACATGGTGGCAGGCAAGAGAAAATGAGAGCCAAAGTGAATGAGATTCCCCCTTATAAAACCAGCAGATCTTTTGAGACTTATTCTCTACCATGAGAACAGTATGGGGGAAAT
This sequence comes from Callithrix jacchus, assembly GCF_049354715.1. Classification (NCBI taxonomy): domain Eukaryota; kingdom Metazoa; phylum Chordata; class Mammalia; order Primates; family Cebidae; genus Callithrix; species Callithrix jacchus. The sequence goes on from NC_133524.1 coordinate 5,044,683, forward strand.
TGCCCCTGTGATTCAATTATCTCTCACAGAGTCCCTCCCATAACATGTGGGAATTATGGGAGCTATAATTTAAGATGAGATTTAAGTGGGGACACAGGCAAAACTTATCAGTCTTTAACAGAAGTGATCACCTCATGTACTTATAAATCATGCCATCTTATGGAAGGTGATAAAATGTTCTTCTTGCAGATTATATACTAAAAATTGTTTGAATACTTTAATAAATCTTTGATATAGTTTATATGGAACAAATTAAAAATAACTGAGCTTCTTAAAAAAATTAGATTGAGATATTACATTTTACACCATCATACTTTTAGCCTGCCTTTGGTATTACTATTTCATCTTTGTTAATAGATGTATTCCATAACTAGGAAGATGTTTTTGTTTTCATCAGAATTGACACAATTATTTTCACTTATTATTTTCTAATTTCATGTAGCATGCTAGCTCATGCTTTTGCCTGGGTTGTAAAAACTTCGTATTTGTGTTTATTTCTAAACCTCATATTGTTTTCAGCTTGGATGTCTGAAGTGATTTTAAGATCAATCCCTTAAGTATCACCACCATTTGACCTCACCTCTACCAAGGCCAGAGCCTGTATTTCTGCTTCTGTTCTCAGTACATCATGTATCAAAGAATTCTACTTAATGGATGAGCTTTAGAAAATATGGATTAAGAAAAATAGGATTTCCATAAACGTCTTTTGTCTATAGGGGAGAAAGCTATTATGACTTTTGGATTGTACACAGAGGCAAATATGTAAGCCTGTAAGAGATTTTCTTGCAGGACTTTTCTGCATTATTCAAAAGTCCTTTTCTCTGTGGCTGAGTTTTATCTCTCCATGTTGTAATTCTGCCACATTCCCAAAGACTTGTCTACCTTCTCTGTAATGTGCATTAATCATGTTATGGACATTTTGGATTCAGCCCCTTGCTGGAAAAATGTATTAGATAGTAATCAGGAAATTAAAGAATAAGTATAAGGAATAACACACATTTTTCTTCTAGGTTTTAATACAGATTTATAATTTTCTCCCCAAATTACAATATGCCATGCAAATATTTTACTGTGGGTGGTTTTGTCCTTTAACATGTTCAAGTTTAGGTGTATATTGAATTATGAAACAAAAAGATAATTATAGCAACTTGAATCACAGAAAAAAATTCTTGAGAGTTTACAAACATCCTTAGGCAGAAATATAATGTGAATTGCACAATAATTCATTTAATGTTTGAATGAAATTGCATCGTTAACTTAGATGACAAGTTAACATATCTCCTTTTATAATAGAAATGTGAAAAGACAAGAACTTATATACTACTCTCTACAAAATGTTGAATGCTACATGATAAAATCACAAGAAAGCCAGGTCTTAAAATATCTCCTTTTTGAAATGTAGTAGAAAATTAAATAAATAAGAAAATGATATTTTGAAAATACACTGGCTGGGAAACTATTTGCAAACCACATATCTGACAAAGAACTAGTACCTAGTGCATATAAAAATTCTTTAAACTCAATGGTAGAATGAACCTCACAGTCCAATTAGAAAATGGATAAGTAGTAAGTGGAATTTTCACCCAAGAGGTTTTACAGATGGCAAATAAACAGATGAAAACACGTTCAATGTTACCAAGTATTAGAGAAATGTAGGTTAAAATCACAGTGAAATATCACTACACACCTATGAGACTGACCAAAAAAAGGAAATAATAATGTGACAACATTAAATGCTTAACATTGGCAAAAATGTGGAAACTCAATCAACTATATATTTCTATGGTAATGCGAAATGAAACAGACACTCTAAAACATAGTTTAGCAATTTCTCCAAATAAATACATAATCAACTACTATTCAACACAGCACTTTTGAGCATTAATTCCAGAGAAACGGAAACTTATATCTATACAAAATCCTATACATAAACATTCCCAGCAGCTTGATTCATATAATACCAACTGAAAACTGCCAACTTGTCCTTCAGTGAATGAATAGTTAAGCAAATAATGGTGCATCCATACCATCAGATACCAGTTGGAAATGAAAAAGAAACTAACTATTGATATTTGCATCAGCTTCGATGAATCTCAAGGGAATTCTACTAAAAGGATAAAGCCGATTCCCAAAAGTTATATATTTCTTCAATTAGATTACGTTTTTGAAATAAAAATAAGGTTTTATCAATTGGGAACCGACTAGTGGTGGCTTGGGATAATGGAGGGGTTGAGAGGGGAAGGAAAGTACCTGTGGTGGTGAAATGTCAAAAGAAGGGATGTTTGTCATGGTTGATATCTGGCTGTATCCATGTCTATATATTGGAGGTGGTACTATAACTATGAAGATGCTACAACTGAAGGAATCTTGATAAAGTGTAATTAGATCTCTCTATATTATTTTCTACAATTGCATAAGCATCTAAAATTATCTTAGAATAAAAAAACTTAAATTAAAAATTGAACGCATGAGCAAATAAATGACATACAGCCATGCAACTGGCCAACTTCAGATAAAGAAACGAATCTTCAGAGCAATCTACTTGAGAAACAGTCATCCACAAAGATAAAGAAGGATTTCCTAAATGGTCAAGCAGAGTCCATTTCTTCCTCTTTAGGATCTGTGACATGAAGGAAGAGCAGAAGGGACCAAACCCTCAGAAGATGTCATTAATGCCCTCAATTTGGTGAAGGTTAGCATTGGAACTATAGTAGCCTTGGAAGTCAGATGGATTTTCCTTTGGAGAAAAAGTCTCTGTATTAAATATGACTAGTATTTCTAATGTGTCTCTGAAATAATTTCTATGTTAAACTACATATTCTCTCTTAATCGGTCATCATAATGAATATCACTGCACATATTATTTATGATTACCTTCTTCATAGTTTACTTGGGCTGCCATAACAGAGGATCACAGGGTAGGTAGATTAAACAACAGATGTTTATTCTCTCACAATTCTGGAGACTAGATCAGAATTGTGATCAAGCTCCAAGATCAAGGTGTCGACAGAGCTGGTTTCTACTGCGGACTCTTTCCTAGGTTTGTAGATATCATCTTTTCCTTGTTTCCTCATATGGTCATCCCTTTGAATGTATCTGTGTCCGTATCTCCTTGTCTCATAAAGACCCTATTTCTATTGGATTAGGTCCACCTAAATGACTTCATTTTACCTTAATTACCTCTTTAAATACCCCCATCTACAAATACAGTCACATTCTGAGGTAATGGACATTAGAACTTCAAGATATAAATTTGGGGGAAAATAAAATCCAGCTCATAACATTTCCTAATGTCTTTCATGAATGCTATTATTTTCTTCTTTTTTTTACATTACATTCAAGGCGAGGGCTTTTAGACTTCAAAGGAAACACTGCCACAGTCATTTCTCAAAGACACAAACAAACAAAAAAGAATGGCTTCATTGAACCTAAGGTCTTAGTTTTGTCATGGCTATACATATGATATAAAAATATGAGAATTTTGAAGTTAATATTATATTTCAACATAAATGTGCATTATTACTTCCTCTATGTTTTCTTCTATTTATTTCCAGACAGCTAAAAGTTTGTATTCTAAAAACTAGTGTGGGGGCTAACATAACAATGAATGAGAAAAAGCTGAAAGGCTTTTCGGTAAGAACTGAAGCAAGACAAGGTTTCCCACTTTCATCACTCCTATTTAACATAGCACTGGAAGTCCTAACCAGAACAGTCAGGCAAGAGAAAGAAAAAAAGAGGATTCAAATTGAAAAAAGAAAAGGCAAATTGCCCCTGTTTAAGTGATATAATGTTATAGTATTTTTAAAAAAACTAAAAATTACACACACAACAAAACCCACTCTTAAAACTGATAGGCCCGGTGTGAAACCCCATCTCTGCTAAAAATATAAAAATTAGCCAGGCATGGTGGTGGGTGCCTCTAATCCCAGCTACTCAGGAGGCTGAGGCAGGAGAAACACTTGATCTTGGGAGTTGAAGATTGCAGGGATCTGAGATAGCACCACTGCACTCCAGCCTGGGTGACAAAGTGAGACACCATCTCAAAAAACAAAAAACAAACAAAAAACTGATAAATTCAGTAAGTTGCAAGATAGAAATCCAACATACAAGAATTAGTAGTGTTTCTATATAAGAATAATAAATGAGCTAAAAGAGAAATCAGGAAAGCAGTCTCATTTCCAATAGCTACAAAAACAAAATAACTAGAAATTAACTTAATCAAAAAGTGAAAGATCTCTACAATGAAAATTAGAAAACACTGATGAAAGAAATTTCAAAGGACACACCAACAGGAAAGTCATCCCATGATAATGTATTGGAAGAACTAACAGTTAAAATAACCATACTACAAAACACAAATACAGATTCAAAGTGATTGCTATCAAAATACAAATGACATTCTGCAGAGAAATAAAAAAATAGAAAGTCCTAACATTCTTATGGAATTAGAAAAAATCCCGAGCCCAAGAAATATTGAGCAAAACAAACAAAGCTGGAGATGTCATGCCACCTGACTTCAAAATGTACTACAAAGCTATAGCAACCAAAACAGCACAGTATTGGTATATAAACACACTCATAGATCAACGAAACAGAAGACAGATCCCTGAGATAAATTCACATATTTACAGCCAACTACATTTTGACAAAGGCACCAAGAGCATACATTAGGAAAAGGACACTCTTTTCAATAATTGGTGCTGGGAAAACTGGACATCCCTATGCAGAAGAATAAAAATAGGCCACTATCTCTCATCATACACTAAAACCACTCAAAAGGATTGAAAGACTTAAACATAAGACCTGAAAATACAAAACTCCTGGAGAAAAATATAGGGGAAATGCTTCAAGACATTGATCTAAGCAAAGATTTATGGGTATGGCTTCAAAAACACAGGCAATAAAAACAAAATAGACAAATGAGAATATATCAAACAAAAGGCTTCTGCACAGTAAAGGAATCATCAACAGAGTAAATAAACAACCTGTAGAATGGGGGGAAATTTTGCAAACTATTTATCCCACAAGGGAGTATGTCTGCAATGCACAAGGAGTTCAAACAAACTTCACAGCAAAAACTAATAATTTGATATAAAAATGAACAAAGAATTGGAATAGGCATTTCTCAAAAGACATACAAATATTCAACAAATATATGAAACAAATGCTTAACATCATTTATCAGGGAAGTACAAATAAAACCACAATTAATATGATATCCTCTCAGTTAGAATGGCTGTTATCAAAACGACAAAAAGTATCAAATGTTAAGTCTGATAAGGGGAAAAAATACTCTTTTTTATTATTATTATACTTCAAGTTCCGGGATACATGTGCAGATCATGCAGGATTTTTACATAGGTATATGTGTGCCATGGTGATTTGCTGCATCCATCCCTCCATAATTTACGTTGGATAATTCTCCTAATCTGATCCCTATCCTAGCCTTCCAACCCCTCAACAGGCCCTGGTATGTGATGTTCCCCTCCCTGTGTCCATGTGTTCCATTGTTCAACACCCACTTATGAGTGAGAACATGTGGTATTTGATTTTCTGTTCTTGTGTCAGTTTGCTGAGAATTGTGGTTTCCAGATTCATCCATGTCCCTGCAAAGGACATGAACTCATCTTTTTTTATGGCTGCATAGTATTCCATGGTGTATATGTGCCACATTTTCTTTATCCAGTCTATCCTTGATGGGCATTTGGGTTGGATCCACGTCTTTGCTATTGTAAACAGTGCTACAATGAACATACATGTGCATGTGTCTTTGTAATATAATGATTTATAATCATTTGGGTATATACCCAGTAATGGGATTGCTGGGTCAAATGGTATTTCTATTTCTAGGATCTTGAGGACACACCACACTGTCTTCCACAGTGGTTGAACTAATTTGCACTCCACCAACAGTGTAAAAGTGTTCCTATTTCTCCATATTCTCTCCAGCATCTATTGTCTCCAGACTTTTTAAGGATCACCATTCTAATTGGCTTGAGATGGTATCTCAATGTGGGTTTGATTTGCATTTCTCTAATGACCAGTGACGATGAGCTTTTTTTCATATGTTTATTGGCTGCATAAATTTCTTCTCTGAAAAGTGTCTGTTCATATCCTTTGCCCAATTTTTGGTGGTGGTGTTTCAGTTATTTGTAGATTCTGGATATTAGCCCTTTGTCAGATGGGTAACTTGTAAAAATTTTTTCCCATTCTGTTGGTTGCTGGTTCACCCTAATGATAGTTTCTTTTTCTGTACAGAAGCTCTGGAGTTTCATTAAATCCCATTTGTCTATTTTGGTTTTTGTTGCCATTACTTTTGATGAGACCAACATCATCCTGATACCGAAACCTGGCAGAGATACAACTAAAAAAGAAAATTTCAGGTCAATATCCATGATGAATATTGATGCAAAAATCCTTAATAAAATACTGGCAAACCAAATCCAACAGAACATCAAAAAGTTTATCCATCACAGTCAAGTGGGCTTCATCCCTGAGATGCAAGGCTGGTTTAACATATGCAAATCTATAAATGAAATCTATCACATAAACAGAACCAAAGACAAAAACCACATGATTATCTTAATAGATGCAGAGAAGGCCTTCAACAAAATTCAACAGCCCTTTATGCTAAAAACTCTCAATAAACTATGTATTGATGGAGCATATCTCAAAATAGTAAAAGCTATTTATGACAAACCCACAGCCAATATCATACTGAATGGACAAAATCTCAAAGCATTCCCTTTGAAAACTGGCACTAGACAGAGGTGCCCTCTATCATTTCTCCTATTCAACAGAGTATTGGAAGTTCTGGCAAGAGCAATCGGGCAAGGAAAAGAAATAAAGAGTATTCAATTAGGAAAAGAGGAAGTCAAATTGTCTCTATTTGCAGATGACATGATTGTATATTTAGAAAACGCCATCGTCTCAGCCAAAAATCTCCTTAAGCTGATAAGCAATCTCAGCAAAGTTATAGGACACAAAAACAATGAGTAAAAATCACAAGTATTCCTATACACCAATAACAGACAACCAGAGAGTCAAATTATGAGTGAACTCGCATTCACAATTGCTACAAAGAGAATAAAATACCTAGCAATACAACTAACAAGGGATTTGAAGGACCTCTTCAAGGAGAACTACAAACCACTGCTCAAGGAAATAAAAGAGGATACAAACAGGGGGAAAAACATTCCATGCTCATGGTTAGGAAGAATCGACATTGTGAAAATGGCCATACTGCCCAAAGTAATTTATAGATTCAATGTTATCCCCGTCAAGCTACCATTGACTTTCTTCACAGAACTGGAAAAACCACCTTAAACTTCATATGGAACCGAAAGAGAGCTTGCATAGCCAGGACAATCCTAAGCAAAAAAAAAAAAAAAAAAAAAAAAAAAACGAAAAACAAAGCTGGAGGCATGACACTACCTGTCTTAAAGCTATACTACAAGGCTACAGTAATAAAAACAGCATGGTATTGGTACCAAAACAGAGATATAGATCAATGGAACAGAACAGAGGCCTTGGAAGTAATGTCACACACCTACAACCATCTGATCTTTGACAAACCTGACAAAAACAAACAATGGGGAAAGGATTCCCTGTTTAATAAATGGTGTTGGGAAAACTGGCTAGCCATGTGCGGAAAGCTGAAACTGGACCCCTTCCTTACAGTTTATACAAAAATTAACTCCAGATGGATTAAAGATTTAAATGTAAGACCTAACACCATAAAAACACTAGAAGAAAACCTAGGCAATACCATTTAGGACACAGGCATAGAGACTCTTATGCACTGTTGGCAGAACTGTAAATTAGTACAGTGGAAAACAATATGAAGTTTTCTCAAAATACTAAATATAGAACTACCATATGATCCACAGCCCCACTACTGGGTATTCAAAGGAAAGAAATGCAATGTGTTGGAAAGACCTTTGCAGCCTCTTGTTAATAAACAATAATAACAGCACTATTCACAACAGCCAAGATATGGAATCAACTTAAATGGCCAATAATAGATGAATAGGTAAAGAAAATGTTATATAGATACACAACAAAACACTCTTCAGGCACAAAGAGTAAAATCCTGCCATTCACAGCAACATGGGTGAGCTTGGAGGACATTATGTTAAGTGAAGTAAGCCAGGCATATGTAAGCTAAAAAAATGTCTTATGGAAATAGAGAGTAGAATTTTGGTTATTAGTGGCTGGGAAGGGTAGAAGGGAGGATGGGGAGAGGTTGGTTAATGGATACAAAATTACAGCAACATAGCAATACATTCTAATGTTTGATAGCACGGTAGGGTGAATATAGTTAACAATATTGTATGTGTATTTTAAAAAAACTAGAAGAGAGGATTTTGAATGTTCCTAACACAAAGACATGATAAATATTTGAGGTGTTGCAAATGCTAATCGCCTTGATTTGATCCTGAAACATTACATTCATGTACTGAAATATTACTCAGTATCCCAAAAATATGTGTAATTACTACATGTCAACTTAAACCAAAAAAAGACCTTGTAGTTACTAAAGGCACTGAATAGGCATTTACTACAGTTTATTTCATATATGTATTTTGGGGGAATTGCAGTGGATAGAATAATTTTTAGCATTGATTTTTTTCATCTCTTTTTTTAGAAAATCAAAGGCAAAGATGATATTCTGGTCAGGTGGAGGGTTTTGGTTTGCTTGTTTAACATTTATATTATTGCCTTTTGGACTTGGTTCCACTTAATGCTTCTCAACTAAATTGCTGTTTATGGGGAAAGAATGACTCTGAATATTAATTGAAGATCTTCATCTTCAAAAAAGAAAGTATCTAGTTGGACCAGGAAGATGTGAAAGATAAAACATGACCTCTGGATAAAATGCATGATTATTAAGCTGAAGAAGAAATAGATTTATTAATTCTTTGTTTTTAGGAATACCACAACAGACAATTTGAAATTTTGACATAAATGTAATAAAATTGGACATATATGTCTTATTTTAATTTATGAATATTGCCAGAATAAAAGTGGGGTGATTTGTGTTAAAGATCCTGGGAAATGGAGCTGAGGCAGGCCATGAAGAGGGGAAGGGTTATGCACAAATCCCTAACAATGAGAACTATCAAACAAGAACTGAAAAAACCACAACCTCGCACGAAAACCACTGCAACCTTAAAGTACTTCTGCAAGGACACCTGCCCAGAAACTGCCTGTGCAACCTCCAATTGCCTTTATACTTGTTATTGACCCCTGTAGACAAAGATAATTCTCTCAACAATTGTACATCCTCCTCAAATTTTCTTTTAAAAACCTTTATCTTTCTTTACCTTCCTGAACACACACATACTTTACTATGGCATTCATATTCCTATTGCAATGCCCATTCCCGAATAAATGTCATTTTTTTGCAATGAGTCACTCTGTCTGCTATTTATGTTGAGAAACTTTTACCTTACTGTGATGCAAATATTAAAATACTATGGTTGTATTTTAGAATCATTTATTCTAAATTCCAAAATGATGTAAAAACAGACATATGACACCAGGAAAGATAAGTACACCCTAATAACTTTACTTGGAATAGACACCCAAGATCTATTCTTCAGCAATTTTACCTATCTCAAATCAGTGCTTATTAAGAAGGTGGTGGTTATGGCCAGATTACATAGGCTTTGACTGGTCTCTTAAGGTACAAAGTTTAGCTATTTTAGCATTCCAGGTGCCTTCAGTTCTATGGGTTGAATTGTGTCACACTCAAATTAACATGTTAAAGCCCTATTTACCAATTGGATGGTATATAGAGATGGCACCTTTGGGAGGTAATTTAGTTTAGGTGAAGTAATGAGGGTAGAGCCCTCTTAATGAAATTTGTGGCCTTATATGAAGAAGAAGAGACACCAGAGCTAGCACTCTCTCTTTCTCTCTCTCTGTCACATAAGGACACAGCAAGAAAGTGACCATCTTCCAGTCAGGAAGAGAGCCCTCACTAGAAACCAAATCTGCCAGCTCCTTAATCCCAGACTGCCAGCCTGCAGAACTCTGACAAGATACATTTCTATGGTTTAGCCATGCAGTCTGTGGTATTTTGTGATATCAGCCCCAGCAGACTAATACAAGAGAGCATCAAGACCCTGATTAGTGGTTAAGCTCAGGGGAGATTTTTTTTAGCAGTAAAAACTCATCAGTCCATGATGTCAATATGGAAAACACAAATGGAAGAAACACTAATACATGACCAGATATTAACGCATGTATCCACAACTGGTTGCCTTTGCTTTGAATGATATCAACAGTTTTGTTTGGGACAAAACAAAAACAAAAGAAATTTCAATGCAAGATCACCTCTTCTTTGAACCTTGCTAGTGTCTCCAGGTCTTAGGTTCATGGCCTCTATTTTCTATTGCATGTTGTATATTATTATCCTAATTATGAAATATAGATAGTGTGTATCAATTATGTATTTGCCCAACTAGAAGAATTTGAATTATCTGACGGCAATGATAACATTTTTCAGTTATATTTTACTTGCATCTGCCACAGTCACACATAACAGAATGGCTGTGATATTTGTGAAATAAATGATAGTGTAAACCAAAATAAATGATAGTATGAACCAAATATGAGGATAGAAGAAGGGATGCCAGCCCAGTGACCATGATAAAGAGAATAAAATATGTCCACAAAAATGGTTAAAGATATTTTTAAGAATTATTATTTTAAAAAGAAACATAAAGCAAAGCAAGCACAAGGGACAGTTTGAAATCATCTAAATAAGAATGTTAATAAGAATGCATGTCCTGTTTTCAGTATTCCTCTCTTGCAAGTACATGCTCCATGCCTCATTTTGCAACACATTGGCTCCCTTCTGTATCAAAGACTGTAAAATTTACAATTGCCCAACTGCCCTTGAAATCACACCATCTTTTTCTCCTCAGAAAGAGGACATAAGTTTTCATTGAAAAGCAAGTATATGAGAAAAATCATATTAGATTTCTCATCAACTTAATTTACTTTTGAAAGTTATCTTTGCCTTTTAATTTCTAATTAGATTCCTTTTCTTCCATCACAGGTGTTATGTCAATAAAATGTTTTCTTTTGCATTTGGCTTCTGACTGTATACGTTTCTCATTTAGTGGGCAAAGACACAACGTAGAATGACCACTGACAGCTTGAATCAATAGCTAATTACTAGCAGAGTATTTGATACATTTAGCAAAGGCAAAACTCTTGAATGCTGTTTTCCAAGGAAATTCCACGTGTAGTTTCAATATCACCTTCAGTCATTTGCATGATACTGTTTATAGAAAACTTCCCCCTGAACAGCATTTTCCTACTGGTCAGCAATTTGAAAATGACCACTTACCATGTTTTGCATTAGGATTTAATTCATCAACAGTACCTGTTAGTGGGATAACGAGTAAAAGCAATGGAAAGGAGTTTAGTGACTGGTTATGAGAAAGGAGGAGAGGCTAGAAAATGACTTTACATCTTGACTTTGGTGTTACACCTTTGCCAAGAAGTCATCTTTTAATATATGGTCACTTCCATCTTGCCTTCAAAAGTATGGCTGTGCTGGCTACTGCAATGTGTTATTTTTTGGCCACTTTAAATTAAACTTATCAGGCCGGGCGCGGTGGCTCAAGCCTGTAATCCCAGCACTTTGGGAGGCCGAGGCGGGTGGATCACGAGGTCAACAGATCGAGACCATCCTGGTCAACATGGTGAAACCCCGGCTCTACTAAAAATTACAAAAAATTACCTGGGCATGGTGGCGCATGCCTGTAATCCCAGCTACTCAGGAGGCTGAGGCAGGAGAATTGCCTGAACCCAGGAGGCGGAGGTTGCGGTGAGCCGAGATTGCGCCACTGCACTCCAGCCTGGGTAACAAGAGCGAAACTCTGTCTCAAAAAAAAAAAAAAAAAAAATTAAACTTATCCCCTACCATTTTCCATATGTTCTTAACACATGGGTCCATTCTGAAGCTCTTATGCCACGCTGATTCAATCTGACACGATTATGAATCCTTCTGCCTAGATAAAGTATATTCTATTATTCTATTTCCAAAAAGTGCTTCTCCAGGAAACTCCAAGATCTTGAAACTTTCCACTATTTGTATCTGGGAATGAGGGCAGAAAGAATTAATCTGCTTCAGAAGGCCAAGAGCAAGATCCCTATCCAAGGAAATCAGCATTTCAGCTTCCTTTCCTGACTGCTCTAACTCACCTTTCCTCCTGCAGTCCTTGGAATCTTTACTCTGTGAATAGTGGAAAAGCATTAAAAACAAACAAACAAAAAACCTTTAAAGTTCAAGAGCACGTGTGCAAGTCTGTTATATAGGTAAACTTATGTCATCAGGGTTTGTTGTACAGATTATTTTGTCACCCAGGTATTAAGCCTAGCACTTATTAATTACTTTTCCTAATCCTCTCCCTCCTCCACCCTCCACCCTCAAGTTGGCCCCAGTGTGTGTTGTTCCCTGCTATGTGTCCACGTGTTCTCATCATTTAGTTCCCACATATAAGTGAGAACATGTCATATTTGGTTTTCTGTTCCTGCATTAGTTTGCTAAGAATAATGACCTGTAGCTCCATCCATGTCCGTGCAAAGGACATGACCTCGCAAAGGACATGACCTCATTCTTTTTAGTGGCTGCATAGCATTTCATGGTGTGTATGTATCACATTTTCTTTACCAAGTCTGTCACTGATGGACATTTAGGTTGATTCTGTGTCTCTGCTGTTGTGAATAGCACTGCAGTGAACATACATGTGCATATGTCTTTATGGTAGAATGATTTATACCATCTTACCCCAGTCAGCATTCATTTTTGACCTGTATTCTTCCATTCATTTAGGTATTCTGGAAGGCTGAAACTCAGTAGCCATGAATTGACTTATTTGTACCTTGTGTTCTGTGGATTGCCTCTTCTTATGGACTTAGAATATGCATGGACTTAGGGGACTGATTGGAGAAGGGCAAATTATATTAGGAAATGCATCTGAAAAAAAATAGAAGAAATTGCCATGGTTATTTCTTGAAAATTATATTCTGTTCCATCAGACTTTCTCTAAAAGGCACTTTGATGAATCCTATCTGCATTTGCATAGTTTTCAGAGCAGACAGATTTTTCTTTATTATCTTTCTTTTACTCTCCTTGAAGTCCATTTCAAGTCATATCATCTCCAAAAGGTCTATCTGAAGAATTCCATTGTATTCTGAGTACTCTACATTTTGAATTAATCCAATGTTCAGAGTCTACACTCATTGTATCGCCACTGCTGCATGTCATCCAAACAGACTTACGTGAACCCCTGCTTCCTTCCCACCAACCCACACGGCTTTGCTCTTACAGCCTCAGAGTCCCTCTGGCCATGCCTGTTAGCCCCAGGATGGGCAACTAATTTGACTTGCATTTTCCTGTCCCTTTGATCCAAGTCATGAGCTAACTGGTTTCTCCTCTTATGTAAATTAGAAGCGGCTCTGGACATAATTTCTTTTTTTTCAGCAGTGTGAGAGAAATAGAGTGTCCTTTCTTGGGTGCTTTCTCTTGGATTAAGTATTTTTAAGAGAGACCAGATGTAGGGAAAGGCTTTTCCTAAATCTTTATATTCTCCCCAGACTTCTGGTCAGCCTTATTAATCATTACGTTTTAGAAATCCTTAAATCTTTGAATCACAATTGTAAGAACTACAGATCTTTATCTATCTACTTAGGTATCAGTGGCATTTTAAAAATACACCATCTTATAAATATAGCATAAATAGGTTTTCTAATTACAATTCCTTGACTATTTAAAAATTTGAGTTAGAAGTCTATCAAATAGTAGTCAGTAACAATTATCTGATTTGGACGTTTCTTGAGCACATAAATCTGAGCCAAATGGATCTGTCACCTCTGGCAGAGAGAAGATGCTTTTTCTCAAATTAGCTAAAATGCTAAATAACGTATGTCGTTTGTAATGTCCTATTGTGAATGCACGTATATATAACTTAAAGGTGTATATTTACACGAGGTATTAGCCATCTAGTGAATATTCAGGAATCAATATTCTTAATCGTGCCCTTCATGGTTAAAAACTAACTCGATTACTAAGTTAATTTTGAGAATAAAATAATCTCATTGGAAAGGATCATCCAAAAAATATTAATACTCTGGTTTATGTATATGCTAGTGTTTGAATAAAATGACAATAAGTCACTAACATTTGAAATATAATCCCAGTATCTGTGATGCCGTAGTTGAAATCATTTCACAGAAATAAAAAGGTTGTTTTTATTTACTTATAGTGCAATTTATATTTTATCTTCTTATTGCTAGCACAGTTTTAATTTTTAAAAATCTTCTCAAAGATCAGTTTTCCAAACTTCTAATAAAATGTAAATCAGTTATAAATATTTTATAAAATCTATTTGTAATTATATAGCATTTTGAATTTTAAAAAGAAGCATAAATGTCAGCTATGAATGAGAAATTTCTTAAAAATGCAGGGGATCTTAAGTCAGTCTTTAAAAAAATATAAGTCATATTTGGATATGAAATCAGCTATTTTAGATAAAGAGAAATGATGTTATGTCCAAAGAAAACACGGTCACGATAATGTATTTTTTTTGGTTTTATGATGAAGGTTTATTCAAAGCCTCATTTAATACACTAATTAGTAAGTATACATTTTTTACTGCTGCATAACAAATCAGTACAAATCCAGGGGCTTAAAACAATACTCATTCATTTGCCTACAATCCTACAGGTTCAAAATTTGGGCATGGCATAACGGGTGCTCTGCTCTAGGTCTTACACAGCTGAAATTAAGACATTGACTCATCTTTTTCTTGAGTTCAGTGTTAGTGGTGGAATCTAGTTCCTACAGTTGTAGAACTGAGGTCTCCATTTCCTTTCTGTCTTTTATCAAGGGGCTGAGCTCAGCTCCTTGGTGCCTGTTCCTTGTCAAATAGACATGCCCATCTTCAAAATCATCAACAAGACTCTCTCTCCTGTAAAATCTTTTTTATGCTTGGGATCTGTCTTTCAAGGAATGTCCTTTTGAAGGTCTAACATAACTAGATCAAGCCCACTGAGCATAATCTTTCTCTCTTAAGGTCAACAGTGCCTTGTAGCATAAACTAATCACTGGGGTGGCTACTTTCCTTTTATCATCTCATTGTCAGACCCATCCTGCACTGAAGGAGAGGGAATTATACAAGGAGGTAGGTCACTGGGGATTGCCTTGAAGTTTTTTTTTAACCATAAAATACAAATTTTCCTGATCACATAGTATCAATCAATAAATCTAATGAGAATTAAACCCTGAGTTGAAATAGCCCCATTGTGAGGAAGATAGAGCAGTTAAAATAAAACCATACTCTCAAGAACATAGGTAGATATGGTAAGTCCATGCTCTTTGCCTCAGTTGAAGGAGCCAGAATATGATCCCAACTATAGGCAAGGCCACTGAGATGCATATTCTGGCTCATTCAACTGAGGCAATGAGCATGGACTTAATATCATATTGTCTCCTTTACTCAAGCATCTGGGATGATGAAACTCAATGGTCAAGTTTTCCTGCATGTGTTTTGCCATTAAGAATTCAATGATGCTAGTTCATGCTCATGCAGAGAGCACCCAGTCTTGAGAATAACCTATTCAGACATTCTGGGTAGATGATGAGACTGAGAAAGTTGGTGCAAGCACTTCATTAACATCCTTATTGCCCTTTCCTTTAGAAAACACATCTCATTTCCTTTTGTAAAACCATGGTATTATGAATTTGGATTTGATTGCTCAATGTGGTATATTAAGAAAAACACATTTGGAGGCCATCTAAAAACATCAAGAAAGAAAGGTGTTGGTGAGATTTACTATCTAATGCATTACTTGAAGTGGGAATTCAGGGTATGATAGCCAGGGCCCTGAGAAGCCACTGCACTCTATATCATACCCCATCTAGCAGCATTTGGCAGAAGTGAAGTAAGTATTAACAAAAGAAGTTGCTTCACCATGGACAGGTATGTTATAGACATTACTAGTATTAAACAATTTCTTTTGGATATCTAGATACATGTGTTGGAATGAAACATGCTTACGCATATAGAATTTACTCAGTTTCTTTTCCTTGTTTGTCTTTTAGTAACTCAAGTGCAATGATCTGGAATATAGTTCACTAGCATCATTGGTTCATGTTTGGTTTTCATTTATCCATTCATCCATCTGTCCATCCAACCATCCATCCATCCATTAGCCCACCCATTAGCCCACCCACACATCCATCCATTCATCTATATACCCAACCACAAGACCATTCACACATCCTGCATCAATTCATCAATTCATCTGCCAATTTCTCCATTCATCTATTCATCCATCCATTAGCTCATCCATGCAGCCACACATCCATCCATACACTCATCCATCCATTTATCTATCATTCAACTATCCAACCATCCATTAGCTCATCTACACATCCATCCATCCATCCATCCATCCATCCTTCCATCTATTCATCTGTTCTTCCATCCATTAGCCCATCCACATATTCATCTATGCATTTCCCCAATTATTTTTTCATTCATTTTTAAAAGTATAATAAATACATAAGAACTCATAGCCAACCCAAGAATAAGAACATTAACAATAAATTTGATCTACTGATGTGCTATTTCCTTTAACTATCTGCTTACCTCTGCAATGGAGGTGATCAGTATTTCTTTTTTTTTTTTTTTTTTTTTTTATTTATTTATTTTTTATTTTTTATTGGATTATAGGTTTTGGGGTACATGAGCAGAGCATGCAAGACAGTTGCGTAGGTACACACATGGCAGTGTGCTTTGCTTTTCTTCTCCCCTTCACCCACATTTGGCATTTCTCCCCAGGCTATCCCTCCCCACCTCCCCCTCCCACTGGCCCTCCCCTTTTCCCCCCAATAGACCCCAGTGTTTAGTACTCCCCTTTCTGTGTCCATGTGTTCTCATTTTTCATCACCCGCCTATGAGTGAGAATATGCGGTGTTTCATTTTCTGTTCTTGTGTCAGTTTGCTGAGGATGATGTTTTCCAGATTCATCCATGTCCCTACAAACGACACGAACTCATCATTTCTGATTGCTGCATAATATTCCATGGTGTATATGTGCCACATTTTTCCAATCCAGTCTATTATCAATGGGCATTTGGGTTGATTCCAGGTCTTTGCTATTGTAAACAGTGCTGCAATGAACATTCGTGTACATGTGTCCTTAGAGTAGAAGGATTTATAGTCTTTTGGATATATACCCAGTAATGGGATTGCTGGGTCAAATGGAATTTCTATTTCTAAGGCCTTGAGGAATCGCCACACTGTCTTCCACAATGGTTGAACTAATTTACACTCCCACCAACAGTGTAAAAGTGTTCCTTTTTCTCCACATCCTCTCCAGCATCTGTTGTCTCCAGATTTTTTAATGATCGCCATTCTAACTGGCGTGAGATGGTATCTCAATGTGGTTTTGATTTGCATCTCTCTGATGACCAGTGACGATGACCATTTTTTCATATGATTGTTGGCCTCATATATGTCTTCTTTCGAAAAGTATCTGTTCATATCCTTTGCCCACTTTTGAATGGGCTTGTTTGTTTTTTTCCTGTAAATCTGCTTGAGTTGTTTGTAAATTCTGGATATCAGCCCTTTGTCAGATGGGTAGACTGCGAAAATTTGTTCCCATTCTGTTGGTTGCCTATCCACTCTAGTGACTGTTTCTTTTGCCGTGCAGAAGCTGTGGAGTTTCATTAGGTCCCATTTGTCTATTTTGGCTTTTGTTGCCAATGCTCTTGGTGTTTTGTTCATGAAGTCCTTGCCTACTCCTATGTCCTGGATAGTTTTGCCTAGATTTCCTTCTAGGGTTTTTATGGTGCCAGGTCTTATGTTTAAGTCTTTAATCCATCTGGAGTTAATTTTAGTGTAAGGTGTCAGGAAGGGGTCCAGTTTCTGCTTTCTGCACATGGCTAGCCAGTTTTCCCAACACCATTTGTTAAACATGGAATCCTTGCCCCATTGCTTGTTTTTGTCAGGTTTATCAAAGATTGTATAGTTGTATGTATGTTGTGTTGCCTCCGGTGCCTCTGTTTTGTTCCATTGGTCTATATCTCTGTTTTGGTACCAGTACCATGCTGTTTTGATTACTGTAGCCTTGTAGTATAGTTTGAAATCCGGTAGTGTGATGCCCCCCGCTGTGTTCTTTTTGCTTAGAATTGACTTGGCTATGCGGGCTCTCTTTTGGTTCCATATGAAGTTCATGGTGGTTTTTTCCAGTTCTGTGAAGAAAGTCAATGGTAGCTTGATGGGGATAGCGTTGATTCTGTAAATTACTTTGGGCAGTATAGCCATTTTCACGATATTAATTCTTCCTAACCATGAACATGGAATGTTTCTCCATCTGTTTGTGTCCTCTCTGATTTCGTTGAGCAGTGGTTTGTAGTTCTCCTTGAAGAGGTCCCTTACGTTCCTTGTGAGTTGTATTCCAAGGTATTTTATTCTTTTTGTAGCAATTGCGAATGGCAGTTCGCTCTTGATTTGGCTTTCTTTAAGTCTGTTATTGGTGTAGACGAATGCTTGTGATTTTTGCACATTGATTTTATATCCTGAGACTTTGCTGAAGTTGTTTATCAGTTTCAGGAGTTTTTGGGCTGAGGCAATGGGGTCTTCTAGGTATACTATCATGTCGTCTGCAAATAGAGACAATTTGGCTTCCACCTTTCCTATTTGAATACCCTTTATTTCTTTTTCTTGCCTGATTGCTCTGGCTAGAACTTCCAGTACTATATTGAATAGGAGTGGTGAGAGAGGGCATCCTTGTCTAGTACCAGATATCAAAGGGAATGCTTCCAGTTTTTGCCCATTCAGTATGATATTGGCTGTTGGTTTGTCATAAATAGCTTTTATTACTTTGAGATACGTTCCATCGATACCGAGTTTATTGAGGGTTTTTAGCATAAAGGGCTGTTGAATTTTGTCAAATGCCTTCTCTGCATCAATTGAGATAATCATGTGGTTTTTGTTTTTGGTTCTGTTTATGTGGTGAATTACGTTGATAGACTTGCGTATGTTGAACCAGCCTTGCATCCCTGGGATGAATCCTACTTGATCATGATGAATAAGTTTTTTGATTTGCTGTTGCAATCGGCTTGCCAATATTTTATTGAAGATTTTTGCATCTATGTTCATCATGGATATTGGCCTGAAGTTTTCTTTTCTCGTTGGGTCTCTGCCGGGTTTTGGTATCAGGATGATGTTGGTCTCATAGAATGATTTGGGAAGGATTCCCTCTTTTTGGATTGTTTGAAATAGTTTTAGAAGGAATGGTACCAGCTCCTCCTTGTGTGTCTGGTAGAATTTGGCTGTGAACCCATCTGGACCTGGGCTTTTTTTGTGAGGTAGGCTCTTAATTGCTGCCTCAACTTCAGACCTTGTTATTGGTCTATTCATAGTTTCAGCTTCCTCCTGGTTTAGGCTTGGGAGGACACAGGAGTCCAGGAATTTATCCATTTCTTCCAGGTTTACTAGTTTATGTGCATAGAGTTGTTTGTAATATTCTCTGATGATGGTTTGAATTTCTGTGGAATCTGTGGTGATTTCCCCTTTATCATTTTTTATTGCATCTATTTGGTTGTTCTCTCTTTTATTTTTAATCAATCTGGCTAGTGGTCTGTCTATTTTGTTGATCTTTTCAAAAAACCAGCTCTTGGATTTATTGATTTTTTGAAGGGTTTTTCGTGTCTCAATCTCCTTCAGCTCAGCTCTGATCTTAGTAATTTCTTGTTTTCTGCTGGGTTTTGAGTTTTTTTGATCTTGCTCCTCTAGCTCTTTCAATTTTGATGATAGGGTGTCAATTTTGGATCTCTCCATTCTCCTCATATGGGCACTTATTGCTATATACTTTCCTCTAGAGACTGCTTTAAATGTGTCCCAGAGGTTCTGGCACGTTGTGTCTTCATTCTCATTGGTTTCGAAGAACTTCTTTATTTCTGCCTTCATTTCGTTGTTTACCCAGTCAACATTCAAGAGCCAGTTGTTCAGTTTCCATGAAGCTGTGCGGTTCTGGGTCGGTTTCTGAATTCTGAGTTCTAACTTGATTGCACTATGGTCTGAGAGGCTGTTTGTTATGATTTCAGTTGTTTTGCATTTGTTGAGCAGTGCTTTACTTCCAATTATGTGGTCAATTTTAGAGTAGGTGTGATGTGGTGCTGAGAAGAATGTGTATTCTGTGGATTTGGGGTGGAGAGTTCTGTAAATGTCCACCAGGTTTGCTTGCTCCAGGTCTGAGTTCAAGCCCTGGGTATCCTTGTTGATTTTCTGTCTGGTTGATCTGTCTAGTATTGACAGTGGAGTGTTAAAGTCTCCCACTATTATTGTGTGGGAGTCTAAGTCCTTCTGTAAGTCATTAAGAACTTGCCTTATGTATCTGGGTGCTCCTGTGTTGGGTCCATATATGTTTAGGATCGTTAGCTCTTCTTGTTGTATCGATCCTTTTACCATTATGTAATGGCCTTCTTTGTCTCTTTTGATCTTTGTTGCTTTAAAGTCTATTTTATCAGAGATGAGAATTGCAACTCCTGCTTTTTTTTGCTTTCCATTAGCTTGGTAAATCTTCCTCCATCCCTTTATTTTGAGCCTTTGTGTATCCTTGCATGTGAGATGGGTTTCCTGGATACAGCACACTGCTGGGTTTTGGATTTTTATCCAATTTGCCAGTCTGTGTCTTTTGATTGGTGCATTTAGTCCATTTACATTTAGGGTTAATATTGTTATGTGTGAATTTGATACTACCATTTTGATTCTAAGTGGCTGTTTTGCCTGTTAGTTGTTGTAGATTCTTCATTATGTTGAAGCTCTTTAGCATTCAGTGTGATTTTGGAATGGCTGGTACTGATTGATCCTTTCTATGTGTAGTGCCTCTTTTAGGAGCTCTTGTAAAGCAGGCCTGGTGGTGACAAAATCTCTGAGTACTTGCTTGTTCGCAAAGGATTTTATTCTTCCTTCACTTCTGAAGCTCAGTTTGGCTGGATATGAAATTCTGGGTTGAAAGTTCTTTTCTTTAAGAATGTTGAATATTGGCCCCCACTCTCTTCTGGCTTGTAGTGTTTCTGCCGAGAGATCTGCTGTGAGTCTGATGGGCTTCCCTTTGTGGGTGACCCGACCTTTCTCTCTGGCTGCCCTTAGTATTCTCTCCTTTATTTCAACCCTGTTGAATCTGACGATTATGTGCCTTGGGGTTGCTCTTTTTGCGGAATATCTTTGTGGTGTTCTCTGTATTTCCTGCAATTGAGTGTTGGCTTGTCTTGCTAGGTGGGGGAAATTTTCCTGGATGATGTCCTGAAGAGTATTTTCCAGCTGGGATTCATTCTCTTCGTCCCCTTCTGGTACACCTATCAAACGTAGGTTAGGTCTTTTCACATAGTCCCACATTTCTTGGAGACTTTGTTCATTCCTTTTTGCGCTTTTTTCTCTGATCTTGGTTTCTCGTTTTATTTCATTGAGTTGGTCTTCGACTTCAGATATTCTTTCTTCTGCTTGGTCAATTCGGCTATTGAAACTTGCGTTTGCTTCGCGAAGTTCTCGTATTGTGTTTTTCAGCTCCTTTAATTCATTCATATTCCTCTCTAAGGTATCCATTCTTGTTATCATTTCCTCGAATCTTTTTTCAAATCTTTTTTCAAGGTTCTTTGTTTCTTTGCATTGATTTAATACATGATCTTTTAGCTCACAAAAGTTTCTCATTATCCATCTTCTGAAGTCTAATTCCGTCATTTCGTCACAGTCATTCTCCGTCCAGCTTTGTTCCCTTGCTGGTGAGGAGTTTTGGTCCTTTCTAGGAGGCGATGTGTTCTGGTTTCGGGTGTTTTCCTCCTTTTTGCGCTGGTTTCTTCCCATCTTTGTGGATTTGTCCCTGGTCGTCTGCGTAGTTGCTGACTTTTCGTTTGGGTCTCTGAGTGGACACCCAGAATGTTGATGATGAAGTATTTCTGTTGCTTGGTTTTCCTTCTACCAGTCTAGCCCCTTCACTGTACGACTGTTGAGGTCCGCTCCAGACCCTGCTTGTCTGGGGTGCACCTCTAGTAGCCGTGGCACAGCGAGGGAAGCTACCAGTTTCTTTTTCTGCTCTCTTTGTCCCAGGATGATGCCTGCCTAATGACAGTCTTTTGGATATAGAGGGGTCAGGGAGCTGCTTGAGGAGACAGTTTGTACTTTATAGGGGTTTAATTGCTGAGCTGTGCACTCTGTTGTTCATTCAGGGCTGTTAGGCTGCTATGTTTGATTCTGCTGCAACACAGCTCATTAAACAACCCTTTTTTTTTTCTCAAATGCTCTGTGTTGAGGGGTTTGGGCTTTATTTTTGGATGTCCGATCAGGTGTCCTGCCCAGCTCAAAGGCAGACTAGCCACTGTTTGGCTGCCGAGGCTCCGCCCTGCTGTTGTGTGATTCGCGCTGTTCCTGCCGGCTCTGCTGTGGTCTCCGCCACGCCCTGCGGCGGAGTCTCTTCGTTGTAGCGTGTTGCCTCAGCAACGGCGGGCTGCGTCAGCAGTGGGCGTGTATCTCAGTTGGGGCGGGTTGCCTCGGCAACGGCTGGCTGCCTCAGCAGTGGGCGTGTATATCAGTTGGGGCAGGTTGCCTCCGTAGTGGTGGACGCCCCTCCCCCACAGAGCGTCTCGGACCGTCTGCCCGGGATAGTTTGAAATCGCGGTTTTGTTCGTCCCACTGGGTATCCCAAGCGATCTGTCCCTGCAATCCCCTGGGCTTGGCTACTGTGCAAGTCTCGTTCAGTCTCAAGTCCAGCCCTCTCAGGTCTCAGGTTGCCGGTTCAACAAGGCACCCGGACAAGCGCGCCCTGTGGGGATTGCTGGGTAGGGCCGGCCGCCGCCGCCCCGGCTGCCGGCTTCGCCAGGCAGACCTACTGCCTGGCGTCCCGTGTCTTTTTATACTTGGGAGTTTCCCCGTTCTGTGGGCAACAAAGATCAGTCTGGAAATGCAGCACTGACTCACCGTTTGCGAATTCAACGTGGGCTCCAATCCTGGGTTGTTCTCACAGCGCCATCTTGAGTCCCCTCCTTTTCCAGTATTTCAAATTTTAATTTAAAAATTCATTTTTTAAAAACAAATTATTATAATATTATATAATGACATGTATACTATTGTTGGTATTATTTGGTGATATGGTTTGGATGTTGTGTCCCCTCCAAATCTCATGTTGAACTCTAATCTGCATTGTTGGAGGAAAAGCTTGGTGGGAGGTGTTTGGGTCATAGTCGCGGATCTCTCATGGATGGCTTGGTGCCCTCCTCGAGGTAATGAGTGAGTTCTTGCTCTGAGTTCATGTGAGATCTGGTTGTTTAAAAGTGTGTGTCACCTCCCTCCTCTCTGTGTCTCCCCCTTACCATGTGACATATCTGCTCCCACTTCACCATCTGCCATCAGTAAAAGCTTTTTGAGATCCTCACCAGAAACTGGGCAGATGCCAGTGCCATGCTTCCCGTATAGCCTGCAGAACCGTGAGCCAATTGAATCTCTTTTCTTTATAAATTACCCAGTCTCAGATATTCCTCTGTAGCAATGCAAAATGGATGAATACACTTTGCATTGTTTGTGTTAAACATTTAAAACAATGGTATCATGGGTTAGAAGGCTTCTGAGGCTTCTTTTTAAACTAGATAAGATGTGATTTAGCTCCATTGATGTGGCTGTGTGTTGCTATAGTTCACTTTTCTACTGTAGCATATTAAATATTTTGTTATTATTTCCATATCATTATAATATGCAATTTAACAAGAATTGAATTATATTTCATTGTATGCAAAGTACAACAAATCCTTGATACTGTGTGTGTAGTATTATTTTTATCAAATGTTTAAATCTCCACATGCTACCTGAGAAATCAGCTTTTCTCTCTCAGGGTAATGAAGATTTAATCTATCTAATACTATTAGTATAGCTGTTATTGAATTGTAGGGATTCATAGGAGGCTGAATCCAAAGATGATCAATAAGCCAGTGAAATAGCACCATTCCAACATATTTAAAAAATCCCTAATGTCTTAAAATGCTGTGATAATTCCATGCAGCATTACATTAAGAAAAATCACAGAAGTTCTTCAAGACAACTATCTATTATTGGTGACTCTCCATTTTATATTTGGTTAGTGGGGAGAAAATATATGTATATTACAGAATCAAGTTTTTGTTCTTTATGATGTTACAATAATCCCCCAAACATATTTTCCTTGTACTTAACAAAATGGTTGACATTATGGACTTTCATTATGCCTCTTGAGATAGTACCAATCACCACAATATTAGCAATACATTTTTTCCCTGAAAAATGCTTTCTTGTTTTTTTGGAAAGAAAACAATTATAAGTGTTCAGCTTAAAATATCAATGTCCAAATACATTAAATATTTTTCTAAAGAAGAACATGGTCTAATTTTCATGCTATGGTTAAGTTTAAGATACAAATAATCTGCAATGCATCCATCTGCCCAACATCCATCCATCCATCCATCCATCCATCTAACTATTCATCTATCCATCTTTCCATCTATCCATCCATCTATTCATGCATCTATCCTTTCATCTATCCATCCCCATCCATTCATCTATTCATCTATTAGCTCATCCACATAACTATCCATCTATTTGTTAGACAATCCACACATCCATCTATCCATCCATCCATCCATTCATCTATCTATCCCTTCATTAGATTATCTATTACATCCATAATCTCACTTCTTTTCTTTCTTCCATCCATGATGATAACTCTATGGGAGATTGAATGATACAACCATTTACATACAAATAATATAATTTCCAAAACATGTTTAGCAATCAAAAAGAGAGTTGCAAGAGGGAGAAGATCAAGCATTTGGATACCTCATAGTCTTCTGAGCAGAGGTAACCTGAAACCTATTTTACAAGCCTAGAAATTCATCCACAGGTGCCACTAAGCAGTGAATCTTAGTAATGTAGTTGCGGATAGTATCACAGGAAATGACCTGTGGATTTGAGGTCTCCTCCCCCACATTAAAGCGAGATATTCTGCCTGCCTTCTTACCTCGGTGGGAGGGGGGTGGGATTTGGCAAAATCCAAGAAAGACTGAGGACTCGTTCCAAAGAGACAAGGTTAACCTGAAAGAGATGAGGCTGTTCTCTGTTTACCTGTATGGAGCTGTTCTTTCATAATGCCCATGTTAACAGCATTGCTAGAGTTAATATGGAAGGATATAGAATCTGAAGCCCTCAATGACAATTCTGGATCTCACATCCATTGCCCTAGCCTATTAAGGAAGTATTAGAGCATCAATGTTTTGTGTTCCTACACATTAAATTGTAAGAAGAAATTGTTAAATCCTAATGAGGTTGATGTGTAGAGTAAGCTGTACAATCCATATAAAATACATATTGAGATCAGCTCAATATTCTGTGAATCTGTTCCACTTGTGGTAACTGATGACTTAAGCCAGTCATGTTGGAGAACAGGTAGCAAAAAGGGTAAAACATAAGAAGAAATTTGGGAAATCATGGGCCTAGGAAGACAAACTGGGGTTCAGCTACTAGCAAAAATAATGATCAGCTTTCCTCCTCGAAATAAAATGTCAATTAGGACCCAGGAAGGGTTATCCTATATGAGTAAAGCAAACCAAGAATGGCTTAAAACCAACTTTGAAACAATTTAATTTCAGACAGGATTAAGGTGATTTTCCCCTACTCTAGTTTCCCTACTTTAGTTGACTAACAGAAAAAAAAGTTCTACAGAGAATTACTTCAGAATTTAGTCCCTACTTATATATCTATCTCTAATTTTCTCTCTCTCTCTCTCTCCCTGAGAGGTAACAGAGAATTAGGTAGATAGACAGATATAAATCATATATATATATATATACACCCACGTATATGTTTGTAATAAATATTAACATCAATATACTATGTAATATAGATATGATTTTTTCATACATTGTATCCAGAATTTATTTAGAAACTACCAAATGTATAAGAAAGCATAAACATGTGGTTGAAATACAAGATAAATAATAGTAAATAAAAATAAACCAATAGATATTTAAGTTCTTAAAAGAGACTTTCAAATGTTCTTACTAATTTATTCAAGGAAACCCATGACACAGGAAGACTGCTTCTAGATCACTGGAATCTATAACGAGGATTCAATTCACAGTAGCAGATGTGAAAAATACAACTACTGAAACTAGAAAGCAAAAGATAAATTAAGAAACAAGTTACTTTTATTAAAATTAAGGAATCATCAATGGGAATGTGAGTAAAATATTAAGATAGGAGTATAGAAGAAATGCATAGCTGCATTTAAAATAACATATATGAGGCTAGGCATGGTGGCTTATACCTGTAATCCCTGCACTTTGGGAGGCAGAAGCCGGTGGATTGCTGAAGCCCAGGAGTTTGAGGCCAGTCTGGGTAACATGATGAAACCCCACCTCTACAAAAATTATCTGAACATAGTGATGGGTACTCGTAGTCCTAGCTACTTGGGAGACTAAGTTGGGAAGATCCCTTGAGCTGGGGAGGTCAAGGCTGCAGTGAACTGTAATCACAAAACTGCACTCAATCCTGGGAGACAGAGTGAGACCTTTTCTCAAAAAAAATGTGTATATATATATGTTTATATATATATGATATGGTAAACATTTGTTATATTTATGTCTTGTAGTTCAGGACAAAGAAATATGTAGATGATAAATGAACATTAGAGAACATGTTGAGCAGAATTATCGAAATTGTGGGAAGATATCCAGAAATAGATTCAAAAGGTTATAAAAACTCAAAAGTCAGATAAATACAACAAAACATTCATTCATATTATAGTAGGTAGAATGCTGCCTCCTAGCAAAGCAAAACAAAACAAAGCCAAAAATGTCCCATCTGATATGGTTTGGCTGTGTCCCCACACAAATCTCACTTTGAATTGCAGTTCCCACAATCCCCATGTTTTGTGAGAGGGACCCAGTAAGAAGTGATTGGATCATGGGGGCAGTTTCCTCCATGCTATTCTTGGGATAATGAGTGATTGTCATGAGATCTGATGGTTTTAAAAGTGACTGGCATTTCCCCTAATTGCACTGTCTCTCCCCTGCTACCCTGTAAAGGGGTACCTTCTGCTGTGATTGTAAGTCTCCTGAGGCCTCCCTAGCCATGTGGCACTATGAGTCAACTAAACCTTTTTTCTTTATAAGTTACTCAGTCGTGTTATTTCTTCATAGCAGCATGAGAATGGACTAATACACCATCTGAATTCCTAGAACCTATGACTACGTTACCCAACATAACAAAAGGATCTTCAGATGAGGATATGATTCTGGATTATCTTGGCGGGCCCAATGTCATCTCAAGGGTCTTTGCAAGGGAGAGAGAGAGGCAGAGAGAATTACAGAGGCAGATATGACGTCACTAGGAGACCTCATAGTGATGTCGGAAAGGGGTCCAGGAGCCAAAAATACAGACAGACAACAGAAACCGCAAAAGATGAAGGACATGAGCACTTTCACAGAGTCTCCAATATGAGACATCCCTGCCAACACCTTGACTGTAGCCCAGTGGGATGCATTTTGGGCTTCCGACCTCCCAAACTGTAAGATAATATATTTCCATTGTTTTAAGCTACCAAATCTGTGCCAGTTTGTTACAGTCGCAATAGAAAGTTAATGCACACTTCATATAGAAACTGTTAAAGGAAATTCTTAAAATCTGCCCTGAGCGTGAACTCTGAGGAAAACACTAAGGAGTTTATATTCATTGAGAAATTAAAATTAAATTAATTGAGAAAATTAACAGAGTAAAATATGTCGTTTTGAATAGAAATGACTTGATTTCAAAAATGAAAATAAAACAGTACAGAAAAGCACAAATTATTGATACAAGAATTGGCAATGACAACAAGAAAAGTTGCATTACAACAAATTCCACAAATATTAAGAAGTGAATCAGAGCAAGTATTCAAAATAGCTACAAAACTGAAGTATTTTGAATGTCTAGTGACAATAAGCTGGAAATACATGTTGAGGTATATTCATCCAATCATCTGCTATTCCCAAGTATAGATTGTGCAGTTTGCTTAAAACCAAAGGGAGTAGCCGGGCATAGTGGCTCATTCCTGTAATCCCAACACTTTGGGAGGCCAAGGCTGGCAGAACTTTTAAGATCAGGAGTTTGAAACCAGTTTGGCCAACATGGCAAAAACCCATTTCTACTAAAAATGCAGAAATTAGCCAGGGGTGGTGGTGCATGCCTGTAACCCCAGCTACTTGGAAGGCTGAAGTAGGAGAGTCTCTTGAACCTGGGAGGGAGAGGTTGCAGTGAACTGAGATTGTACCACAGCACTCCATCCTGGGTGACAGAGCAAGACTCTGTCTCAAAAATAAATTAAAAAAATAAAGGAGAGAGAGCTATGCATCACATAAGACCAATATCTAGCAAATGAAGCCAGAGACAACGTTGATTACCTACAATTCTTTTCATATGAAGTTCTAGATAAGCAAAACCAACTACGATCTTAGGAATCAGGATACTGGATACCTCGGCACAGAGGTGGTATAGGAGTGGGAACACATGAAACAGGGTCATGAAGTTAGTAATCTTTATTTGGCTGTTGGTGTATACATTCTGTGAAAATATATTGATCTACACAGTTCTAATATCTAGGTTTTCTTTATGTTGATTTTAAATAAAGAATTGTCCAAATTTAAAAGTAATGAGGCAGATCTATATGTTTTAGGGAGAATTGATTCCAAAATTTATTATTAATCTCACTCCTGTAATCCCAGCACTTTGGGAAGCTGAGGCAGGCAGAACACAAGGTCAAGAGATTGAGACCATCCTGGCCAACACTGAAATTCTGTCTCTACTAAAAATACAAGAAGTAGCTGGGTGTGTGAGTGTACACCTATAGTTCAAGCTACTTGGGAGGCTGAGGCAGGAGAATCGCTTGAACCTGGGAGGCAGAGGTTGCAGTGAGCTGAGATTCTGCCACTGCACTACACACTGGCAACAGAGCAAGGCTCCGTCTCAAGAAAACAAAATGTTATTAACTAAAAGGTGAGTTTCACATACGAAGCTAAGTGATAGATAGATAGATAGATAGATAGATAGATAGATAGATAGATAGATAGATAAAAGGTAGATAAAAGGTGTGGCAGAAGGATGAATGGATAGATGATAGATGAATGGATGGATGGATGGATAATAGATAAATAGATGGATAGATGGACAAACAGATGAACAGATACATAGATAAGTGGATGTGTTGTTGATAGATAAATAAATAAATAGATGATAGAAATAGGCAGCTAGCTAGCTAGTTAGATGACAGGTAAACATAGCAGACACATTTTTTACACCTATACAAAAACCCCTGCATTATGCTTTATACATAGCATATAACATATAATCTCTGGAAAACTTTTCCAAAAATGTACAATATTCTTGCTGAAGTACCTTTGATTGCACTTAAAGATTCACATTAAAATAGCATGAGTGAATGAAATACACAATAACAATCCCAGGACTCAAATAGTGGCATTTACTTGCGAAGTCCTATTGGGGCTCGGGATATATCACCCCAAAATAGGATTACAGGAGACCAAAATAAACCCCTTTGGCATATTGACTCTTTGGAGCTGATTACTTTGAGACTGGAGATACAGGTCTCAAAAATTGCTGTTTTGTAAAGTAAATTACATTTACAAAACAAATTTTCAGTGATAAAGATATCTGATCCAGGAATAGGGCTGCTCTGAGAAAACGTTGATCTCCTGAGAGAATTTTATCTGCATAACAAGCCAACCTTTCCTCACCACACAGCTCCTTCCCTCACCCTCCAGTAACTTGTCTCCATCACGTGCCAGAAGCCACGAGCCCCTATTTCTTTCTGTAGCCTAAGATGCTATTTAAACTTCATATGTCTGGTTGATTCTTGAGTTTCGTGTTTTTGTGGAACTCCTGTGCATAGGAAGGTAATTAAAATTGTTTGTCTCCTGTTAATCTGTCTTAATTTAACTTAATGTGCAAACCAGCCAAAGAATGTAGAAGGGTATGGTAGAAAACAACATTGTTTTGTCCTCTACAGTTGTGCTGAGGAATGTCACCATTTCATTAAATATATAAATATATATATATTATTCGTTTTTTGTTTTGAGACAGGGTCTTACTTTGATGTCAGGCTGGAGTGCAGTGGCACAATCTGGGCTCACTATAACCTCAACCTCCTGGGCTCAAATGATCCTTTCACCTCAGCCTCTCAAGTAGCTGGGACCACAGGTGCGTGCAACCACACTGAAATATTTTTTTATTTATTTTCTGCTGAGATGAGATCTCACTGTATTGTCCAGGCTGGTCTCAAAGTTGTGAGCTCAACGGACCCTCCTGCGTTGGCCTTACAAAGTGCTCAGATTGTAGTGGTGAGCCACTGAACACGGCCTTCACCATTTACAACCCAGTGCTTATTGTTCATGGTAATAGTGTTATAAACTATGTTATAGAATTGTGAGAATTACAAAGGGAGAAAGGGAATGCACTCCCTATGTGGTTAGCACAGCACCTGACCCACAGAAAACACTCTATAATCTTATCATTATTGGCCACACCATTATACCATTGATTATATATGAAAATGAGTGATTGATTTACATCAGAATATAATAATTTAACAAAACAACAAGCTGCACTTTGTTTTAATTTGGCTCTTTATTCCATTTAATGCTATATCTGAACATAATTATGTGTTATTTTCTGTCCAGTCACACATAATCATTCTACAGAACCTGGCTCTGCCTATTTCTAAATACTCTTTCTAAGGATTGAGAACAATATCAGGAACACCCCTCCGGTTAGGAACAGACATATGCTATAATTGCTCAATTTAAGTAAAATGTATATAGAAATGATACTGACTTTGGAAAGAAAATGCCTGGATTCTTTCTCTGTTAACTGAATTAGCCTCTTAGCATCCGACACATCTGGAATACTCGTATGTAGTATGCACTTTGCTTGCCTAGTCTCTCTACATTTCATTTTGGCTCTTTATTGTATAATATTTTCATAATAATTTTAACATAATTTTGTAAATATGAAAATATTTGATTATAGACACTTGATTATAAATTTAAAATAATAATTTTGGAAATACTAAGAATAGTGATTGGAAAATAATAACAGAATGTTAACACACAGATATCCTAAAGTCATCATTCAGTTTTACTGTCAGAAAATATCAATTGCCTGGACAGTGAGTGGGCTGCCATGACATGACTTTAGCGGTCTATGCTTTCTTGAATGAAAAGGTTTATTTATTTTTTAACTAACATAGTATTAACACTGAGTTTCCTCCTTTTAGGCAGCACGGTGCCCATTTATCTTCTTTCTAACATCTATTTTATTTATATTGACTATTTACATATAATACTCTTCTAGATAGCAAAAAATTATTGGGAATTGAAAAAGGTAATTTTCTTGGAGCTAATAGCTATTCATGCTGATTTTCACTTGCTAATTTCTTCATTATGAATATTGGCTCAGCCAGAAAAACATACTGGCTTGAAAGATGCAAAGTTATCTGCCTGACTTATATTTAGCCAACTGTGTGGCAGGTAAACCTCTATTTTCAATAATCTTCTCATCTTTCTGACAACTAAGCAGAAAGAAAGTCAAATTTTACCTTAAATTAGAAAAGTTCCAATCAACTGCACAAGGAGTTATGGGTGGTCAAAAATAGGCTTATGCGAGAATAATTTAGACATATCTTATTATGGGTGAAAATTTGACAGGGAAACTAAATGAAGCAAGTAGAAATTATAGTGCTTTGTACAGAATATTTTAATATCTCTACTTCAATATGTGTATCCACTATATTGTCATGTCTCTTCTGTAAAGAACAAATTCTACTATTGTCTTTTTTAGAGCCCCAATTGAAAGGAATTTGGATAAATTTTGATACTTATGCTTTTACAAATAGATATGAGTTCATTAGATCAGCATGCATGTGCTTAATATTTCAGTATTTCAAAAAATAAAAGTTATTCATGTTTGGCCTTAATTGAAGTTTTTTCATGTTCTTCAAATTTGATATATAATTCACAAAGTTCTACTTAATAATCTCTTCATCTGCTAATAACTACTTTATATGCTAATCAGGAAATATTTACCTTTCAAAAAATATTTTGTGGAATGAAGGAACTATATAGAAGCTAAATTGATACGTTTTGGTAAACCAATTCTTAGTAGCATTTCTACGCACTAGAGTGAGAAAAAAGCAGCATGATGATGTGTTATTAACTGCCAATAAATGAAAGAAATACTTGAGAAACAGAGAGACTTGGGGCCGTCTTCTTTTTTACATTTCTTAGAGCACAAGGAAAAGAAAAGTGGACTGCACTGTCTCAGATGCATTGAAAAATTATGTTTACTTAGGGTTTGGGTCTGACCATGCATGTTTTATATGCATGAACTACATTAAATTGAGTAGTGAGCTCTTATTAAAAAACACTGTGACTGTATCATCATCATGACCATCATCAGTATTATCATCATCACCATTGTTATCATCAGTACTGCCACCACCACCACCATCATCACCATCACCGTCATAACCATTATCATCGTCATCATCACCAATACCATCATCACCATCATTACCATCATGATTACCATCATCACCATCATGATTACCATCATCACCATCATTATCACCATCATCACATTGTCACCTTTGTCATCATCATAACCACCACCATCATCATCATCATAAATGCCAGATTCACCATCATTACTATCCCTAATGTTATTATCATCCACTGACATCATTATTAACTTTATAGTAAATTCTTACAGCAATCTCTAAATATATTGTTGATTGATTGAATTTTTTACCTTATCATGGCATTAGCCATATTGTTCTTCTTTACATCTCTATGCCTACTTCCAATACTGTGCCTGATTTAGAGAAAGTGTTAGCTCAAAACACATTTAGATATCTAGATTGATATTGTGTTGCTCTTTGTGGAAAAAAAAATGGGTAATGTAGATTACTATAAAGATATATAAATTTTGTAATGCATTAAAAACTGCATCTATTAGAAACATGTTCTTCTAGCTTGCATTAATTTTGCATCAAACTGGCTACTTTGCCAGGTGCTGATGAGGCAACATTTTCGGTCTTGCAGTATATCTAGGTTATTCATTTTTTTTAAATTGCATTTTAGGTTTTGGGGTACATGTGTAGAACATGCAAGATAGTTGCTTAAGTATTAATAATCTCTTACCTTGAGCCTATTTCTCTAATAGGTCCTGTAGTCTCAAAGGTTCTTGGTGAAAACAATTTATAGGTGAGAATGAGCTCATTCACTCATTTTTTATGGACCACTAGCTGTTCTGTAGGAGAGGTCCTTGGATTCTAGGGTAAGACTGAAACATGAAACTCTAGGAGCTCTCATCCTGAATAGGTGGCAAACAAGTAATAAGATGCTCAAAACGTGCCGGACAGGGACTATAAGCAGAGTGAGCAACTGATGCTCTAACAGAAGCTGAAATCTTTCCTAACTTGGGAGGAGTAGAAGATCCTCCCTAGAGAATAAGAGCTCAGCCACCCCATAACATATTTATGACATTATTTTAGATGAGGAGGTTGAAAAGGATATACACTTACAGGGAGTGGAAAGAGATCTTGCAAATCCATCCACAGAACTGGGCTATAAACTCTAAAGTACAGTTGCATGAATGTATGTGGAAAATGGCAAGGATATGGACTGGAGAGTTGGGATTAATCACAAAAGTGATTGACCTCAAATTTATTCTCAGATCAAACAGAACACGATTTTCTGATATGGTTGTTGAGCAACCACAAACTTTGTTTCCAGCAAACTTTTGTTTTCCTTATTGAGTAATTAATTGCATTAAGCACCTATTTGGTCTTAATGTTGTTCCTGAACTTCTTTTTCATCCTTTCTCTCTGCTGATTAAATAAAATAACAACAATTCTGACAACACTATAAGTTTGATAATGTACTTTAAGTTTACGTTAAATTTATTTCACTTTTAGAAAGCATCATGTAATTTATTTTATCCCTCACTTGCTCTTGACTTTTTGATAGACTCCCTGGGCCTTTGCAGTGCTGTTTTCATTTCATGCTCACAATAGAATAAATATACTACTGAAGCAGGGCATTGGCCGCCACTTAAAACAAGAGGCATGAATTATTTGCCTTATACAAACAGACACAATAAATTTTACATTACTTAACACAGAATAGGGAAGGAGAACTGCCAACATACATAGCCTTACCCCTACTTCCAAGAATGTAGGAGAATAGAATTAAGAAAGATGGAGAGTCTCATAGTAATATGACCATGAAATGAAAAGAGAAATTGGATAGTCTTCTGCTTTAACCACAACTAATAGAATGGAAGATAAAGAAAGTTTCCTCCTGTTAGAACTGTGGGTGCTTATGAAAAAGAAACAACCCTGACATTCCAATGCCTGCTTCAGCAGCCACCTTTCCATTGTCCTAGTTGAATAAAAGAATTGAGAAAAATGATAAGAGGGGGCGATCTGGTTGTTTTAACAAGTTTACATAATTTTCCTGTGTAGCAAGATGACTTCAGGAAAGGTAGCTTGAGTCTTCTCATTGATGCACACACAATGGAGGTGGTTGCTCGAAAAAGACTAGGGGTGTAGCACTAGAGGCCATGCTTCCCAATCCTTCAGAATGGTCACCTTACAGGCTGTAACTCTACAAAAAATTTAAGTCTGGCTGGGCGTGATGGCTTACCTCTATAATCCCAGCAATTTGGAAGACTGAAGTGGGTGTATCACCTGAGGTCAGGAGTTCGGGACCAGCCTGGCCAGCATAGCGAAATCCCATCACCACTAAAAATACAAAAATTAGCTTGGCATGGTGGTGTGCAACTGTAGTCCCAGCTACCCAGGAGACTGAGGCAAGAGAATCACTTGAACCCAGGAGGCAGAGATTGCAGTGAGCCAAGATTGCACTACTGCACTCCAACCTAGGTGACAGAGCAAGACTCTGTCTCAAAAAACAAAATAAATAAATAAAATAAAAGTAAAGTATCCTCTACAAATTTATAATTGTGTGATTTTATAGTTAGCATAACATTCTGGTAGAGCTTAGATAAATGAGTGTCAACTGGAGATGATTCTGCCTCCCAGCAATCACTAGGCAATGCACAGAGATGTTTTCTTTAGGTCATCACAGCTTGATCAGGATTGCTATTGGTGGATAGAGGCCAGGAGTGCTCTTGTACTCTGTAATGCACGGACAGCCCTCCACAAAAAAAGAGTTACCTGGTCCAAACGTCAGTAGTGCTGAGGTAGAGAAATGTTGCACCAGAGAAATACATATGTTATCAACTGAACTAGTTTTCTTTATATATATATATATATGTCTTTATATATATATATATATTATTGCATTTTAGGTTTTGGGATACATGTGAAGAACATGCAGGATTGTTGCATAGGTACATACATGGCAATGAGGTTTGCTGCCTTCCTCCCCATCACCTATATTTGGCATTTCTCCCCATGTTATCCCTCCTCAACTCCCCGTCCCCTGATGTCCCTCCCCTAGTTCCCCCCCACAGACCTCAGTATGTGATGCTCCCCTCCCTGTTTCCATGTGCTCTCATTGTTCAATACTCACCTATGACTGAGGACATGCAGTGTTTGATTTTCTGCTCTTGTGTCAGTTTGCTGAGAATGATAGTTTCCAGGTTCATCCATGTCCCTACGAAGGACATAAACTCATTGTTTTTTATGGCTGCCTAGTTTTCTAAGAAACTTTGAAATTAGAGTTTAAAACAAAAAGCTGAGTGCAGTGGCTCATGCCTGTAATCCCAGCACTTTGGGATGAGCAGATCACCTGAGGTCAGGAGTTCAAGACCAGCCTGGTCAACATGGTGAAACCCCATCTCTATTAAAAATACAAAAATTAGCTGGGTGTGGTGGCATGTACCTGTAATCCCAGCTACTCAGGAGGCTGAGGTAGGAGAATTGCTTGACCCCGGGAGGCAGAGGTTGCAGTGAGCTGAGATCCTACCACTGCATCCAGCTTGGGGTACAGAGGAAGATTCTGTCTCAAAAAAAAAAAGGAAAGAAAAGAAGAAAGAGAAGACTCATCATTTAAGAAACTCAGAGAAAGTTGATAGAGAAGATAATACAAATAAACTTTAGAAGTCTAAATTCTAAATTTAGAATTCCAAATTCTAAAATCTTAAAAACTTTAAAAAGAGAAAACTACAAAATACTTTATTCATAGGAAATCTTGCTCTAATTATGAGATTCTGAATCCAACAAATGTTAAATAATCTGCTTTTTCCTACATGGAAGAATAAAACTAAGCAAAATCTCTTTTGTAGAATAAACTTTGACACATAATGTACCTGATAGAGAATAGTTCACCCTTCTTCTTGATAGTTCACCCTTCTTCTTGTTGCAGGAGAAGAATTACAGAAGGGCACAATTCTATGTAATCTTTACTCATTCTGCTAAAGGGACTACAAGAATATAATGGAAAGCAATTCATCACCTCAAATGGATCTGTCCAATCCTGTATTGATAAACTTGCTAAAGTGTCTTTTAATTATGCCCAAACCATGACTTAGTTGTTTTCTGCAAGCAACTGTCTCCCAGAAATCCAAAATAGTTGTTAACTATGTCAAATGAATGCTCCCTCCAAGGCATTAAATACACGTATACTCATTGTTAGAATTTTAAATGTTTATAATACAAGCAAACGCCATTTATTTTTATTTTGTGATATAATCTACCTGGTTTTAATGTGGAATAGCATCTTATAATGTGAAAATTGACTATATCCTAAGAAAATTTTGGCATATATGTAAAATATATTTTTAATATTTATTTTCATTGGTGGTGGAAATGATGGTGTGTGCTTTTGTGTTCATGAGTGTGTGTGTATAACAGTGAGCTGATTCATTGGCAAAACCTTTAAGGAAAAATAATAATGACTTGTACTAGTTTGTGTGCTTAATATCCAATACTGGGGGCAGTAAAGTAAAACATTGCCAAACAAAAATTCAGTTATGTGGCTGGCTGTGGTGGCTCACATCTGTAATCCCAGCATTTTGGGAGTCGGAGGCAGGCAGATCAATTAAGGTCAGGCATTCAAGACCAGCCAGGCCAATACGGTGAAACCCTGCCTCTACTAAAAATACAAAAATTAACCAGGCATGGTGGTGGGAGTCTGTAGTCCCAGCTACTTGGGAGGCTGAGACAGGAGAATTGTTTGAACCCACGAGATGGAGAGGGATGTTGCCGTGAGCTAACACTGTGCCATTGCACTCCAGCTCCAGCCTGGGCCACAGAGCAAGACTCCATAAAAAAATAAAAATATCCTTACTGGAGTGGATAAAGAAGGGCCTAGGCATTATATTACAGTAGCAGAAGATGTTTTAAAAGACACACAAGCTCACTGAAAAAAGTGACAGATGAATAGATGTTATAAAAATTTCCGGCCGGGCTTGGTGGCTCAAGCCTGTAATCCCAGCACTTTGGGGGGCCGAGGTGGGTGGATCACGAGGTCAAGAGATCCAGACCATCCTGGTCAACATGGTGAAACCCCATCTCTACTAAAAATACAAAAAATTAGCTGGACATGGTGGCGTGTGCCTGTAATCCCAGCTACTCGGGAGGCTGAGGCAGGAGAATTGCCAGAACCCAGGAGGCGGAGGTTGCGGTGAGCCGAGATTGAGCCATTGCATTCCCGCCTGGGTAACAAGAGCAAAACACCGTCTAAAAAAAAAAAAATTCCTTTAAAAATCCCAATCTATATGTAGCATTTTCAATGTTTATAAAGAAAAATATGTTATTCTTTATAACACAAAGGGATCAATCAAATTAAACTTAGAACATAGAATAAAAAAATAAGAAACAGATTTTAAGTCAATAGTAGACATTTTACAGAAAAGAAGCCATACGTGGTCAGAATGGAAGGGTTGTCATCTTCAGCAGGATTAGGAAAAGGTGAAAATAAAAATGTACAGAAAGATATCTATTTTCACTGACAGGTTGGACAAAAATTAAACTGTCCGTCAGAAGATGTTTGTGAGAACATGAGGCACCGAGAAGGAAACACTTTGGGGATATATCGATGTGATTTAAATGTGTATCTCATGACTGAACACTTCCACTCCTGAGTATACAAACCTGACTGCCTTTTACTGAAATGCAGTGAGAGACATGGCCAAGCCTCCTCAAACCAGCATCGACTATTATTATTTTAGGGAATAAAACTAAAAATGATGCAGCTGTGGAAATACTACAGAACTCATAAGTGTGTTCTACTCATATGAGGGAATATTATATTTTGGTGATTATCACTTATCAGCTATTATATGAAATTGGAGTTATAAGCATAATATTGAGTAAAATAAATGCAATTAGTATATATTGGAAATGGTTTGGATCTGTGTCCTCATCCAAATCTCATGTTCAATTGTAATCCCCAATGTTGGAGGTGGTGCCTGGTGGGAGGTGATTAGAACATGGGGGTGGATCCTTCAGGAATGGATTAGCACCATCCCTTTGGTGTTGTTCTCATCATAGAGTTCTCATGAGATCTGGTTGTTTAAAAGTGCGTAGTTCCTTCTCCATCTCTCTCTCTTAGTCCTGCTCCTGCCCTGTGAGTCACCTGCTGTCCCTTTGCTTCAGCCATGAGTAAAGGCTCCCCAAGGCCTCTCCGGAAGCAGGTGCCACCATGCTTTTTGCATAGCCTGCAGAACCATAAGTCAATTAAACCTTTTCTCAAAAATTACCCAGTCTCAGATATTTCTTTGTAACAGTGTGAGAATGGACTAATATAGCACGTCTATCTAGTAAAGTAAATTTATGTAAAATTCTAATCCAAAGCCAACTTACAGGTATAATTTTTGAAACTACGTGCATAAATTCAGCAATCCTCACCAAGAGAACAGGGCCAATGGACAAACATTTCTCATTTCCATTGGGAGGCATTTACTGGGAAAGGGCCCAGTAAATATTGGTAATAGTGTATTCTTCAAATTTTTGTTTTAGGTATAGCAGTGTTAGTGTTACTAGGTTTCACACATATTACATATGTCATACATCATTTCACATATGTGAATTCTTCAAAAATAGTTCATATTCATATATATTTTATTACATAGTCACACATTTGGTCTTCAGGGCTGTGAGTGGAGCTGACCCTACTTCAGAGACCCTGGGACTGCACATAACCCAAGGCTAATCCTATCTGAACACCACATCCCATTTAATCAGTAACAAGCTCTAACAATAGGGGTGACCCAAGTTGATCCAAGAGAGTGCGTGAATCCCAATATTTTGCCAAGATGCTTGAGGAAGAAAATCTTTTTTCCACCAGGTTCACTTTTCCTAAAGCTCCTAGTAAACAACTGGTCCCCACCCCCAAGGAAAAAATCTGGCTATGCTTGAAGCTGATACAACTAAAGATGAATACCAATTTGAAGACCCTTGTATATTTATTAGATGGACAGCATCATTCCCAGAATTTCTCATATAAGAGTCAATACTTTATCTATTTTTTTTTTTTTACTTTTTGTTCACTAGTTTGAGTTTAGTTTTTCATGCCTTCATAAAAAATAGCCTTGACTTATATCTAATGTTGTGATGGTGAATATTATCGTATACTCATTGCTCCATAGCAAGGCTGTGCTTAAGATGAAACATGATCAATATCAGTCACCTAAAGCAATAAGATAGTGTAGCACTTTACCTGCTCAATATCATTTATTCCATAATTGATGAAATACTTCAAACCAGTAAAAATAATTTTAAATATATGCTGCTATCGGCCCATTTAATAATTCATGCCACCACTAAAGTAAAAGAGGATTTTTCCCTCTGAGACACCATTTCTGCTCAGAAAGTTCCCCATGGTGAGGACAGCAAGTAATTCATACAGGTATTTATTTCAGGATCACTTAATTCACATTTTGATGGCAAGTGGAAGGTTAGCACACGTATTAATAGTAATGCCAACACTTTGGTGAGGTCCATTTTGACAACTGATAAAACAGTGATGAAATTCAGGTAAAATACAGATTCTGAGAATAGGGACAGGTGTGGGCTGGTTCAAAAACCATAAACATGTGATCAAATTGGAAAAGTTCATGTAAGCAAATGAAAGGGAGTTTCATAATAAGATTGATAAGACCGAAGTTGAATTTAAACATCATATCTTAAACATTGTTTTTTAGAATAAAAAAATCAAAGAAGGAAATGTGAAAATGTTAACAATTTACTCTGGTGACGATTTTTCTAACTCATTGATAGCCTGGTTCAGGTGGTACTTGTGGTCACTTAAGTTACTTATATGAACCTAAATATCTGAGATGGTTGGTCTCGGTTAATGAAGAAAGTTGACTTTGCCAAGATTGAGGATGCACACCATGTCACAACCTCAGGAAGTCCTGACGACATGTGCCAAAGGTGATCAAAGCACATTTTGTTTTACACATTTTAGGGAAACATGAGACCTCAACCAATGTATGTAAGATGTACATTGGTTCTGCCCAGAAAAGTGGGTGTCTTTTCCCTTTAGCTTAGTGATTTGGGGGCCCCAAGATTTTTACTTTCCTTTCACATTTATCAGTAAACATTAATTCCTTTTAACATGTATTTGTCAGAGTAATGCAGAGAAAGAGAACCAATAGGGTGTGGACACTTTTCTTTATCCAATAAATATGACTTGTTAATTGGATGCCAACATTAAGATTATGAGAAAGAAGATCAGGTTACAAAAGCTAGAGGAGGAAGAGCGGGTTGAAAGTAGACTCCTATCATAGACAAAATCTATTCCCAAAAAATCAAACTGTCAAATGTAAAACTATAAAGCATCTAGAACTTTACGATGCAATATGATACCCACTCACCATGTATGACAATTCAAATGTAAATTAAACAAACATTAAACAAAACTAACAAAAGAAAGTTATGGTCTCATTTGCATTAGCCACACTGAAGTTCTTATAGCCTTATGCAGTGAAGACTACTGCATTCATAACAAAGATTAGGGCATTTTCATCATTTTAGAAAGTTGTATTGGACAGTGGTCATTTATAAAACAATATAGAATTTTTTAAAATTCAGAGATAGGAAATAGCTGTATTGCCCAGGCTGGGCCTGAACTCTTGGGCTCAAGCAATCCTCCCTTCTCAGCCTCCTAAGCAGCTGGGATTACAGGTGTGTGCTGCTAGTCACAGCTTTACAGAATACTTTTAGAAACTCAAGATAAAGTCAGATATTTAAGTAAGACACAAAAGTGTAAAACATCAGAAAAGCATTGATAAAATTGAGGGTATCACATTTCAGACCTTGTCTTTGCCAAATGTGATCATAAAGAGAGGGAAACATAGCCATGTAGTGAGATAAGGCATTTGGTTCGCATACACCCAACAGATGGCTTATGAAGACCATCTTCAAAGCAAGAAGAAATAAGATGTACTGATAGAAAAAGTTCAAAATAGGAACTTTACAAAAGGGAACATTA
This sequence comes from Callithrix jacchus, assembly GCF_049354715.1. NCBI lineage: Eukaryota > Metazoa > Chordata > Mammalia > Primates > Cebidae > Callithrix > Callithrix jacchus. Next base: position 5,086,249 of record NC_133524.1, read on the forward strand.
GAATGACCCATGAAGTTATCGAAGGGCAGCCCAGTTCACAGCAAATGGGAGAAAACAAATTATAATATCAATGAGGAACAGCATTGTACAACCCTAAAGAGAAACAGTTTGACAGCATCACATGCTGTCAGGGATACAGGAAAAGGGAACTTCCACGGTCTTCTATGGTACCTAACTTTGAAAAACAATTTGGCATTTTCTCATATTCATATCACCCAGAATTTCCATGCGTGAGTATACATTAAACTAAAATGATTGTATTATACGTACCAAGAACGATACACAATGTATTTGTGGCAGTTTTATTTTTCATACCCTTAAAGTAAACAGTACCCAAAGGTCTATCCAAGTGGGTAGCAATGATTTTAATACTCAGGATAGTGGTATGTTGAGACAGAATGGGAGAATTAATGTTTGGGAGGGATTAAAATAAATAAAGCCAGCGGATGTTATTGGTACCTTCTTATTTCTTGAAGTTAATGAATGTTAAAAGGGACTTCTCTCAAGTATAAATCATTGATATTTATATTTGTTTTGGGTACTTTTTTGTGTGTTATATTTTGCAATAAAAATAATTTAAAAGCGAAAAGAACAACTAATACATAACACCAGATATAAATGTTTCCATATGAAACATCACTCATTCATAACTGAGAAACACAAATATGATAGAATCTTTGGTGATGACAAAATCATTAATTCTAGACCATAATGCACAGATTTGCAAAAAATAACATCTCAACAATCTCATTATATTCCTTACTCTGCTCTTCCTATCTGCAACAAACAGAAAAAAAAATTCTAATATGCAACCTTTCTTTCCCCCATCTTCCCCTGTTTCTCCAAATATGAGTGATAAAATACCAAAGTTCTGAATTGAAGGTCGGAAGTTTTGAGTTTGGAATGATAACAAAACATTATTTGCCATATGATCTTAGGACATATTTCTGAAGACCAGTAGAGATCAGCTTACTCTTCATTAAACATTAGATAATTGAGTAAAATACTATTTAAGACACCAATTTTTTCATTTCTGAGATGAAGTCTTGCTCTGTCGCCCAGGCTGCAGTGCAGTGGTATCATCTCAGCTCACTGTAACCTCTGCCTCCCGGGTTCAATCAATTTTCCTGCCTCAGCTTCCCGAGTAGTTGGAACTGCAGGTACCCACTACCATGCCTGGCTAATTTTTGTATTTTTAGCAGAGACAGGTTTTCACCATGCTGGCCAGGCTGGTCTCAAACTTTGATCTCAGGTGATTTGCCTGCCTCAGCCTCCCAAAGTGCTGGGATTACAAGCATTAAAGTGTCATGGTTCCAACAAAATATTGCACCATAATTGTGTTCAAAGTAGAAAAACAAGTCAATATTTTCTTGATATTTTACTCATAAGTGCACTTATATTTTTAAGCAATGGCCAGAAATCAGAAGCTTGATGTCTGATCATAAGATTTTAAAAGTAAATGCTTCCCTCAAATTATCATTTCATCATAAGATTGCAGTAATTCAAATCATTAACTCAACATTCATGAAAAGGAAAAAAAAAAGTACTGTGCAGCTGAATCTCAGAGATGGGATGTGTTTGATGTGGGAAAACTAGATGTATGTTAACTGTGTAAAAATACCCATTGAAGAGTTTCTGTTAAAGCAGCTGTTATATTTGAGACACGGAGTGTTTCTCCATCTTAAATGGACCTCTTCCTTTTATAAAGTAAGTGAAATGCAACCACCAGTGACACTTAGATTGAACGGTTTCAGAAGCTAATTAAAAAGGCATGTAAAAGTATTTCTTAAACATGTCAAATATGACCTTCTGGCATGGGGTTTTCCTAGGAGAATTACCCAATGACTGCCTCACAAAATTATGAAAATGCATTGTCAATTCTCCACGGAGGGCCTGCTAATTAAAATGCTGATTCCACAAGAGATGAAAGCTTGGTATTTTCTACTTAGAGTACTGTTGGGTGAGCCAGCCACACTTGGCAGTACTAAATTGTTAAGTAAGAAAAATTTATCCAGAAACCTATGAGGAAGCATACAAGCCAAGTGGAGCTGCTTCATTAATTGAGACTTAATCTTCTTAGTCCTTTAATAAATTTGAAACAAGATCGGGGGCACAAATCAAATGAAGAGTGGAGATAAATAAAAAGGGAGGTGGGGTGGCTACAGCCTTCCCAGAAGGCAATGCAAAATGGTGCTGATACCCACTTTAGTCATGGGTCTTGCTGGATAACTCAGGATTTTCTTAGAATTGGAAAGAATCTGAAAATTTAGCTCTTAAATATGTTAGATTTTCACAGAATACAGGAAAAAAGCAAAAACATCAACTAAATAAAACCCACGTTCCAAGAAATAATTGATTCAATTCAGGAAACAGTAAAGGCATGCTTTAAGATGGCAGATTGTCTAAAGAAAAAATCAGTTTAGATTGGAAAAAGAGGATAATTACTATTGAAAAGTAAATAATTGATAATTTAGAAGAATTTCCAATAGCACTCAATAATAATTATTCTGTAAAAATCCCATGTGTTTCAGAGCTAAATTTTCAGATTCTTTCCATTTTTCAACACAACCTCTAATACATGCATAATAAAATTGCAGTGATGAAGTTTCTAATCCATGATAGATAATTGGTAAACATTGCTGCTAACATTAATTTGGCGCTCAGGGCGCTGTGTTGGTTAACGCCCCACTCTAGACTTTTTCAACTCTGATATTGTTGACACACTTCCAGACACTATAATCACATAGTCATTTCTCATCACTTTGAGGCTTTTTGTTTAGACATGATAGATCCAGTGTCTACTCTTTTATATGGTAGAGAACAAAGTATTTCCATGTCCTATTAGACCCATCATCCTTCCTCTGCACAGCGTGCAGGTTATTGTATGCGTCTCACTACTTACTAGCATAAAACTAGTGTAAACTGTTTCTTTCAAAACTGAAAAAACAGGGAAGGAAAGCTTTAGGAGAAAAGATCATATACAAAAGAAAAATCAGTTCAGATTGAAAAAGGAGAATACTATAGCTAAGAATTTAGAATTGCCAGCAACTATAATAGCACATGATGCATACAAAACTTCAGGAAAGGAAACATTCTGGATAAGAAATTAGGAAACAGTTGCTCTGACCAGACTTCTCTAAGGTCAGAGTCATTCCAGATTTAAAATCACGATGTGTACCCAGCTTGAACAAATTACAATAAAATGGCACTGAAAGTAGAATTGCCTTAAAATGGTTGCAGAATGTTTACTTTAAGCATAAACTTTTCTAAATTAGATCAAAACGTCAGTAAGCTACAAGAAAAGTTATTCATTCTAAAAAATGGATAACATATTGGTTTGTACAAACGAATCAATCACTCTCTTGGTTTGTCCAGCAAGTGGATTGACCAAAATGACATGCAGGGATTCTACATGTCAAATGCAACAGTTAATTCTCAACGTGCCTTGTTTAAGGATTAGTTATTGATGCATTGCCAGTGCAAGTTGTCTGATTATGTTAGGGGAAAACTACCTATTTAATACATTTGACCAAGTCCTGACAGGTGTCCTTTATAAGTGGGACCTATTGAGTGAAGTAGGAATTTTGGGTTAGTGCAAAGGGCAGACATACTTTTCCTACTGCTAGAGAGGATTAAAATTCTCTTTGACTTCAGTGCTGATTTTCGGATTTCAAAATTTTGAATGTCTCTGGGCACTGTTCAGGCAATTATTGTGGTGGTAACACTCTTATGGTTTTTTTTTCAGCTTTATTCATAGTATTTAGAAGGCTGAACCACTGCACATAGCTCATTTAGGGTTGTACCAGGGAATGGTACATTTTCCTTTTAATGCAATGGAAGGAATGGTGATAGAAGTAGGGCCTGGAGACATACCCAAGTAACAGATGTCTTTAAAAGATTATGGATTTCTTCTAAGTCAAGTTCTCATGCTCTTTGATCCTCATGTGTATTGAACTTCGAACGAGTCCACTCTACCACTTTGTCTAGCCATCATTATAATGATAAGAGCACACTGAACACTTGTGATATATCAGGGAGTGTTATATAACCCACCTAGTTCTTACAAACATCATGAGTGGGTAATTATTGTTTTTCTTTTATGCAGAATTATGTCAACAAAGCAATGCAACAGATGTACCTGGGTCAAAATCCTACCTTCTTCCCTCTACAGACTCTTTCCTGCTTTGAAATCAGGGAATGAGTTTAAACTTACCTTCACGCCTTGCTCCAGCCAAGATTTCTACTCTCTGCTCCAGGGCCATAATTATGTGAAAATAAACAAACAAAAATAAAAATAAATAGTTAAAACAAGTTACTAAGAGTGGATTTTGAAAAATAACATAAATGTATTATCTGCTGTGAATTCTACCTTCATAAATCCCTGTACCCTGAGGCCATTTACGTCCATCTTTATGCATACTCGCTTCTGAAAACGTGATTGCATCATTCTTATTTCCAATATATCTTCTCCCTTTTCCTTCACCTTCCATGTCTCACTTTCTTACTTTGGTATTAGACATGTTTTACTTTTTGGTTCCCATCCCTACAGAATGATCTATTCCACAGCATTTAATGTTCTTTTTCTTTTTTTCTGAGACAGAGTTTTGTTCTTGCTCTGTTGCCCATGCTGGAGTTCAGTGGCATGATCTCAGTTCACTCTAACCTTCACCTCCTGGCTTCAAGGGATTCTCCTGCCTCAGCCTCCTGCATAGCTAGGACTGCAGTTGCCAGCCACCACACCCAGTTCATTTTAGAGACAGAGTTTCACCATTTTGCCCAGGGTGGTCTCAAACACCTGGCCTCAAGTGATCCACCCACCTTGGCCTCCCAAAGTGCTGGCATTACATGTGTGAGCCAGCGTGCCTGGCCGCATTTAATGTTCTGACTTCTCTTCATGCAGTTGTCCTGTTTCTTGGCCTTTTAGTATTATACAATTCTTTTAAATATTTTTAACTGACAAATGAGAAAAATATATTTAGTGATGGAATACAGCACAGTGCTTTGATATGTGTGTACATCGTGAAATGATTAAATCAAGCTAATTAGCATAACCATCACCTCACAGAGTTATAAACTCTGTTTCCTTTAACAAATACCTTTGGTAACTCTGTACCCTTTAATCAGTATCCTTGATAGCTTTGTTTCTTTTAACCAATATCCTCAACAACTTTGTGTCCTTTGACCAATATCCTTGATAACTTTGTTCTGTTTAACCAATATCTCCCCATCATCTGCTCCCCTGCTCCAGCCCACCAGTAACTACCATTCTATTCTCTGCTCCTATGAGTTAGATTTTTTTTTTTTTTGATTCCACAAACAGGTGAGATCACAGGGCATTTGTCTTTCTGTGTTTGGCTTATTTCACTAAGGATAATGTCGTAATGTTTTCCAGTTCATCCATGATTCTTGGTCTCTTAAACGCCCTCTGCTCAATCGCGAATGGGAGCCTATTGATTGGAGATATGGCCAATGAAAAAAGTATCCAAGCTATTCTACATTCTCGAACTGTAGCTGTTTGGCAGTTTATATGAAAATCAACTCCGTATTCCTTTCTCATACAATAAAAAGCTGAAAGGCCAGGGGAAGGCAAAACATGGTAAAACATGGCTATGCTGCTGAGGGCTTAAATAGCTCTCATTCTCCATTTTTTACAGGCAAAATTCTCCTCTCCTATCTCTGTTATGTTCTTTCCACTTTTTACTCTTTTACAGGAAGATTCTGTAACTATTTCAAGGAAATTCTACTTTCAGTGCCATTTTACTGCAATTTGCTCAAGATGGGTACATATGGTGATTTAAAATCTGAAACTACTCTGACCCTAGCCGGGTCTGATGAGAGCAACTATTTCAAAAGGACATTCCAGTTTTTTTGCAATGAAACATTTGGAGCAATTCATAAATCACAGGTTGTTTTAAGGCCACCTCTTCAGATAATAGCCTTCTTGAAATTGCATGAAAAAATATAGTATATTCATCTCTTGGGTCAAGTTCTCGCCATGTGTTTGAAAATCATTTTGTGTTCCTTCTTATTCTAGCCAGTGAGGTTTTAAAAGAGGAGTAAACTGGAAGTTTGAGTAGCCCAAATTACATTATCATCATTTTTTTTTTTTTGTAGGATGGGAAACCTTATAATCATCAATTACAAAGTGTTTATGCTATTTAAATTTCCAAGATAGTAAAACTTGATAGAAATGATGGAAAACAGAAGCATTTGGCATTTTTGCGTTGTAACAGTGCATGTAGATGAGAAATTTAAAAAAATTAAATAAAAATCTCATTGTCAAGGATCTATTTTTTTTTCTAAATAATCATCTTCAGTGAAGAAGCTATCTCCCTACTTGCTTTCCCACGCTAAGGGAAAATAAAATGGGTGACAGGAAATCACAAGTGAACATTCACCTTTACCTACCAACATGATTAGATTTGAAATACAGAAAATGTTTTTATTTGATACCAGAATTCCAATTAGATTTTCACAGTAACCAGGAAACTCATTATCAGTTTTGTTAGAATCTTAGCAGTACAGAAAGAGTCATTATCTCAAACAGAATTTCCTTGCAACTTACATGAACTGTGCTACTATTTTATCCAGAAAGAAAAATGCAATTAGAAATGAATTTTAGATGAAACAAAACATTTTTGTTAGAGTTCCATAATTAAATGTGTTTCTTGAAAATAAAGTGTGTATGAGAAGCATGCAAAACATTACTTATGTTCATCTGTGAAATGGGTTAGGCTTCCAGGCTTGAAGAGTTATAAACAGATTTTTTACCTACGTATGTCTAGGAAGATTTGCGAATAGAATGAGGTCAAGGGACAATTCTTCTATGTTCAGAACTGTCCTGCATCTTGTTATAGGTGTTGTACTCCTGAGAAGACCCCATCATCCTTGCGACAACCACAGTTGACTCCATAGATTTCCGAAGTGTTAAATGGTTGTACGTAATATTTGTTTCTTTAGAATGAGGCATCGTGATCTTAAGGCATCCCCCACATCTAAACAGATGCTGTTTATATGTTTCTGCTCTGCCCAGTGACAATCTGGGTGTCTCAAAAAATAGTTGTTGGAAGAAGTTTGAAGAGGAGAAATACATGTGTTGAAAGATTGTATGTGATAGTTGATGCTTTAGTGTAAGAACTTGATCCTAGAATTCCTCTAATAAAAGCTACAAATGAAAAAATAAATGTAAATTTTCTTGAAGACATGATGCCTTCCAAGTTCTTCGTGAACACAACAGAGAAAATATAATTTGATACTGCTTTACCTGAAACATAAATTTTAGGGCCTGTTGATTACAGAATTTCTTCTCCTTGATAGAAGAGTTAAAAAATACTGACCCCGGTTCAGCAAGAATACTAACTGTTTTGAGAACTAAAAGAGCTAATTCAAGGCTAATTCAGAAATAAGAAGCCCACATGACTACTCTTTTTAAGAGTTGGATTAATACTAACAGTAAAAATTTTTAGTATATATCGCATGCAGTCAACAAAAGATATTTGTTTATGCTGCAAAAATGTCAGTTTAAAGAGCTGACATTTTTTTCTCTCTGATTATGAAGATCTAGTAGAATTTTTAAGAATATTATACAGAAACGTGCAGTTGCATTTTAACAACTAGTCCTTAGTCTGTTATGACCGGAATTCACTTAGCTCCAAACCTTCATGCATATTTTGTATTATATGTATGAAACAACAACCACCAGCTTACAAAAAATATTAGAAGGATAAAAGGTGAGAAATGCATAATGCCATTTTGCTAACTTCTTCCCTCATTGCAGTTAATCCTACTCTCCCATCAATACATAAATAAAATTATATTTCCAAGAACATAATTTTATGCCTTATTTGTGATTCTCATCATAAATGTCAAAAACAAGTTCAGTTAAAATTAACACTTTAAAAATGGCCACTGTAGTACTTTTGGCTGAAATCATAGAATAGTACGTTTGGCTGGATTTTACTTTAGTAGAATTGACAGCATAATTATTTGATACAGAAATTCTCTTAATGGAGTTTCTCTTAAGCCAATTAAAGAGGAAAGAATTTAGTTACAATAACACTATTCATTACTCACACATTAATTTAATGTGTTATGAACCCCAAAGACTTTTTTAAACAGCTTTTGTGAACCATAATGATGTGATAACCTACAAATCCAATGGAAAATTATTCTACAACTTGCATCTATGAAGAATATAGGAGTCATTCTTTGGTACAGAATCTTCAGTCACTGTTTTGGAGTTCCAATCACAAACAAGATCTCTGTATGTATACCATACACCCATACTTATTCACACACACACACACACACACACACAGTGAGAGAGAGAGAGACAGAGACAGAGACAGAGATATAGAGAACATCTTTATATTTCCTTAAAATATTAACAGATGTGTTCAGATAATCCACCCTTTTGGAGGCACACAAAGTTTCACTCAATTTTTTTTTCACATTGCCTCTGATCACAGTTTCCTTTTGCAGGTGATACTATTTCTTATCACCAATGCCATGTTGCAGTTTAGTTGTCTGGAAATCTTCTGTGATTCTTGTTGCAAAGAGTGCTCCTCATTTTGACTTAGAAGCAAGCTTGTTGTTTGCAATTTCCATAGGACATTGACTTGTTGGAAAATTAATTGTATACAAGTACTGCTATTAAGATTTTGATACTATGTAGCCATAAAAAAATAAGATTATGTCTTTTGCAGGAGCATGGATGGAGCTGGAGGCCATTATCCTTAGCAAACTAACCCAGAAACAGAAAACCAAATACCCTAAGTTCTCACTTGTAAGTGAAAGCTAAATGAGAGCACATGGACACATAGAGAGAAACAAAAGACACTGGGGCCTACTTGAGGGTGGAAGGTGGGTGGAAGGTAGGTGGAAGGAGACAATCAGAAAAAACAACTATTAGGTACAAGGCTTAGAACCTGGGTGATGAAATAATCTGTACAAAAAAAATCCTCTGAAACATGAGTTTACTTACATGAGAAACATGCACATGTACCCCTGGACATAAATAAAAGTTTAAAAATAAAAAAAACATTGATAGATTGCAGCAACACTTTATAAACTATCTTTAAATACAAATTATTGAAAGATAGATAGATAGATCACTAATATGGCACAACAGTTAGACCACTAGGACCTTAAAAACAAAAAAACTCTCAATAAACTGGGTATTGATGGCATATCATAAAATAATAAAAGCTATTTGAGACAAACCTACAGCCAATATCATACTGAATGGGCAAAAACTGGAAGCATTCCCTTTGAAATCTGGCACTAGACAAGGATGCCCTCACTCACCACTGCTATTCAATATAGTACTGGAAGTTCTAGCCAGAGCAATCAGGCAAGAAAAAGAAATAAAGAGTATTCAATTAGGAAAGAGGAAGTCAAATAGTCTCTATTTGCAGACGACATGATAGTATATCTAGAAGACTCCATCATCTCAGCCCAAAATCTCCTTAAACAGATAAGCAACTTAAACAAAGTCTCAGAATACAAAATCAATGTGCAAAAATCACAAGCATTCCTATACACCAATAACAGACTTAAGGAGAGCCACCTCAAGAACAAACTGCCATTCACAATTGCTACAAAAAGAATAAAATACCTAGGAATACTACTAACAAAGGACGTACAAGAGCTCTTCAAGGAAAACTACAAACGACTGCTCAATGAAATAAGAGAGGTCACAGACAGTTGGAGAAACACTCCACGCTCCTGGTTAAAAAGAATCAATATCCTGAAAATAGCCATACTGCTCAAAGTAACTTATAGATTCAATGCTATCCGCATCAAGCTACCAATGACCTTCTTCACAGAACTGAAAGAAACCACTTTAAACCTCATATGGAACCGCAAGAGAGCCCACATAGCCAAGACAATCCTAAGCAAAAAGAACAAAGCCGGAGGCATCACGATGCCCAACTTCAAACTATACTACAAGGCAACAGTAATCAAAACAGGATTGGACTGGTACCAAAACAGAGACATAGACCAATGGAACAGAACAGAGGCCCCAGAAGCAATACCACACATCTATAACCATCTTATCTTGGACAAAGCTGACAAAAACAAACAATGGGGAAAGGATTCCTCGTTTAATAAATGGTGTTGGGAAAACTGGCTAGCAATGCGCAGAAAGCAGAAACTGAACCCCTTCCTGTCACCTTACACTAAAATTAACTCTAAATGAATTAAAGATTTAAGCATAAAACATAACACCATAAAAACTCTAGAAGAAAACATAGGCAAAATCATCTAGGACATAGGCATAGGCAAGGACTTCATGACTAAAACACCAAAAGCAATGATAACAAAAGCCAAGATAGACAAATGGGATCTAATTAAACTCCAGAGCTTCTGTACAGCAAAGGAAACAATCATTAGAGTGAACCAACAACTAACAGAATGGGAAAAAAATTTTGCAATCTACCTATCTGACAAAGGGCTAATATCCAAAATCTACAAAGAACTAAAACAGATATATAGAAATAAACAAATTAACCAATTCAAAAGTGGGCAAAGGATATGAACAGACACTTTTTAAAAAAAGAAATATATGAGGCCAAAAAACATATGAAAAAATGTTCATCATTACTGGTCATTAGAGAAATGCAAATCAGAACCACATTGAGGTATCATCTCATGCCAGTTAGAATGGCGATTATTTAAAAATCTAGAGAAAACACATGCTGGAGAGGACGTGGAGAAATAGGAAAACTCCTACACAGTTGGTGGGAGTGTAAATTAGTTCAGCCATTGTGGAAGACAGTATGACAATACCTCAAGGATCTAGAAATAGAAATTCCATTTGACCCAGCAATCCCCTTACTGGGTATACGCCCAAAGGACTATACATCATACTATTATAAAGACACATGCACACGTATGTTCATTGCAGCCCTGTGTACAATAGCAAAGATGTAGAACCAACCAAATGCCCATCAATGATAGACTTGACAAAGAAAATGTGGCACATATTTACCGTGGAATACTACACAGCTGTAAAAAACAATGAGCTCATGCTGTTTGTAGGGACTTGGATAAATCTGGAAACCATCATTCTCAGCAAACTGACGCAAGAACGGAAAACCAAACATCACATGTTTTCACTCATAGGCAGGTGTTGAACAATGAGAACATGTGGACTCAGGGAGAGGAGCATCACACACTGGGGGCAGTGGGGGGGGGGTGGCTAGAGGAGGGACAGTGGGGGTTGGGGAGGGTGGGGAGGGATAAGATGGGGAGAAATGCCAGGTATAGATGAAAGGGGAATAGAGGCAGCAAACCACCTGGTTATGTATGCACCTATGCAACAACCCTGCATGACCTGCACATGTACCCCAGAACCTAAAGTAAAATTTAAAAAAACACATATTTGTTGTGTTTTTTTGCTAAGATCTATCCCAGTGTAAAATGATGAGGACTACATTTTAGAATTAATCTCAATATTATGAACATAATTTTCTAATGAGTAAAATGATTTTAGTTTACCCTGCCTATATTATATTCTATGAATATAATCACTAAAGTTATCATAGTATAATAACACAAAAATACAACCTATATAATAGAAGTTACAATCTTGATTTGCAACATAACTTTTAAGATGGTCTACTGTTGTCAAAGTTAATTAAAAAAAATTCCAAGGCCGAGGTGGGTAGGTCACTAAAATAAAATACAAAAATTAGCTGTGCATGATGGCAGGTGCCTGTAACCCCAGCTACTCAGGAGGCTAAGGTGAGATAATCACTTGAACCCAGTGAACCAAGATCATACCATTGCACTCCAGCCTGGGCAACAAGAGCAAAACTCCATCTCAAAAAAAGAAAAATTCCAGAGGTTTGATACATTGAATTTCTGAACTTACAGCCCTATATAGCAAACACTAAATTCACATACATAACATTTACATTTTGCATGCCTAGTTAATGAAAATATTAGTATATAGATGTCAATAATCTAAATTTTATGTCTGATCCTGACATTTGTTACTGATGTTTGTTGCAAGTTATTTACCCTTTCTGGATTTCAATTTTGTACCTAAAAAATGAATAAATTTAATAAAATTTTTTTCCATATTTAAGAGTATATGATTAACACAAATATTTGTATCATCTGTATAAAATAATACCTATTTTCAATTTTCCTAATTTCACTTGGTGGTCTGCTATAAAAACCACTCATTCCATTTTTAATGTCCTTTTCATTTTGTAAGATGCATAATATACAACATCTAGCATAATTCAGGAGATGATAACCTATATCAACTGGCTTAAATCTATTTTGTAACATTTGGTTGTTTTGTGATGCACCCCATAAGAAAGACATATAATTCATGAAGCATAGATTATGTGGTAGGTTAATTGCATGGATTCTTTTGCAAAGCAAATTTAATTGCATAATTTTATAGTGATATTGACAATGTCATTTAGACATCTCTTCGGTGGGAGTCACTTTGTTCAAAGAGGCTTCCCAAACAGAAAAAACAATAATAATAAAATAACAAAATCTAAACCAAAATGCTCTCATTTTAAAAAAAGAAAAAATCTTTATATTCAGTCATTTGATGTTACAGGGTAGAGTTGACATCTTCAATTTTTCTCACTGCCAATTAATCTTTGGCTGTTTCGTTTCAATCTCTGAACTCATCTGAATGAGTTCAGAGATTACATACCATCTATTTCTTAAATCTTTTTGGGACTTGTAGCTTCTTTGAATCATAATCTTGGAAAGCAAAGCACATTTAAAGTTAGAACACAGAATACACTAGCCACAAATCTTCACTACTAACAGAATAGTAAGTTTCACATTTTAGAATTTTACCTCTAATGACAAATGTGGGTATTTCTCTGTTATTAGTAGAGTACTCAAGTCAGAAGCCGATTCCTTAGAAGAGGAAGAAAAATATCATAGTTAGAACTCTATATTCCCCACAAGGCTTTTCTAACGTTCCCGAGAAAGGAGATTTCATTTTACTTCCTTCTGGTGTGGGGGAGGGGGAGTAATTTTTAAAGTTTCTCCTAGTTTGTCGCAAATGAGCTTAGGAAAATTCTGATCATTCTATCATGCAAGTACCATAAAATTACAGATGCTGGTTCAGTGTGGATAGGAAATGTTGATATGCTACCCAGAAAACCGGCTCACAAGCAATCCATGGACCTTTCATGTAATGGAGTATTCAATCCTCTTTACAAAAGACGTGCTTCAAGGTTAACACCCCTTTAGGAATTATAAGCTTCATAGGATATGAGGGATGGCGAATACCTTAAAATGATTAGAGTTAACTTTCTGGTTAAATGGATAGAGAAATTGATTGCTGAAGAGTTTACATTCCTTTACCCAACAGTGCACATCAGGTATGAGCTCTGACTGTAACATAAGGACTGTTGTCTGACCTTGAATTCAAAGCTCTTCCAGGAAGATTTTATCTGAACTTTGTATAATTTTATTCAGATTCTAGTGTTCCAACAGACAATTGAGTTAAACCAGTGTTTCACAGAGCTTTGTGAATATGAGTGATTGATGCTTACAAGGGGCTTTGGGAATGAATTGAAAAGACTTGAACCCAGAATTTTGCTGCAAGAGGCAGTGTGATAAGTTCAGAATGGAGCTGCAGACCACTGGGTGGAAATCCACACAGTGGGGATAGGTTAATTTGGAGAAACAGCAAGACAGACACAGCCCATAAATGATCTCCATTAAGTGAAGGCTGGTGAGCAAGCAGGACTTTGAAACAAGAACAGTGTTCTGGATAGAGAAGGAGGAGTCTTAGTTGCAGAGATGATTTAATCTGTGGACAGAGATGGGAAAAATGGGCTTCCATTAGATAACCATGAATAACCTGGTTTTGCCTTATGCATACAAAGAGTAACGAGGAAACATGATGGAGATTAAAGCTAGGTGAGAAAGATTATTGAGAAGTGTAACCTAGTCTGTTAACTCTATTCTACAGTTAGCTCAGAAATAGTGTGTATCAGTCTGTTCTCACATTGTTAATAAAGACATACCCAAAACTGGACAATTATAAACAAAAGAGGTTTAATGGACTCACAGTTCCACATAGATGTGGAGGCCTCACAATCATGGCAGAAGGCAAGGAGGAGCAAGTCACATCTTATGTGGTGGCAGGGAATAGAGAATTTTTGCAGAGAAACTCCTCTTTATAAAACTATCAGATCTTGTGAGAATTATTAACTATAAGAACAGCACAGGAAAGACACACCCCCATGATTCAATTACCTCCCCTCCACCCCATCTTTCCCACCACACGTGGGAACTGTTGGAGCTACAATTCAAGACGAGATTTGGGTAGGGGCACAGCCAAACCCATATCATAATGACTATGTCAATGACTGGCTAAGGCTCTTGAATCGTTCCTCAGGATGAGCTTGAATACAGAATTTAGGATGAATAGAAGAAAAGAAAGTGCAATCAGAGTGAGTTTATTTGAAACACTGAGGAACTCTCTCTCTTCTGGATACCTAAGCCATGATCATATGTTTATATGGCTCTAGAAGCTGATTAACTCTCTTAGTATTGAAAACAAGAAGTCAAGAAGGGAGTCAGAAATAAAAGCAATAGAAACAAAAAAATAACCATTGGCTTTTTAAATAAAGCACAATGTCAACAAACCTGCTTGTTCAAAAAAATATTAAGCATTACGATTGTTAAAATGAGAATTTTGTCCTGTAAGAGCATCTAAACAAGAATCTCTCTTTTTTTTCAATGTAATAGAAATATAATTAGAGTTGTGTTCAAAATTTATTTCCACAAAATGAATATTACCAAGATCCAAGGTAAATGTTTTACATTTAATTCAAATAAGAAAGATTAATTGAAGGCTGGGTGTGGTGGCTCACACCTGTAATTTCAGCGCTTTGGGAGGCCGAGGTGGGTGGATCACTTGAGGTCAGGAGTTTGAGACTGGCCTGGCCAACGTGGTAAAACTCTCTCTCTACTAAAAACACAAAAAAAGAAAAAAGAAAGGAAAAACTAGCCAGATGTGGTGGCAGACACCTGTAATCGCAGCTACTCAGGAGGCTGAGGCAGGAGAATCACTTGAACCCAGGAGGCAGAGGTTGCAGTGAGCCAAGACTGTGCCACTGTACTCCAGCCTGGGTGACAGAGTGAGACTCTAACAAAAAAAAGAAACATTAATTGAACATGATGGCTAGTTTGTGGTAAATCATCCTCATTGTTTTGTGTATGGCCGGATATCAGAACAAATTATTTAGGGAATTTATATAATAAAACTTTTTAAGTATGTGATACTAAATAGCTTGCACATCCTCTAGTTTATTATCCATGATGTCTTCTTCTCATAGATAACCAAATTCTTGAAATGCATACATGCATTTATGTATGCATATGCAGATATGTATGTGTGCACATATCCACATCCACACATACATATAGATATGCACATATATGTATACATGTGTACAGGTATACATATGCACATGTACATGCGTGTATAATTGCATATATCTATGTGTGTAAACACATACATGAAAAAGAATGTTCATGTACTCTTGTTTACTTTATAAATTTTTTACTCTTAAAAGAACATTATACTCTATGTTCTCTTAGGAACTTTTCTATGGATTAACATGGTTATTCATGTGCATTTGTGTTTGCAAGTAGTCATGTAGTAATGATAATTTATTATCAGTGTTCTATAATATTCCATTGTCTAAGTAAAACATAGACTATGTACTCATTATTTCAGATCCATTGAGGTTCCTCTTGCTTTTCTGTGCCATTCTCTAATTTACTAGAATCATGTTTTTGCTACCTTTCTGGTACGTATGACCAGAGATTTCTCATGAGTATATAACAAGGTCATAGTTTTGACAGCTGAATTCTTTGGGAATGCAGAAGGCAATGGAACATTGCTTTTAAAGTGCTGAAGAAAATTTATGTTTTCTATAACCTGCAATAATACCCATGGAAGAGTGAATGAGAAACAGAGGTGCTCTTATATAAATACTGATGGAATTTGTCACTAGCATACATCCATAAAAAGGGAAATAATAAAGAGAACTTTTGATAGTAAGTAATTCTACATGGATATAGAAAAGCAGTAGGATACAAACGAAAAGCAAAAGGCTAATAGATGCATACACATTAATAACTACTAATTACAAAATAGTAATTCACTGTCTTTACACTTCATATTTTATTGAAACTAAAAATGAAAGGAAGAGTCATACCAAAAGAGAAAAAGTAAGTAAATAAGTTTGGAGAGTGTGGGGTTTTAGCTGCATTGGAAAAATTGTAAATACGATATTTTATATTAGAGATTTACACATCGAGGATGTGTCCCGCAATCTTTAGATCATTACAAATCTATAAAAATTTAAAAGAAAGCATAAATAAAATAATAAAAAGGTGTCTATATAAAAGATGTCCTGGCTGGGCGTGGTGGCTCACGCCTGTAATCCCAACACTTCGGGAGGCTGAGGCAGGCTGATCACGAGGTCAGGAGATTGAGACCATCCTGGCTAACAAGGTTAAACCCCATCTCTACTAAAAATGTAAAAATTTAGCCAGGCATGGTGGCACACACCTGTAGTCCCAGCTATTCAGGAGCCTGAGGCAGGAGAATTGCTTGGACCCGAGAGACAGAGGTTGCAGTGAGCCTCCAGTCTGTGTGAGAGAGTGAGACTCTATTTCAAAAAATAAAAGATATCTAAAAAGGGGGAAGCAAAACAATGTAAATTAGATGAACCAAATAAAAAAGAAATTATATGATTGTACATACAGAAAACAGATCCAAATCTCATCAGCAAGGGACTAAGAACTTCAAGCAAAGTATTTAGTTTGTCAATCTGAATTTAACAATAATGGAAACAAAAAGTAAAACATTGTACTGATTGAATCAGTGTGTCTTAAAAATAAATACAGTTTGAAAGTAAAAGTGTAGGAAAACATATCCTTAAATCCATAGTCACAGGGAATCAAATTATGTAGTTCTGAAATATATACATAATAAATATTTAAAAAAATTAAATATCACAAATGTACA
Source organism: Callithrix jacchus (assembly GCF_049354715.1). Taxonomy (NCBI): domain Eukaryota; kingdom Metazoa; phylum Chordata; class Mammalia; order Primates; family Cebidae; genus Callithrix; species Callithrix jacchus. The sequence goes on from NC_133524.1 coordinate 5,103,287, forward strand.
ATTCAATGAGAGAAGGTACATAAACTGTTCAGAGTTGTTTAGCCACTAAAGAAGCAATAGCAAATGACCAATATGTTCATAGCAGTAATTCAGCTTTTTATCACTGTATACCTTCTAAGGTGAGACAAAGTTACTGCAATGGGCTGAATGGAGACTGAAAGAAGCTAGATCTTCAGGTCAGGGAAGTAAAAGAAACGAAAGTTCTTGGATGAAAACAGAAAACGAGAACAGATAAACACTTCTCAGGAGGTTAAACATGGGCAGTTCTGGCAAAGATTTGTAAGACATATGGTCATATGACCAGACATTTTTCACAACTGAATATTCTCTCTCTCTTTTTCTCTCTCCCTGTCTGTTTCTCTTTCCCTCTCTTCCTCTTTTTTTCTCTCTTCTCTCTTTCTCCCATTCAGAAACAAAAGACATAGAGGCAACATTATAAACCCACATATTAAGATGTATATGAGTAAGAAACAGATATTTAAACCGATATGTAACTTCTATGAAAAATATATATATGTATGTGTGTATATATATGCATGTATGTGTATATATATACACACATACATATATACATACAAATTTATGAATAAAAACAGATATTCAGGCCAGGCATGGTGTCTCATGCCTGTAATCCCAGCACTTTGGGAGGTTGAGGTGGGTGGATCACTAGCTCAGGAGATCAAGACAATCCTGGCCGTGGTAAAACCCCATCTCTACTAAAATACAAAAACTTAGCCAGGTGTGGTGGCATGTGCATGTAGTCCCAGCTGCTCAGGAGGCTGAGGCAGGGGAACTGCTTGAACCCAGAAGACAGAGGTTGCAGTGAGCAGAGATCGTGCCACAGCACTCCAGCCTGATGGCAGAGCAAGACTCCATCTCAAAACAAACAAAAAAACAGATATTTGAACAGATACATATGTCCACTATGAAAAATATAATTGTATCTATACATTTGTCTGTGCGTGTGTATTTCCTTGCCCATTCTAATTCTGAATGTTTCCATGTAAGCTTCATTTGAATGTTAAAGAGCACAAAACTCTAATGTAATAGTTGTTTAAAATAATGATGAGAAGGTATGCAAATCAATAAAGTCATGTCTGATAGTTTGATGAGAATGCCTGCTTGTCTCCAGATGATTGAAATGAATAGGGAAAGGAACTCTCACTTCCTAAGCAACTATCCTCTCTTGCACTTAGCTTTAGGGATGGACTGCTGCTGTGTAAAATGCATCTTTATTTTTGTTAGGGCTTGGAAGACTCTTAGGAATCTCCTTTACCTGTTCTTCCCTGTCCACCGCCTTTGCAGGGGCTTACAGTCCACAGAGATAAGACCTGTTGTTTCCTCAAAGTATCTCTCAGCTATGTAGGCTTGCTTGGCCTTAGAAGAACATTCGGTGTTTCCTCCTTCCCTTCCTCCATCCTTCAGACCACAACACATATGCACTGGGTGATGATGGTCCAAGGGAGAAAAATTTGGGAGGTGGATGTCAATTTTCTCTATGGCTGTGGATGTTGGAGATGACAGTTCTCCACACCTATCTATGTGCAGTCATTCAAAATGTGTTGCATTAAGCTGGGTTTGCATTAGCCATAGCTGTGTCTGACTTTTTCACCCCTTGTGGTTTTACGGCTAGAGGCCGCTCTTTCCTAAGAAAGTTATGTACAAACAGTTCGCTTCAAATTTTGTTTTTCTTTTTTGAAATCTTTGCTCTCAACTCGCAAGAACAAATGGCTTACAAAATTTTCTATCTGAACAGGAATCATCACTTCTTCAGGAGACTTTAAATAAAAATATGTAACAAAATTTCTGTATGAGATAATTGTATAAATGTGTATGTATGTGTGTATCTGTTTCTACATATGTGTATGTGTTTTTCACTATATTTAAAGGTATTAGCGGTGCTAAATATTTGGATAAAATCAATTTTGAATTTTGACTCGGTGATCTTGAGCTACTTACCAAATTTCTCTAAACATAATTAATTTCAATCTGCTCAATATATAGTCATTTTCAGAGATCTGCTGAGAGCTTAATGTTCCATTTACTGGCATTTGGAGAGGATCTAGCTGATAGTAAGTCATCACATTAATTTAGCTATAATTATAACCTATGCTTATTATGGTAATCAATCACAGTAACCTTATTCATAAGGTTGAGATCATCATCCTATACATAAAAACAAAATGCCAGGAGATATTCTAGATATAATCCCAACAGAACAAAATTACTCAAATGTGTAAAATAACTCTTAAAAGTAATGTGTTTTCAAGAGCAGACAGTTTCAAGAGGTCTTTATTGTAGACTCTGTATACTAAGTAGAATGCAGTGTTACAAAAGACATTATAGATAGAATAAACTAACAAAGTTTTTAAACTGGGCTGAACCCAATTAACCCTTTTATATAGATAAAATATAGGCATCTGCCATAATTGCCTGAAATGCCAAATATTTATACCATTACAATCATTTTTACATACACACGTGCACAAATGTGAAGGGCTTTACCTACTGAAAGTAGTCTGATAATGTATATGATTCACACTTGATTCAAAATTACTTAATGTCTGTTCTATTTTCTATCCAAAATTTGAGGCATCAGGGAAATTACATAAAGTAAATATTATTTCTTTAATATCAAGCCCTAGACGTTAATGAAATTTGTGATAGAGTTTGAAATAGACACAACATCAGTGAATCTGAAAAATACATTAAATTCTTGCAATGGAAACTTTAGTAGAATGTAGAATTTAAAAAAAAATGTTTAAATAATTGTAGATTTTTTTTTGTGATTTCATTTAATCTTCTTAATGACATTGGGAAGGGATAATGGCTACACCCTGTTGAATGAGCATGTTGAAAATTGGAAAGGTAGCCATCAGGTTTATCCAGTTCTACCTGATTTTATGAAAAAAAAAATATTGTTACATGTGGACTTATCAGTAAGCCCTTCAGATTAGATAGAAAATGTATGCATGGAGTTACGGAACAAGGTGGCCCCTTTTTTTTTTTTTTGAGACGGAGTTTCGCTCTTGTTACCCAGGCTGGAGTGCAATGGTGCAATCTTGGCTCACCGCAACCTCCGCCCCTGGGTTCAGGCAATTCTCCTGCCTCAGCCTCCTGAGTAGCTGGGATTACAGGCACGTGCCACCGTGCCCAGCTAATTTTTTTTGTAATTTTTAGTAGAGACGGGGTTTCACCATGTTGACCAGGATGGTCTCGATCTGTTGACCTCGTGATCCACCTGCCTCGGCCTCCCAAAGTGCTGGGATTACAGGCTTGAGCCACCGCGCCCGGCCAAGATGGCCCTTTTAGGAGCAGCTCAGGATTGCAGTTCCCAGTGAAAGCGCAGAGGGTGAGTGGATGCCGCATTTCCAGATGGATCTTTATTGCCCACAGACCATGAGATTCCTAGGCAGAGGAGACCTACAGTTCGCCAGCATGGCTGTTTTGCCAGTGCCGTGGAGAGGTGGCTCTCCATACAAAATACACTGGTCTGGTTGCCCTTTTAAGATGGCCAGGAGATTCCCAGGTAGTGCTGTTGTTTCAGCCAGTGCAGTGGGTTGCTGCACGGGAAATCACACAGATCCTGGCGCCCTTTCAGCAGGCGACTGGAACACCTAGGAGAGAGTCAATTGTTCAACTTAAAAAAAAAAAAGTCTCTGAGGCAGGGAGCCAGGTGCTCAGGCTCAGCGCGTCCCACCCCCACAAAAACAAACAAAAAAGCCAGCAATTGGAAATGCTCAGGGTTGAGAGTTTCATGGCAAGCACAGCTGAACCCAGGACAGTGCAGCTCAGGTGGGGAGGGGCGTCCGCCATTACCGAGGCACTCCACCCCTATAGAGGTAGTCCCCCATTGCTGAGGCAGCTTGCCATTGCCAAGGCAACATGCCACAACAGGAACAGTCAGCCATTACAGAGGTGGGCCACCATTCCCGAGGCAGTTCTAACCACACCCATATAAACAGGACTACAGGGAAGCTCAACGGCAGCAGGGTGGAGCTCAGCAAAGCCTCTGCAGGCAGACAGTGACTAGGCTGCCTCCTTGCTGGGCAGGGCAGCCCTGAAAAAAGAAAAAAAAAAGGCAGCAGTACAACGGACACTCATAAATAAAGCCCTAACTCCCCAGGACAGAGCACCCGGGGAAAAAAAGGCGGTTTATGAGTTCTGCTGCAGCAGACTTAAACGTACCTGCCTAGCAGCTCTGAAAGAACAACAGAACTCACAGCTCAACACTTGAGCTCCTATAAAGAACAGACTGTCTCCTCAAGCAGCTCCCTGACCCCGTATATTCAAAGAGTCACCTCACAAAAGACTGATCAGACTGACATTTGGCAGGCATCATTCTGGGACAAGGTTAGCAGAAGAAGAAACTGGTAGCAACCCTTACTGTTCTGCAGCTGCTGCAGGTCATCCCCAGGCAAGCAGGGCCTGGAGTGGACCTCAGCAGTCCTACAGCAGAGGGGCCAGACTGTTAGAAGGAAAACTAAGAAACAGAAATAACTTCATCATCAACAACCTGGACATCCACTCAGAGACTCAATCTGAAAATCAGCAACTACACAGATGACAGGTGGATAAATCCACAAAGATGGGAAGAAACCAGCACAAATAGGAGGAAAACACCCAAAACCGGAACACCTCTCCTCCTACAAGGGATCACAATTCCTCACCAGCAAGGGAACAAAGATGTATGGACAATGAGTGTGATGAAATGACAGAATCAGAATTCAGAAGGTGGGTAATGAGAAACTTCTGTGAGCTAAAAGAACATGTTCTAACTCAATGCAAAGAAACTAAGAACCATGAAAAAAGATTAGAGGAAATGATGACAAGAATGGACAACTTAGAGAGGAATATGAGTGAATTGATGGAGCTGAAAAACACAATACAAGAACTTCGTGAAGCATGCACGAGTTTCAACAGCCGAATTGACCAAGCAGAAGAAAGGATATCAGAGGTCGAATATCAACTCAACGAAATAAAAAGAGAAGGCAAGATTAGAGAAAACAGCACAAAAAGGAATGAACAAATTCTCCAAGAAATGTGGGACTATGTGAAGAGACCTAACCTACGTTTGATAGGTGTACCTGAATGTGACGAAGAGAATGAATCCAAGCTGGAAAATACTCTTCAAGATATTATCCAGGAAAACTTCCCCAACCTAGCATGGCAGGCCAATATTCAAGTCCAGGAAATACAAAGAACACCACAAAAATATTCCTCAGAAGAGCAACCCCAAGGCACATAATCGTCAGATTCACCAGAGTTGAAACGAAGGAGAAAATGCTAAGGGCAGCCAGAGAGAAAGACTGGGTTACCCACAAAGGGAAGCCCATCAGACTCACAGCAGATCTCTCGGCAGAAATGCCACAAGCCAGAAGAGAGTGGGGGCCAATATTCAACATTCTTAAAGAAAAGAACTTTCAATCCAGAATTTCATATCCAGCCAAACTGAGCTTCATAAGTGAAGGAAAAATAAAATCCTTGCAAACAAGCAAGTGCTCAGAGATTTTGTGAGCACCAGGCCTGTTTTACAAGAGCTCCTGAAAGAGGCACTACACATAGAAAGGAACAAACAGTACTCCAAAAACATACCAAATGCTAAAGAGCATCAACGAAATGAAGAATCTGCATCAACTAATGGGCAAAACAGCCAGCTAGCATCAAAATGGCAGTATCAAATTCACACATAACAATATTAACCCTAAATGTAAATGGGCTAAATGCACCAATCAAAAGACACAGACTGGCAAATTGGATAAAAAGCCAAAACCCATCAGTGTGCTGTATCCAGAAAACCCATCTCACATAAAAAGATACACAAAGGCTCAAAATAAAAGGATGGAGGAATATTTACCAAGCAAATGGAGAGCAAAATAAAAAAAAGCAGGAGTTGCAATTCTCATCTCTGATAATATAGACTTTAAAGCAACAAAGATCAAAAGAGACAAAGAGACATTACATAATGGTAAAAGGATTGATACAACAAGAAGAGCTAACAATCCTAAATATATACGTAATCAATACAGGAGCAACCAGATACATAAGGCAAATTCTTAATGACTTACAAAGAGACCTAGACTCCCACACAATAATAGCGGGAGACTTTAACACTCCACTGTCAATATTGGACAGATCAAACAGACAGATAATTAACAAGGATATCCAGGACCTAAACTCAGACCTGGAACAAGGAAACCTGATAGACATTTACAGAACTCTCCACCCCAAATCCACAGAATATACATTCTTCTCAGCACCACATCACACCTACTCTAAAACTGACCACATAATTGGAAGTAAAGCACTCCTCAGCAAATGAAAAACAACTGAAAATATAACAAACACTGTCTCAGACCACAGTGCAATCAAGTTAGAACTCAGAATTCAGAAACTAACTCAGAAGCGCACAGCTTCATGGAGACTGAACAACTGGTTCTTGAATGTTGACTGGATAAACAATGAAATGAAGGCAGAAATAAAGAAGTTCTTTGAGACCAATGAGAATGAAGACACAACATACAAGAATCTCTGGGACACATTTAAAGCAGTCTCTAGAGGAAAATATACAGCAATAAGTGCCCACATGAGAAGAGTGGATGGATCCAAAATTGACACTCTATCATCAAAATTGAAAGAGCTAGAGGAGCAAGATAAAAAAAAAACCTCAAAACCTACCAGAAGACAAGAAATAACTAACATCAGAGCAGAACTGAAGGAGATAGAGACATTTAAAACCCTTCAAAAAAAATTAATAAATCCAGGAGCTGGTTTTTTGAAAAGATCAACAAAATAGAGAGACCACTAGCCAGATTAATTAAAAAAGACAGAGAGAATAACCAAATAGATGCAATAAAAAAAGATAAACAGGAAATCACCACAGATCCCACAGAAATTCAAACCATCATCAGAGATTATTATAAACAACTCTATGCACATAAACTAGTAAACCTGGAAGAAATGGATAAATTCCTGGACACTTGTGTCCTCCCAAGCCTTAACCAGGAAGAAGTCGAAACCATGAATAGACCAATAACAAGATCTGAAGTTGAGGCAGCAATTAAGAGCCTACCACAGAAAAAACGCCCAGGTCCAGATGGGTTCACAGCTGAATTCTACCAGACACACAAAGAGGAACTGTTACCATACCTCCTGAAACTATTCCAAATAATCCAAAAAGAGGGAATCCTTCCCAAATCATTTTATGAGACCAACATCATTCTGATACCAAAACCCGGCAGAGACTCAACAAGAAAAGAAAACTTCAGGTCTATCTCCATGATGAGCAGAGATGCAAAAATCTTCAATAAAATCCTGGCAAGCTGATTGCAACAGCACATCAAAAAGCTTATCCACCATGATCAAGTAGGATTCATCCCGGGCATGCAAGGCTGGTTCAACATACACAAGTCTATAAATGTAATTCACCACATAAACAGAACCAAAAACACAAACCACATGATTATCTCAATTGATGCAGAGAAGACCTTCAACAAAATTAAACAGCCCTTTATGCTAAAAACCCTCAATAAACTCAGTATTGATGAAACATATCTCAAAATTATAAAAGCTATTTACGACAAACCAACAGCCAATATCATACTGAATGGGCAAAAACTGGAAGCATTCCCTTTGAAACCTGGCACTAGACAAGGATGCCCTCTCTCACCACTCCTATTCAATATAGTACTAGAAGTTCTAGCCAGAGCAATCAGGCAAGAAAAAGAAATAAAGGGTATTCAAATAGGAATGGAGGAAGCAAAATTGTCTCTATTTGCAGACGACATGATTGTATATCTAGAAGACCTCATCCTCTCAGCCCAAAATCTCCTGAAACTGATAAGCAACTTCAGCAAAGTCTCAGGATACAAAATTAATGTGCAGAAATCACAAGCATTCCTATACACCAATAACAGACTTAAAGAGAGCCAAATCAAGAATGAACAACCATTCACAATTGCTACAAAGAGATTAAAAAACTAGGAATACAACTAACAAGAAACATAAAGGACCTCTTCAAGGAAAACTACAAACCACTGCTCAACGAAATAAGAGAGGACACAAACAGATGGAGAAACATTCCCTGTTCATGGTTAGGAAGAATCAATATTGTAAAAATTGCCATACTGCCCAAAGTAATTTACAGATTCAATGCTATCCCCATCAAGCTACCAATGACCTTCTTCACAGAACTGGAAAAAACCACCATGAACTTCATATGGAACCAAAAGAGAGCCCACATAGGCAAGTCAATTCTAAGTAAAAAGAACACAGCAGGTGGCATCACATTACTGGACTTCAAACTATACTACAAGGCTACAGTAATCAAAACAGCATGGTGCTGGTACCAAAACAGAGATAAAGACCAAAGGAGCAGAACAGAGGCATTGGAGGCAACACAACATATCTACAACCATACAATCTTTGATAAACCTGACAAAAACAAGCAATGGGGAAAGGATTCCCTGTTTAATAAACGGTATTGGGAAAACTGGCTAGCTATGGGCAGAAAGCAGAAACTGGACACCTTCCTGACACCTTACACTAAAATTAACTCCAGATGGATTAAAGACTTAAACATAAGACCTGGCACCATAAAAACCCTAGAAGAAAATCTAGGCAAAATCATTCAGGACATAGGAGTAGGCAAGGACTTCATGACCAAAACACCAAAAGCATTGGTAACAAAAGCCAAAATAGACAAATGGGACCCAATCAAACTCCACAGCTTCTGCACAGCAACAGAAACAGTCACTAGAGTGAATCAGCAACCAACAGAATGGAAAAAAATTTTTGTAGTTTACCCATCTGACAAAGGGCTGATACCCAGAATTAACAAAGAACTCAAACAGATTTACAGGAAAAAAACAAGCCCATTCAAAAGTGGGCAAAGGATATGAACGGACACTACAAAAGAAGACATACATGAGGCCAACAAACATATGAAAAAATGCTTATTATCATTGGTCATTAGAGAAATGCAAATCAAAACTACATTGAGATACCATCTCATGCCAATTAGAATGGCGATCATTAAAAAATCTGGAGACAACAGATGCTGGAGAGGATGTGGAGAAATAGGAACACTTTTACACTACTGGTGGGAGTGTAAATTAGCTCAACCATTGTGGAAGACAGTGTGGCGATTCCTCAAGGACATAGAAATAGAAATTCCATTTGACCCAGCAATCCTATTACTGGGTATATATCCAAAGGATTATAAATCGTTGTACTAGAAGAACACATGCACACGAATGTTCATTGCAGCACTGTTTACAATAGCAAAGACCTGGAATCAACCCAAATGCCCATCAATGATAGACTGGACAGGGAAAATGTGGCACATATACATCATTGAATATTATGCAGCAATCAAAAATGATGAGTTCATGTCCTTTGTAGGGACATGGATGAACCTGGAGAACATGATTCTCAGCAAACTGACACAAGAACAGAAAATGAAATACCTCATGTTCTCACTCATAGGTGGGTGTTGAACAATGAGAACACATGGACACAGGGAGGGGGGCACTACACACTGGGGTCTATTGGGGGGAATAGGGGAGGGACAGTGGGGGATGGGGAGTTGGGGAGAGATAGCATGGGGAGAAATGCCAGATATAGGTGATGGGGAGGAAGTCAGCAAATCACACTGCCACATGTGTACCTATCCAACTATCTTGCATGTTATTCACATGTACCCCCAAACCTAAAATGCAATAAATAAATAAATAAAAAGTAAATTAAAAAAAAAGAAAATGTATGCATTTTCAAAAGTACCTTTTTCTTGAGAAATAATATATAGGTTTCTTCTCCCAGGGAATCTTGACACTCTCTCCCTGTGATGGTTACTATTGAGAGTCAACTTAATTGGACTGAAGGAAGCAAAGTATTAATCCTGGGTGTGTCCATGAGGATGTTGCCAAAGGAGATTAACATTTGAGTCAGTTGGCTGGGAAAGGCAGACCCAACCTTAATCTGGGTGGGCACCATCTAGTCACCTGCCAGGTTGGCCATAATATAAACCAGGCCAAAAAATATAAAAAGACTAGACTGGATTAGCCTCTCAGCCTACATCTTTCTCCCATGTTGGATGCTTCCTGCCCTTGAACACTGATCTCCAAGTTCTTCAACTTTGGGACTCCAACTGGATTCCTTGCTCCTCACCTTTCAGATGGCCTGTTGCAGGACCTTGTGATAGTGTGAGTTAATACTCCTCAAAAAACTCTCATATATATATGGGAGTTTATATATATATATATATATAGTTATGTGTATATAAATATACACATATATATCTAATAGTTTATATATATAAATATAGTTATGTGTATATAAATATACACATATATATCTAATAGTTTATATATATCTATATATATAGATATCTGTATATATATATCTAATAGTTTATATATATATCTAGATATATATATATAGATATACAGATATATATATTTCTATATAAATATATATATCTAGATATATATATCTAGATATATATATAGATATACAGATATATATATTTCTATATAAATATATATATCTAGATATATATATCTGTATATATATCTAGATATATATAAACTATTAGATATATATGTGTATATCTTATTTTATATATATATATGTATATATCCTGTTAGTTCTGTCCATCTAGAGACCCTGACTAATACACTTCCCATGCCAAATATTAATATTTAATAGCCTATGGCATCTTACAAATTTTTCTTTATGTAAGAGGATCTAGTAGGCAATATTGAATGAATTAATTTTTGGACCATTTTACCAATAAAACAACAAAGCATAATGGAACTTTAAAGGTCTACTAGAAGATAAGGTTTTAATTTTTTTTAGGGAACTCTGTAATTATATATTCACTAAAGCAAAATAAGGCATTTTAATCAATCTGATGTTAAGAAAATGGAAGCAATACAATATTCCATGGTGAAATGCAGCTGTATTCTATTCTATTTCTATGGCTTCCTTTTTTAAAAATTCACAGGGGACTATTAACACTGATATGCAGCCGTATTGACCTCTTTTTGTGGCATGAGATGTTTTGGACCTTCAAATTGTTCTTACATTTTGTATCTATTCCAGTACAGTTTTGGAAGTCTGCATTGAGCAGAAGCCAAACCGTCCAATTTTCATTCCTTATGAAATGCAACACTACCTGTGCACACACAAGTACCGTGATCAAAGCCAAATTAGTACGATATAAATAGACTCAAAAGGACTCTAGCAATCTGTTTTTCATGGTAATACCTACTGTTGGCTTCACAACCTCCCAGAGATTGCATATGGATATATACAATCATTTCCTTCATTTTTAATATATCAACATTTATATCAAAGTCCATTTTCTTAAAAAGAAATAGTTCTACTACTCCTAAAAAGAAAATGCATTTTTTAATCTTACTTTTGATTTAATGAACTCTAAACAATATTGGTCTAAAATCCAACATTTTAAATCCTTGGTTTCTTCAACTATGGAATTTCATCTGCCATGTTTCTTACTGTGAGTCATTAATAGTTGAGACAGAGAATTCCAATTGCTTCCTCTGACTTTCTAATTTTGGGAAACAGAGCAAAACAATACCAGAAACTCTTCTGTGTCTTTAGTTAGACACAAGGCTATTGAAAATAAAGACTATATTGTGTCTGTGTGTGTGTGTCCCTGGAAGCTTGGTATGGATAGTTTCTGAACAGTAATCTACCAGCAGAAAGGCTGTGTGAAGCCCCAGGGAAGCTCTTGAAGGGTTCTATGTGCAAGCCACTCTGTATTGGCCAATTCCTTCCTGCCAAGAATATAGTCATGTTAGCGAGCATCTTATATTACGCATGCAGACAATCACACTGTTTCAGTCTTGCCAATGCATCACAATGCAGCAATCTCTCATGAGGTATTGCCTGGAGTTCTTTGTCTCATGGCCAAGAAATTAAGAATTGTGGCCACAAAGGGTGTGGTTAGACAAAAGTTTAATGAGTGAAAGAAGAAAGCTCTTCACAGCAGAGAGTGGGTCCTGAGTGGGTTGCCCACTATAAGGCTGGGGTCTGGGGTTTTTATGGACTGGGAAGGTAAGGAATATGTTGATCGGTCTTGGAGAAAGCATTACTCAGCTTGGCTAGGGACTAATCAAGAGCTGAAGTGATTACTCATAGAGGCTATGCAGCTTGGCCTGGGACCTTGGCTCAAGAGCAATTAGGAGCTGAAGTGAAAGCTTCGCCCAGGAACTTGACCCGGGACCATTCAGAGACTAAAGTGATCATTCATAGAGGCTTTGCTCACAGTCCAAAGCATGTTCAAAAAAGGAAAGGAAAGTGCCCACTGGAACCCACTGGAGCCCACCTTGTATATGTCCACAAAAGGAGAAGAAACTATTTCCTGTAAGCCTGCCAGTTATACAAAGAACAAAGGCGTTTCTACCTTGCATCTTGTTCCCTTATCAGTGTAGCTGGGGACATGTTTTAGGCACAAAGAACAAAGGCATTTCTATGTTGTACCGCATTCCTTTATCTGAGTGAGCCAGAGGTTTGTGCAAGTTTCCTTATCTGTGTCCACAGCCTGGTTTTTCAGGCTGTTTCTCTGTTTAAAGGAGTTTTACCATGAACCTACCCTAACTATTTAACTTTTCTCTCTCAACAGCTCAAGTTAAAGCTGAACAGTAATTCAGGAGAAAGCTGGATTCCATTGTCATGAATCTCCCACCTAAGTCTTGAAAGCTTGCATAAGAAATAAATGTTCTCTTATTTTATTTAAGACATGTATTCTTGGCAACTGCTAATTAGTGAAAACCATTCCTAACTTAAGGTTTCCAATTTTTTTTCACCACCTTGGCACATAGAGTCAAATATAATATTTCTTCACCCCAACTGGTATAAACTGATGAGTTTATTATTGTTCTCAGGCTTCTGGGATAGAGCTGATAGCCATCCTACTCCCTAACTTGCCATGACAAATATTAAAAGAATAAATAACCAATAACAAAGAGGATACATGATTCCCAGTGTGGCATAAATAGTGTTGAGGAAGCTATGTTCCAACTAATAGTATAGCTATTATGAGAAATTATACACATATCAATTAAGTTCTGTAACCTTCATTAATTAGCAAAACCAAGATTGGAAAAATAGTCTGGATCCACATTAGAAAAATTCATCTTTGAATAATAGAAATGCATTGAATAACTTGGCTCAAGATGCAATGATGTTACCAAAAAAAATATTTTAGAAATATTAAAGTCCTCATAGCATGAAGAAAGTATTTAAGGTGAGAAAGATGAAGACTGTTGTGGGAGAATAGACAGTAAGCACCAAGTGTCTAAATTATAGCAGATGTAAAAGCAAAAGGATGGATTTGAAAGACACCGTAATATCTTTTTGATGGATAGATTGTAAAAATTATCGAGTTTTAAATGTTCATATTTTATTCACGAATTACTAGGAACATAAGTATAGCATTAAAAAACAAACAGCAAATATAAGGAAAATAGCTTGTTTAGAAGATAATGACTTCATTTAGAATCACGATTTTTAGGTTATTTAAAAATTTTAGTATATTAAGAATGTCAATGGAAAGACATAAAATTTATCAAAGAACCAATGAATATTAACATATGTATTTTCACAGAAGAGAGTCAAAAACACTAGAAAAAATGAATGCCAGAATCATGGTTTCTTTGTTGTTTTTTTTTAATTGTATAACTTTGCTCTCATTAACTGAAGCTTCACAACTTCACAGAGAAAGCTACACTTGAGGGAATGGACTTGGGCAAATATCTATAGAACTACATAAACTAAAGAGATGATATGTATTTAGATGTTTGAGTAGATAGATCCCATGGGTAGATAGATGATTAATAGACACATACAGAGATAGAGTAGATAGAAGATAGATCAATAGATAGATGTATAGATATGACAGGTGAATAGATAGAAAATGGATAGATAGAAATAAACATAAATAGATGGGTAGATAGGTAGATTAAACGATGATAGATGTAGATAGATAGATAGATATACAGAAATATAAGACTGGTGGGTAGATAGATGGATAAATGACAGACAGAAAGAAACATAGGTGAAATAGATGCATAGATAGATAGAAGAGGGATAGATAGATTTGGTTAGACAGATTAGGATAAATTATAGATTTGTATAGTAAGTATAGATACATTCAAATATAGATGGACAGATAGATTCTGATAGATGATGGCTAGATGATAGATAGATAGATAGATGATAGATAGATAGATAGATGATAGATAGATAGAGTAGTTTGATGGTTGCATGATGGATGGATGGATGGATAGATGGATGGATTGAGATATATTTGTTAGATGACAGGTAGATAGCTAGATAGAGATAGACAGATAAATAGATTGACAGAAAACATAGGCAGACAGATAGTTATATGATAGGTTGAAGATGGAAAAGACAGTTAGATGTAAAGAATCAGATAAACAGCCTGAAAGAATGGACAGATCTCCAAATAGGAAGGTGAGTTACAACTCTAGGTTAGCTGAACCAAAGTGCCATTTTCTAGATGTGGAGGTTTCAGATCTCTGCTGTTGTTGTAGATAAACAAGTTTATGGAAACGTGAGGTTTTCCAAAGGCAGTTTTTTTATTTTTTAATCATATACACTCTTTTAAGAGGGTAATCAGTAGTGATCACCTCAGGGATTTCTTCATCTGTTCCTGTTCTCTGTATTACAGTCTTAGATCTTCATTCTCCAGATTCTACATGGTAGAGAACTACTGTAAAGGAGATTCTAACTTCCAACCTCACAGACATTTGTTCCTCAGGTGGGGTATTTTTGTAATATTTTAGTAATTATTTGAATAAATGGAGTCTAGAAATGCTCCTTTAGTCTTTCCAACAATTTTGTAAACAACAGATATCCTGCAGTAATTCCCTTCTTCCTTAAAATACTAAACTGTAACATATTTGTTGCTGTACATTTTAATAGCACCGTATTTGTTATTGGTTGTCATTGCGGAAAACATACTTAAGGGTGTCCATATTGAATATATTATCTAATCGTTTAGCATTTGAGGGTTTTACTGGACTCATAACCTTTGGGATAAAAAGGAATAATTGAATTTCAAGACACATAGCAGCAAAGCAGTTAATTGTTCAAAGAGCACAATTGAAGATTTTTATATCAAGGGCTTATATAAAAGAATGCACACCAAAACTTGGATATACAATTACTTCCAAATGCCTGCAGGAAATTATGTTCCAAAAGCATTCATTCTGGAAAGGCTTACTGTCCTTATCTGAAGAGAAAGGACAATATTACATGTGAAATGTGGTCAAAATTGCAGACACAGCAAAATTAAAGGCATGAGATTTTATGAACATCTGTAAGACAATAAATTGGAAATGAAAATAAAATAGTCTCAGAAATAGACAACTTTAACATTTTATATCAAATATAAACAAAATTTGAATATATCAGCAGCATTTAAAACTTGTGAATTTAAAGTTTTTTGTTGTGGCTATATTATACTACTAAGTCCAACTCAAATATTCAAGCTATATTTACCTTTAAAATTATAGAAAGTCTTCCATGAAATAGAATTTGGACAACCCACCACAATTTCATAATTCTAGTGAAAGCTTTTTGCCTACATAAACCAGAACTTTATGCTTTAGAACATTATAGGTCAATCTCACTTTTGACCATACGTTGAGATAGTGATAAGTGAAATGTTAAATTACTGAAACAGTGTGTAAAGTTAAGATTCTGATGTTGATGACTTTGCTTCATCTGTGCAAAATAGTTTTATAGCACAGGTCTTCCTTTCCATTTTGCCTTTTGCTAAGTTGTTCAGTTCTCACTTCCAGTTTTGGTTTTTTTTTTTTTTGCATCATATGGTTTTCTAGGTATGAAAATGCACTCCAGTATTATCATGTTGCAGGAGCTATGAGATTTTTGCCCTCGGTCACAGATGGTTTGTTTACCTTGCCTTGCCATTGAAGCTAGTCATTAAGAATTTCTAATTACCCAGGGAGTTCCATGCCAATCCCTCTGCTTTGTCAGCAATAAAGTCTGCAGCTCTCTCATCCCCACACCAGAAACAGAAGATAAGTGGTGAGAGATGCAACAAAGAAATTTTATAAAATGTAAACTGTGGTCTAAGCCAAAGCACAGAATGCTATGTAGCCATTAAAAGATGCACTCTGAAGAATTCATAACTCAATTACAGAAGCATCATATAAAGTAGCCAGTACAGTTTGCTCTCTCATTCTTTCTGTCATTTGAAAAAATCTCTCCCTTCCTTCCTTCCTTCCTTTCTTCCTTCCTTCCTTCCTTCCTTCCTTCCTTCCTTCCTTCCTTCCTTTCTTTCTTTCTTTCTTTCTTTCTTTCTTTCTTTCTTTCTTTCTTTCTTTCTTTCTTTTTCTTTCTTTCTCTTTCTTTCTTTCTGTTTCTTTCTTTCTTTCTTTCCTTTTTTCTTTCTTTCTTTTTTTGAAAGAAGCAAGATCTTGATCTGTCAACCAGCCTAGAGTGCAATCGCATGATCACAGCTCACTGCAGTCTTAACATTCAGAGCCCAGCAATCCTGATGCTTAAGTAAATATTTTTTTTAGAGATGGGGCTGGCAATGTTGCCCAGTCTGTTTCCAAATGATCTTCTTGCTTCAGCCCCTCAAAGTACTGGGATTATAGGTGTGAGCTACTGTGCACAGCTTCCTCCTCTTTTCAGAGAATTTTCTATGCACACATGAACAGGAATTATCTCCAGGTTGTGAAATATGATGTAACTATGATTTTTATGTTCATATTTCCCTAAATTTAAAAAGTTCTGAAATGTAGCAATATTTCAAAATGTATTATAATATATAATGATAATATTCACATTAGAAAATGATTAAGTTCACTGCCAATGACATATTAGAGTTGATTCTATCAACATGGTGTTGATATGGTGAGACTTTGTGTCCCCACCCAAAACTCATCTTGAATTATAATCTCTGTAATCCCCATAATCCCCATGTGTCAAGTAAGAGACCAGGTGGAGGTAATCGAATCATGGGGGCAGTTTCCCCCATGCTGTTTGCTTGATAGTGAATGAGTTCTCACGAGATTAGATGGCTTTATAAGTTTTACGTGTTTGGTAGTTCCTCCTATGCTCATTCTTCTTCCTGCCACCTTGTGAAGAAGGTGCCTTACTTCCCCTTTGTCTTCCACCATAATTGTAAGTTTTCTAAGGTCTCCCTAGTCATACTGAACTACGAGTCAATCAAACCTCTTTCCCTTATAAATTACTCAGTCTTTGGGCAGTTCTTTATAGTACCACTAATGTAGTGGTAAAGTTGAACTTTTTGGTGATTTTCTAAACAAGCTTTATTTCATGCTAAATGATTTTCCTTAATCTCTTTAGTCAATCACGTACTTCACCAATCTATTTATGTACTTATTTAACCAAGCTCATTAGAAGTTTTTGAGCCATGAAGCCATTAATTACATCTACTCAGAATAGCAATGACTTTGTCTGAATTTGATTTTAATATCATGTGCAACGGAGGATGGTCAGTGAGCCTAACAAAATGCAGGCTTCATCTGCCCCTCAGAATCTGACAGTCACGCTATTCTAATTATGGCATGACTGCTGTACGGGGTTTCTGAGCTGCAATTAGTTGTGTTTTCGGAGGTCTTTAAGACACTTCGCCAGTCATGAAGTGATACTGCTGTTACTCGTGAAGCACTCATTTCATTATTGTGGAAATAATCGAAGACCACAGAAATTAGGACAAAGAGAGATTGTTTATTCCAAGTTTACTAGAGCAAGGGAGGCATTCACTATCACTTGTATATGGTAAAGATTCAAAGGCAGGCAGAGATGGTGGAAAATTTTACAGTGTAAAAACGAACGGACCCCGGTGTCCTGATTGGAAGCTATTGGTGTTGGGAAGTCGTAGATGGCTCCCTAGATAATGAAGCATCCTGCGTGATTGGTTGGAGATGCATATCTGGCTTTCTGTGTTTCATCCTGTTTGAGGAGCAGGGGAGAAAACTAGGGAAGCTGTCAGTCATTAATCAAGTCCTAGTGGTTTGGGGCTGCTACAGAGGTGATGGTTAAAATCAACTCCTCAGAAATGGATGATGTTGAACTTTGTGGACTGATCACTGCAGATTGCAGATCAGAATTTTTTTTTTAATATATGATCTGGACATTGTCTGAATATTCAGTGTCTTCATTTTAAAGTGCAAAATTCCACTGATGTAGAAAGAAGACATGTACACTGCAAAGTGCATTGAGTGGCATCATCTCAACGCAGCTACAAAACACTGGCATTCTTTCTGGAACTGTGTTTTTTATAGTCTGGGCTGAGATTAATATGGAGTCATTTCATGGCCACACACCACAGTAATCTATCTCCAAATATGGTACTGGGTCTCCCTGTATCAGACATGATTTGGATGCTTAGAGAATTACAGATATCTGGCCCTATTATTGGAAGGGTTCCATCATACCTGCATACCTGCATTTATTACTACATAAACTGCTTGAGACACAATGCTATTATAAATTAGGCTGTAAAATTCAACTATTAATACTAGTTCTGCAAATATAGTTCTACCATTTACTAGGAGGCAAATCTTCTTAATTTTTTTTTTTTTTAGTCAGTCTAAAAAAATTTTTTTGTAGTGCAGTAGCACAATCTCGCCTCACTGCAACGTTAACCTCCTGGGTTCAAGCAATTCTCCTGCCTTAGCCTTCTGAGTAGCTAGGATTACTGGTGCACACCATCATGCCCAGATAATTTTTATGTTTTTAGAAGAGACGGGACTTCACCATGTTGGTCAACCTGGTCTCGAACTCCTGACCTAAACTTATCTGCCTGCCTCAGCCTCCCAAAGTGATGGAATTACAGGCATTAGCCACTGTGCTCAGCCTTCTTCTTAAATGTTTTAAAACTATCTTAGGATTTGTCCGCCATTATGAAAAATGGGGAAAATAATACTACTTAGTTTTTTAGATTCTTTTGAGTATTAAATGAAATAGTCTATGTGTTATAACTAGAATCATTTTAGATCTCAATATTGTAAAATGCTGAATTTCATTTTCACAAAGGGTAAATGCTATACGGTTATCTGAAAAGTTCCTTTAAAAATATTTTATTGATTATTGGTCGAAAACCATAAAGGCTCAATGTAGAAAAATTGAAAAGCGTGGTAAAATTTACCTAAGCAACATATTCATTTGTAACACATAACATAGTACTAAGCCATTGCTAATATTTCACTGCATTTCCTTTCATATATTTCTAGCTATGTGGAGATACAGAAATATAATTGTATATAACACTGAATGGAGATAGTCCTGTATCATATCCACTGGCCATGTAAGTCTGTTGTCTCTGGATGTAGAATCAGATTCCATCCAAGGCTGTCACACACACACAAAAAAAATCAGATTCCATCGTCGTTCAAGGTGAAAATCAAATCCTTGAAGACATATATATATACCACACTGCTAGAAGATAAAGCTAAAATATGGATGACTAAGATAAAAGAGGAATGAATGAGGCCAACATCTTTGTTACACAACCTCTCTCTCTCTCTCTCTCTCTCTCTCTCTCTCTCTCTCTCTCTCTCTCTCTCTCTCTCTGTGTGTGTGTGTGTGTGTGTGTGTGTGTGTGTATCTTTCCATTTGCTTTCCTTCTTCTTTTGTTTTTTACCAATTAGTACCAATTTGTACCTTCCTATTGTCTCTTCACTTCTACTTTGAAAGTCATATGGCATCAAAAGTATTCTTGAGGAGGGCTATCAGGACAATTTGCTTACAAGTTCATGTATTTTTAGCCAAACTGCACCCGTCACCTGAGGTCCAGCTCAGTTCAGTTCAGGAAGGAGAGACATTTGTAGTCCACCTAGTAAGTGTAAAGATGGCTTTGTCTAAAATAGAATCCATACTACTCTTTTCTTCCTGATATTCTAGTAATTTGGTCTCAGCCATGGTTGGAGTTCAGCAACTGAGATGTTGGTCATGAATTCTGTTTTAGTTCTAATAATTAATTATGTATCGATTGTTTTATTTCAATAAGAAAAATTTCCCATGTATGGTACTTACTCTGAGTAACACCCTAATTAATGTCACTGCCTTCGATTCTTTTAGATGCCAAGGCAGGGGCTATTCAAAATCTCAGTGTCTTTCAGTATTCTTTCTCTTTGGAAGCCTAAAGAACATGAAGACCAAGCTATGTTACTCATGGGGAGACATGATGAAAAAAACCCTATTATTTGAAAGAAATGAAGCATGAAGAGGAGAAGTGAAAAAACAGAAAAAAATCACCAACTCTATCAGGTATAGCTGTTTAAATGACTGTTGAGAAAAGACAAAAACAGTGTGAATCAAACAGGAAACTGATGGTGTTTGTAAGGAGTAAATGATGCATTGTCAGTGGTTGTAGACACAATATCTTTTTTCTTTCTGGCCTCATCTCTTAAAGTACCCCAGCCAGTTCATTCTATCTCCACAATCTGGGAGAATTCAAATCAATTCATGGGGATCATGATTTAGAACACAATATATTTGATCAGAAAGATGAATATCAAGCGGGCACAGTGTCTCACACCTGTAATCCCAGCACTTTGGAAGGCCAAGGCGGGCTGATCACTTGAGGTCAGGAGTTCGAGACAAGCCTGGCCAACATGGTGAAACCCTGTCTCTACTAAAAAGAAAATACAAAAATTAGCTGGGTGCTTTGGCACATGCCTGTACTCCCAGGTACTTGGGAGGGAGAGATGAGAATTGCTTGAGCCTGGGAGGCAAAAGTTGCAGTGAGCTGAGATCGCACTGTTGCACTCCAGCCTAAGCAACAGAGTGAGACTCAGTCTCAAAAAAAATTTTTAAGTACTTATTGGGTACAATGTTCACTATTTGGGTAATGAGCTCCCTAGAAGACAGAAATATGACTTTGTCAAGGCAAAATCTCCAATAGGCCTTTAAAAATAAATACCTATTTTAGTGTAGCATTCGTGATCTCACATTTTTTAGAAGAGTATTTCCAAATGTATAACTTTCTTTGACTGCTTCTACTCAACCAAAAATGTATATTAAAAGACATATTTTTCTGGGACAATTGTCCACATTTTCCATAGCCTTCACTGAAGCATAAACTCACAAGAAATAAACGCTCTCCTACAGTGAATCCTGGATTGGTAGGAAAGCAGAGGATATTTCTGGTATTTATAGAAGAAAGAGCTTTCTCACAAGGAAATTAGCAAATGTAAATATTTGGTTGTATAAATTGTCTGACCTTTCATTTGTACTCTTGGGGCCTGGACCTTTGAGTCTAAGTAGACTCTGAAGAAATATGGGTTTTATGTAAGAAGGAATTTAGACTTCTACCTTCAACCCTTTCCGCATAGTTCTATATATATACCTGTAAATATAGAATATCTATAATATACACATATGTTGTATGTATATATGTCTGTATAAATCACATTCAAGTACCATTTATAGTTATTAATATTTAAAGATATATTTAGAAATATTATTTTTGCATTTTTCATAGTCATAAGAATACAATAGTTGGGGCTGGGCATGGTGACTCATGCCTGTAATCCCAGCACTTTGACCTGAGGTCAGGAGTTTGAGACCAGCCTGATCAACATGGCAAAACTCTGTCTCTACTAAAAATACAAAAAATTAGGTGGGCATGGTGTCAGGTGCCTGTAATCCCAGCTACTTGGGAGGCTGAGGCAAGAGAATTGCTTGAAATCAGGAGGGGGATGTTGCAGTGAACCGAGATTGTGCCATTGCACTCAAGCCTGGTCAACAAGAGGGAAACTCCGTCTCAAAAAAAAAAAAAAAAGAAAAGAAAAAGAAAAAGAAAAAAATAATACAATACTTGCCCAACAAACTGTTAAAGAACCTACGGTTTTTTTTTGTTTTGTTTTGTTTTTATAGAGAATAACCTACACACAGTAAAGGAAGCAGGTCATATGGAAATCTATTAATGCTAGAATAGAATATGAAAGTTTTAGTAACTAAAGTTAACATGTAAAGTTCCCAAAGCTAACATAGCTCGCTTTATGTCTAAAATTATACATTTCTAGGAGTGATCTTTATCATCTTCTGACTTGCTGGGGGGGAGTGGAACTAAGGGAATTGTATAAGAAAGAGTTCAAAGTGTAATGAGGTCATCCTCAATAAATGATTTTTTAGTCTAAACTTCAAGACATTCTTCAAGGTAAGATCTATTTGAGTATGAAATTGCCTCCCAGGGGGCAGTGGGGAGAAGAGACCTAAATGATGTCATTTAAAACCACTGGAACTAGCCCTGGACAGAAACCACTCTTAGGGGCTAATGGTGACTTATGTAAGGAACATTTCTGTGCTCCAATGCTGTGATTATCAAATCCCAAGCGTTTGACTCTTAAACTGTGTAGAAAGTGCAGCATCAATGAGTTGCATTCAATAGTGCAGAGAACAGATTGCTGGATAACTTTTTCTAAACATTTGAAATTGCAAGAGAAAATATAAAAGATGAACATTTTCTAACCACAGATGGCAAATAGGATTCATTTGTTTTAGTTAGTATTTCTGAGTGTTTAAACATGTGGATTTCAATAATTTCTGGGATTGTCCACTATCTGGGAAGCCAACTGGAGTGGTTTCATGTTTCAGTCTATCCACTGAGCTATTGGCTATGAGTGTTGTCTAATTTTCCACTGTCAGGTTAAGAACCAAAAAAGAGGTTGAGATTGTCCTAATTATTTGTAAGTGGTGATAGTGCGGTGCAGCTATTCCCCTCCCCAAGTGTCTCCCTTTCACCTGGCTGCATTTAATTTGTTTTGGAATCATTTATAAAATATTAGTCCTTTGCTATAGATTGTTAATGATTTGAAACCTAAGTTACTACTTAGATCTATAGCATCTATAAGTCATTTGGGAAAAATAAAATTATTCCATGGCTTCATAAAAAGATTTTTTTTCTCCAAAATGTTCTCTGTTTCCTAAAAGCCCCATCATTTTCTGGAATTTTTAAGGGTGAATAGGAATGACAAACAAATGTAAGAAAAACTCACGTGTAGTGTATTTCCTTGGTAAGGGCTTTCAGAGAAAGAACATACTGAGAGAAATGAAATTGGTCTAATTATGCTAATTGACTACATCCAGGTGGCAACTGTCATATTGCTTTGCTGGGTTTCCATAGGTATAAGGCAAAGATATCATCAATTTTAAATGTAAAACATGCCCGTTATTCATCAGACACATACATACTCTTATAGTATTTTTCTTGCTGTTATTCATGCATTTAACTGGTTTTCTGACTGATCTGATCTATAGATAAGACTGTGTATAGAGGCAAACTCTCCACAATTAATTTAAATGTCACTAGTTTTCTTTGAGTTTAGATATATTTTTTAATACATCTCTTCTCCATGCACTGTCATTCAAAAATATACTTACTGGTGATCTCAGGAAGAAAAAAAGCAACCTACCTCTTATTAGTTCTACAAAATAAATTGTGAGAATCTTAAAACATGAGGAAAAACTGTCTGGGTTTAAAATAGAATAAGAAAAGATGAATTGTTATTACAACTAAGGACTGACTTTTTCAATAGATTTGTTTAGCAAATCACATGGACTCAACATGGCCAAAGGAAAAGAGTAAGCTAATGACATAAAGTTAAAACAAGTAGGTCACTGAGTTAACTTAAAAAATGGTCAGTATGGAGAAAGTCGGGGAGAAGACAGGATGCCCAATGGGTACAAAAAATCGAAAGACTGAATAGGATCTAGTATTTGATAACACAACAGGACGACCACAGTCAACAATACTTTAATCGTACATTTTAAAATAACTAAAAGAATGTAATTGGATTGTTCATAACAAATGATAAATGAGATGGCTACCTCATTTACCATGATGTGATACCTCATTTACCATCAAAATATCTTGTATACCCCACAAATATATGCATCTACATCCACTATATACCCACAAAAATTAAAAACAAAAACAAAAAAAACAGTAAATACAAAGACATTTAGACAGTAAAGCGAATTATGAGTAAATACTTTTTTCATAATTTTATAGCTCTGGATAGAGGAAACAGAGTGAAGATATGTGATAAAAACAAGTTTCATATGATCCTTTGAAAATGACAGAAATAACTTTGGAATAGTTACAAAAACTGGAGTACAAGTCAATTCAAGCACATGTTCAAATACTCTCTCTCACCTTTTTTTTAAGGCTATTGCAGTAGGGAACATAGTGGAATCAGCCCTGTCTTCAAAGCTAATCCCACTGTGTTCCATTATCCGTTAAGTTTTTAGAGCATATGTAAGCGTACATTACTTCCTACCACTCCACCTATCTATCCACTTTAAAACTCTCTAATTATTTAACACTAGTTATCACCCAGAATAAAAATCCAAGGATTTGTTGAACTGGGTTTTATAACATGTATCATCTGGCCCGTGCACAATAATAACCTTATCTTATCAGAGTTGCTGATGGACAAGCATCTAGTGGTCTTCCTTCTTTTAGGGAAGGAGCCTAGGAGAGCCAGAGTAACACCATATCAGTAGCTCTGCTCCATCTTAAGACTAGCAAGGTATATTCCTTGCCAGTCATGACCTATGGTCTTAAGATGTTTATAGCTAAGAAAATAGCTTGGTAGTGCCAGCAAGGACAAATTGCCACAACAGAAAGTTCAGATGTCCCAAAACCCATAACAATATATGCTTTCAAGATGATTATAGTTATGCTTTGCTGTACTTACATGTGAAAATGTCAAGGAGAGTATTTTTAAAAAGCAATAGAATAATACACTTTGGCATGCTGTCAGCCCACCTGCATGTAAGCACAGCTTAATGTAGTCTTTGCATAGACAAGACCCCCAGATAAGAAAAACTTAAAACAAAAATAGGTCATTCCTCCACTTATTTGCTGAAGATGCTGTATTCTGTAATGCAGTAGCTTTTAATAAGTTATTTCTTCTCACTGCACTCTGTTACTCACCTTGAATTCCACTCTACGTGAGATCCAAGAACCCTCTTTAGGAGTCTGGATTGGCACTCCTTTTCTGGCAATACTTCTGCTTTTGGAAAACCCCCATCACTTGCTGTTATTCATCTTCCCTTCAAATTTTAACAGGGCTGTGTCCTTTTCATGATTTAAGAATTTCAGCTCAAATGTCACCTTCTCGGACTTGCTTTGCCTATCTATTACAGAGAAATCCTTGCAGTCAATATCCCATTATACTCTCCTGGGTCTTATAAAACACCACAACCACACTCTGAAATCATCTTGTTTCCCAGCTGCACATCTAACCTGCATGAGAGTGGTGAGATTAAGAAGTATCTGTTGAATCATTCAAAACTACATGCATAAAACATTGAAGATAGTATTTTGATTGAGACTGGATAATTGGGTCTTTCAAGAAATTGGCTAGTTTCACCTAAGTTTTTGAAGTAAGAGATTTTTGTACTATTCTATTGATTCTACGTTTAATATCTTGTTGGTTCTTAGTGATGTCCCCTCTTTTCTTTCTGAAAGTGATTTGTTTGTATTATTTTGTTATTTTTTTGGCAATATTACATAGATGATCAAGCATTTAACTGCGCTTTTTTTTAGAGTGTCAATCTCTTAAATTATATATTTTTGCTGTTGTGTTTTTGTTTTTAATTTCTTTGATTTTTGCTTTTCCAATTATCGTTTCTTTTCATTTATTGCTTTGAGTTTAATTGTTCTTCTTTTTCTAGTTTATACAGGTGAGATCTTAGCTTGCAGAATAGAATTTTTTTTTTCGGTCATGGATGTTCCCGCATTGTTATAAAGAGCTACCTGAGACTGGATAATTTATAAAGCAAAGAGGTTTGATGGGTTCATGGTTCTGCAGGCTGTACAGGAAGCATCGCTGGAGAGGCCATTGGAAACTTACAATCATGGCAGAAAGTGAAGGGGAAGCAGGCACATCCCACATGGCTAGAGCAGGAGGAAGAGAGGGAGGGAGGGTGGTGCTACATAGTTTTAAACAACCAGCTCTCCCGATAACTCACTCAATATCACAAGAACAGCAAGGGGGAAATCCACTTGTATGATCCCAAACACCTCCTGGAAAACCCCTCTTTCAACACTGGGAGCTACAATTCAACATGAGATTTGGGTGGGGACACAAATCCATACCATATCAGTGTGTGTATGTGTGTGTGTGTCTGCCTATCTGGTGTTACGTTACAAAACAAACTAAACATGAAAAAGATAACATAAGTAGAATCTCTATGATATTTTAGACATCCAATACTTTAACAGTAAAAAATATTACGTGCAAATCATCTGTCATTAATGCCAACATTTGCCATCTGATTGTTGGATTGATTTCTGCTATATGGTCTACCATATAGCAAATGCATGTAGTGCAGAAAGATAAGTACCACCCTTCCTTAATACTTCACATGATCTATTCCTTAAATTTTATGTTCTCCTTACTAGTGTGTGCCCAAAAATGCCTTATATCTTCTTTCCCATTCATATATATATATATATATATATATATTTTTTTTTTTTTTTGAGTCGGCATCTTACTCTGTCACTCAGGCTGGAGTGCAGTGGCACAATCACGGCTTACTGCTACCTCTGCCTCGTGGGTTCAAGCTATTCTCCTGCCTCAGCCTCGCAAGTAACTTGGACTACAGGTGCATGCCCACTATGTTTTTGTATTTTTAGTAGAGAGAGGGTTTCACCATGTAGGCCAAGCTAGTCTTGAACTCCTGACTTCAAGTGATCCACCCACCTTGGCCTCTCAAACTGCTGGGATTACAGGCTTGAGCCACTGTACCAAGCCTATCATGATTTTTAGGTAAATACAATTGTGTGTTTTCTTATATACTTTACATCATTTGTAAATGTAAAGTTTTACTCACTACAGTAATATCTATTGGTTATGTCTTATGTGCCTGACATACTTAAACCATTTATCTGTACGATGTTATTTATTTCTCACAACAATCCTTTGTATATATTAATTACTTTCCCCATATTCTGACAGAGGAAAATGAGGTGATTAAATAATGTGTATACATCATAATACATAAAAGCAGGGGGGATTGGGAGTACAACTTTCACCTAAGCCATTGATCATTACATGAAAGGCAGGGAGAGGAGAGAATAGCTAGAGGTAATATTCTGGATTCAGCGTGATAAATTAGCTAGTAGAAATTCCTATTGAGAATAAAAAATGTATACTGTGAATGTGGTCTAGAAACAAGTAGATGATGACTGAATACAATTCATTGCAAAGACATCCCGGTGACTGAGGGATCTGATTGCATTAGGTGGCTTTTCCTGAACTTTCCATCACTCCTGGCAACTCTTATGTCTCAATTTAATTTGTTACTAATGCACTTACTGTGTTTCTATATTGACATAATGCACAAATTATCCAAAATATATTAGACGTCTTCCCAATGACAACACTCCAAATTATTGGCCAAATCCTTGTCTTCCTAAGATAAGCTGCAGTTGTCTAACTTTTTAGAATTACCTTTACAAGAATAACTTTCCTTTTTCTGTTTCCTCCACATTTTCTGATTTCTCCATTTTTCTGAGCTTCTCTTTTGAGCTCTTCAAAAGAAAAACAAATGTATTCTTGCTTTACTTTTCCTTTCTTAATGTGTCTATATCAGGATACTTTCTTCTTATTATTACTATTAAAATTAACATTTCAATTCCCAAAGCAAAAAATTAATATGAAGAATGAAGTTAATCCTTCAGAATTAGATCATTAAAAATGTTTTAAAAGAAAGTAAAGTAGGAGAAGTTATTTTAACAGAACAATGAGACCCTGTCACTATGCCAGCATCTGGTTAAAGTTGCAATACCGGAAGCATTGATATCTTTAATCCAGATGAGAAAATTAAAGAGAAGAATCTAACTAAAAGAAGCTTGGCTGTGACAATAATGAGTTCGAATACTTCACACAAGCATGAGCAATTCTCAGAGCCCATCCATCAGCAATTTAAGTGTTAAGTGTTATAAACACAATATATTTTGACAGCAATTACATTCTCCTCCCCCCATAGTCTGTGAAAATGAAGTTAGACATTATAAAAACTGACACACATAAGAATCTACCTGTGCTTGATTCTTATCTAAAATGCTACTTTAAATATTATATCTTTTACTAGAAAATCGGAAGCCTAGTAACTGCCATTTTTGTTGTTTCTCTTCATTCTATTTAATTAAAATTAATGGAATTCTGATTTATTTTTGTTTAATGTTGAAAATGTACATAAGGGCATAAAACTCAGTTTGGTTCTTTTAACAATATGAAAACTATTTAAATAAACTTTAAATTTTTTCATCCACACTGAAATGTAAAATGCATTGTTTTCATACATTTAAATACCTTCAGGCATACAGTGGAAGATAATCTGAGGCAAAACATTGTTTGCTGACTCCAAAGAGTGATGAACATTCTTTACTAGTGATGAATAATGATGGAATGTCTAACAATGAATGATCTGTTGAATTTTATCAGCTGAAATGATTCCACGTAATTACTCACAGTTTCATTTTTAAAATTCTGATTTGAGATTTAGGTAATATTATTATTACTATTATTTTTATAATTTAATAATAGCTTTCAAGGTAATGAAAATGCTATTAAAAATTTTATGAAGTCACTAAGTTTGTAAAATGTTGAAATTTAAATAAAAATAAATCTAGATTTAGGATAATGATACCTATTATGAGTTAGTTAAAGGTTTCTGATCACAGTGAAGGGGGAGTAAGTTGGAAGTAAATAAGAGTAAAGAATATAAGTGGGTGGACAAATAGATAAATGGATGTATTTATGTATTGACAGAGAGACAGGTAGATATGTTAAATATATAGATAACTGGTAAGGTAATAAGTAGATTTGTAGATGGATATATACAGAGACAGACAGACAATGTAGATAGATAGATGATAGATGATAGATGATAGATAGATAGATAGATAGATAGATAGATAGATAGATAGATACAGGGATTGATAGAGTGAGAGACAGGCATATAGAATATCTTTACCTAATTTACTTTTTGCTAATTTTCTTGCCTCCCCAACTAAAATATAATCTCCATAAATGAAAGAATTATGCCGGTTTATTCACATCCAGTCCATACTCACAGACCATACAGCAGTGTCTGAGAATAGTTGACACTCAGTAAATAAATATTTGTAAAATATTTAGTACATGGTAATCAAGAGTTAGACACAAAAGAATGAGGGGTATTTGTGTCCCCTCACAGTGTAGACAGGACAACCTGCAAATTAAAAAGGAGAAACAATTTGACACATCCCCCAAATGCTAAGTACAACTGAGGCAAAATGAAGAAAGTTAAAGGGATTATTTTTGCATGAAGCTCTAAAGAGCAGGATATTGAGCACAGAGCCAGAGCTCCTAAATATTTTAGGTCACCTGTTCCTTAGTCTTCAGGGGATAAATTTGAACAAACATAATGGGAAGACGAAAACTGAGACGTGGACTCTCAGGAAGGATCCGGAGCCTGGGCAGGACTTGAAGAACCTGGGAGATACTGCATATTTGAATACAAAATTCAACCAACAGGCTGAAGGAGAGCAGGAGCCATATGTAGTATTTAACAAAGCACCAGAAGAGAACCATTGCCCATCTGTGCCCAGTGTGTGGTATCCACTTAGCTTTTAGGGGACTCTCCATTCATTGTGTTGGATCTATCCCTATGTATGAAACTTCTGCGTCCTAAGAAACATGTTTGTTTCACATCCATAGATATTGGCAGTGTCACAAACTGATGGGATCATTTTTCCCTCCTTTCATCAAATTGCCTTCTTTATTTTCCTTTTGCTTTCACTTTTATTTGATGATTCTTATCATTCATTGCTCTTTCGGTCAACTCCTAAGATACCCTTACATTTTTTTTATCCATCTGCTCATGTGTCTTCCACCATTCCCAGTGTAATTCTCTAAACACATAAGCAATGTGGACCATTTTTTTTTACTCTGGCATTCTCAGAATAAAAACAAAATGGAAAAAATGAAGTTCCAACTTTTGAACAAAAAGTAACTTTGATGAAAATGATGCTCATATTTCATGACATTTGCCTATATAGAGAAAATTTTTTCTCCTTTTTTCTCTTTCTTCCTTTCTTTCCTTTCCTTTGTTCCTTCCTTCTTTCCTTTCTCCTTCCTTCTTTCATTTCTTTCTCTTTTCTTTCTTTCTGTTCTTTTGCCTTTCTTCCTTCTTTTCTTTCTCTCTCCTTTCTTCCCTCCCTCCCTCCCTCCTTCCCTTCTTCTTTTTTTCCTTCATTCTTTATTCTTTTATTTGTACAGCATCTCACTCTGTCACCCGGGTTGGCATACAGTGGTGAGATTATAGCTAGCTGCAGCTTAGACCTCTTGGGCCCAAGTTACCCACCCGCCTGCCTCAGCCTCCTGAGTAGGTGAGACTATAGGAACACACCATCACTTCCAGCTAATTTTTGCTTTTTGTAGACAAAGGGTTTCGGTAATGTCACACAGGCTGGTCTCAAACTTCTGGCCTCAAGAAATTGCCCCACCTCAGCCTCCAAACTTCTGGGATTACAGGCATGAGTCACCATACCCAGTCAAAGTCTTCTTACTTTGAAAACAGTGACTCTTTGCCTGCTGGTTTTGTTGCTTCTTGTTTTGTTGTTGTGATGTTTTTTTGTTTGTTTGTTTTGTTTTGTTTGCTTTTGAGACAGAGTCTTTCTCAGTCACCCAGGCTGGAGTGCAGTGGCATGATCTCAGTTCGCTGCAACCTCCACCTCCTGGGCTAAAGCGAGTCTCCTGCCTCAGCCTCTTGAGTAGTTGGGATTACAGACGTGCACTACCATGCCGGGTAAATTTTTGTATTTTTAGTAGTGATGGAATTTTGCTGTATTGGCCAGACTGGTCTTATAATTCTGGCCCCAAGTAATCTGCCTGCATTGGCCTCCCAAAGTGTTGGGATCACAGGCATGAACCACCATGCCCAGCTTATTGTTGTTGTTGTGTTGTTGTTGTTGTTGTTGTTGTTTTCTTGGCCAGCGTAGCATGATTGACCATGGGATGGGCAAGCCTGAAGCCACCCAGGTAATTAATGTCATGGAAAGAGCCCTTAATCAGTGACAAACAGAGAGTTGGTAGATATACACCCCTATCTCATTTGCTCTTAGGTTGAGTTAATTTCAAAACTCATCTACACTGGACTCCAGAGTTTCACAGAGATACTGTGCCTCACCTACCCCAAGTGGATAAGAATATGAAAATGTACCTATTACTGGCTTCACTTGCATGCCTGTGTCCCTCCACTACACCACTGATGGTGTTTTCTGGAGTGACTTCTCAAACTACTCGTAAGAGAGATAACTCGACTCAGGACAGTTTTCTGGGAAAACTAAACTGGGACTTTTCCACAAAACTCTTACTTTTCTATATTACCATTGACAAAAATAAACATCTCTCTTTGATTTAAGCATGCTATGTAGAAAATGTTTAGAAATATTATATATCTGACTCATTCATGTAAGCAGCAAAATATTGCTTTGTGCTCTTTCTGATTTCTCAAAATTTTAGTTAGGAACATGGGAAATAGTGGTTTCTACCTGTAGGGAGATGTATTCAATAAAGTAACCATAAATTTAAAATGGAAAAGCATGAACAAGTACCTATTCACAATCTCAGCACACAAATATTAATTTTTTAAGTAAGATATTCACCACTTTCTTATGAAATAGGCTTCTCGTTAGATGATTTTTTTTCCAACTGTAGGCTGATGTAAGTGTTATGATAACATTTAAGGTAAGCTAGGCTAAGCTCTGATGTTCAGTGCAGTAGCTGTAGCATATACGGTTGAGGAATATTTCATGCAATCATAGGAAGATGGCAGTATCTTTGCAGAAATATCTTAGAGAATTTTCTTGAAAATATATTTAGTTCTGTGTTAAGGGAACAGATTGTTGGAAAGAAAACAAAAATAAGGTCTGCTGATTACTTGCCTTGGTCAAGTGTTGGTATTTACATTTTGCATTGATAAATACATGCATACAAATGCCATTGTCATTGCATAATCAAAAGAGAATAGTTTATCAGCAAATGTTTGGAAAATGTTATTTACAGATGGCAGTTAAGCCCCTTCAGACTGATCGAGGCTTTCCAGAATATTAAAGTGAAAATAGAGGCAATTGTCATGAAATAGGAGAATGTTCAAAGAAATCAAAGACCAGCTTTATTCTGTAAAGCAAAACTTTAATATTAAATAGAAGATTTTTTTGGAACTGGGAAGGTCTACTGTGTATATATTCCACATTTAGAAAACTATTTTAATTTCGTTGCATTTGTACAAATTTGAGGCAATGATTTCAGCTTAATTTAGAATGCAGACATGATGAAGGGATTAATTATGCTGTGAAATAATCTTCTGGAAATTTATTTAAAGCAACAAACTTCCCTACTATATTTAGAATAACATTAGGCTAGACCATTCAGAAGAATTTTTTATTAGAACATCCTTGTACTCATCCAGAAGTGCTGTGTCATTTGTTTCAGAGTTTTTCTCTATGCCTAAACTATCAGTTCAGTTTTTTGGTCATACAGGTATGGCTGTCCATTTACTTAGCTAGCATGCTTTGATTGTTAGTGTTTTAATCTAGTTTTCAAAAACTTTTATTATTAATGGATGCCGAATAATGCTTTTTCTCCTAAGTTGTTTTGCATAAAGAATGTATTATTGCTTGACTTTATAAGCATAGATACATAGAGTCATTAAACTTATTTCTCAGCAAAAAACATTTCCTGCAAGAGTCAACACAAATTGTTATTTTAATTACATTTCAGATATTGCACTCAAGTGATGTGTTTGATGGGTTTAATAATGATGTTTCTGAAATAAAGGAATATCAATTGTAAAAACATTGTTTTCACTTTGTAATCATTAACAAATTACCCAGCAGAGGAGACCAAGGCAGGCAGATCACCTGAGGTCAGAAAATTTGAGACCAGCCTGGCTAACATGGCGGAACCCCATCTCTACTAAAAAAAAAAAAAAAATACAAGGCTAGGATCCAAGATGGCCAAATAAGAACAGCTCTGGATTGCAGTTCCCAGTGAAAATGCAGAGGGTGAGTGATCGCTGCAATACCAAACGAATTTTTACTGTCCACAGACCAGGATATTCCCTGGTGGAAAAATGCAACAAGTCTCCAGCATGGCTGTTTCAGCTAGTGCAGTGGGTCGCCACACAAAAACTCACACAAACATGGGCACTGTTTCAGCTGGCGACTGGAATGCCTGAGAGACAGAGTTGGCCCTTCAACTGAAAAAAAGGGGGCTGAAACAGGGAGCCAGGTGATCTGGCTTGGCTGGTCCCACCCCCACAAAGACCAGCAATCTGAAACGCTCTGGACTGAGAGTTTCACAGCAAGGACTGCTGGGGGGAAGGGTGTCAGCCATTACTGAGGCACTCCGCCCTTACCTAGGCAGTCCACCATTACTGAGGCAATCTACCATTACCGAGGCATTATGTCATTACCAAGGCAGTTCTAACTATACCCCTATAAACAAAACCACAAGGAAGTTCACACAGCAGCTGGGCAGAGCCTAGGGCAGCTTAACAACACCTCTGCTGGCAGACTGTGACTAGGCTACCTCCTCGCTGGGCAGGGCATCTCTGAAAAAAGGCAGCAGAATGACAGGAACATATAAAGCCCCACCTTCCCGGGACAGAGCACCTGAGGAAAAAAGGCAGTTATGAGTTCCACTGCAACAGACTTAAAGATACCTGCCCAGCAGCTCTGAACAGAAAAATGGAGCTCACAGCTCAGCACTTGAGCTCCTATAAAGGACAGACTGTCTCCTCACGTAGCTCCCCAACCCCTATATAACCAAAGAGACACCTCATAAAGGAGAGCAGGCTGACATCTGGCAGTTAACCTTCTGGGACAAAGATATCAGAAGAAGAAACTGTCAGCAACCCTTACTGTTCTGCAGCCGCTGCACATGATCCTCAGGCAAGTAGGATCTGGAGTGGACCTCTAGCAGTCCTACAGCAGAGGGGCCTGATTGTTAGAAGAAAATCTAAAAAACAGAAAGAAAGAACTTCATTATCAAAAAAAAGGATGTCCATTCAGAGACCCCATCTGAAAGTCACCAACCACAAAGACCACAGATAGATAAATCCACAAAGATGGGAAGAAACCAGACCAAGAAGGATGAAAACACTCAAAACCAGAATGCCTCTCCTCCTCCACAGGATCACAACTCCTTACCAGCAAGGGAACAAGGCTGGTTGGAGAATGAGTCTGATGAATTGACAGAAACAGCCTTCAGAAGGTGGATAATAGCAAACTTCTCTGAGCTAAAAAAACATGTTCTAACCAAATGCAAAGAACTTAAGAGCCTTGATAAAAGGTTTGACAAAATGTTAATGAGAATAAAGAGTTTAGAAAAGAATATAAATAAATTGATACAGCTGAAAAACACAACAGGAGAACTTTGCAAAGTGTACACAAATGTTGATAGTGGAATCAACCAAGCAGAAGAAAAGATATCAGAGATTGAAGATTAACTCAATGAAATAAAATGAGAAGACAAGATTAGAGAAAAAAGAGTGAAAAGAAATGAACAAAGCTTCCAAGAAATGTGGGATTATGTGAAAAGACCTAATCTACGTTGGATAGATGTACCCGAATGTGATGGAGAGAATGAATCCAAGCTGGAAAACACTCTTCAGGATATTATCCAGGAGAACTTCCCCAACCTAGCATGGCAGGCCACCATTCAAGTCCATGAAATACAGAGAACACCACAAAGATATTCCTCAAGAAGAGCAACCCCAAGGCACATAGTCATCAGATTCACCAGGGTTGAAATGAAGAAAAAATGCTAAGGGCAGCCAGAGAGAAAGGTTGAGTTACCCACAAAGGGAAGCCCATCAGACTCACAGCAGATCTCTCAGCAGAAACCCTACAAGCCAGAAGAGAGTGGGGGCCAATATTCAACATCCTTAAAGAAAAGAACTTTCAACCAAGAATTTCATATCCAGCCAAACTAAGCTTCATAAGTGAAGGAGAAATAAAATCCTTTATGAACAAGCAATTGCTCAGAGATTTCATCACCACCAGGCCTACTTTACAAGAGCTCCTGAAAGAAGCACTAAACATAGAAAGGAACAACCAGTACCAGCCACTCCAAAAATGTACCAAATGGTAAAGATCATTGACACAATGAGGAAACTGTGTCAATTGATGGACAAAACAACCAGCTAGCATCCACATGGCAGGATCAAATTCACACATAACAATATTAACCTTAAATGTAAATGGGCTAAATGCCCCAATCAAAAGACACAGACTAGCAAATTGAATAAAAAGCCAAAACCCATCAGTGTGCTGTATCCAGGAAACTCATCTCACATACAAGGATACACATAGGCTCAAAATAAAGGGATGGAGGAAGAGCTACCAAGCAAATGGAGAGCAAAAAAAAAAAAAAAAGCAAGAGTTGCAAATTTAGTCTGTGATGAAATAGACTTTAAACCAACGAAGTTTAAAAGAGACAAAGAAGGGCACTACATAATGGTAAAAGGATCAATGCAACAAGAAGAGCTAATCATCCTAAATATATATGCACCCAATACAGGAGCACCCAGACACATAAAGCAAGTTCTTAATGACTTACAAAGAGACTTAGACTTAGACTCCTACACAATAATGGTGGGAGACTTTAACACTCCACTGTCAATATTAGACAGATCAAAGAGACAGAAAGTTACTAAGGATATCCAGGACTTGAACTCAAACCTGGACCAAGCAAATGTAATAGACATTTACAGATCTCTCCACCCCAAATCCACAGAATATACATTCTTCTCAGCACCACATCACAGCTACTCTAAAATTGACCACATAATTGGAAGTAAATCACTCCTCAGCAAATGCAAAAGAATGGAAATTGTAACAAGCAGTCTCTCAGACCACAGCACAATCAAATTAGAACTCAGAATTCAGAAACTAACTCAGAACTGCACAACTTCATGGAAACTGAACAAGTGGTTCTTGAATGGTGACTGGATAAACAATAAAATGAAGGCAGAAATAAAGATGTTCTTTGAAACCAATGAGAATGAAGACACAATGTACCAGAATCTCTGGGACACATTTAAAGTAGTATCTAGAGGAAAATTTGTAGCAGTAAATGCCCACATGAGAAGCAAAGAAAGATCTAAAATCAACACCCTATCATCAAAATTGAAAGAGCTAGAGGAGCAAGATTAATAAAACTCAAAAGCTAGTGGAAGACAAGAAATAACTAAGATCAGAACAGAACTGAAGGAGACAGAGACAAGAAAAACTCTTCAAAAAATCAATAAATTCAGGAGCTGGTTTTTTTGAAAATATCAACAAAATAGACAGACTACCAGCCAGAATAATAAGAAAGAAAAGAGAATAATCAAATAGATGCAATAAAAAATGATAAAGGGGATATCACCACAGATTCCATAGAAATACAGACTACAATCAGAGATTACTAGAAACAACTATAGTAAACCAGTAAATCAGGAAGAAATGGATAAATTCCTCAACACTTATACCCTCCCAAGCCTAAACCAGGAAGAAGTCGAAAACCTGAATAGACTAATAACAAGGGCTGAAGTTGAGGCAGCAATTAATAGCCTACCAACCAAAAAAAGCCCAGGTCCAGATGGGTTCACAGCTGAATTCTACCAGATATACAAAGAGGAGCTGGTAACCCTCCTTCTGAAACTATTCCAAACAATCCAAAAAGAAGGAATCATCCCCAAATCTATTTATGAGACCAACATCATTCTGATACCAAAACCCTGCAGAGACTCAACAAGAAAAGAAAACTTCAGGCCAATATCCATGATGAACATAGATGCAAAAATCTTCAATAAAATACTGGCAAACCCATTGCAATAGTACATCAAAAAGCTTATCCATCACAATCAAGTTGCCTTCATCCCAGGGATGCAAGGCTGGTTCAACATACGCAAGTCTATAAACGTAATTCACCACATAAACAGAACCAAAGACAAAAGCCACATTATTATCTCAATAGATGCAGAGAAGGTCTTCAACAAAATTCAACAGTGCTTTAGGCTAAAAACTCTCAATAAACTAGGTATTGATGGAACGTATCTCAAAATAATAAAAGCCATTTATGACAAACCCACAGCCAATATCATACTGAATGGGCAAAAACTGGAAGCATTCCCTTTGAAATCTGGCACTAGACAAGGATGCCTTCTCTCACCACTCCTATTCAATATAGTATTGGAAGTTCTAGCCAAAGCAATCAGGCAAAAAATAGAAATAAATGGTACTCAATTAGGAAAGGAGGAAGTCAAATTTTCTCTATTTGCTGGTGACATGATTATGTATTTAGAAGACCCTATCGTCTCAGGCTAAAATCTCCTGAAACTGATAAGCAACTTCAGCAAAGTCTCAGGATACAAAATCAATGTACAGAAATCACAAGCATTCCTATACAACAATAACAGACTTAAGGAGAGACAAATCAGGAACGAATTGCCATTCACAATTGCTACAAAAAGAATAAAATACCTAGGAATACAACTAACAAAAGATGTAAAGGACCTCTTCAAGGATAATGACAAACCACTGCTCAACGAAATAAGAGAGGACACAAACAGATGGAGAAATATTCCATGCTCATGGTTAGGAAGAATCCATATTGTAAAAATAGCCATACTGCCCAAAGTAATTTATAGATCCCATGCTATCCCTATCAAGCTACCAATAACCTTCTTTACAGAATTGAAAGAAACCACCTTAAACTTCATATGGAACCAAAAGAGAGCCCACATAGGCAAGTCAATTCTAAGTAAAAAGAACACAGCAGGAGGCATCACGCTACCTGACTTCAAACTATACTACAAGGCTACAGTAATCAAAACAGCATGGTGCTGGTACTAAAACAGAGATATAGACTAATGGAACAGAACAGAGGCCTTGGAGGCAATGCCACACATCTACAACCATCTGATCTTTGACAAACCTGGCAAAAACAAGCAATGGGGAATGGATTCCTTGTTTAATAAATGATGTTGGGAAAACTGGCTAGCCATGTGCAGAAAGCAGAAACTGGACCCCTTCCTGACACCTTATACTAAAATTAACTCCAGATGGATTAAAGACTTAAACATAAGACCTAACACCATAAAAGCCTTAGAAGAAAACCTAGGCAAAACCATTCAGGATATAGGCATACCAAGGACTTCATGACTAAAACACCAAAAGCATTGGCAACAAAAGCCAAAATAAACAAATGGGACCTAACTAAACTCCAGAGCTTCCACACAGCAAAAGAAACAATCAGAGTGAACCAGCAACCAACAGAATGGGCAAAAATTTTTGCAATCTACCTATCTGACAAAGGACTTATATCCAAAATTTACAAATAAGTAAAACAGATTTACAAGAAACAAAAAACCCATTCAAAAGGGGGCAGAGGATATGAACAGACACTTTTCAAAAGAAGACATATATAAGGCCAAAAAACATATGAAAAAATGCTCATCATCACTGGTCATTAGAGAAATGCAAATCAAAACTACATTGAGATACCATCTCACACCAGTTATAATGGCGATCATTAAAAAGTCTGGAGACAACAGATGCTGGAGGGGATGTGGAGAAATAGGAACACTTTTACACTGTTGGTGGGAGTGTAAATTAGTTCAACCATTGTGGAAGACAGTGTGGTGATTCCTCAAGGACCTAGAAATAGAAATTCCATTTGACCCAGGAATCCCATTACTGGGTATATATCCAAAGGCTTATAAATCATTCTATTATAAGCACACATGCACACATATGTTCATTGCAGCATTGTTTACAATAGCAAAGACTTGGAACCAACCCAAATGCTCATTGATGGTAGACTGGACAGGGAAAATGTGGCACATATACTCCATGGAATACTATGCAGCCATAAAAAATGATGCGTTCGTGTCCTTTTTAGGGACATAATGAAGCTGGAAACCATCATTCTTAGCGAACTGACACAGAAACAGAGAATCAAGCACCGCATGTTCTCACTCATAGGTGGGTGTTGAACAATGAAAACACATGGACACAGGGAGGGGAGCATCACACACTGAGGTCTATTGGGGGGGACTAGGGGAGGACAGTGGGGGGTAAGGAGTTGGGGAGGGATAACATTGGGAGAAACGTCAGATATAGGTGAGGGGGATGGAGGCAGCAAACCGCTTTGCTATATATGTACCTATGCAACAATCCTGCACGTTCTTTACATGTACCCCAGAAACTAAAATGCAATTATTTATATATAATATATATTATATATAAAAATATATAAAATATATAAAATATATATTATGTATATATTATATAATTATATGTTTTTATACTTATATATATATATACACACACACACACACAAATTAGCTGGGCATGGTGGCGCGTGCCTGTAATCCCAGCTGCTAGGGAGGCTGAGACAAGAGAATCACTTGAACCCAGGAGGCAGAGGTTGCAGTGAGCCGAGATTGTGCCACCGTATTCCAGCCTGGGTGACAGAGCAAGACTCTGTCTCAAAAAAAAAAAAAGGAAGAAAGAAAGAAAAGAATGATTTGCTTCTGATTTTATGAAAGCTTTTCTTTCCCTGTGATAACAACTACCATATTTCATGGATTTAAAAAAAAAGACATTACCCAGCTCAGGCAGTCAGTCATATCCAATAATCCTGGGGAAAAATTAATGCATTTTTTTTTAGATCAAATGACATTCTTATCGCTTTACAAAAATTTGATTTTCCTATTTCTTAAACCAGCGGTTCTCAAGGTATGTTATCTGAACCAGCAGTATACACATCACCTTCTGTCTTGACTAAGTCTGTATACCACCTTATCATCGTTGACAAATATACGTAATTTGAATTGCCACACCAGTTAAGTTAGACAGATGCCATAACAAATTTGTGCATAAAAATATAGGCTTTATGAATGAGACTTTAGTAATATATGCCATGGAAAAATTTCACCTTCTACAGTGGAATTCATAAAAAAAGATGAGTATATGAGGTGTGGATTTGTGAATAAGCTTGATGTAATCATTTTACAGTGTAAACATATATCAACATATCATATTGTACCCCATAAATATATACAATTATTGTTTGTCAATTAAAAATAAAATAAAGGAATGTTAGGAATTACTTTTATAATAGATTTCATCTCTAATGTTATATGATTTTACTGCCGCAAGTAGTAAATTGGACTGATTTGACTTTTTACTTTCTCTGTTAGATACTTGAATATAGGTTATGCTGTTCTCAAAGAGCAGATCACCCTGGGTCTACTCCCATGAACAACTAGAATTTCATATTAAAGGATTTTACCTTTTAGATATATTTATAGACCAGCCCTATCACCTGGCATTGCTCACAGGAATCAGGGACCTTCTGGGATGGAACAGGATAGGAATGCAATAGAGAATGTGAGATTGGAACTAATTATTTCAAAATTGTAAACGTTTTTCATTTTGATAAATGGCTTCTGATATGGTTTGACTCTGTGTCTCCAACCAAATCTTATTTTGAATTGCAATCTCCATGTATCCAGGGAGGAATCTGGTGGGAGGTGATTGGATCATGGGGGTGGTTTCGTCCATGTTGTTCTCATGATAATGAGTTCATTCTCATAACATCTGATATTTTAAAAGTGGCACTTCCCCCTTCAGTCTCTCTCTCTCTCTCCTGCTAGCATATAAGATGTACCTTGCTTCCACCATGATTTTAAGTTTCCTGAGGCTTCCCTAGCCATGTGGAACTTTGAGTCAATTAAACCTTTTTTCTTTATAAATTACTCAGTGTCAGGTAGGGGTAGTTCTTTATAACAGTGTGATAATGGACTAATACAGCTTCTTTGGTGTTTCCATCTCATAAGCACATATGAATAACCCTATGGTTCCCTACCCTTTAGGGCTGCTGGTGTGAAAACCACCTCCACATTGAATCAGCATGAAAAATGCAGAGTTTCCGATTTTAGTAGTGACCTCAGTAAAGCTGACAGTCATTAGCACTGCTGATATTTGAAAGTAAAAAGATAGCTCAAGAAAATCAGAAAGACTTTGGTTAGATACTAATTTTCTACTGCTGTACCTATTGAAATACACATTTGTCACAGTTATTCTTCCTACACTTTGTTGCTATTGTTTTGATTTTGGACTCCCAGACACTGCAAAGGGTTTCAGAAGCTCTGAGATTTTATTAATTCATTGCAATATCCCCTTACCTTGGGAATACCATTTATTCTTGGGTTTGCCTTTCCACATCTGGTGGTTGACAGAGACACATTTCCAAAACAGATTAAATCAGTGGTTTGAGTCTCTAGCAACACCAAATTGGGGCTTATCCCTAAACCATGATTGTGCTTTCTGTCTATGTTTTTACTATTGTTTATTATTATATACTTTTATGAGGGGATATTCTGTCACTCAAATGTCCAGGATTAAATCACTATCAACAGCCTCATAATTGGGAAATTATAGTAGATTGATTATAAATATTTTATACATTCATTTGTATGTATGAAAGGTCATATGAAATATATTCATTTGTATTTGCAGATTATCAAACATCTCCCTAGAAGAACATGCTTTAGTCAGGAATGCAACGTTTCATGAATATTTCATGACCCTATGTTCAGGATTTTTTTTTTAAATGAGTTAATCAGAGTTAATCAATGAACTTTAGTATAAATGCTATTCCATAAGTTGCTGATGAAAATAATTCTAAATAAAGCTGGAGCTCAAAATTCTTTTTATTTATTTATTTTTTTTTTCTTAAGACAGAGTTTCACTCTTTTTACCCAGGATGGAGTACAGTGGCGGGATCTTGGCTCACTGCTGCCTTCTCTTCCCTGGTTCAATCAATTCTCCTGCCTCAGCCTCCTGAGTAGCTGGGATCGCAGGCGTGTACCACCACGTCTGGTTAATTTTTGTATTTTTAGTAGAGATGGGGTTTCATCAGGTTGGCCAGGTTTGTCTCAAACTCCTGACCTCAGATGATCTGCCCACCTCTGCCTCCCAAAGTGTTGGGATTATAAGCATGAGCCACCACACCCTGACAGGAGCTCGAAATTATATTCCAGACTTGATATTCTAATGTCCATCTTCTGAATACCAAAGATTATTTTGTAAATGGGCTTTTTCCCTAACATTATTAATGAAAATGTTGGAGCCTAGAAACTTATTTTCCAAATATGGTATTTTGACATGCAGAACCAAAGAAGCTTCGAGGGGTCTCTGACCTCTCCCCACAACCCTGGCTGTCTCTTCCAAAGAAGCTAAAGTTTCTTTGTCTACCTGATATTCATAGCCACCAAAGAGAACAGTTGTTCTTTCTACACTTCTCTGCTACCTCATTATCTATGGCAGAAAAGAAGTCCTAGGTGTGACCACACCTAAGGAGACCTCTTTATAAGGACTATCTCTCAAGATCATTAAATGAAGTCACACAAAGA
This sequence comes from Callithrix jacchus, assembly GCF_049354715.1. Lineage (NCBI taxonomy): Eukaryota > Metazoa > Chordata > Mammalia > Primates > Cebidae > Callithrix > Callithrix jacchus. Next base: position 5,145,812 of record NC_133524.1, read on the forward strand.
GAAGTATTTATAAGTTAATCTCTGTCCACCATTCAATTATATTTATTCTCCCTAACAATAATTTATTTCCCCTCCACAGAATTCCTTTTTACCACTTCTCAGAACCTCTTTCATAGAGTTTGGCTATGTCCCCACCCAAATATTATCCTGAACTATAGCTCCCATAACTCCCACCTGTTGTGAGAAGGACCAGGTGGGAGGTAATTGAATTATGAGAGCAGTTTCCCCCATATAGTTCTCATGGTAGTGAAAAAGTCTCACAAGATCTAATGGTTTTATAAGAGGTAATCCCTTTCATTTGGTTCTCATTCTCTCTTTGCCTGCCACCATGTGAGATGTGCCTTTCACCTTCTGCCGTGACTGTGAGGCCTCCCTAGTCACATGGAACTGTGAGTCGGTTAAACTTCTTTTCTTTATAATTGCCCAGTCTTGGGTATATATTTATTAGCATCATGAGAACAGACTAATACACTGTTCTGCCAGGATCTGAGCCCCCATTCTTTCTACAATCTCAAGACTGTATTTAAGCTACTGGACCTCTGTAGGGTTTGGGGTCTCCATTCTGAAGGCTTCCATATATACACATTAAATAAATTTGTATGTCTTTACTTTTATTAATCAATCTACCTCATGCTAGTGATTTTTTTAGCAAACCTTTTGGGGGCCAAGAACCCACAAAAAGAACATGTTTACTGTTACTTCTGGTCCTGCCTTTGAGACCCAGATAGTGGCCTGAATTTTACTGAAGACTTGAAACATTAAAAATGTTTACATCGGAATCAAAATTATACAAAAGAAAGATGTTCAATGTTATTACCAATCCAAATAGAGTAATTGAAGACAACAGGACCCTGAGTATGGTTATTTTGATTTCCTTAGAATTGTGTATCCTCTGCGACCAAGAACATTATTTTTAATAGAGAAAGGACTTTGTGTTAAAGTACACTGATATTTCAAACAATTTATCCCCAAATGTTTTTTTGATCACAATAATCTTCCATCATTTTGCTTTAGTCAATGCAGAAATATTAAAAGAGGATGATTTTTATTAGAGTCCATCAGACATTTTTCTTTCCAGCATTCCATTTTGTTACTATAGTATTTTGGTACAAAGATAAAATATAATGAGATAACAACTATTCTAAACACAAAAATAATTTTGAAAATTAAAAGAAACATTTAACCCTTTGACTAAATTCATCAGAGATGAATGTTAGAAACCATGTTTCTCAAACCAGAAAATTTTCTCTAATCAAATAGCAGTTTTAATAAACACGATAGTTTTACACAGAGAGTTAAACTAGAATATACAACCACGTGCTGAAGTTCCTATCTAAGTCTGTTGGGGCTATTAGGACAAAATTCATAGACTGGGTGGATTATAAACAGTAGCAATCTATTACTTGCAGTTCTGGAGACTAGAAGTCCAGGGTCAAGGTGTGACAGATTCAGTGGCTGGTGGGGACCTGCTTCATGGTTCATAGTTGGCACCTTCTTGCTGTCTCCTCACATGGTGGAAGGGACAAGGGAGCTCTCTGAGGTCCATTTTACAAGGACACACATCCCATTCATAAGGCTCCACCCTCACGACCTTATCATCTCCCAGAGACCTCAGTCCCTAATACCATCCCTTGGGGGTGAAGATTTGAACACAGGGATTTGGAGGGAGACAGATATTCAGTTCATATCAGTCCCACTTATCACATTTTCCCATTAGCTTCAGTTGCTTCAATTTCTTGGGAATGAATGATGCCCATGTGTGATTTATAGGCACAACTTCCTTCACTTTACTGCTTATGCGTGTCTTTAGCTACCTCAGCTCTGGTTTTAGGGGGTGGAGACACGTAATGCTACTTTTCAGTTTTTTGCCTTTATTATTATTTTTTGACATTTTTAGCTTTACTGAAGTGTAAATAAAAAATAAGAATTGCATATTGTATTTGTCAGGATTCTCTAGAGGAAAATAACTAATAGGATAGACATATACATAAAGGGGAGTTTATGTAGGAGTATTGATTCAGAAGATGATGACTTCACGAGGCGAAGTCCCACAATAGGACATCTGTAAGCTGAGAAGCAAGGAAGCCAGTATGAGTCCCAAAACCTCAAAAGTAAGGGAGCCAACAATGTGGTCTTCAGTCTGTGGTGGAAGGTCCAAGAGTCCAAAAGCTGAATAACTTGGAGTCCAATGTTCAAGGGCAGGAAGCATCCAGCTCAGGAGAAAGATGTAGGCTGGGAGACTAAACCAGTCTAGTCTTTCCATGTTCTTCTGCCTGCTTTTATCCTAGCCACATGGGCAGCTGAAGAGATGTTAGCCACCAATGTTGATGGTGGGTCTGACTCTCCCCATCCAGTGACTCAAATGTTAATCCCCTTTGACAACACCCTCACAGACACATCCAGCATCAATACTTGGTATCTTTCAATCAGATCAAGTTGACACGCAATATTAACCATCACACATATACTTAGTTCACCATGTTATGTTTTTATAAATGTGTACATTGTGAAAAGATTACCACCATCAAGCTAATTAACATGTGCACCACCTCACATACTTATCAGTGTGTGTGTATGTGTGTGTGCGTGTGTGCATGTGTGTGTGTATATGTGCTGAGAACATCTATTCTCTTAGCAAACTTTAAGTACATAAAATAATGTTTAGGCAGGATAGGTTGTTAAGAAAGTGACCGCATCCTGCGGATGCAGTAACCATGGGGACTGCACAATCAACACAATAAGCCTACCCATTGTTATTGTCATTGAGCTCATTAAGCAAAGCTATCTACAGTAGGGACTTTAACCCATAGAGAGAGAATGCTCACTCTGATTTTACCTGCCATCAGACTGAACCTTAGCTAATTTTAGTAGTAAAATACATACCCGTGGGTGGATACAAGATGCTAATGAGACCTGCAACGAATGAACAAGCATGTAGAGCTACTGCACATGTGCACCCTGAGGACCATCCAGAACAGGCTTACTAGCAACACCTCTTCCCATCTCCTTATGAATCAACAGGTAAGACTCCCATAAAGGGAGTTACTCCAGCAATAATCAATACTGTCTCATCCTTAAGAGCAGCCCACCCTGAATCCTCTCTCTCTCTCAAGATGTATTGTCTACTCTGCACTTAACTTTCAAAATATTCTTTTTTCTTTGCAACAAATTACTTTATGCTTTATCTCCTTTGCTGTGTGTCCCTTGCTTAAATTCTTTTAAACTAAGAACACAAGAACTGAGGTCTCACAGCAACCATCAACAGTGTTACTAACCAGTCACCAGGCAGTGCATAGATCTCCAGAATTTATTCATTGTGCAGAACTGAAACTTAGGATCGTTTGACCAGCATCTCCCCATGTTCCCCTCCCCTCCATAATCTCCATTCTACTTTCCACTTCTGTAAACTTGATTTTTTTTATTCCTTGTAAAAGTGAGATAATGCACAATTTGTTACCTTAGCTCTTGCAGTCATATTTTTGAATAAATAAGTGTAGTTCATGTTTTTAAAAGTAAGTAAAAATAAATATAGCAAAGTAAAAAGAAACTAATGGGCAGGGTACAGTGGCTTACATCCATAATCCCAACACTTTGGGAGGCTGAGGTGGAAAGATCACTTGAGGCAAGGAGTTCAAGGCCAATATTTTTGGCACCAGGGGCCAGTTTCATTAAAGACAATTTTTCCACAGACCAGGGTGGTGGTGGTGGTGGGGATGGTTTCAGAATGATTCAAGTGCATGACACTTATTGTGCACTGTATTTTTATAATTATTCTGTTGTAATATATAATGAAATAATTATACAACTCAACATCATGTGAAATCAGTGGGAGCCCTGAGCTTGCTTTCCTGCAACTAGACAGTTCCATCTGGGGGTGATGGAAGACAGTGACAGATCATCAGGAATTAGATTCTCATAAGGAACAGGCAACCTAGATCCCTCACATGCACAGTTCACAATAGGAGCTCCTATGAGAACCTAATGGTGCTACTGATCTAACAGGAGGTGGAGCTCAGATGGTAATGCAAGTGATGGGGAGCAGCTGTCAATACAGATGAAGCTTCACAGCTCACCAGCTATGTGTCCCAGTTCCTAACAGGCCACGAACCAGTGCCAGTCTGTGGTGGGGGGTTTGGGGACCCCTGTTACAGGGGGATGTGAGTTGCTCCCAACAGTACTTCTCAGTCATCTTGTGTAACTTGGTAGTTATCGGAAAGCCTTCTTGTGTGTCCACTGAACTAACCCAACCCTAGGTTTTGGATGTCCTTCCATTATTTTGTGCTTTGTTGTTATTATTTTGAATACAGGGAAGTTTGATTTCCTCTTTATTGACACTTTAGTGGAGAAATGCAGAAGCATTGTCAGGAAGGCTGAGTCATTTCCTCTTAATGAAGAATAGATGGGAAGTAGGAAGGTTCCCTTCTATGAGGGATGATGAATATCTGCATCTCGCTGATTTTGGAGCGATCTTTTCTGATTCACATCCTTCAGGTGCACAGTGTCCATGTGGTGATATGTGGCAACTGCAATTGGAAACAGTCACAGTGCTTTTCTTCTGGTTTTTAGGCACCACACATCTGGAGACCCACTCATCATGTGGTTTCAAGACTCTTTGCAAAGCAACGACCAGAAACACAATATGACCCTTTGCAATGTGTTGCTTTCCATCGCGTCTTGTCTCCTAGCCTTTCTCCTAACCCTAAAAACAGAGAGAAAAAAATGAATAAATACACACTCACATGTTGAATGCAATAAAACAGCGATAACCACAGTCTTAGCTAGTACAGGCTGTTTTGACACAAAACCATAGAGTGTGAAGATTATAAACAGCAGAATTTATTGCTCACATGGATATTGAAAGTGATTACAGCAGTATATGATTTTAGAGCAAAAAGGGGATTGCTGGAATGCATTCCAATCCCAGCAAGAGCCAAATAAACTACAGGTCAAAGAGGAGAACTGTCTGGCTCATATTAAGGTAGGAACAATTCAATCAAGAACTAATACCCAGGACTCTGTTTTTATGTATTATGATGTTTCTCTGCCTTACGAGGGATTAACATCTTAATAAACATTGTCAGAATTATTGGTTTTGGGGGGATGAAGCAGGATCTCACTCTGTTATGCAGGCTGGAGCACACTGGCATGATCATAACTCTCTGCAGCCTTAAACTCCTGGGCTCAAGCAATGCTCCCATCTCAGCCTCCCAGTAGCTGAGACTACAGCGGGGTGCCACTGTGACTGCCTAATATAAAAAAAATTGTTTGCAGGAACAGAGTCCCACTGTGTTGCCCAGGCTGGTCTCAAACTCCCGGACTCAAGCAATTGTCTTGCTTCGGCCTCCCAAAGTGTTGCCATTACTGGAGCCACTGTGCCCACCCTCAATGTCAGAATTATGCTGTTGCCCAAAATTGCTTAACTCTTCATCAGTTTATTATGAGAACCAGTGTCCTTTCTCCATCTGTCAATATTCTTTTCATGTATCTAAATGGGAGCCTTCTCATTTCTAAAATAATAGCACCTTCACATACAATAGTATAATCTCTTCTTGGTTAATATAGCATAATAAATCTTGCAAACATATTAAGCTACTGGAGTGAAGTCTTACGATTTCCATTATTTCTAGTAATTGAGTCCATATTGATTGCAAACGTGAACACAATAATGACTTGTGGCCAAATAGGGTAGGTGTTCTTTGCCTGAATTCTCATACGCTGTTTATCTTTTTAAGACCTAATTTGAATAGCTCTCTTAAAGTCTAATTTATTCAGTGGAATGTTTTAAATGGGATTAAATGTGAATTAGGTACTCTGCCAGAATTATGGAACATTTTAGGCTTACACAGTACAATGCTAATGAAGCAGTATTTTAAACCCTTTCCTTCTGGGTGCTGACTTATTTTAAATCTGATATTGCATGTAGCCACTATAAGATTAGATGCTATATTTTAAAATTAGTTCTGTTATTGTGGCAAATACATATTGCTTATAATTGAAAACTAGGGGTTTAGAGGTACACACTGATTGAACAATTTAAAACAATTACCAATGGATCTTCAGAACATTGTAAGGCTTAACTGCATTATGAAAATTAATGCATCTAATATGCTAAATCTCACTTTATCAAATAATTTTTGAATTTGGTACTCACCATGTTTAACTTTTAAGTAATAGCTGTTCAGTGAAGGCAATAATGTACTGAAGTGGTTGAAATTGGGGGTAGGTATTTTCAAGCAAAATGAATGCTTTTGGTCACCAGGAGAGAACCTGTACATCATAGGCACCTTCATTATTCATGCTTGGACTTCACGTCCAAGCGTGATGATTGCTATACACATGTAAACCCAAGCGGGTGTGCTGAAAATGACATTTTTATGCTTACTTAGAAAGAAAATGAGACTGCAAGTTAATAGACACAGATCTCATTCGTGACTCAAGGGGTAGAGTTACTTTATACATGTCAGCCTCATATTCTTTTTATATGCATATATTTGGTGGTTTACGGATTTATGGAATTTGAGATGTTTTCACATACATCACTTCATTGATTCCCATGCACATGTATGTGCACACATGTACACACACACCAACACACACAACAGATTAGTAATGTGACCTACTTTTAAAAAACACATAATTCATGGCAGATATAGATAGGCATACGTAATGGTTAAATGCAGATAACCTTCATCTTCCAAAGGAACATTTAATTTTCATCTTAGAAAATACAGATAGATGTAGAAGTACATAAAAATGTAAACAGGGAAGACAAAGAAAAACATATAATATGTATAGATACATAATCATTAGTGATAAATACTTCCCAATTAAAACCTTTGATATAATAAGCCCATGCCAACATTGTCTCTTAATGAATTAAATTTTGTGTAGTGGCCTATAGTAGGAAACTCAGCCAAAATCCTATATATCTGAGAACCTTTCCTCTCTTTCTATCATATTTCTTAATTTTACTTTCATACTAAAGGTTTAACTTGAATTTCCTCTACACTGTTTATGCAGCCTGAGTCTATTTTTCTGTTTATTTTCCTTATTATCTTTCTGTTTTGTGGTATCTTTGAGAATTTGGGGGGAGACTTTTCTATAGGTCAGCAGAATTTGAAGTTTCTTTATTATGAGGATTATATTAATAAACTGATATTATGAAATTACATATCATCCTTTTATAATGCTAGAATCTTTTGAAATCTTTGTACTTTATATCACCTCATTACATGTGGAAAAGGGTACGTTTGTTCTACATTCCTTAACCGAGTAGATCTAGAGATGTTTTATCAGCTTTCATAGAAATACGCACCAACAAACATGGGCAAATAATTATATTGAGGATTTAAAAATAAAGACTGTAGCTTTTAGCACACTGTTTTATATATATACATGTTTGCAATTTGTTGTTTCGTTGATTTACACACATGTGTCTTAGTGCATAGCAAAGTTGCTCTGATTTTAAACTGGATGGGTTTAAACTCTTCAGCACCTACTTTGGGTGGACTGTCAGTCACTAAGCAGGAGAAATGTGTAGAAAGAAAGAAAAATGGTTACTAGCAAATGAGGAACACTCAAGAAACCTTAGCTCTTATTCTTTATCTCCTTTCCCTCTTACTCTAATTGGTTCTTCTATCATCCTATGCAATGTGTGGCAGAGTATATTATTGCAAACATAACTTGATCCATCATTACCAAGTTTCCCATGCAAGAATGATACTTCCCATCCCATTAAAGCCAGGCATGACCTTACAGGTTGCTCTGGTCACTGAAATGTGAGTGGAAATGACGTACTCTGTTTCCAAGCAGATGTTCTGGAAGCCACTGCCTTAGTTTCACCTACTTCTCACCCTTTGCTCTGCAAGAAGAATGGCCATGTCAAAGATGCCCACCCATCATTCAGCCTGAGAAGGTAGCTTGTGAAAGGCAAGACGCAGGACAGGAGTTGACCTGTGGCTAACATGCATTCTGCAAGAGAAGAAAATGCAGTGTCCTGGGGTGCACTGATTGCTTTCTAGTAGTTTTTAGTTATGCTGCAATATTGAAGAGCTAGAAAATACACGTGAATATTTCATATCGCATCCCATGCTACAGCTTATGGAACCATTGTGCTATTGATGGGATTTTTAGATTTTGTTCTGAATTCTTATTTCCAAAAATTGTTGGGCAATTTGCCTGCGTAAACATTGAATTCATTTGTTCTCACGCTGCTAATAAAGACCTACCTGAGGCTGGGTAATTTACAAAGGAAAGAGGTTTGATGAACTCACAATTCCACATGGCTGGGGAGTCCTCATAATTATGGCAGAAGGGTAAGGGACATCTTACATGGCAGCAGGCAAGAGAGTGAGAACCAAGCAAAAGGGGAAAACCCTTATAAAAACATCAGCTTTTTTGAGACTTAGTCACTACCAAGACAGCAGTATGAGGAAAATGGACCCCATGATTCAATTATTTGGGGGAAGAAGTTAATTCCAAGTAGGGCCACTGGCTGTGTGGGGTTTGCATGTTCACCCCATTTTTTGTGTTTTTTCTCCAAGTATTCTAGTTTCCTCCTGTATCCCACAGATGTGCTCATTAAGTTCATTACTGTGTCTATGCAGTTCCAGTGTGGGTGTGGTGCTTGTGTGAGTGTGTCCTGTGATGCAATGGGACCCTGTCCACAGCTTGTTCCCTCCTAGCACACTGAGCATTTGGGAAAATCTCCAGCCTCCTGAGACACTGAACTGGAGTAAGTAGACTGGAAAATAAATGAACGAATGATTGTAAAGTAGAAATTTCTAAAGTCTATGATAATCACTCAAATGTACAACAATAACCTCTGTGGTACAAAATGTTTGGAGAGCTGCTGTAATTGTGATTATTTGCTTTTCAACTGCTTAGTGTGGAGGAAGAAGCACCTGACAAATTTCACTTGGCAAACATTTATTTAACCCACCAGCACTATGACCACCATCACTCATTGACTCACTAAAAACTCGATGAGTAATTCTCTTTCTTAAATGCATGTAGATCTCATATGTATTTCAATGTTTAATATTGCAAGTGTAGGAGGTGTTTATTTAGAAGTTTGTTGATGTTTTGGGGACCATAAATATAACTTAGGAACTTAACTCTTGTTTATATGAATTACCTTAAGTTTAAATAGGTTTCTTTTTCTTGTTTTTTCTTCTTTGTGACAGGGTCTCACTCTGCCATCCAGGCTGGAGTTTAGTGGTGAAATCTTGGCTGACTGCAGCCTCTACCGCCTAGGCTCAAGTAATCCTCCGCAATCCTCCACCTCAGCCTCCCGAGTAGCTGGGACTACAGGTGTGCACTACCACACCCGGTTACTTTTAAAATAATTTTTGTAGCTATGAGGTCACACTATGTTGCTCACACTGGTTTCAGACTCCTGGACTTGGCCTTCCAAAGTGCTGGGATTATAGGCATGAGCCACCATGCCCTGCCAGAACTGGTTTCTTTATACGTTGTTTGGCTTAAAGTCTCAGTTTCCAGGAACCTGATCACAATTTTAAGTGAAGACTTCATTGTAATCCTGAAAGTAGAATAGAAGAAAAATGTGAAAGTATAGACAGAGCCAAGTGTATGCATTTGGAAAATTTTGATAGATCTGCAGAAATATCCAAATGTATTGCAAGCTTATAAAAATACCTACATCTTCTTACATTTGCCAAAACTATGGGGACTTAAATGTGTGTGTGTGTTTATACAAACTCCTCCTCATGCTTAGTTAAAACATGAAGTGAGTCACTTTCATGTTTATTGAATACCTGGGTTGATTTTATGATGTGTTAAACAGTTCCTCTGTACTTAGCTGATGTTTTCAATATGAAAATAAAAATACTAGTGATAAAGGTATTACATATCTATTGAATTCTGATTAAAAGCTAGGTTTGGGTTAGAAGTGCCTTCTACTTTACAAAAATTGTCAGCCTCAGAGATATGATGATTATTCACAAAATTGCAATTGGCTTTTAAGTTATCCACTTCACTTAAGTAGCCGGACTTAAATCTTGAAGAGAAATCTATGCAGAAATGAAACGTTAGGGGCTAAAAAAGATAGCATGCAAACAAAACTGTGAGAACGGAATGCACTCTCTGTTTACATTTCCATTAGGGGTAGACACCTTGAAAGGTTCCCAGGGGTATAATCACCATGCACATAAAATGCAAAGGATGGAAATCATTCTCATGGGGCCATTTTCCAGGACAAGGCTAAATAACATGATATCCAGGCACACTTAAGGCAGTTACATGACTCTGTTGTGGTTTATTAAGATTATCAAAGCAACAGAAGATTGGAGAATAAAGTGTCCAATAAAACAACTATTTTCATGAATAGCCTACCTCAATATACTAGATACAAATATGAAGAAGTGAGTGGCCACTTATATGGCTTTTAGAGTAGTTGCATTGTTATAGTAAAAAGGATTAATTGGTTATTAAGTTGGCTATTAGTAGTTATGAATTTGTTCTTTCTGTTATAAATTATATATTAAAAGTTATTATAATACAAATAAAATACAGGGTCTATTAATTAATGTGTCAATATTGAAACAATATATTATATATTAATATAGTATGAGGTTGGTGAAAATGATTGCAGTTTTTGCATACCTTTAATGGCAAAACCACAATTACCTTTGCACTAACCTAATAAATTTTTCCAACTTTAATTAGATATTACAAATTATATATTGACATAATTTATCTTTTATTGAAATGATTAACTCTTATACAGACGTCAATTTATTTACATTTTATTATTCCATTTGTTTTAAAACCTTTTAATTGCCTTTATTTCTAAGCCCACTATTCTGTGACAAATTTACTCCACAATAGATTAGAAATAGTGAAACACAAATAAGTATAAATACTTGATGTGTGAGTGCATATACTGAGGCTGTGGGTTGTACCATTAGATATATTTTAGCTGTAATTCATTTTATTTTATTTATTTATCTATTTTGAGACAGGATCTGGCTCTGTTGCCCAGGATGGAGGGCAGTGGTACAATCACTGCAGTGTCAACCTTCTGGACTCAAGCAATCCTCTCTCTTCAGCCTCCTGAGTAGTTGGAACAACAGGTGCACACCAACATGTTTGGCCATTTTTTTATAATGTTTTGTAGAGATGAGGTTTTGCCATGTTGCCCAGGCTGGTCTTGAACTCCTGGGCTTAAATGATCCTCCTGCCTTGGCCTCCTCTAGTGCTGGGTTTACAGACATGAACCACCATGCCTGGCCTAACAGCAATTTCTCATATTTCATACCTTTAATCACCGAAGTATATATTATAAGAATTTATAAAATTTGAAGGTATAATTAGTGACTAATAAAATGCCTTATAATATGTAAACCTCCACTATACATTTGTTTGAAAAATGCATTCCATGATTAAGTAGTGGATATACAATAATCAGAGTGGAGCTCAGCAAGGACCACCAAAAGTAAAATAATGAGAGAAAATGGTTTGCCATTGTTTGGTGTTAGTTTAAGATATTTTCTTGACAATCACAAGAGCAGTGACTTCAAAATTAACGTTAATTTTAAATTGCAAGTAATTATTTGATTAAATAATCTCCATAGCTCACATTTTACAACTACATATCTTTGTGAGGTTTATAAAGCTAAGTATGTTTGGAGTTTGTATGTCTGCTTTAAAATTTTTAAGTATAAATCTTCAGTCATTCATATCCATTTAATCAAGAGGACCTTTGGTTCAGGTCGATTAAATGATGCATTTGAAACAAAAAACTGCTACACATTGACTAAAATGATTCATCGTCTAGGGAGTAGGATAGCCAACATATCAGACATGCCATTTATATTAAAGGTATCCCAAACCAGGAGTCATGTCACTTTGCTATGGCACATAAAACTCCTTGGACCGTTGAAGACAATCCAAAATGCCCTATATCTGGAAAGAATGAAGTGACTCAGTGATGACTGACATAACAAAAAGACACATGATAGGAATCAAGCAATTCCCAGAGAGTCCAGACACTCCAAAACGATATTGGAAGAGATGAATAATCAATTTCATGAAACAAATTCCTTTGTTTTTTTTTTTCTTTTTCACTGCTTACCATGAATGGGATTCATCTGAGCTAAAATGTCAATATAAAATTATTATAAGGAACATATAATATGATTTTCCTTAGAACCCTCAGATTTTTTATGAATAAGTTTTAACACTGAAAATATTATTTATATATTATATATTATATATAAATATATATATATGCTTATATGTTTATAAACATATAAACATATATAACATATACAATATATATATTATATACTTGTAAATATATGTTATATATAGATGTTATATATCTTTGTTATATATAACAAAGATATTTAGTATATTTATTATATATCAATATATTTACAGTAAAATATATAAATATATTTCCTATATATGTATATAGTAAATGCATATATATAAATAAAAGCAAAAATAAAATTGAAAAGTCCCTTGAGTCATCTGAATGGATCTCTCCTCTTGGCCAAGCGTATTCCAGAATTAACCTGAAACACTGGTTGAAGCCATTATGGAAGAAATGGTTGGACATGCTTCACTATACCCCTTCAGCAGGAACATCAACACAGATCTTAAGTATGAGAAACATATAAAATCTATTCTATCTCTGAAGCCTACTACCTGGAGGCTTCATCAGCATGGTAAAACTCTGGTCTCTACAACCCCCTATCTTAACCCAGACATTCCTTTCTGCTGAATATTCAACCAATTGCCAATCAGAAAAATGTTAAATGTACATATGACCTGGAAGCCCCCACTTCCAGTTGTCCTGACCTTCCAGATTGAACCAATGTACATCTTACATGCATTGATTGATGTCCCTAAAATGTATAAAACTAATCTGTGCTCTGACCACCTTGGGAGTATGTCATCAGGACATTCTGAACTGTGTCACAGATGTGTCCAAAACCTTTGCAAAATAAACTTTCTAAATTGACTGAGACTTGTCACAGATATTTTGGGTTCACTCTATATAGGTATTAATGTAATTCCTATAAGAAGTCATCACTAAATAGGGTATCCTCTGTTAATATTGGTGGTTCCAGCCACAACAAACTTTCTGAAAAATGGCACCTTGCTCAAACTGCCTTCCATCAGTGGTGAGAGCTGAAGCTCTGCTGGAGTACTGGCTTGGACATCTGCCCTTTCCGGCATAAATCATCTCATTACTTTATGAATTTCTCAAGACACATACAATAAAATAGCCATGTTAAGAATTAAGGGACATATCTTTTTATCACTCAAATTCTCTTCTACTTTGTCTTAGAATATTAAGCAATTCTGATATGTAAGTTAATTCTTAACATTGCTGAATAGAAATGGACTGCGCATATTTTATTTGAAATCTTCATTTATTGAGTTCATATTGTATGTCCAGCTCTTTCATGAACTTCCAGATAATCTAAATTGATTTCCACAATCTTTTTTGGAGTCAGTGCTATAATCTCTAATAAAGTACTGGGAAGACTTAAGGTCATAAAGATCCTAGCACCTATCTTATTCCACATTTCTAGAAGTTTTAAGGCTGATTTTTAGTACATCTTTAATAATTCCATGATGGGATATTGTTCTGTGTTAATGATGGTACATTTCTACCAATGTTTGATCCTAGATTTTTAGACAGTGTGAATTCTGTCCTTATTTTCAAATTCCCACTCACTCTCGTTTTGTTGGTTTGTCATAGTTGTTGTTTTGTTCTGTCCATATTTCTCTCCTTGGATGCAAATTACAAATGAAAACATGGCATATTCATATTTCAGACGATGGCAATATTGACTGCAATTTTTACTCTTCCACCAAAGATTGCATGATAAGCTTGCCAACAGTTATCAAAGAATTTGTCCACCAGTATTTGGTAAACAGTATCCATAGGTTGTTTATCCAATACAAAAAGAGAATGGGTAATGCCCTTCCATCAGAGACACTTAAGTGCTTATTAAAAACATTGACATATTCTGTTGAAACTCAGGCTGGAAGATTTGACTACTACAGCATTCTTAGAAATGGTGAAGTGGTCAAAGCTTTTGGAATGTCAAATATTGCAAAAGTATTTGGCCCTCTACAGTAAAATGTTTTATCATTCATATCTCTCCAATGGAGGTTTCTTTGTTTAAATTGATGTATAATATTTACATAAGAAAGAAAAATTCTTTATGTCAATGATCTGTTCTGATCCTTCACTCTGGAATTGTGCAGTATTTCTTTGATCTATATATAAGTATTTGCAACCTCTATGGTATTAAAAGTAGTTACTTTGGCACTTGTTCATTTAATCCCTCAAGTAGTAATTATGCAGAATCTCTGGCCTATTCTTAGGTAGTAATACATCTGATTTTCTGAATTTTGTAGAATAAAGGCATTCATTTGTATTACAAATGCAAGGGAGCCCCTGTTAGCTTCTCTTGACAAACACCAAAAAGGGTAATCTCATGACAAATGTCATGCTCGTTCAGTTTCAATAGCAATCACACACAAAAAAGCTATTGATGTCATCTACAAGTAGTGAAATCTCAAAGTGGATTAATATTTCTTGTTGAGAATGGTGGCTCTTCTATTGGACTTATTAATAGTAACAATTTGTTATAATAGATATGAGTTTTTAAATATATTTTTAGGAAAAAACTACATTATTTTTCAGTTTCACATTTTAAGATTGATTTACAAAATTCTGTATATGGATTTAGGAAGCAAAGATACTTCAATCTATACCAAACCATTAAATCTATTAGTATGTTTGAGTATATATTCAATTATTTCCAAAACACTAGATAACTTACACTGAACTTGACAGTTCAATATATTTCCTTCACCTTCTATTCAAATTCAACCAGTGATGGATCAATGTTCAATAGATTTTAAATATAAAGTAGGCATTTTCAGAAAATAAAGATATAATCAACATCTCTGTCTTTCACCTAATTCATGGCTAAGGTTGTTCATACGTTCTGGGACAAAACACACATAGCCTAAAAAGTAACGAGAGTTTGAATAAAGGATGTAGTGAATAAGGTCTGCACCCACTGGCCACATGAAGCAAAGGAAAATAAAGTTATTCAACAGTAAGCTGTAGATTAAAGAAAGGAGGTCAATTTCAGAGTGACAGCTTCCCACTGAAATAGAATTAATAAAATTCACAGGTTTGAGCCTTAAAGATATCATTAATATTTTTTCAAAGTTGTGTTTGGAGAATATGATTTTTAAATACAATATGCTAAATAAAAAGTATCCATACTGGCAAGCAAATATAAGAAAATGGACATCATAGTAAACTAAATTATTCTAGAAGACTGAATGAAGGGATTACCATAAAACATAAGAAAAAATTATGTATGCTATGAACAAGAAAACATGGATTAAAAACATCAAAGGCGGAGACAGCATTTATATGTCAAAATGACATATAAAGTATAAATATTCCTGTAAAAGAAGGATAAACAGTTGGATCAGGCGTGTAGCCAAAGATATATAAGAACAGATTCCTGACCCTAAAAAAATCTTTCTGGCTTTTCAGGAAAAAAAAAAAAGGTTGTGTGCAGACACCTCTCTCTCTTTCTGTCTCTCTCTCTCATTCTCTTTTTCACATACACTTAAACTAACAGCAGAGAAATCTTTGAAAGGAGTTAAAGGGTAGGTATTACACACACACACACACGCACATCAGTGTTGAGAAGGGCAACAGTGCAAGCTAAGAATCTCTGGAATATTTTTTTTAAATAATTGAGGGACAAAAATTAACAGCTAACAATATTAAAACCAATTAAGCAGAGAAAAATGAATGCTTTTACACTGTCAGTGGGAATATAAATTAGTTCAACCATTATGGAAGACAGTTTGGTCACTCCTCAAATATCTAGAAGCAGAAATACCATTTGACTCAGCAATCCTATTACTGGGTATATACCAAAGAAATAGAAATCATTCTATTATAAAGATACATGCTCACATATGTTCATTGCAGAACTATTCACAGTAGCAAAGACATGGAATCAACCTGAATGCCCTACAGTGATAGAACAGATGAAGAAAATGTGGTACATATATACCATGGAATACAATGCAGCCATTAAAAGGGATGAGATTATGTCCTTTGCAGGGACATGTGTGGAGCTGAAGGCCATTATCCTCAGCAAAGCAACACAGGCACCAAAAATCAGACACCACGTGTTCTAACTTATAAGTGGGAGCTGAAAAATGAGAACACATGGTCACATGGGAGGGAGCAACACACACTGGGGTCTGTTGGAGGGCAGGGGTATTGCAGGAAGAGGGAGAGCATCAGGAAGAACAGCTAGTAGATGCTGTGCTTTATATGTGGGTGATGGGTTGATCCATGCAGTAAGCCACCATGGCACACATTTACCTGTGTAACAAACCTGCACATCCTGGACATGTACCCCAGAACTTAAAATAAAAGCTGAACAAGAAAACCAATTAAGCTATTATTCATGGAAGTAATTAAACATGTCTTTACTCATGATTCAAAATTATTGCACAATTATGCAAAAAGTAGAAGAGATTTCCTTCTGAACTCAGATATTCATTTTCCCATTCCAATAGAAGAAGACCCGAAATGTTGTCTTTGACAGAGCTGGCCAGAATAAGCTCTGCTTAGTTTTAGCCACTGAGAGGTGAGCTCCCTTTCTCCTTCTTCTTGGAAAGAGATTGTAGTGGTGAACATTTAGATCCATGTGGAGGAGAAGAATACCCTAGATCAAACGAACAGATACTTGTATATTCAATCACATGAGTCCAACCTAGGTACCCTCCTCTTTTGTTAACTGGTGTCCATTGGAGGATAATAAGAATCTATTTTAACTTTTCCCTCCATTACTATTTTGAAATTCAGTCACAAAAGAAGAGCTTGGGACCTAAATAATACTAAATTGTTTCACACTTTACTTGGAAAATTACTTGAGTTTCTGAAAGAAAACACAGCCTTCCAGTCAACAGAAGGACAAGAAGAGTTCAAACTATGCTAGGACTGAGATAGCAAAATAAAATGATGAATTATGTGAACCCCGAAAATCTGAGACAGATCTCAATTAATTTAGAAACTTTATTTTGTCAAGGTTGAGGATGGGCGCCTGTAACACAGCCTCAGGAGGTCTTCACGACATGTGCCAGAGGTGGTCAGAGCACAGGTTGGCTTTAGACATTTTAGGGAGATATGACACATTGATCAACATATGTAAGATGAACATTGGTTTCATCTGGAAAGCAGGGACAACTCGAAGTGGGGGCGGGGGCTTTCAGGTCATGAGTAGATAAGAGACAAATGGTTGCATTCTTCTGAGTTTCTCAATCTCTCCAAAGGCGGCAATCAGATGTGCATTTATCTCAGTGAGCAGAGGGGTGACTTGGAACAGAATGGGAGGGAGGTTTGCCCTAGGCAGGTCCCAGCTTGACTTTTCCCTTTAAGTTAGTGATTTTGGGATTCCAAGATTTATTTTTCTTTTATAATTATATAAGAGAAATTAAATGTGAGATCCTGTCTCAAAAATAACAAAAAAAAGTGCAAAAGTTGGTTAGGATTCACATTAAGAAATAATGTCTTTCCCAGAAATAAAAGATAAGATCTCCAGAAAAAAAAAAATTTAATTCTCAGCACATTAAATAAAACAGACTCACATCAGTACATCATGGTGAACTTTTGAGACAAAGATAAATTCATAAAATCTATCAGAAAAAAAGTGACATCAAAAGATTATACAACTAAATGGCTTTACACTTGTGAAGAGCAACACAAAAATTCTTCAAGTCTTCACATTTCTCAGCACAATAACTGCTAAGCTAGAGTTACCTACCTTAAATGCTTTTATTATTTTTTTTCTTTTTTTTTTAATTTTTTATTGCCTTTTAGGTTTGGGGGTACATGTGCAGAACATGCAAGACAGTTGCTTAGGTACACACATGGCAGTGTGCTTTGCTTCCTTTCTCCCCTTCACCCACATTTGGCATTTCTCCCCAGGCTATCCCTCCACGCCTCCCCCTCCCACTGGCCCTCCCCATTTCCCCCCAACAGACCCCAGTGTTTAGTACTCTTCTCCCTGTGTTCATGTGTTCTCATTTTTCATCACCCACCTATGAGTGAGAATATGTGGTATTTCGTTTTCTGTTCTTGTGTCAGTTTGCTGAGGATGATGTTCTCCAGATTCATTCATGTTCATCATGAATATTGGCCTGAAGTTTTCTTTTCTCGTTGGGTCTCTGCCAGGTTTTGGTATCAGGATGATATTGGTCTCATAGAATGATTTGGGAAGGATTCCTTCTTTTTGGATTATTTGGAATAGTTTCAGAAGGAATGGTACCAGCTCCTCTTTGTGTGTCTGGTAGAATTCGGCTGTGAACCCGTCTGGACCTGGGCTTTTTTTGTGTGGTAGGCTCTTAATTGCTGCCTCAACTTCAGACCTTGTTATTGGTCTATTCATAGTTTCAGCTTCCTCCTGGTTTAGGCTTGGGAGGACACAGGAGTCCAGGAATTTATCCATTTCTTCCAGGTTTGCTAGCTTATGTGCGTAGAGTTGTTTGTAATATTCTCTGATGATGGTTTGAATTTCTGTGGAATCTGTGGTGATTTCCCCTTTATCATTTTTTATTGCATCTATTTGGTTGTTCTCTCTTTTATATTTAATCAATCTAGCTAGTGGTCTGTCTATTTTGTTGATCTTTTCAAAAAACCAGCTCTTGGATTTATTGATTTTTTGGAGGGTTTTTCGTGTCTCAATCTCCTTCAGTTCAGCTCTGATCTTAGTTATTTCTTGTCTTCTGCTGGGTTTTGAGTTTTTTTGATCTTGCTCCTCTAGCTCTTTCAATTTTGACGATAGGGTGTCAATTTTGGATCTCTCCATTCCTCTCATATGGGCACTTATTGCTATATACTTTCCTCTAGGGACTGCTTTCAATGTGTCCCAGAGATTCTGGCATGTTGTGTCTTCATTTTTATTGGTTTCAAATAACTTCTTTATTTCTGCCTTCATTTCGTTGTTTACCCAGTCAACATTCAAGAGCCAGTTGTTCAGTTTCCATGAAGCTGTGCAGTTCTGGGTTGGTTTCTGAATTCTGAGTTCTAACTTGATTGCACTATGGTCTGAGAGGCTGTTTGTTATGATTTCAGTTGTTTTGCATTTGCTGAGCAGTGGTTTACTTCCAATTATGTGGTCAATTTTAGAGTAGGTGTGATGTGGTGCTGAGAAGAATGTATATTCTGTGGATTTGGGGTGGAGAGTTCTGTAGATGTCTATCAGGTTTGCTTGCTCCAGGTCTGAGTTCAAGCCCTGGATATCCTTGTTGATTTTCTGTCTGTTTGATCTGTCTAATATTGACAGTGGAGTGTTAAAGTCTCCCACTACTATTGTGTGGGAGTCTAAGTCTCTTTGTAAGTCTCTAAGAACTTGCTTTATGTATCTGGGTGCTCCTGTGTTGGGTCCATATATGTTCAGGATCGTTAGCTCTTCTTGTTGTATTGATCCTTTTACCATTATGTAATGGCCTTCTTTGTCTCTTTTGATCTTTGTCGCTTTAAAGTCTATTTTATCAGAGATGAGAATTGCAACTCCTGCTTGTTTTTGCTCTCCGTTTGCTTGGTAAATCTTCCTCCATCCCTTTATTTTGAGCCTTTGTGTATTCTTGCATGTGAGATGGGTTTCCTGGATACAGCACACTGATGGGTTTTGGATTTTTATCCAATTTGCCAGTCTGTGTCTTTTGATTGGTGCATTTAGTCCATTTACATTTAGGTTTAATATTGTTATGTGTGAATTTGATACTGCCATTTTGATGCTAGCTGGCTGTTTTGCTCATTAGTTGTTGCAGATTCTTCATTATGTTGATGCTCTTTAGCAATTAGTGTGATTTTGGAATGGCTGGTACTGGTTGTTCCTTTGTATGTGTAGTGCCTCTTTTAGGAGCTCTTGTAAAGCAGGCCTGGTGGTGACAAAATCTCTGAGTACTTGCTTGTTCACAAAGGATTTTATTTTTGCATCACTTCTGAAGCTCAGTTTGGCTGGATATAAAATTCTGGGTTGAAAGTTCTTTTCTTTAAGGATGTTGAATATTGGCCTCCACTCTCTTCTGGCTTTCAGAGTTTCTGCCAAGAGATCTGCTGTGAGTCTGATGGACTTCCCTTTGTGGGTGACCCGACCTTTCTCTCTGGCTGCCCTTAGTATTTTCTCCTTTATTTCAACCTTGTTGAATCTGACGATTATGTGCCTTGGGGTTGCTCTTCTTGTGGAATATCTTTGTGGTGTTCTCTGTATTTCCTGCAATTGAGTGTTGTCCTGTCTTGCTAGGTGGGGGAAATTTTCCTGGATAATGTCCTGAAGAGTATTTTCCAGCTTGGATTCATTCTCTTCGTCACATTCTGGTACGCCTATCAAACATAGGTTAGGTCTCTTCACATAGTCCCACATTTCTTGGAGACTTTGTTCATTCCTTTTTGCGCTTTTTTCTCCGATCTTGGTTTCTTGTTTTATTTCGTTGAGTTGATCTTCGACTTCTGAAATTCTTTCTTCTGCTTGGTCAATTCAGCTATTGAAACTTGTGCATGCTTCGTGAAGTTCTCGCATTGTGTTTTTCATCTCCTTTAATTCATTCATATTCCTCTCTAAGTTATCCTTTCTTGTTATCATTTCCTCGAATCTTTTTTCAAGGTTCTTAGTTTCTTTGCATTGATTTGAAACATGTTCTTTTAGCTCACAAAAGTTTCTCATTATCCACCTTCTGAAGTCTAATTCTGTCATTTCGTCACAGTCATTCTCCATCCAGCTTTGTTCCCTTGCTGGTGAGGAGTTTTGGTCCTTTCTAGGAGGCGAGGTCTTCTGGTTTCGGGTGTTTTTCTCCTTTTTGCGCTGATTTCTTCCCATCTTTGTGGATTTATCCACCTGTCGTCTGTGTAGTTGCTGACGATTGGGTCTCTGGGTGGACACCCAGATTATTGATGATGAAGTATTTCTGTTACTTGGTTTTCCTTCTACCAGTCTAGCCCCTTTGCTGTACAACTTCAGAGGTCTGCTCCAGGCCCTGCTTGTCTGGGGTGCACCTATATCAGCTGTGGAACAGTAGGGATGCTACTAGTTTCTTTTTCTGCTTTGTCCCAGAATGATGCCTGCCAAATGTCAGTCTTTTGGATATAGAGGGGTCAGGGAGCTGCTTGAGGAGACAGTCTGTACTTTATAGGAGCTCAAGTGCTGAGCTGTGAGCTCTGATGTTCATTCTGGGCTGTTAGGCTGCTATGTTTAATTCTGCTGCAACAGAACTCATAAAAAAGCCCTTTTTTTCTCAGCTGCTCTTTCTGAAGGGGTTGGGGCTTTATTTTTGAGTGTCCGCTGGGTTGTCCTGCCCAGCTAGGAGGCAGTCTTGTCCTGCCGAGGCTCTGCCCTGCCGATGTGAGGTTCGACCTGTTCTGCAGGCTCTGCCCTTCTGCAGCGGGCTCCGACCTGCAGCCGCGGGCTCCGCCCTGCGGCAGAGTCTCTCTGTTGTATTGGGTTGCCTCAGCAACAGCAGGCTGCATCAGCAATGGGCGTGTATCTCAGTAGGGGCTGATTGACTTGGTAATGGCAGACACCCCTCCCGCACGGAGCTGCGCTTTAAGGGAACCTCCTAATAGCAAGTGTTTGGAATCACCATTTTGTTTGTCGCACTGCGCTACCCCTAACGCTTTGTCCTGGGCTGGCTCACTGTTCAAGTCCCATTCAGTCTCAAGTTCAGCTCTCTCAGGTCTCAGGTTGCCAGTTCAACAGGGCACCCAGAACCATGCGCTTTTGTGCGGAACTCTGTGGAGCGCCTCTGTGCTCCGGCACGGGCTGCAGCCGCACCGGCTGCTGGCTACACCAGTCAAGATCTCTGGCTGGCGTCCCGCATTTGTTTTATATCTGGGAATTTCCCCATTCTGTGGGCAACAATGGTCCGTCTGGAAATGCGTCCTCGACTCACCCTCTCCGCGCATCCAGCGAGAGCCTCAATCCTGGGTTGTTCTCCCCTTAAATGCTTTTAAATACATAGGCTGATTAGAGCATTCTTTGTTCAAGAATCTATTGAACATGCCATTATACTATAATATAATCATTATAACATTATTATATTATAATGATATGTCATTATAACATATTATAATATAATTATTATAACATTATAATCATTATAATCCTCATATTATATTCATTGAGCTGAGGTTACTTGCTTATGCTTATAAATTTACCTTTTTATTTTCTCCTAATAAATATTAAAAGACTTTCATGAAATTTATTTAGGATTAAATCTTTGAGCTGAGAATATTTTTTTTGAGATATAAAAGTTTTTATATAATGAATAAATTTATAATAATAAGCAAGTAATATGTCGTTGAGAGATTTTTGTGATCACTTCTTGCAAAAAGAATACCTGTTAGTAATTATTATATTTATAAAGAAATGAGATTATAATGTTTTTATTTAATTTGATGTTATCATTAACAACTATTTTATTTTCTACAAAATATGATTAGAATTTATTTAATTGTGGAAACTGTTTAAGTAATATATAATATGATCTCCAGTGTACAAAAATGTATAAAGGTCTGAGAAATTAACAAATTATAATATTCCCCCATGATAATCTTTTTATGAATATATAAATAATAATTGAAAAAATGAGTTTATTATCCAATCCATATTATGGCTTCAGTTTATAAATTTGTGCAATAATTTTATATCTATGTTGAAAAAATAAACACCTGTATTCTTTTCAACTTAATCCTCAATTGAAATATAGATCCAGAATTTACAAGAAACCAAATAACTCAACAAGAGCTAAAAACTGTATAACATTTTTAAGTAGTAGGCAAAGGACATCATTAGCTATTTTTCAAAAGAAGATATACAAATGCCTATACAAGCATATGAAAAATTGCTCTAATAATTAGAGAAATGCAAGTTCAAACCACAGTAGGATACCATCTCATACCAGTTAGAATGACTATTATTAAAAGACGAAAAGTAACAGATATTGGCGAGGATACAAAAGAATGCTTACACACAAGTGGTGCGAATAGAAATTAGTACAACCTCTATAGAAACACTATGGAGATTTCTCAGAGAATTAAAATTAGAACTACCATTTGATCTAGCAATCCTACTACTGGGTATCCAGTCAGAGAATTAAAATTAGAACTACCATTTGATCTAGCAATCCTACTACTGGGTATCCACCCAAGGGAAAGAAATCATTACATCAAAAACATACCTACCTGTGCTTATATGTTTATCACACCACTATTTGCAATAGAGAGGAAATGGAAACAACCTAAGTGCCCATCGATAGACCACTGCATAAGGAAAATGTGGCATATGTACACAACGGAGTACTATTATCCCATAAAAAGAATGAAACCATGCTTTTTGTAGCAACATGGTTAGAACTGGAGGCTATTACCACAAGTAAAACAACTCAGAAACAGAAAGACAAATACCACCTGTTCTCACTTACGAGTGGTAGCTAAATAACATGTACACATGGACATAGAATGTAGAACAGGGGTCTCTAACCTCCAAGCCCTGAATCGGTACCAGTCTGTGACCTCTTAGGATTCATGCCACACAGTAGCCAGTGGCGAGCAAGCAAAGCTTCATCTGTATTTATAGCCCCTCCCCATCACTTGCTTTACCACCCAAGCCCCGTTTCCTCTCAGATCAGTGGCAGCATTAAATTCATAGGAAGACTCACCCTAATGTGAACTGCACGTGTGAGGGATCTAGGTTGTGCACTCCTTATGAGAATCTAATGCCTGATGATCTTAGGTTGGAACAGTTTTATCCTGAAACCATCTCCACTCCCCCTACAGATCCGTGGGAAAATTGTCTTCCACAAAACTGGTCCCAAGTGCCAAAAAGGTTGCAGACCACTAGTACAGAATAATGGATATTGGAGACTTAAAAGGATGGGAAAGTGGGAGGTGGTGATGAAAGAGAAATTACTTTATGGGTACAAGGTACCTTATTCAGTTGGTGGATACACTAAAAGCCCATACTCTATCACTACTCAATGTATCCGTGTAGCCAAATTGCACTTGTATACCTTAAATTTATACAAACAGAAAATCAATAAATAAACACTGAAAAGCAAAAAATAAACCCCAAAACACAGGTGAAATATTTATTTCTGGTTATAAGGAAGCCAGAAGTAGTTGCTGCAGTATAATAAATGTAAAGCGTCAAGGGGCTATGACGACGTAACGACTGCTTGTCAACAGGTATTATCTGCGTACTCTTAAAACAACAATTACCTCTCAAAGTTTATTTTGTTTACCAGTTTCTGTATTTCTTGATAATTGGAATGTAATGGCATCTATATAGATACATCTTTTACTATATATTGGTTTACACTTCTTTTCATTCAAGCTAGTTGTCTTACTTTTTTAAGTATTTAAAAATAAGCAGCAGATGCCATTACATTCCATTGCCCAATACTTTAGCATGTATATTATTGATACTTGTTTATGGTTATTTCTGTTTCATTTTAGGTAAAACTTGCATACCTAAGTAAAATGCATAGTCCTGAGAATACCTGCCCAAAAGTCTTGACAAAGGCATATACCTATATAACTTAAAACTCTATGAAGGTGAAGAACTCATTCAGCTGGTTCGTGCAGTTCTCAGTGAATTCTCACTCCCATCCAATTAAGGAAAATTTTTTTTCACTATAGGTTTATTTTTCTTTTTCTCTAATTTTACATAAATAAAAATATGCAGTTTGTATTTTCATGACTTCTTTCTTTCAGCATCATTTTCTAAAGATTCATCAATGTTATTGTGTATATCAGTAGTCCATATTTTTATTATGTGAATATCAGTACTAAATATGCCAGTTTTTCTTTCCTTCTCCTATAATGTCTGCAGTGTTTCTAGTATTGAGCTTTTATGAATCAATGTTCTAAGGACGTTCTTGCACAAATATAGATACATTTTCATTTTTCTTGGGTAAATATTTAGGAGCACTTCTAGGTCTTAAGGTGTGTGTGTGTGTAGGTTTATCAGAAACTGACCATTTCTGTCATTAAACTGTGAAGATTATGTTGTAACTTTATGTATTTATGTAGCATTTTACTATTCTATTATTATGCATACAGTGTCCTTTCAAGTTACACATTGTGTAATCTCTTATTAGATTTTTAATATTTATAATCCTCTTGTTCTTTTACTAGAAAATTCACTCTGACAGCCTTCTGGTCACTTCACAACCTGGATATATTTTAATTAACTTTCTGTTTGTTTATACTCTTCCAGCCAGTTTTATTTCATGTGACATAATTTTATATACAAGCCAGTTAATGCTTTTTACATCAGGGGACACATCAAGTTCATTTTGGAATTGGGAAAAGGATATTAAGTGTTCTAATTTCATGGAGACTGCCTCATTTCCACCTTGTTCTGTTACACCATTTATGAAGTTGTATGAGTTTTGACAACTTTTTATCATAATTGTACTTGAAAGTATTATTCCTAGGAAACTACTCAATTTATTAGCCAACGTTAGAGATGAAGCTTCTTTGAGGCATTAATCTAGTATATTTTCAGCTAGATAACCGGAACTATCATGAAGTGTGTGTGTGTGTGTGTGTGTGTGCATGTGTGTGCACACAGGCTCGTATGTGTAACATCAAGAGAGACAAAGAGAGGAAGAGAAAGATCAATTCTATGTAAGTGAGTTGGTAACAGCTTTTGAATTTAGGAAACTTCTTTTTAAAGAATTTTTAATTTTTGACTTTTGTGGGTCCATAGTAGCTGTATGTATTTATGGGGTATATGGGGCATTTTGATATAGACATACAATATGTAATCACATCAGGGTGAGTGGGGTATTCAACACCTAAAGCATTTATTTGTTGTATTACAAACAATCAAATTATACTTTTACTTATTTTAAACTGTAAAACTAACTTTTTTTACTATGATTACCCTGCTGTGCTATCAAATACTAGGTCTTATTCATTATTTCTAAGTATTTTTTTGTATCTGTTAACCATCCCCACCTCCCCCTCCAACCCCCAATGCCCTTCCCACCCTCTGGTGACCATCCTTCTACTCTCTATCTCCGTGAATTCAATTGTTTTCATCTTTAGCTCCTACAAATGAGTGAGAACATGCGATGTTTGTCTTTCTGTGCCTGGCTTATTTCACTGAACATAATGACCTCCACTTTCATCCATGTTGCTGCAAGTGACAGAGTGTCATTCAGGAAGTTTCTCTTACACATCATTATATTTCCAATGTTTGCACAGTGCCTGGTAAATATTTCTTAAAATCATATGATATCATGGCATAATTACCCCCTCAAATCAGTCATCTTGAAAGATCAAACGAAGACAGCTTCATCATCAGTCATCCTTATGTAAGAAGCACCGAGAAGCTGTGTGGACCAACCTTTGATCATTCATTTCTCTCTCCCTCTCTTTCTATCCTTTTTGTCGTCCTACTCATGTTCTCCTCTTCTTTTCCATCTCCTACTCACCCTGCTCCTTATTTTCTTTTCCCTTTATGAATAAGATATTCAGCAGGTGCTCCTGAATCTTTTCCTGTAACAGCAGGTACCCCTGAAGATTTGCCCTTTGCTCTGTTTATTTTGCCTCAGTAACTACATGAGTTGTTGGGTATTTAGCCATAACATATTCAAGACAAATGAGAGTCTAGTTGAGGGCAATGGAGTGGACAAACACAAACACCTGTATGCCCTTGAGGAGATCAAGTTATGAGTAGCTGGCTTGAATGGGCTGACCTTACAGTTGGAGCAATCACTTACACCCTGGAGGAGTCCAGGACCCTTTAGACATAAAGATAAGGGTGCCCCACAGCTGATTTGATACATATTTCTGACTTCAGATTACCTGAATTGAGGTGGTCTTTTCATGCTTAGCTTAGTCCTTTTGGAATACACACGCTCCAGATGTGGAATGATGGAGATATTCGAAACCTTCTATAAGCTGTCATGGCATTACCGCCTACAATAAGCTGATATTGTTCACAATTGTTTTTACTACATTTTATATTTTCTTCACTCGTACTGGCTGAAGCTTGTTGCATATGTTGTGTTTCACCATGATGAAATCAAAAAGATTAGTGCTGTTTATGCAGAATGGACCCTATATCAGACCAATAGGTTGTAAAACAACCTATATTATATAATTTATACGTGGGGGAAGATAAATACAATAGAATCATATAGAGTAGATGAGGGGCTTTTAGTTCTTATCCATGGGTAAATGATCATTAACTCCAAAAAATAAAAGATGTTCATTCTTTTAAATAAAAATTTACAATGAGATATACTTTACAGATTTAAACATTATAGAAATGACAGCGATTGCTAACTTCATGCTAAAAAAAAAATATGGTAATATAAAAAATCACAATAGGAAATCCATCTTATCATCATTATTTCACCAGTGCATGACTCTTTGTTCATACAAATATAATTTAGCCATAGTTTAAATGTAGGTATACTTATGATTGAGGTGGAATTTCCATCAGCAGCATACAGATTTAAATTACATCATATACCACATAACAAAGTTTTGATGGCAAAACACCTAAATGATGTGGGCCCATGAGATTATAAGGAAGCTCAAAAATTCCTGTAGCCTAGTGACATGCAGTCACTGCAACATCATAGAGCAACACATTACTTTGTCTGTGTTCAGATTTGTTTAGATACTTATCTCTGAGTTACTATTGCCTACAGTATTCAGTACAATGACATGCTGTACAAATGTGTAGCCAGGTAGCAAATACACCATACCATACAGCCTAGGTGTGTGATAAGCTATGCTATTTAGGTTTGTAGAAGCATAGTCTTGGGATGTTTGCACAACAACTAAATTGCCTAAGGACACATTTTTAGGCAATTGTCAGAAAGTATTTTGTCCTTAAGTGATTTGTTTCATTTTTAACCCCTGTCAGACTGAATTAGGTAACACTGTATTTCTTTTGTGAATTCATCCAACAGATATTCTTGAATAATGTCAATTTTCCTGAACTATTCAAAAGGCTAGTGAGAGAGTTGTGAACTCCAGCTCTTTTTTGCAGACAGCCTACTGGGGGGAGAGGTATATTAAAGAAGCAAATGAATCCATCATCAAGATAAGAAATTTTGAGAGGAAAAAGTAATCCCTTAAAGAGCCATTAGACTGAAGATATTTGAACTCAGATCTGAAGAAAGAGAAGGAGCCTGCTCTGAGAAAACCTGGAGGAGAGCATGCCAGGCAGGGAAAGCTGTTGCTATTACCTGGTATCTAGGGGAGGTGGAAAGGATTTGGCCTCCTCTGGTAACACACTATGGGCATCATGCCCAGAGAAGGCACAGGGGCCACAGGGCAGCAACTGCCTACTGGAAAAGGGTAGGTCAGTCGCAGCCTAGTGTAGAAGAGTCCTCTCTTCAAAGGGAAACCCCTGATGCACATGTGTGGTGACAAGGAGGTGACAGGTGGAGTCTGTTCACCCATGAAATGGCCAATTTCAGTGAACCGTAAAAAGAGCTCATTCTGCAATACAAGCACAAGACACTAGTTAATTGGGAAATGCAGTATTCACTTCCAAGCTTTGCAGATATTCATATTTCTGCAGGTAGAAAGGGAAAAAAATGAAAGAGAAAATGACTTCATATTGGTAATTTTTCTTTAGTAATTATTTTAGTTTCATGAATCTTTATTTATGAAATTTTTATTGAGGCATAGCATAATAATCTACCAGTAGTTTTGGTTTAGGTACATTATTTTCTACTATGCACTGAAGGGTTTGGGTTCTGTTTTTTTGTTTTGTTTTGTTTTTGTCCCTGCCAATAAACTCAGGATTCAGTGCAATGAGGTTTAAGGGATGAAATTAAGGAATTGTCCATTAATCTGTCTATTTTCATGTATATCAGAATTCTCAAGTTTTTAAATTGCCATAATTTGAAAATAAGATATAAAATGTTAAGTACTAAATCACTCTAAAAGACAATTAAGGACTATGTTTCTTCTTGGATAAAAGTAAGTACAGCTGCAACAGTGTTTTAGAAAACTTATAGCAAAAAATAGTAAACTCATTATCTACCACTGTAACTAACCATTTCTTTGAATTCCCCTTAACTGAGCATCAATATTGATCTTTAGTGGCTTTATCTTTATGGTGTGATTTATTACAATTGATATTTTCAAACATGCTTTCTGGAAAAACCAGCATTTATTTTATTTGCTAATGCATCAGGACTAGGTTTATGTGCTGAATTGTGATAGTTAATTTTAAGTGTCAACTTGACTAGATTGAGGGTTACCCAGGTAACTGGTCAAGCATTATTTCTGGGTGTGTCTGTGAGAGTGTTTCCAGAAGAGACTAGCATTTAAATCAGAGACTGAGTAAGGAAAATCCACTCTCAGTGTGTGCAAACATCACCCAATTGGCTGATGGCCCAGTTAGAAAAAAAAAAAAAAAAAAAGGCCAAGGAAAGTATATTCAATCTCTCTCTCTGCAGGGAGACACTTCTCCTGCCCTTGGACACAAAAACTCCAGGTTCTCTGCCTTTTGACTCCAGGACTGTACCAGTGGCCCTGCAGCTCCTCAGGCCTTTGGCCTCAGAATGAAAGTTACACCATCAGCTCTCCTGGTTCTGAGATTTTTGGAATTAGAATGATCCACACTCCTGGCCTTCCTTGTTCTCCAGCTTGGTCATGGCCTATAGTGGGACTTTTCATCCTCTATAATTGCATAAGCCAATTCTGCTTATACGTTTTCTCTAATATTTCTATATCTATGCCTATCAATATCTATCTTTATCTATATCTGTAATCTATATCTCTTTTTTTTTTTTGAGAAAAGGTCTTGCCATGTCACCCAGACTGAAGTTTAGTGATGTTATCTCGGCTCACTGCAGCCTCGCCCTCCTGGGATCAAGCCATCCTTTCACCTCAGCCTCCCCAATAGCTGAGGCTACAGACATTCACCAACACTCCTGGCTAATTTTTATAGAGACAGGATTTCACCATGTTGCCTAGACTGGTCTTGAACTCTTGGGCATAAGGGATCCTCCTGCCTCAGCCTCCCAAAGTGCTGGGACTACAGGTATGAGTCGTCACACATAGCCTATATCTTTATCTCTACATCAGTATTTATCTATACATCTATCCTTCCATATCTGTATTTGTATTATCTATCTCTATATCCTATTGATTCTTTTTCTCTGGAGAACTCTCACTAATAGAATAATTAAAGTAACATTTAATAACATAGTTGTAAAATATTCCAATGTGTTCATTAATTTGAAGCTGTCCTTCAACCCTGCTCCAATTTTTTCACACTGTCAGACTTTTTATAAAACTCTTCCTTGTAAGTCTCATGACACCTGAAATTACTTACCTTTTTCTTCTTTTTCTCCTTCACAATGCAAACATCACCACCACTTTCAAATCTACTATGGTTCGAATATTTGTCCATTCCAAAACTCATGTTAAAACTTAATCCCAGGCCAAGTGTGGTGGCTCACACCTGTAATCCCAGCACTTTGGGAGGCTGAGGTGGGCAGATCACTAGAGGCCAGGAGTTTGAGATTAGCCTAACCAACATGGTAGAATACTGTCTCTACTAAAAATACAATAATTAGCCAGGCATGGTGGCAGGCACCTGTAATCCTAGCTACTCGGGAGGCTGAGGGAGGAGAATCATTTGAACCCAGGAGGTGGAGGTTGCAGTGAGCTGAGATCGCACCACTGTACTCCAGCCTGAATGACAGAGCAAGACTCCATTTAAAAAAAACAACAATAAAAAACGTAATCTTCAATGTGACAAGTTTGATAGGGTCTTGAAGAGCTAATTGGGTGATGAGGGCTCCACCTTCATGAATGGATATGCAGATTCAAGCATTCATGGGTTCATGGATTGTTGGGTTGTCACAGGGGTAGGAATGGTGACTTTATAAGAGAGGAAGAAAGACCTGAGGCAGCACACTCAGTCCCCTTACCAGGAGATGCTCTGCACTGCCTGGAGGCTCTGCAGGAGAGTCTCCAACAGCAAGAAAGCTCTCACCAGCTGCCACTCCTCAACCTGAAGCTTCTTTGCCTCCATAAATGTAAGAAATACATTATTTTTTAAATATAAATACCCAGTTTCAGATATTCTGTTCTAAGCAATAGAAAATGGACTCTTCTTTCAGGTGTAGAAAAATAAGGCACTGCTTGCTCTCCAACCCAAATATTGCCTTCCACCTGGGAGGTACATCTTTGATAGGTCGCCATCCAAGATCTAGTGAGTCATGTCTAAATAAGGAGTAATTATGTAGTACATGTATAGAATTGAAAATAAATTGGCTAGGTATAGTGGCTCATGCCTATGATCCCTACACTTTGGGAAGCTAAGGTGGGAGAACTGTTTGAGGTTAAGAGTTTGAGACCAGGCTAGGCAACACAGGGATACCTCATCTCTACAAAATAATAATAATGTTTAAAATTGTTAAAAATAAAATGATATTTAATTTTAAAACAAGCATTGGTAAGAATGTGGATAAACTGAAACACTTGTGCATCACTGTCGAGAACATAAAATGCTGCAGCCATTACAGATAACAATGTGATAGCGCCTTTCAAAATTAAAAGTAGAATTAACCATATGACCCAGCAATTTCCCTATTCAAATTCAGGTGAAAAGAATTGAAAATAGGAACTCAAAGTGAAAATTATACAAGAGTATTCATGGAAACATTCTTTAAATAGCTGCAAACTGGAAACAACTCAGGTGTCCATCAGCGGATGAAGGCCCAAACTGTGGCCTACCCATAGAGTAGAATATTATTCAGCCTAAAAATGGAAGGAGACTCTGACACATACTACCATGTAGATGGACACTTTATTATGCTAAATAAAATAAAAGGACAAACACTACATGATCCCACTTACATAAAATATCTAGAATAGCCCAATTCATAGAGAGAAAATGTAGGATAATGGTTACCAGAGTCTGGCAGGGAGGGCAAACATATAAGTCCTTGCTTAATAGCTATAGCGTTTCTCTTTGGGGAAATGAAAGTGGTTTGAAAATAGTGGTGACGGTTGAGCAGCGTTGTGAATGTAATTATTACCACTGAATTGTGCACCATTTTAAAATGGTTAAAATAGCAAATTTAGGGTATATGTATATTTAGCACAATAAAATGTATAATTATCCTTAGTGATAAACAATCTTAGTGAGATCACATTTTCCCAGTTGTTCATGCATTATCATCTAGATTTCACATTTAAAAGTTTTGTTGCTTAAAACAAAGGAAAGTTTCTTTGTAATTTTTCTAATATAAGTGCCTCATGTTCTTATTTATTTCACTTATTTTTGTGACTGGTCCATCTCGCCACCACAATGCATCTTAAAATATCGTTTACTGTCACGTGTGAGCTTTCTTAAAAATATTTTTAATATTTTATATTTCTTCTTTTAAGAGATATGTATTATTTTAGACATCATCACAAAAAACTAATTTCTGCATTTTCTGACAGCAGGCCAGTTAATATCACATTCTTCTTTTTGTCTTTCTTATCACTTGAGCAAAGTAGATCGGGATTCTAGTCTGTGGATTTTTCAAGATGAAGATAAAATATCATTTCTAAGGAAAGATAAAATTTCAGCACCATAAATATTTTCATTACAATACCATCTTTTTACACTTACCTACAATGTAGAACATACCCAATTTTTAAAAAAAACACACATTTATTAAATTCAAATAATAAGTACCTTCCTTCCAAGTTAAGATTATACTTTAGAATTTAATATTCTTAACTATACTACTGATACATTCTAAATGCAAAAGATACAAAATAAAAAGTGAAATTTATATACAATTGCTGATGCCTTCTAATATTAGCGTAATAATCTTATATGTTCATTTTCAGTATTTGAGCAAGAATTTTTTTTTCTCTTATTTATTTCTTAATAAAGAAACACTAGATTACTACAAAATTTTTAAGGAATGAATGGATATTAAGAATTGTTTAAATAATGTACATATAGTATCTCCTGTAATATTTGGACCTTGTATTACTCTTAGGGCTACTATAACAAAGGATGACAGACTAAGCACGTTAAAGAATAGACATTTACCCTCCTAGAGTCTTGGAGGCGGGAAGTCTGAGATCAAGGTATGGGGGGCTGATTCCTCCTGAAGCCTCTCTGATTACCTTGTAGACACTGTCTTCTCCCTGTGTCCTCACAGGGTCATCCTTCTGTGTGTCTGTCTGTGTCTTCATCTCCTCTTCTCATGAGGTGTCTTAGTCCATTTCAGGCTGCTATCTCAGAATACCATAGACACATGTTTACCTCTGTAACAAACCTGCACAGGCACCCCTGAACTTAAAAGTTAAACAAAAAATATAATATTGTTAGTGAGAACACATGTATTTCCTATTTCTCAAATTGTGTTTCATGAAAAATGATGTTAAATATTACATGATATGAGATTAATTCGCCAATAGTGATATAGCAATTTTAAAAAAGTTTTTACATGAAAGTCTCCATTTATACTCCATTCATGGAGTCTAGAAGATCGTTCCCACTGAAAAGCACACCTCTGGACCTTAATCTTAATCTTGCTGATATAGAGCTAAACTTGGAAATAGAAAGTGTCCAAATACTTCTTTCTCTATTGTACAATTTGCAATGGGTTGGTTATAGAATTGAAAGTAAATTGGAAACTAGCACATGGAAAGTTTATTAAAGCATTTGACAATGAACAATGAAAGTTTAAAATTGGGAGTCTGGGAGCAGATAGTAAAGGACTGAAAGGTGTGAGGATGGGCACAGACAGTTATTCTATAGTTGTTAGAAAAGACTTGTGTTCATTTATGTTGTTTTGGTAATAATGCTAAAACTGGGTATGATCTGGGGAAAGATATGAAAACAAGCAAACAGGACGAAGGACAAAATATTACCAACATGATAAAAATAAGTGAAGTCTGCTGCCGAGCCTTATTTACTAAAAGTTATTAAAATATAGTAAAAAATTTAAAAATAAAATTTATATTGTACATTTTCTTTCTTTTTTTAACTTTTAAGTCACAGGTACATGTGCAGGCTTGTTATGCAGGTAAAAGTGTATCATGGGTTTTGTTGTAGATATTATTTCATCACCCGGGTATTAAGCCTTATGCCCATGAAGTTATTTTTCCTGATTATCTCCCTCCTTCAACTCTCCACCCTCCGATGGCCCCTGTGGGTGTTGCTCCCTTCTATGTGGCCGTGTGTTCTCATCATCTAGCTCCCACTTAAAAGTGAAAACATACAGTATTTGGTTTACTGTTCCTATGTTAGTTTGCTGAGGATAATGGCCTCCAGCTCCATCCATGTTTCTGCAAAGGACATGAGCTCATTCTTTTTTATGGCTGCATAGTGTTCCATGATGTGTGTGTGTGTGTGTGTGTGTGTGTGTGTGTGTGTGTAGTACATTTTCACCAGTGCTATGTTTAACCCATGTTGTTTGATAAAAATGTTAGCATTTCACCAATTGTTTGGCATTAGTTTGCTTTCATTTGCATGTGAGCACTGCCTATCTAAAACATACATACTAAAGTCCTAACCCCAAGACCTCGGAAAGTGACTGTATTTGGAGATAGGGCCCTTAAAGTGGAAATTAAAGTAAAATGAGGTCATTAGGGTGGGCCCTGGTCCAATAAAACTCAAAAGGGATTAGGACACAGACACCCAGAGAGACAACCACGTGAGGACACAGGGAGAAGACGGTATCTACAAAGCAAGGAGAGCAGCTTCAGGAGGGATCAGCCCTGTGACACCTTGATCTCAAATTGTGACCTTCAGAATGGTGGGGCAATAAATGTCTGTTGTTCAGGCTGAGCAGTCTGTGGGAATTTGTTATGGCAGCACTAGCAAACTCATAAAACTAGGTTCTAAGTTCCATTACTATTTTATTTCCGAAGTTTGGCCAGTATTGATCTTTACTGGCCACCATCGATGACGGTCTGTGAAATCAGTTTGTTTGGAAGATCTGCATGAAGGTGCAGAATGAAAACAGAGCACTATGATTTACTCCTGCAACTCACATCCACCTGGTCTCTGGGGAAGTCATACCCCCTCATGACTCCCTACTGAATTCAATTCAAGAATTTGGTTGGCCAAAACATTCTTTATTTTAATTTGATATAAGTTAATTTAGCAATTATCAGTAGATAAAATAGGCAGATGATGATGATGATGTGTGTGTGTGTGTGTGTGTGTGTGTGTGTGTGTGTGTGTGTAGAAATCAGTTGCCACATTTTACTTTTTCAAGGCAGTTTTCATTTTTTTATGTGGGTTTTCAATGACCTCAGGTCTATCTCTTTCTATTTCCAAATCATGCAGCTGGTGTGACCTGAACAAATTTCAAGTCAGAAAGAAGAGGTCATTATTGTTTCTACTGTTTCTTTATTTCACATGCATAAGTAGGACTGTAAGAATGTTAAATTATTTTTCAATGTTCAAATTACTTGAAGACAAGCTTTCAGGAATAATTTCTGCAAGTAGTAAAAAGTTATTATGAGTGGAAAAATAGCAGAAATTCTAAATAATTCAACAAAAAATAGGTAAATAAGTCCTTATTTGTGTATCTATATTTTTATGGACTTTGAAACCTTCCAAATCAATGTATAGCATGACTTAAAAAAGAAAGTCATGTCTCAGATCAATATACATGTCATGACGGAATTCTTAGCTTCAGAATAAGGTTAAGAAAATGATTTCTCAAGGAGAATGCCTAAGGATATTCAGAAATTACTTCATTTGCCCTACAGAATCCCAACTGCAAGGTCAAAAAGGCATAAACCTTCCACTTTGTCCAAAAGGACAATGATAACCTGAAAGTCTTATTTAGAAAGGATGTGATAAATAGACAGATTGTATTTTAGCATATTTACTCTTCTCACCTGTCTTTCTTCATCTTATAGCAAAATTGCATCCTCCTTAGTTGCTTGTAAATGCTTCCATTCTATTTTGAGTCAAAAATGTGGAAGAAACAATTTGAGTGAAAACAATGAATTGGCCAAAGAAAGTTAAGCATTAGTCTGTATCTATAGATTTAGAGGCCTATCTATTCACGTTGTGGCATAAGCTAATGTTTTAGTCCATTTACCATGGTATTAATCTCTAGGGGTTAATCCTAACAAGAAATATGACTCAGTCTTCATTCTCTTAATCCAAGTGTCATTTGAAGTGCAGCAGAGTAATAAACCCAGGGATATATTAGAAATTAAATATATGTGAAATGTGCCATCACACTTTCAGAAGCAAAGAATACAATGGTAATTTTGAAGGCTAGAGTGGGAGAAATGAAAGCTTTGTTGAAAGGATACTAAATCTCAGTTAAAGGAATGCTTCTCCTTTTTTGAGTTCTATTAATATTATAAAATGTCATGAATATAGTTAATGATGGAGTATTGTACATTTCAAAATTGAAAAAGACTAAACTGTAAATGTTCTCACTACAAAAATGTTAGGATATATTAACTGGTTTGATTTAATTATTCTGCACTGAACAATACTTTGTATTTCATTCATTTATATAATTATAAATTATCAATTTACAGCAAAATGAAATAAAAAGTATGGACCCAACTTGGACTTTCTTCATCAGAAGGTTTTGCAGTAATCCATGTTTTAAAAGCTTTTCATATTGTTTTTACCCAGATTAATATTTGAGAATCACTGTTCTAGTGACTTACTCTAAAATGTAGAGAATATATAGAGTGTTAAATGAAATATACTGTAGATAATGGAGAAGAAAAACTACAGACTTGGCAAGGTTCTTCCCAGAATAGTCCATAAAAATTGAGAACGAAAGCTAAGATTTGGGGATTGTAGTTTGCTTGTTTAATCACACTGTTCTTCAAAAGAAAATGTGTTTTTTTTTAATTTAAAGTGTATTTGTTAAATATAAAAAAGTGTGAACTTAAATTGATCACCCTCCACCCTAATAAAATAGAGACAGAGCCTACCTCATCGGATACAGGTATGGAGAGAGTCTGGTGAATATTATTCTTTGTCTGTGTATGGGCTCATACTTCACACAAAAATTAGTAAAAATTGAGAGAAAGGAAATTGGAGGTAGGCAATTTTGCTTGTCAATCTTGACTTATTCTAGAAATAAACATAAATAACAGCATTTCAACTCTTTGAGAAAAATTATCCAATAGAGATCATGGGAAAATTAAACAGGATTGTTTGCAAATTCAGAAAGTACAAGCAAGTTAAAAAATCATGGGCACGTAGGCATACTCATCAATCCCCATGTGCTCACTAAGGTGAATTAATTTGTGCAGGAAGATAGTAGCTCATGTTTGAGTTTAGTACCTGGTATTTATACATGGTGAAGAAGTTTGGAATATAAACAATTAATCACCATTTGTAAAAATTTGAAATAGGAAATGAATGGACCTATTGAATAACAATCTGCAGATGTAGAAATAATATTTGAATTCAAATATAAAACAGAACTAGAACGATGCTTAAAATTTGCCATGTAGTAAACATGACTATAAAGTTATTTTAAACATTAGGAGCAGTAATCTACCTATATATTTATCACTTGGCATATTTAATTGTTTGTCAACCCAGCTTAATACATTTTTAGGGATTGAGCTAAGGATATTTAGCGATGCTATGTATAATTGTTCTGTCTCCTTTAATATATGAATCTACATCTATGTGGATGCCTTATTAGAAGACATGTGGTTTATCTTCCAAAATAAATTGTTTAATCATCACCAACTGTATATTAGTCAACAAGGCACTCAGTTATAGAGAACACATCACAGTCTGACACATTGATACTTTTAAGGCTGGTAAGAAATCTATGCATACTTTCTAGATGGGTATTTTCATATTTAAAATTAGGATTTAAGGTTAATTTTTATTTAAGATAATTTTTATTTTTAAAAATCCCATGGATCAGCCTTAGCAACACAGTGAAACCCCATTTCTTCAAAAATAAAAAAAAATATTGGCCAGGCATGGTGGTGTATGTCTCTGGTCCTAGCTACTTGAGAGGCTGAGACGGGATGATCTCTTGAACCCAGGAGTTTGAGGCTGCAATGAATCACAATGGTGCCACCTTGCTCCAGCCTGGGTGACAGAGCAAGACCCTGTTTTAAAACCAACCAACCAACCGACCACCACAACAAAAACCTAACACAAACAAACCAACCCATGGATGATTTGACACTTGGGCACATTATGCAAATACGGAGTCCTGACATCTACCTCATTGTAACATTTCTTATTATGTAGGCATTCGACAGCTGGGCGCAATTGACAATATGTTCCCAATCTATAAACTCAATTGCTAAAGATGAACATAGAAAATGAAAACAGCCACCTGTGTTGAAAAAAAACAACCTATTAGGTAGAACAGGTTAACAATTTCTCACTTGAATATTTGAACATACTAATTAAATTTGGAGAGTTACCAGCCCTGTGTTGAGTATTGATTCATTTGCTTCCAAATTTCTGTAATTGACAGGCATGTGAAGCTACCTGGTGTCTGCAGATAATAAAACGTTAACACAGGAACATTATTTTCATGCTCTGTTGCTTTAGATCTTGAAATAAATACTATCACACTGGGTCCATTAGGTTTCTTCTTTTTCTGCATGAAGTGTAGCTTCATTGTACTAAAAGTAACCATTGAGATTATCTTATTTTCCAGAAAAATGAGGCATTAAAAAGATAAAGAACTTGTCCAAGGTCATCAATTTATCACTGTGGCCGTATAAGCATTCTGTGTACTACTTTAAAACGAGGTTTCCAAAAGACTTGAAGTTTTTTTTCCTCTTGCCAAGCGTGATCTTGTCAAGTAAAGACAAGAACAACTTATCATTCTGAAAATGAAAAAAATTAAAAAATGATTATATTCAAGATTTCCTTCTTATTGGAATATTAACAGAAAACATCTAATTCTATATTCGTGATAATTTTATTTAAAAAGATACATGTGTAAAAATAATTGGCAAATTGTTGTATTTTATATGAAATACTGATAATACTCATTCAACGAAACTGAAAATGGGAATCCAGCACCTTGTATAAATTGTTTAAATGCATAAACTTATTTAAATAATTTTTAAATAAACTTTATTTTAAGAAATAATGACATTTCTTCAAATTTGGCACTGTATTGCAACTTGTTTAATTTTGTCATGCCATTATCATTTAGGATATCACTATTTTAATTGAAAAGATAATTTAAATGGACATCATTATTAAGGAAATAGCTCTTGGGAAATTGTTCGTGATCTCAAAGTATTACAGCCCAGGATATTAATGCAATAATTTATTGTGCCATCTGTACAGACATGCTAGTTACCTTGCTGTAAGAACACAACATCTGACTTAGAAAAAAGTCTAGTTTTCTTATTTTAATAGATTGTAACATCGAAAAACACTTTTTGCTAAGCTCCAATAAAAGAAAACCGTGTCCATGAAAATGTGCCCCTAAGTTGCACTGGATTTCAGCTTTTGATCACTGCTGATTGAAAGTACTATAGGAGTGCTGAAAGCAGAGTTAACAACA
Source organism: Callithrix jacchus (assembly GCF_049354715.1). Taxonomy (NCBI): domain Eukaryota; kingdom Metazoa; phylum Chordata; class Mammalia; order Primates; family Cebidae; genus Callithrix; species Callithrix jacchus. Next base: position 5,185,397 of record NC_133524.1, read on the forward strand.
GAGATATCATTTTCTTTAATCAGCTCATGCTTCATAGATGAGTCATCACTATCTTTGAGACTGAACTTCGGATTAGCTCAGTACACAGTGAGCCTGGTCAGAGACGTTTCCAAAGGAGATGATTGACTCACTTTTCAGAAGAATTCTGTCAGTAATGAATTTTAAAGATAAACTTTTTGTACATGTATATTTGAGGATTTGTATATAGTCTACTGTAGCTGACTATGATTTAAATTATTTAACTCACTGAATTTCCTTTTGTAGGCAATGTGATGAAACTGCATCAAAAAAACTAATAGGTATTACATTCACTCGTTTTTGGCCAGATGACAGAGTGAAATATTTAAGTTCTCTGTTAATTTGGTTTTCTATGAAATAATTAATGGGATAAATTGTACTAATTTTATTATCAATTATTGCTCTTAGTTTTATGAACTGAAGTGCTCTACTGCCCACTGGCCTATCTCAATAAACAAAGCTATACTGCTTCACAAGTGAAGAAACTAGCACTAATGGGACATTTCAAAATTACCTTTCACATGCTGTTTGGCATTAAGTAGCATAACTGTCACATTAAGTGAGATTTTCCCCTTCTCATAAATACATTTTTTGGTTTAATATCCACTTGGGTAGTAATACATAATGTATGACAATATGATGATGTTGATGATAATGATGATAAAGATGATTATGATGATGAAGGTTGTGATGGTGATGACTTGATGATAATGAGGGTGATGATGGTGATGGTGATATAATAATGATGGTGGTGATGATATGTTGATGGTGGTGATAGTGATGATAGTGATGATGAAGATTATGATGATGGTAGTGATGATGATGATGAATATGATAATGGCTTTAGTGATGGTGATGAGGCTGTTGATGATGATGGTGATAGTGATCAAGATTATTATAGTGATATGGAAAATGACAATGATGTAATGATAATGGTGTTGATTATGGTGATGATGAAGATGATGTTGATGGTGGTAGTGATAACGATCATGATGATCATCATCATGATCACAGTGTTAAGATGATGATAATGATGATGATGTGCCATGTTACGTAGACACTCAAAAAATATACCCTCATATTATTTCACAAATGGGAAAAAGCATTCCATGCTCATGGATAGGAAGACTCGATATCTTTAAAATGACCACACTGCTCCAAGCAATTTGTAGATTCCATGCTATTCCTATTAAACTACCATTGACATTCTTCACAGAATTAGAGAAAGCAATTTTAAAATTTATATGGAACCAAAGAAAAGCCCATATAGCCAAGACAATCCTAAGCAAAAAGAACAAAGCTGGACTTTGTTCTTGTACACTACTGGACTTCAAATTTATGCTATTTTTTTTTTTGAAAAATCAGACAAATGGGACCTAATGAAACTCCACAGCTTCTGCACAGCAAAAGAAACAGTCACTAGAGTGGATCGGCAACCAACAGAATGGGAACAAATTTTTGCAGTTTACCCATCTGACAAAGGGCTGATATCCAGAATTTACAAAGAACTCAAATGGATTTACAGGGAAAAAACAAACAAGCCCATTCAAAAGTGGGCAAAGGATATGAACAGACACTTTACAAAAGAAGACATATATGAGGCCAACAATCATATGAAAAAATGCTCATCGTCACTGGTCATCAGAGAGATGCAAACCAAAACCACATTGAGATACCATCTCACGCCAGTTAGAATGGCGATCATTAAAAAATCTGGAGACAACAGATGCTGGAGAGGATGTGGAGAAAAAGGAACACTTTTACACTGTTGGTGGGAGTGTAAATTAGTTCAACCATTGTGGAAGACAGTGTGGTGATTCCTCAAGGCCTTAGAAATAGAAATTCCATTTGACCCAGCAATCCCATTACTGGGTATATATCCAAAAGACTATAAATCGTTCTACTATAAGGACACATGTACACGAATGTTCATTGCAGCACTGTTTACAATAGCAAAGACCTGGAATCAACCCAAATGCCCATTGATAATAGACTGGATTGGAAAAATGTGGCACATATACACCATGGAATATTATGCAGCAATCAGAAATGATGAGTTTGTGTCGTTTGTAGGGACATGGATGAATCTGGAGAACGTCATCCTCAGCAAACTGACACAAGAACAGAAAATGAAACACCGCATATTCTCACTCATAGGCGGGTGATGAAAAATGAGAACACATGGACACAGAAAGGGGAGTACTAAACACTGGGGTCTATTGGGGGGAAAAGGGAAGGGCCAGTGGGATGGGGAGGTGGGGAGGGATAGCCTGGGGAGAAATGCCAAATGTGGGTGAAGGGGAGAAGGAAAGAAAAGCACACTGCCATGTGTGTTCCTACGCAACTGTCTTGCATGCTCTGCTCATGTACCCCAAAACCTAAAATCCAATAAAAAAGAAAAAAAAAAACAAATGTGAATAAATGTCATATTTGATTCATATAAATATTGCATTTTCTTTGACTAGGAGTTTCATAGGCAATATTAGAATTGTCAATATTTGAAGGTTTGGAGTAAACCTACAAATCCATTGTACCAAGTGCCTTTTTGAAAGATAACTTGTTTGAAATTTTTGTGTAATTTAAATGGAAATTGTTTTGTTGAACGATTCTTTCTGTATACGAGCTGTACTTGGTAAATAGCTACTTTTTATTAGACATTTCACACAAGTTTTCAAGGATATTTACAGTAACTTATACAAATCAATCTCTCATGATGTCTCAGTTTTCTGTTTATTTCAGTAGTTGTTTTTCTATTTGCTCTTTCTTAATTTTTGCATTTGTACCTTATTCCTATTTTTAAAATTTAACTGTTTGTCCATATTTTTCATTATTTCCAAGTGCCAGCACTTACTTATGTTGTATAGTGCATGGCTTCACTGTTCTCATCAATTTCTGCTTTAATCCTGATGTAAGAACAGATAAAATTTAGGTTCCAAAACATGAGTGATAAAAGGAGATAAGTGTAATACTAAAGCTTCTGATTAATACCAAAGACATAGTTATGAACAGCTATGCTTTAAATAAGAGGGCCACTAATTTTCATAACACAAATAATTAAGATATCCAAGTAGAAACAGATGTATTCTTACTATCAAAGGGACAAAATAATACAAAAAGAAACAAATAATTGGTTCATTAGTAAGATATCCTTATGGGTGTATACAAAATGCACACTTCAACAATAGGTAATACACTTAATCTGAAGTTACATTTTAAAAAATTATAAAAATTGATGATGACCAAGTAAATCTGTATCAGTTCCAAAGGAATAAAAGTTCTAAAAATACTTGTGCTATTTTTTGTGATATTGAGTGAGTTATTTTGGTTATAACCAATACTTATTTTCTCCCTGAGTTTTTGTTTATATGTTTTATCTATGTGCTTCTAGTCAAGAGACACCTGAGGAAAGAAACATTATTGGTATTACTGTTCTGTGCCAAAGTTTTTCTTTACTTTGTTGGGTACTGTGTGAAGCATCCTCTTTAACTAAAAATTTTTGAGTTTTACTTTGAGTTTTATTTTAATAGTAGTTTACAGTGAATTCTATCTTTTTTTCCTGATTATTTTTCAGTGTGCAATTTTCCTGTACCATAAGGAAAATTGTGTTTTCACTTACGAGGCAGTGGTGAGGGGCTATTTATGGCTTACTAGGTTTTTCAATTCACAGACACCCTCTTGTGTCATATAATTAAGTTTTCCTAGGGCATGGCTTTTTTTGGTTTATTTTATTGTGTCGTGTTCTCTTCTGTTCTGTTTTGTTTTGTTTTACAAAAACAGCACCAATTTTGGCATGCACTTTTGGTTTGTAAGAATATTTTTTACTTCTTGTGTTTTTTTTTTGGTTTGATTCTTTGTGTTCAGTGACAAATCCCACTCTCACCAGGTATTTCTCTCTCCTTCCTCAAAGTGCCCCCTCTACTAAATTATAGTCATTATTGATAATCACTTGCATTTGAATGTGTTAATGTAATTAAACAAAAAAGTCATCATTCACATTAGAAAACAAAAATAATATATATAGTATCTTGAAATAGCTCTTTTGACCATTAGTGGAAGGTTTTCTTTCCCTCCCTCCATGGAAAAAAAATGTTAGCATGGAAGGAAGGATGTTGATTTAATTGTTTAAAGAAATGACTCAGATAGAAATGCTCTCCGACACCAGATCCCTGGGGATCTCTGATGTTTGAGGCTCTTCAGAGGGATTTTGACTTCCATTATGTTTTTTTCCTATGGACACGGCTAGTTGTTAAAAGATTATTGATAGGAACACCAAGGACATCCCTGAGACCAAGGTGATATATTCGAGCTCCTGGAAATACTGTTAGTAGAGTCAAAACAGAAGGTTCTGCAGTTGAAATCTATCCATGTACAAAGGGAACATCTGTTGTATTAGGATGAAGCTGAATTTGGGAGATTAAGAAAGAGGATCAAAGAAATTGCAGTCAGCACAGCTGAGGTGCAAATCTCTAATCTCACTGCAGGTTCCTCTCATCTAGAAGATTTCTTGGTAATTCCTCAAGCATCCTCAACGTTACAATTGTCAAGAAATCTTTTCCTGGGTCCATTTCTAGGCCAGATATAAAAATGGTGAGGATATGTGTCAGTACTGTGTTTTCAGTCTCAGAAACAAAGAGGTAGGAGGCAGGACTCAACTCTAGAGGCAGGGCTTAGACACCAGACCAAATTGAGGAATAAGTAACACAGGGACCCGGTGGAAACAGCTCTCCATAAGACATGTCCACGAGTGTGCCATGTCAGTTGCCATTGCGATAGCAATGCCCAGAGTTACCACTCCTTTTCATGGCAACAACCCAACAACCTGAAAGTTACCACCTTTTTTCTAGAAATTTCTACATAAACTCCTCTTCATTTGCATGGAATTAAAAGTGGGTATAGGGCTGGGTGCAGTGGCTCATGCCTGTAATCCCAGCACTTTGGGAGGCCAAGGTGGGTGAATCACCTGAGGTCAGGAGTTCGAGACCAGCCTGACCAATATGGTGAAACTCCATCTCTTTAAAAAAAAAAGAAAGAAAGAAAAGTGGGTATAAATTTGACTGCAGAACGGCCTCTGAGCTGTTACTGTGGGCATGCTGCCTATGGGGTAGCCCTGGTCTGCAGGGAGCAGTACTTCTGCTGCAGCAGCACCCTGCCACCACAAAAGAATTGCTTTCTACCACCACTGGCTCACCTTTGAATTCTATCCTGGGCAAAGCCAAGAACCTTCTCAGGCTAAGCCCCACATTAGGGGTTTGCCTGCATCAGTTTCCTTTTCCTTTCTTCCTTCCTTCCTTCCTTCCTTCCTTCCTTCCTTCCTTCCTTCCCTACTCTTTCCTTTCTTTCTTTCTTTCTTTCTCTTTCTTTCTTTCTTTCTTTCTTTCTTTCTTTCTTTCTTTCTTTCTTTCTTTCTTTCTTTCTTTCTCTCTCTCTCTCTCTCTCTCTTTCTTTCTTTCTTTCTTTCTTCTTTCTTTATTCTTTTTGTTTTCTTTCTTTATTTTTGAGACAAGATCTGGCTCCGTCACCCAGGCTGGAGTGCAGTGGTATGATCTCAGCTCATTGCAACCTCCACCTTCTGGACCCAAGCAATCCTCACACCTTAACCTCCCAAGTTGCTGAGACTACAGGTGTGCACCACCACACCTGGCTAATTTTTGTATTTTTTGTAGAGAGAGGGTTTCGCCATGTTGCCCAAGCTGGACTTGAATTCCTGAGCTCAAGAGATTTACCCACCTCGGCCTCCCAAAGTGTTGAGATTACAGGCATGAGCCCCTGTGCCCAGCCCATCAGTTTCATTAAAAGCATAAACATACACACTATTTAAATGGCACAGCATTGCTAATTTATATTATTTTGTATTAAAGAATGAAACAAATGACTTAAAGGAAAAACAAACTTGTTAGGGAGTTGAGTATATTTTATATAATGCTGACTTCTATATATTTTTGCCAAATACAGTTTTGCATATGAACAAAAAGGACACATTGCACATTGCCTTCTGTTAGGATGTTTCTACTGTTTCTAACTGTTGGCTTCCTAGACAGAACACACCACATTTTGAGATAAATATAGATGGAAAATGAAAAATGAGAACTGTCACCCTGACATTATCAAATATTTTATCACATTGGTGCTTACATTGCAAATAACTCTACTGAGTTTACATATTAAATGTGTTTTTAATTAGTTAAAGAGAACATTTGTGGTTGGTACAAATCTATTCTCTGAATTCAAGTGTCATTGGTATGACTGAATGGGGAGATCAGCACTCCAAAGAAGTTCGTATTGTATTCATTGGTTACCTTTTAAATAAGAACTTTAGTGATAAGAAATGCATTATGAAGATTGTTTCTGTAAACTTAGGAGACATAGAAAACTGATAGCAAAAACACAGATGAAAATAATATCATATAAGGTATACTTTAAAGATCTATTCCACAATTTATGCTTATATGTAGGTTATGAACAAGAAGGCCGTGATTTTTTGATAAGGCATGGATATCTTTTAAATTTACTTGCTTATTTCTTTTATCTGTTTTAAAATATATGAGTCATGATTATCTTTTATAGATAATTTTCTATAATTGAAAGTAGAGGCTTTCATTTCTCCAGGCTTTCCATTTTGATCTAATAGTTTTTTTAAAAAGTAACTATCAGGAGATGCCATTCTGCATACAATATGTTGAGTTTTTTTACAGCTCAGTTCACAGAAAAATTTACCATGTTTTGTTCATGAAGATCTAACATTAAGTGGAAGGGGTGTGTGTGTCCATGTGTGTGTGCATGTGTGTGTGTGTGTGTGTGTGTATGTGTATAAAAGCAAATATATAATATATACTTTGTTTGAAGGGTACTACTTCGTATGCATTGATTATACTGCTGAGTGGCCAAAATATGAATGGATATTTAAAAAGATTAAGGATCATGGGCAATAATTTTCCTCATATGGTCTATAAACAAATCTCATCCAAGGTTATTGCCATTCAGAATGATTTGCTTTGGCAAAACAAATATGCATAAAGCATTCTGTTCTCAACACAAATATTTGCCTAAAAATACCAATGTATAACACCAACATGCAGAAACCATTTAACTTAATCAATGCTCTTGACACATGGTTTAGGATCTTGTCCTTAATATAATGTGACTTTTTTCTGACTAAAATTATGTACCTGAAAAGAAATAAATATAATTTTATTTTTATTTCTTATTTTCTTTTATTAGTGTATTAGTCAAGTAGAATTTTTTTAAAAGGAGAAGTACAATTAGGCATTAAAGAAAAACAATATAGACAGGTAAATAATAAGCCATACATATATAATGAATATTAGCAATTTTATCACAGAAATACTTTAGTCATTTTGTTTTATTATTCACAGAAAAGCAAGTCTTCATGCTGTACAAACACAACACACAAAGAGTTGTATATGAAGATATAGGGCTCATTTACAAATACGAATCTCTCTCTCTCTCTCTTTTACATAATAGCTAATTTATTATAATGTAATTCACACCTTAATCCCATACATCTACTAAGCTGTTACCGAGTCATGAAGATGACTGAGACTGACAACATCTCGGGCTCTGTCTAAGAGACAGATTACCACTCAGAAAATCTGGCTGTGCTCCTGGTCACCTTGGCTTCAGGGGAAACCTCAGGCCTGCTGGAGGTCCAGGGTTACTGCCTACTGTGACTTCCTCCCTGATGAGGAAACATGATGTGAGGACTCTGATGCTTTATGTTGGGGACACTGCCCATTTGTCACAAGCAGGGACTCCCCCATTGGGCTTCCACTTGGGGTGTGTGCGTACATGTGATTATCCTCCTAATGATGTTTGTTAGAGAAGGTACAGCCTTGTACAGATGGAAGGTGGTGAAAAAGGGACAAATTGGCAATTCGGGGCTGATGGTCTGAGACAGAATGGTAGATATGGCTGTCTGAATTACAATGGTGAAAGTCTTGCTTTAATTGTGACCATGGTTTCGGAGGAGGAGAAGTTTGGACAAGGTGCAGGGAGCGGGTGGTTTGTTTCTCCTGGGGCTGAGGCCAACAGATAGAGGATGGAACAGCACTTAGTATACAACATCTTGGTCTATATTCAGGATGGCTTCTTCACTCATGTGCCTTGCTGACTGACTGGACTAAGTCAACTTAAACCAGGGCTCAGTTGGGATGGTTGACCAGACCACCAACACATGGCTTCACCATGGGGCTTGGAGTTCTCAGGGAATGAAGGTTGGGGGCTGCATGCCAAAAGAAAGCACCGTGAAAACATGTGGCTCAAGGAAGTAAAATTGCATTTGTAAGATTTAAAACATTTCGTCAATCTATGGTGATTTATCTCTGTTGCTTATTCAAATGGATGACGCCATAATAATAGTTTATTTATCAAAGCTTCTCCTTTCTGAGTTCTTACATCTGCCTCTTGCTTTGCTGGATTTTCTTAAGTAAATTTTACTGTAAATAAAAACAGGACTTACTATGGCCACAAAGCATCATTTCTGACCTACTCAGTTAGTGCAGGCAAGCCACAGTTCATTCCTGATTGAAGGGGGCCAATTTAGACTCTGAACTTTTAAATAAATAATTAATTAACTTTTAATTGACAAAAATTCTATATATTCATGTTGTACAACATGATGTTTTGAAATATGTATCTATTGCAGAATGGCTAAATAAGCTAATTAACATATGTATCACCCCATACACTTATTTTTTTTGTGGTGAGAAGACTTCAAATCTACTGTTTTTAATGGTTTTCAAGTACACACTCCATTGTTATTAATTATAGATACCACAATGTACAAGAGAGCTCTTAAAATTTTCTTAATTTCTGACGTGATGAATGTCAAAGAATTTGCAGCCTCTTTGGAAAACTGTCGGGTATAGACACACTCACTGGAGCACCCGTTAATGGTTTATACCATAGGAGATGAAAGAGAACATCAGCATTGCTGCAAAAGACAATACATATATATTTCCAGACTTCACAGAACTGCTCATGAACTTCAAGAGCTCAACAGAGAGGATTGTGCAGGTACAACTGCTGCCAGATTGAAGATCTGAGTGATCACTCTAGGATAGTCCACATAAGATTTACTGTTATCTAGTCCCTAGGAATGCCGAGTATTTTGGAGATTCTAACTGAGAAGGCAGATGACAAATAAACACTATGAGCTGGGAAATGTTTATTTTCAAGAGGAAAGAAAATGAGAATTTTCACTGGTTCATTCAGTACAAATGGCCATTGTTTGCACTGAGGATACATAGTTTGGAAAAATACATCTGTGGACATCACTTTTCAAAGTTGTACTTTTTTTGAATAATGTGTATCTCTGGGACAACATGGTGGTAAACAAGAGGCTTAAGTTTCTAAGCTTTCAGAACGAACGTGTTACATTTATATTACAATACCCTGATGTAGGTTTCTAGATGTTGAAAGGTTTTAGTTGCAGCTATGGGTGAATAGGGCATTCCGTACTTTAGCTGTGTTTCTGGTACTGCCCTAATATTTAAATAGGGTTTCCACACAGCACTGTTTTTATTTTATTTCTTCTGCAAGAAAATCAATTGTGAAAGTAATGAAAAGTTCTAAGTTTTTACTTCCAAGCTGAAATGACATCAACACTATGATGACTTACCTGTAGTAAACTAGTTTTTCTGACATATTTGAATTCTGTAGACATTTTCCATGAAAATACATTTTACTTGAGGAAGATACTATTTAGAGGAAAAAAATCATTAAAATGTATCTGAGTTTTTGTATAACAATTAAAGTCAAAACCCTTTTACATATAGGATATGTTACCTTTTTGCCTTTAAATTGTATTATGTTTATTTTTCCTGCATCTGTGCTTCCTGTTGTTCTTCATATATTCCCTGCAGGTTTGATTCTTTCTACCTGCTCTTTACCAGCCTCATTTCTATGATTGCTTCTTTACTGGGTTTTGTCAGCTTATGACCCACATTCTGCTGTTAGCTCATCATTGCTTTTTTCAGTTATTGTATTTTGACGTTGTTTTCTTTTTTTATAGAACCTTTAAGACTGCTTTAAAAAGTCACGTATACAATTTATGGTTTTTAAGTACCTTTAGAAAAGAATTCTGTATAAATCGAGATCCTTGTGAACAAGACAAGGAGTTACACCCATCTGTACACTTTCTTTAGACTTTAGGATATTAAGTCCTCTTTGCTGTTTATAATTTCTCTTCTCTCTCTTTTCATTGTGGCCTATTACTACTATAATTACTCTAAGATTCCTGAAGTTATCCAGTATGGTCAGAATTCACAAACCCCTTGATATGGTTTGGATGTGTCTCACCCAAATCCCATCTTTAACTGTAGCTCCCATAATCCCCACATGTCATGTGAGGGACCTGGTGGGAAACAATTGAATCACAGGGTGGCTACCTCCATGCTGTTCTCATGATAGGGATTTCCCACTAGATCTGATGGTTTTATAAGGGGCTTTTTCTGCACTTTTCCTTGCATCCTACCATGTGAGGAAGGATGTGTTTGCTTCTCCTTCCATCTCCTGACATGCCGAACTGTGAGTCAATTAAATCTCTTTCCTTTATAAATTACCCAGTCTTGGGTATGTCTTTATTAGCAGCATGAGAACAAACTAATAAATCCTTCATTATGAAATTCTTGGAAGTTATGTTTCAAAGGCCAAAATTTAACTGGATATTTTGACAATTTGCTGGCCATCTTGGTGGTCAACATTTATTCAGTGTGAATTAGGGGTAGAATAGTTCATAAGAAACAAGATCATTTGCAGGATTGGTCTAGCTTTTACTTAAGTGATTGAATTTCACTTTAAAAAATTTTTGTAAAAGACCTAGTCTTGCTCTGTCACCCAGGCTGAAATGCAATGGTACCATCATAGCTCACTGCAGTCTTGAAATGCTAGGCACAAGTGATCCTCCCACCTCAGCCTCCTGAGTACCTGGGACTACAGGTGCATCACCATGCTCAGATAATTTTTCATTTTTAATAGAGACAGGGTCTCACTGTGTTGCCCAGGCTGATCTTGAATGCCTGGCCTTAAGGGATCCTCCTTGGCATCTCAAAATTTGGGATGACAGGAATGACAGGTGTGAGTCACCGCACCTACCTGTATTTCACTTTTATGGGAAATATCTGGGTACATTTTCCATGCCCAATACTCCAAAGTTTGGTGTGGTTTACCAACTCAGGCACAATAATAATGTGAAGTTCCTCTGTTTCAGTTTCTTGGTTCAGAATTGTAATCATAATGCACAGTTTTATCCCAGATAAAAGGCACAGCTTATTAATATCCATCAACATTAAATAAAATGTGAGTGCTTATACCAGACTAAGTCCTCTTCCAAGCAGGAAGGCTCAAGTGAGAAATTTGACACATTCAGTGTTTTTTCTCAAGAATTCTAATCATGTGCTGGAAAAAAAAATAACCATTTGATTACAGTACTAATATATTTTTATGGATGATGCATGAAAGGACACTAACTCAGAGAAAAAGTGTAAGGAGATATTTGTGAAAGAGATTCCATCTGACCTGACTCCATGAGGATGACAAGGCATTAACCAGGGAAGTGGACTGATGGTTTATCATTCAAAGAGGGAGCGATGTGCTCTTTGGCACAAGAATTTGAGACAGCAGATCTCATTAGCACAGACAGTGATAACTCAGGGGAACCCAGCACAAACCAGGGCATGCCATAAGCATATGCACACAGTGAGCAGAGGCAAGACAGTCACCACAGCCATATGTCTTGCAAAGAGATTAAGACTATATCTAGAATATTTAAAAGTGATTGGAAATGATAAGGCAAGAGTATGGGTTGGAGCATGGAAGGAAACAATTTGTGACTTTGCCAAGAGATGTTTCATTGTGAGACAGGTGAAGACGTGTGTTTTTTAGAGGGCTAAGGATTGAATGACCCCCAAGGAAGTTGAGACAGGAGATGTTTCAACTCAGAAAGATGAGCTGTTAAGGAAAATAAGGAGAATGATCAAATGTAAGCTTTATGTTAGAAAAAGGTATATTGTTGATGGTGTACTATTTTGTCTTTTTTAAGTTGTGAGAGGCCTGAAAGTATACATGATTTAAGGGAAAAAAAATTGAGGGAAAATTGGTGGAGTGAGGTCTCTGAGAATTTGGAAAGATGATAGAACCTAGATGACAGAGAGTAATTCTGAAATTACAGATAAAGGTAATTTAAAAGTAGATACACTGTTAAAAATTAAAATAGAACTGAAAAATGGACTTGGCCATTAGAACTCAAATACTGGTTTTGAAGGATTAGCAGAAGTGAAATGTTGACATCTTGCCCTGTGTACAAGGGTCAAACTGTCAGATAAAATTTGTAGAAAGAAGGTCATTCTTTTCTAATTTGATCAATAGTCTGAAAGCAATGGTGATGAGAGTTGACAGTTTTAAATCTTAGGATATAACTTATTCAGACATCAATCTGTATTTTGAAATATATGAGTGTTTGAGAAAATAAGAATAAAAAAAATTAAGAACCAAAGCATTACAAGTGAATTGGGTTAAAGATTAGGTAGATAGATAATAGAGAGAAAGAAAACGAGAGAGAGAGAGAGAGAGAGAGAGATACATGATGGATGGATGGAGAGATAGGATGATAGAGAGACAGATGGTAGATAATAGATGAAAGATGTCAGATAGATAACTAGGATGATAAAAAGATAATAGAAGATATATAGAGTGATAAGTGATAGAGATAGATGATAGATATTGGATAAATCATAGAGGCATAGATAGATAATAGATGAATTAATAATAGATGTTAGAGAAAGAGAGATGTGAAATAAAAATGTTTTTAAAATCTGCAAAAATTAAGAAGATTGAAAGATCTACCATACCTTCTTGATTGGAAGAATCCAATCTAGAGATTGCCAATTAATATGTCATTTATTGCTGGTTGGAACAGACTGAAAGTATGCATACATGTTTAAATTAATTTACCATACAACCCGGTAATTCTTTTTCTTGATACTTACTCAAGAAAAATGAAAACATAAAGGCCCACAAATATTTATTCAAGTTCACCCAAATCAGCTTAAACTGAAAAGAATGGAGATGTCCAACAAAATATGAATAGATTAAAAATGCAGTGTATACTTGCAACCAGATTAGTACTTATCTTTAGAGAAGAACAACACATTAATCTATGCAGAGGCATAAAAGCCTCAAAACAGTATATTGAGCTAAGGAAGATGAACACACAGGAACATTTTGTATTATTCCATATATCTGATATCCTGGAAAGGGAAAGGGTTATCTAATTTGTATTGGCCAAAAACAGATCACTGGTTACCAGCAGCCCCAGGCATGGATGGGGTTTGACTGGAAAAGGGAATGAGGGAATGTTTTGAAATTATAGAAATGTTCTGCATTTTTATTACAATGAGCATGTAGTTATGCTAACATAAACATCTTTCCACACTCATTAAACAATACATTTTAAATGGTTGCAGTTGACTGTATATATTATGCCTCAGTAAATTAGATAAAAAATATTAATGACCTAAACACCTTATTATATGGATCCAATAAACAGATTAGATAAAAACTAAAATACAACAACATGCTAATTACAAGAAATGTATATTAATGATAAGAATCCATTAGGTTCTAAATAAGTCAACTGGCAAGATACACTATGTAAACACTAGTACTAAGAAATCTGAGGAAGCTGCATTAAAATCTGATAATATACACTTCAAATAAGAAATAGGAAACCCCAAATATAAAATAGGACATTCTCTAATGAGAAAGAAGCCAATGCAGCAAGAAAGTATGCAAATATGAAACATGTATGAACACAATACTAGAGATCAAAATACACAGAGCACAATTCTAACAGGACTAGAGCTGAAAGTAGGCAAACCCAAAATTACAGGATCCAGTTGTAGTCCTCCTTTTTTTTTTTTGGTATATATTTTATTGCATTTTAGGTTCTGGGGTACATATACAGCATTGTTGTATAGGTACATACATGGCAATGTAGTTTGCTGCCTCCATCCCCATCACCTATAGCTGGCATTTCTCCCCATGTACTGGGAGTATATCCAAAGGATTATGAATCATTCTGTTATAAGGACCCAGTAGTCCTCCTTTCTTAGTAATTGATATAACAAATATAACATCAGTAAGGGTAGAGATGTCTTAAGTAATCTTATCAAAAAATTTGAAATAGTTGACATCTATAGAAAATTAGTCCCAAATTGTAGAATGTATCTTATTATCAACTACACATGAAGCATCCACAAAGATAGATTATATTCTGGGCCACAAAATAAATGATGACACATTTTAAAAGTTCAAAACCTTATCAAGTATATTTGTTGATCAATTAAGTTAAACACCAATAAAAATAACTATTTAGAAAATTTTTGAGCAAGGGTCATCGATAAAAGCTCAAAAAGCTTTCTTTCAACATTCAACTTATTAAAAGGTGTGGGATGCAGCTAAAGCAGTATCTTGAGGGATATTTACAGCTTTACAGACTTTTTGATTCTTTTAAAGATTAAAATCAAGGTTCTTTCTGTTTTTAGAAGCCAGTAAAAGAATGAGCAAATTAAGCCTAACATAATATCAAGGAAAGAAATAATGAATATATGAACAGAAATCACTGAAAGAAATCCATGAAGAATATATACATATGTTTACAAAGTGATTTCTAAATTGCTTTATATTTTCCTTTGACTAAAGCCTAAGGCCTAGAAAGTTAATTTTTAATTTTAGCAGAAGTAAAGAGATACTAAAAAATTATGGGAAAAGGCAAAAGCTTCAGAGTGGAAAAGTCAGGATGAAGATTTAGAAGATAACATGGAAAAATAGATGTAGACATGACCTTTCTCAGCAACCCACATCATTGGTAATATTCCTGAAAAATCAACAGGAAGACACTTTTTGTATAAATTTGTGGGGCGCAAGTGCAATTTTGTTACATACTTAGATTACTGTAGTGGTCAAGTCAGGGCTCTAGCTTACCCATTGCCCAAATAACATACATTGTGGCCATTAACTAATTTCACATCATTCTGTCTCTTCCCACCCTCTCACCCTTCCCAGTTTCCAATGTCTATCATTCCAGTCTCTCTGTCCATGTGTAGACATTATTTAGCTCCCACTGATAACTGAGAATATATGGTATTTGACTTTCTGTTTCTGCATTATTTCACTTAACATAATGACCTGCAATTCCATCCATGTTGCTGCAAGAGACACGATTTCATTGTGTTTTTATGGCTGAATGGTATTCCATTTTGTATATGCACAATTTCTTCATGCAATCATCTATTGATAGGCACAGGTTGTATTCTGTATCTTTGCTGTTGTGAATAGTGCTGAGATATACAACTGCAGGCATCTTTTTGATAAATCGATTTATTTTCTTTTGGAAGTGGACTTGCTGGATTGCATAGTGGGAGGGGACTTTTGTATCAAGACTTTCCTGCACCATATCTGCTTGCTTGTTCATGTGCACACTCAGAAAACAGAAGCATCAAAACCTTTCAGAAATCATGAGGAGAGTATGACGATTGCATGCAGTCATTCTGCAAATGCTGACTGGGCACTTTGATAGGCACTGGGAAAAGTGCTGAGAAAGCTTAGAAGCCCCTTCTGTGGACTTTCCATTTGCATAGGAAAAGGTAAACAAACAGGTAAATAATAAAATGACACCTATGTCAGGTGTCAGCCAATGCACTGTGAAAAATAAAGAGAACAGTGCTGAGAAAGAGATGATGACATCCATGGAGGAAGTCTTAATTGAGGGAAGATTATTCCAGGCAGAGAAAAGAAGAGCAACAAACACCCAGGATGAATATGTCTCTCTCCTGTATGGATGCAGCAGCCTGAGTTGTGTGCTGCAAGTGGAAGGGGTAGAATGGATGGTGGGAACAGATCTGGTCAGGGAGGGTGGAAAGACCGGGTCTGGTGTGGCCTTATAAGATTCACACGGACTTTAGCATCTCCTGTGACTGAGACAGAAGGCAACGGAGAATCATGAGCCTATATGTGCTTTAAAAAAATTACTGCTTTGCTTAGAAGGATTCGTAAGGCAACAGCGATAAAAGAGGTCAGTTAGGAAGGCATTCTGGTCATTCAAATGCTAGACCACCTAGGCTGAAACAACGTGAATGGGGAGACAGAGCTGGTAGCAGTTGATGATGGATGAGGGTGGAGGGGAGGGACAGAGGAGTGAAGGGTGATGTTAGACATGAGGGAGCCAATCAGATCTCCAGAGAGAAGACAGACAGAGGGGGGAATAAGCCCCTGGGAACACTTCTGAATTTATAGTGATGATGAACATCGCAAAATATGTGTATCTTCAGTGGTCATGGTGAATGGTGTGTTTGGAATATGTGTGTGCAGCAAACAATTTAAAATAGAAATGCTTTGGAAACTATTGCACAGTCCCAAAAAGATAGATGTGATTGTCTTTCATTTTTGCCTGTGCCAAAAATGTTGCATTAATACTTTATGCAGCACTCAGGGAGAATTACATTTAGTATATTTTAAACAAAATATTGAGAGCCAAAACTGAAATATTTATTTTAAAATTAACAATGGACTTTTTTTTCTTCCTACTTTTTATAAAATAAATGAGTGTTTTCAACCAACAGCTGTCTCCTGTGAAACTACTGTATTAGCTATTTACTCTCTCCCTCTCATTAAAACTGTATTATAAATGAAAAGATAACATAGCATTTAAACTGGACTTGCAATTTTGACTTATTTATCTTTTCCATATTCATCTCTAGTCTACAAATGCTAAAACCGCAATTTTACAAGGAAAATTGAACATAGTTTCTACTTCCTGAATATTAAAATTTAAAATATGGATGAGTGGTTAAGTTCATTGGAATTTCAATGTAATACCCTTCTTTTTCCCAGTCAGTACATGAAAATGCATTTAAAGTTACACTTTTTAAAAACAGATAAAGAAATAAAGTTATGCCTTTGAATTCTGTCCCTTGTAGTCACCACTAAACATTCCTGAAAGGGAAGAAAAATAAATGGCTCATTGTTTAACTACTTGTTACAGGGAACTGTATACAGAAAATTTTTATACTTTCATGGAGTTTCACTGAAAATATATATATTTTTGAACTTATACAGAGCATTTAAAAGTACTTTATACAATGAAGATAGTCATCAAAAATGCAACTTTCATTAGAATGAAAAGAAATAGTATAAAAATGCCCATTTTTGACTTCTCAAAGAAAGAAGATTTGAAAACTATTTGAATTACAATAAAATTTATTATCTTTTTTTAGTAAGAATAAGCCCAAAAAGCATTTGGTGTGTTTTTAAGAAATTCTGAAAAGGTGGAGGCAGATGTATTGAATAAAGTTTGGGGAGTGAACTCATTTGAATAGAACTTCTTGTCTCAGGAGTGAGATTTTAAATAGCTACTTCATACTGTGTTTTCTCTGGTGTCGGCAGTTGAGAGATGTGAGACTTAAACATTATTTCATTAAAGATTTTTCATATTCAATGTAATCTATACATTGCAGTGAAAACTTGGAATATTTTGAAGGGGTGTCATATTCTCTACTGAGTTTGGTTTAAATCCTATAGTCTGTCCCCAGAGATATGGACATAATTATGACAAGATAGAGTGCTATTTTTCTGTATATATACATGCATGGATGACAATGTTGAAAGAGTTCTTTGATTGTATGGGAGTTGAATGCAAAGGCCTCCTGACCCAAAGCAAAACACAGTTGCTTGTTCCTAATGTTCAACACAAAATTTCAGTCTCAGGGATTTTAAAGTCCTGCTTTTTTCAAATCAGCTTGCTCTGGTCTTGTTTTCAAAGGGAGTTTCAATCCATGCATCCACATCCTGTTGTTTGCAGAAGTTTGCTGTAGAGTTAGCATGCATGTGCTTAAGTTAGACCTAACATCATTGTACTCTTACCAGAATCAGAGTGACAAAATACACTGAAATGTACATTTATGGGGTAAATGATCTATTTCCCATCGAAATTTAGAGACTCTTTATAGGTTTCATGGGAGAGAAATTATCTTATGGCTTTGAAGCCATCAACCTCATCTAAGCCAACATATTGTTACCAGGATAATTTGTCACACATACAACTGGTCACTCTGTCCTTACTTCTCCATAATCTAGTATTTCTATGCCAACTTTATAATCCACATGGCCTGGACAGAGAAATAACAAAGGAAAGTTCATAGTGTATTTAAAAAAAAGAAACAAACGAAGTGAGATGAGGTCATGCCACTGCACTCCAGCCTGGGTGACAGAGTAGTGTAAGACCCTGTCTCAAAAAAAAAAAAAAAAATGTGGAGACAACAGATCTGGTGGTATGATACTTGGCTTCCTAGAAGTTCTGGGATGTAATAACTTCCTAGTAGCTCCTTCCATCTTTATTGCATGTTATCAGTAGAGTAAAAATAAAGCAAAAAGAAAAAAATACATGTCAGTTTCCTTGTGGCTCAATAGTTGTTTTACACACACGTAGACAAAATTTCCCTGAGTAGAACCTGAGGGGAGGTAAATCAAAAATAAAATTATAAGCCCCTCCCTAACCAGCTAAATGGACCCTCCTCTCAGACAAAGGCATTCCACAGTAAATCTGAAACACTAGTTCAGGCCATGAAGGGAATGAGTGGTCCCACAGGCCTCCTTTTCTTTACTCCCTTTCAAATTCAGGCACAGTTGACCAGCATTTATTTTAAAATAGAGACCTTAAGACTAAAAGAACAGACGTTGATGAGTCTCTGATAGGACTCTGATAAATCTCTGATAACACTCTGATAACTCTGATAAGAAACATTTACAATTCATTCTCTCTGAAACCTGCTACCAGGAGGCTTCATCTTCGTGATAAAACCTTAGTCTCCACAGCCCCTTATTTTGACCGAGACACTCCTTTCTATTGATTCCAGGTCTTTAGAGAAATACTTTCAACTAATTGCCAATCAGAAAATCTTTGAATCCACCCATCACCTAGAAACCACTGCCCTTCAAGTTGTCCTCCCCTTCTGGACCAAACTAATGCACCTCTTACTTGTATTGATTAATGTCTCATATCTCCTTAAAACGTATAAAGCCAAGCTATGCCCTGTCCACCTTGGGCACATGTTCTCAGGATCCTCTGAGGCTGTGCCTTGGGCATGTCCTTAACCTTGGCAAAATAAACCTATAAATTGATTGAGACATGTCTCAGATATTTTTTCATTTGTAGTAGCTAAGAGGGGTAACCACGGAACTGAAGGGATTTTTAATCCATGACAGGGAGCTATATGTAAAATAGATGGAGATGAAAAAAGGCAGGGAAATGGGGCTTCTAGCTTGGGAAGCTTAGGCTGTAACCTCCACCTCCAAATCATCTGAATCCAATTTTGCTAAGATGCACCTCTCTAAAATTGAAATTAAAATCCCTGTCAATGGACTTTGCCAAAATCAACTGAAAAAAAATGGTATGACTGAATTTACTCTAAATAAACAAGAGTAGATGTTCTCTTCTTGATACCAATATAGCAAATAAATTCATTTCAGAAAACATTTAAAAGTGTGCATTTATTCTCCCCCTGAACATGTGGCTTGAAAAATTCTCCATTAAAGTGGAGATTTGTGAAGACTGGGTAATTTCTGTATCCTTCTCTGTTTTCCCTGTGTCTTTCTGGGTATCCTGTTGTATACCCAGAAACAATGCATCAAACTTGGTAATACCTTTCTGACCCAACCTTCTAGGCCAGGAAGCAGGAGTGAGCATTGTTGAGTGAGTTGCTAAGAGGGTTCTTCATATATTTTTTTTCTAATGAGAATCTTTTATTATACAGGCATAATACATACAAGTTGTTGGGGGAACACTTACAGGCATGGAGTTCAATTCCAAATCTCCATTTCACCAACCCCCGCCCCCAACAATACTGCATACTCACCTTATGGTTCAGCCCAACAGGAAAGAAACAAAGAGTTCATGCTGTCTGAAGAGACAGCTTCAATTGAATAGAATCTCTCAAGCCAGTAACAGAGCCCAGCATCCTCTGAATTCTTAATACCCTTGGTAATTGTGAATAAAACCTTAAGATGTGTTATAGATTACCCCATCAAAATTTAAACTTATTATTAAAATCGAATTCCATTTCTTAAAAGGTTGTAAGAACTGCACCAATATTTAGAGAGCCTACTGAATTCTGCGTAAATAAATTCTGTGTACTCAATGTATTGTTTCTCAAAATGCACAGCCTCCATCAGGATTTGGGGAGGACTGGTAGAAACAAATTGCTTCATGCCTATCCTTTTCAAGTTTAGGTGAAACATCTGAAATAAATACGTGAATAAAACTTCAGTGCTTAGGCCGGGCACGGTAGCTCACGCCTATAATCCCAGCACTTTGGGAGGCCGAGGCAGGTGGGCACGAGGTCAAGAGATCGAGACCATCCTGGTTAACAAGGTGAAACTCCGTCTCTACTAAAAATACAAAACAATTAGCTGGGCATGGTGGTGCGCGCCTGTAGTCCCAGTTACTCGGGAGGCTGAGGCAGGAGAATTGCTTGAACCCAGGAAGCGGAGGTTGTGGCGAGCCGAGATCGTGCCATTGCACTCCAGTCTGGGTAACAACAGTGAAACTCTGTCTCAGGAAAAAAAAAAAAAACTTCAGTGCCTTAAACAAACATATTGCTTCAAAGAGTCTTTCATTTAAAGAGTTAACTTTCCAAGTTTATTTTTAAGAAAATAAAAGAATAGCTCACGCTTATAATCTCAGTGGTTTGGGAGGTCAAAGCAGCCCTATCACCTGAGGTCAGAAGTTCGAGACCAGCCTGACAAACATGGTGAAACACTGCCTCTACTAAAATACAAAAAGATTAGACAGACGTGTTGATACCTACTTGTAATCTCAGCCACTCGAGAGCCTGAGGCACAAGAATTGTTTGAACCCGGGAGGCGGAGACTGCAGCGAGTAGAGGTCAAGCCACTTCCCTCCAGCATAGGGGACAAAGACTCTGTCACAAAAAAAAAAAAAGGAAAGAAAGAAAAGAAAAGAAAATCATCAGCAGGCTTCATTTCTACAAGTTTCTTA
The DNA here is from genome assembly GCF_049354715.1 of Callithrix jacchus. Lineage (NCBI taxonomy): Eukaryota > Metazoa > Chordata > Mammalia > Primates > Cebidae > Callithrix > Callithrix jacchus. The sequence continues at coordinate 5,206,485 of NC_133524.1, forward strand.
AAACCAGAAGTTCCTCTTTGAACATGGGGTTTAAAGTGTGTCATATATCACTTAATTGAACCTTGGCCTTCTACTAGAAGATTTGATTTCTGAAGATGGTAGATAAAAAGAAAAATACTTTTTTAAAGATAAGTATTTAGTAGATACAAAAAACCCCAGCCATTACCTAAAAAAAAAAAAAAACCCAGCCATTTACCATCTAAGCGTGTGGGTTTTTTCCTAACCCAGAAATTTATTTAAAAGAGACTTTTTGGCCAGGCATGGTTGTTCACGCTTATAATCCCAGCACTTTGGGAGGCCTCAGCAGGCAGATCATCTGAGGTTGGAAGTTCAAGACCAGCCTAACCAACATGGAGAAACCCCGTCTCTACTAAAAATATAAAATTAGCCAGGCATGGTGGTGTATGCCTGTAATCCCAGCTACTCAGGAGGCTGAGATAGGAGAATCGCTTAAACCTGGGAGGCAGAGGTTGCCGTGAGCCACTGCACTCCAGCCTGGTGACAGGGGGAGACTCCATCTCAAAAAAAAAGACAGACTTCTTTTGTTTTGTTTTGAGACAGCATCTTGTTCTGTCATTCAGGCTGGTGTAAAGTGGTGCAATCATAGCTCACTGAAACTTCCACTTCCTAGGCTCAAGGGATCCTCCCACTTCATCCTCCCTAGTAACTGGGACCACAGGTGTGCACCACCACATCCCGGTCATTTTTGTATTTTTTTGTAGAGATGGAGTTTCACCATGTTGCTCAGGATGGTCTTGAACTCCTGGGCTCAAGTGATCTGCCTGCCAAAAGAGACTTTTTAAAAAAGTCTTTAAAAGATTCTAACTCAACCTGGAGACCTGTCCTTCAAGCCTTCTCTTCCTTTCAGATCTTCTTTTCTATGATTCAGAGATGATGTCCAGATTTTCATAAATCCCTGTGATGATTAATTTTATATGTCAACTTGACTGCACCACCAGGTGCCCAGATGCTTGGTTAAACATTGTTCTGGGTATATCTGTAGGGGTGTCCTGAATGAGATTAGCATTTGAATCTATAGACTAAGTCAGGTTGATGGTTCTCTCCAATGTGGATGGACATCTTCCAACCCCTCAGAGGCCTGAATACAAAAATAAATCAATAAGTAAATAAAATAGGCTAAGAAAGAATTCTCTCTGTGCTGGACTGCATTCAATCTGGAACACTAGTCTTCTGTCTTTTAATCTGGACTTGAAGTGGAACTTACACTATAGGCTCTCCTGGGTCTGAATTTCTGAGCCCTCATCATAGTGTGAGTCAATTCTTTGTAATAAATGTTGTTATATGACTATATATACACACTCATATATATCCTTTTTGTATAAATACATTTACTTAATTAAAAATATGTAAAAATATATATGCATATGTGTGTATGTATATTTTATGTATATAAGCATATATGCCTGTATATGTACATAGATATATATGTATATATGAGTTTATATATAAATATTTTTATATATGCATGTGTATATATATCTTTCTATAATGTCTGTGCATATATATGTATATATAAACATGAAACACCTGGGCATGATTGACACATAAGATTAATCATCAGAAAGATTTATGGAGATCCAGACATTTTTATCACCAATAAATATATACATGTATTTACATATACACATATAAAGACATTAAGTTATGTGAATACAGGATATATATGTATATACATACATACATATATAAGTAAATTTATTTATATAAATAGGATATATATATGCATGACAGAATAAATAGGGTGTGTACACACATCCTATACACACACGCATGCTATTCATTCTGTTTCTCTGGAGAAACATGACAGATATAACCTTCTGGAGCAAATATTAAAATTTAAGTCTTTTTTTTAGGAGATTCTTGCTCTGTCGCCCAGGCTGGAGTTCAGTGGCAGGATCTCTGCTCACTGCAACCTTCATCCCCTAGATTCAAGGGATTCTCCTGTCCAGCTCCCCTGAGCAGCTGGAGTTACAGGCATGGGTCACCACACCGGGCTAATTTTTGTGTTTTTGATAGAGATGGGGTTTTGCCAAGTTGGCTAGGCTGGTCTCGAACTTCTGACTGCAAACGATTCACTGGCCTGGGCCTCGCAAAATGCTGGGATTACAGGCATGAGCCACCGTGCCCAGCCCAAAATTTAAAGATTTTTAAAGTTAGCAAAAATGGTCATGTGGCTTGACAAATATGTATTTGCTATATTTGATTATTTTACTCTCTCCTGAATCAGGCATTTTGTTATGCTATTTATTTGTTTCAATTACTGCCCCCTACTTAAACAAAACAGACTCTTCACCACATATTCCTTTCCAAAGATGCCACATTTTTCTGTTATTTTCTTGAAAAATTCTTCAAGAAAATTGTGTAGACTCATGTCCTCCTGTTTGTTTGCAATAGTCCAGACTTGGAAATGCCTATCCACCAATATTGAAGAGTATTTAAACAGTGATACATCATACACTACTACTCAATGATAAATGGGAATGAATGCTGCAGACCGCAACATAGCGAAATCTCAAAATTATTATGCTGAGCAAAAAACGTCCAAGAAAGAAAACTACACATTCACTAAGATTTTATTTTTGTAAAATCCCACAGAAAGAAAACTACACATTCACTAAGATTCCATTTTTGTAAAATCCCACAGATTACCAGTGTATCTATAGTGTCAAAAAATGGACAGGCCAGCTCCTGGGATAGGAAAGCAGGGTTAGTTGGAATGAAAGGATACATTGGAAACGGATGCACATGTTCAATGTGCTGAATGGGAGAAAGGCCTCACAGTCAACTACATGTGTCAAAGCTTATCATTAGTCACCTTTGAATACGTAAAAATTTTTGTACATTGTTTATACTTCAGTTAAGATTTTAAAAATTTATCTTTCAGTTCAGTTATAGACTTGTATTCGATTATAGAGGTTCAGTTCAATTTCCATTTCATCTGCTTTTTTATAATTAACATGATATCCTCAGTGAGGGCTGGTGTATACCTGATAGCAAATTGTCTGCTTGGGTATTATTTTGAGCATGATTGCCCATGGTTTCTCTAGTCTAGGTTGGCTACAAGATGGACGGTTTAAGAGGATGGCTAGAAAGAATGTGAATCAGTATCAGAAAATAGAAGCAAGGCAGAACTCTCACAAATTGAATTGAGATTACAATCAAATCTTACATATGTGATTGCATATACATAGCAAAATTAAATTATAGATGTGGACTTGGAGTGATTCTTAACTAGAGTAGGAGGTAAGAATTTGCTCTTGTTGAAATGTTGAACTTCATTAAAATTGAAAAGTTATGTTGTGCAAAATATACTGTTAGTAGAATGACAAAATAAGTCATAGACAGGAAGAAATCATTTTTGAAACACGTATCTGATAAAGACTTGTATCCAAAATATACAAAAAAACACTTAAAGTTCAAGGATAAGAAATTTTAAAACAACCTGATTAAAAAGTCAGCCAAAGGTCTGAACAGATATCTCACCAAAGAAGGTATGCGCAGGTTCCATAAACATATTAAAAGAGGCTCAACATTATATGCATTTAAGGAATCAAAAATTAAAACAATGAGAGACTACTACACACTTATTAGAGGAGCTAAAATCCAAATACTGAAAACACTAAATGATGACAAGGATGTGGAACAACAGGAATTCTCATTCATTGCTGGTGGTAAGGCAAAATGGTACAGCCACTTTGGAAGGCAATTTGATGATTTCTTACAGAACTACCCATATTCATTCAACAGTATCAATAATTCCTTTAATCTTACCGTAGGATCCAGCAATTGTGCACCTTGATGTTTACCCAAATGAGTTGAAACCTTGCATCCACAAAGAAACATCCGCAGTTGGTTATTTATAGCAGCTTCACTCATAATTGATCAAACTTGGAAACAAACAAGATGTCCTTCATTGGGTCAATGAGTCAGCACACAGTGGGCATCAGAGGATGGAATACTATTCAAGAATAGAAAAAAAATGAGCTCTAAAGCTACAAAAAAATCATGAAGGAATCGTAAGTGCGTATTTGTAAGAAAGGGAGTCTGAATGACCACATACTGCATGATTCCAAATATATGACATCCCAAAAAAGGTATAACTATAGAGAGCGTAAAAAGATCAGTGGCCAGCAGAGGTTTGGAGGGGAGAGAAGAAGAATAAAAAGGTGTGGCTTACAGAGAATTTTTAGGACAGTGAAACTAGTCTACATGATACTGTATGGTAGATGGCTCTACATATTTTTCAACACCCAAAAAAACTGTACAACACCAAGTGTAACCCCTATTGTAAGCTAAGGACTTTACAATAGTGTATCAATTAGGGTTAATTAATTCTATCTAATTCACAACACTAATATAGAATGTTAATAATAGGGGAAACTGTTTAGAGGGAGAGGGTGTATATGTTAGCTTCCTGTACTTTCTCCTCAACTCTTCTGTAAACCTAAAACTGCAATAAAATAGTATTTAAAATTAAAAAAAAGTAAAACAACTACTGAACTTCAAAATTACATTCACGAGTCTCTGAAACATTATGCTGAATGAAGTAAACCAGACACAATGGGATATACGATATATGATCCATTCATCGAAAACTCTAAGAAAGAAATCTCATCTAGAGGGACAAAATTAGACCAATGTTTGGCTGCTGCTGGATGACAGGAATAGTGACTATAGTGGGAAATCGGTAAATATTTGGCTCTTTACCTTCCTCTGGTGGTGCTTGCATAGGTATATATATATGCCACATTTGTTACCATAAGTTATTATGAATTAATAAAGGGGAAGTCAAAATGCAAGTTATAATCCACGAAATACTTAAAATGTTGAGAACTTTAGTATCCGATTTGCAGGCTATGGACAGAGTCTAATTAAATAATAATTCATCCCCAATTAATTTTTTAAAAAGTAACTTTTCATGAAGAATAATTAATTTTATGTATTTCCTTATCTTATTCTTCTTCCTCCCTCAAATTTAGTAGATTATCTTAAAGATATAACATTTTGTAAGACTAAAGATATGACAAGAAATCCTGGTGAAGGTGATGGCAAAAGGATTTGTCTTGGACTCTATTTTTCCTGGCAACACAAGGCAAAACTATACATGCACACAAATCCACGCACACACACAAACATACACTAGCACATATGGTTATGTAAAACTACAATAATCACATATAGTTGTATATAACTATATGTAATATAGCTAATATTATAATATGTAATATACTATATGTGAGTAAATAAGTTTATATTGTTTATATATAGAAATAAGTTTATTTACATGTAAGTTTTTACATGTAAATAAACTCCTTTTTTTTTGAGATGGAGTTTCACTCTTGTTGCCCAGGCTGGAGTGCTGTGGAGCGATTATAAATAAACTTATTTTTATATAATATATAAACTATATAATTATATATATATTTTTAATATATAAATAAGTATATATTATCAACTTATTAAACTTGTATAAATAAACTTCTTTATATATAAACATCTTTATAAATATAAGAACTATATAAATATATACTATATAATATATGGGTATAGTTACATAACTATATAGAATTGTAGAGGTATATAAAACCATCTTACATATAGTTATGTAAAACTATATATAACTATATATTATTTATAAAATAAATATTTTATACAGAAATATACATAAACTACATATAGTTTTTTATATATATAGTTTAACATAACTATATATTGTTTATATAAAAATTATATAGAGATGTATATATTTCTGAAGGTCACTAGAATGCAATGAAAGTCAAATATAAATTTGAGGTGTCAACACCCTTGTGTAAAGAGCAGAAACAGCAGATGAGACTCATATGTAACTGGGAGTCATATGAGGGCACTTAATTTGCAAAGCACACAGAATGAACATGTGAAGAAATGGCTGTTTTACCGGTTTGGGGAGTCAGACATATACATTCAATAGTGCCAATGAATTTGTAAATCAAGGTTGGCTATATACAATGGCAGAGATCACAGTGTGATCAGTCCCTAAATCTCTATGAATTTCCTTAAAATCCTTGCGTAACAACTAATTTCAGATATTCAGTGTGAGCCTCAAAGGATTCTGACAGAAAGCAATCACTTTAGGCTAAAAGAGCTGAGGAGAGATTTTCTCATCTTCTTGTTGCTGGGGAGACATGAGTTGAAGGTCAAATTCACCTCAGTTAAAACAGCTGAGTCAAATTCTGGGATTATGTTAAAACCCTACAAGGGCTGCATGCAAAGCAAAAAGGCTGTGCTCCAGCAATAAGGGCTAAGTGAAAATGAAGAGAAACTCATTTTTTTTTTAAGAACTTAACCAACTCTCTGCAGAATCAATGGAAGCACATAGTAGTGTAATTTCCTGAAAGACATCAACCTTCTTCAGTGGAAGACAGCAAACTCAAGGGTCTCTAGACCTTGATTTCACAAGGAAAAACATGCTATGGAAACCAGAAAAGAGTTAATATCACCTGACCTAAAGGAAAGATACATGTTTAATTCATGAAACAAAGACATAAAATACCTGTTATAACTGTGGTGCAGTCTTTCCATTAAAAGGTATCTATAATCTGTGAAAAGAATGGGAATAACAAGAAAGAAATGCTTTTATTAAATTAAAATGTCATTCTTTAATATCAGTAAAAATATACTTTAAAAGGTATAATAAAAGTGTACACAAGATTGGGAAGAATGCAAAAACGTCCACTTTCACCAATTCTACAAATCATTGTGCTGAAGGCTTGAGAACGTACATTATGCAAAGAAAAAGGAGAAAAAGTATATAGACTGAGAAAAAAGTTATTTTTTTCTTTATTTTCAGATTGTTACAAGAAAAATCCCAAGGCTTCTACAAAAACATTCTAAAAGTAATAAATATGTTTAGCAAGGTTGCAGGATACGAATTCAATGTACAGAAATTAAATCTATTTTTATTTTCTAGTAGCAAACAAACATTTTTAAAAGTCATTCCAAATACTATCAGGATTATTTTGCAAAATGCGTAACAAGAAATGTGATATTCATGGCTAAAATTTTACATATGAAGACTAAGCTCTAATTTTTTTTATCTTGCTCAAATTCCTACCTAAGGGGTCTAGGGAGTCATGCCCTATAAACCATAAATTCTCATCTGGTGAGTTTTATTGGATCCTGTATTTTGTGACTTACATTTCAATCTGACTCTGGCCTAACATTATGAGACAAGGAAAAAATATCTAACCCCAAAATATATTTCCTTGCCATATCTTGAAATTGCCCTGCAAAGTCTCTTGTGGGAAAAATAGAGAATATCTTTTTCCCTTTGTTTTCCTTACTTCCTTTCCAGATCCAGGAGATAGTCAACTAAGAGCCAGGCATCCTTTTAAGTCCAATAAGAAACATTTTACAACCTGCTCTTTCTGAAGCCTGCTATCCAAGAGCTTCCTCTGCACAATAAAACTTGGTCTCCACAATCCTTTATTTTAATCTGAACACTGCCTTTCTATTGATCCTAGGTCTTCAGATAAACTCAACCAGTTGTCGACCAGAAAATGTTTAAATTTACCTACAGCTTGGAAGCCTCCGCTTTTAGTTGTCCCACGTTTCTGAACCAAACCAATGTATTTCTTAAATGTATTTGATTAATGTTTCATGCCTTCCTAAAATATATAAAACCAAACTGTACCTTGACCATCTTGGATCTTTTGAGGGCTATGTCACAGGCCATGGTCACTCATATTTGGCTCAAAATAAATCTCTTAAGATATTTTACAGAGTTTGACTCCTTTCGTCAACACACACACACACACACACACACACATACACACACACACTTTTTTTGAGAGATGAGAAACTAAGGAATGCCTGAATACATGAAGTGATTTGAGTAACAGTAATGAGTACAGTAATGACTATACTCATGAACTGGAAGGTGCAGATTGCTGGGGTATTAATTATTCCCATTTGGATTCACAGTCCTTTCAATCCACATCCTAGATAAATACTGTGCAAGAATTAAAAGGCCTATTCTATGATTTATTAAATGTAAAAGTCCTGCAATAAATAAAAAAAAACAATAAAGTAGAACATCATGAACTATGACTTCAAGATATTGCCTGAGTCTACTGATAGCAAAAAAATGTATGATAGTGGCCAGAGAAGAGAGTCATAGATTAGAGGAAGAAAAGAGATAGTCCAGAAATTGACTCACACATAGTTAAACTCTCTTTTTAACACTGTTGATCAAGGAATTCCATGGGAAAGAAAAATGTCTCCAACACATGTTGATGAAATGTATGAATATCCCTATGATTAAAAAGAAACTTCAACTCCCAACTCAGATTATGCACAGAAATCAAGTCAAAATGAATTACAGACTTAATCATGAAAGTTAAACAATGGCCTTTCTCAAAAAAATAAAATTGGAGAATGGGTAGGCAATGCCCTTCGTGCCCTTGGGTAGGCAGACATTTTATAGGGCACATACTGAAGGCACCAACCATAATAGGTAAAAATGGTAAATTACACTTTTGCAAAATTAAGTACAGTCATATGCTCAACAACAACATTTTGGTCAATGATAGACCACATAGGTGATGGGGTGGGAGAATCCCCTATGTTTTTACTGTATTTTTTCTGTGTTTAGATATGTAAATATTTATCATTATATTACAGTTGCTTACAGTAGTCAGTACAGAAACCTACTGAAAAGGTTTGTAGCCCAAGAACACTAAGCTAGACCATATACACTAGGTGTGGAGTAGGCTTTGCCATCCAGCTTTTGGAAGTGCACTTTATGATGTTCACACAATGACTCAATTGCCTAATGATGCATTTCTGAGAAGGCGTTCTCGTTGTCAAGTGATGCATCAGTGTATTCTGAAAGGAGCTAAACAAGTGAATTATAGGTACATTAAAATGGAACCAATATTGTTAGGATCGTGGACATCCACTATAAAACCGAAATGAGATAACATCAAAACACATTAAAATAGCTAAAATATAAAGACATTGTATTTAAAATGGTACAAATGGTTCAGAAAACTGTAAACCTGTTTCTTAAAAAGGTAAACATATATATAACCTCCATGAGCCAACAATTCACCTGCTATATATTTATCCAAGTAAAAACAAAAGACATGCCTTCAAAAGGCCTTCTATAAGAATATTCATAGTAGTTTTGTTCTTAATAGTCCAAAACTACAAGTATGCTTGGTATCTATGAATGAATGAATGAGCAAATTGTGTCACTGTCATAGAAAGAAAATCACTAATAACAAATACAGCAATGTGCCAAAATCTAAAATATATTAGGAAGAATGAAATAGGCAAGGAGTACATACCATTGATTCTAGTTTTAAGCTGTAGGGTAGGAAGTACTATGGAAATGTAATCAATGGCTTCTTCAGGAGAGGAGCATGAAGGAATTTGTGGAGTGATAATATATTCTATATTTTTATGGATTGTGCAATATATTGCATAAATATGGTAATATCAATTGATATATGCAGTTAAGATCTGTGCATTTTATGACATGTAAATTATTTGTCCATAAAGCATCCTGGAAAAAAATGTAAAGGAGAAATATTCAACTGATTACTACATCGAAGAATTTGGTGCTGAATAAAATCCAACAGAAGAAGAAGGAACTGAAGGAAAAAATGAAACCGAAAGAGCTGTCGCAGGAGCTTCATTCATCTGGACAAACGTGAAAGGGAAAGTTGAGTTCTATTTTCAGACTATCATCAAGCATTATTTAGCGAGTTTTATGGCAAGTGAAGATGTTATCATATATTATGTCCAAAAAACTATGGTGTTGCAACTTTAACACAGAACGTAAGGAAGAGACGTATGTGTAAGAGGATCCAGAAGGGAGAAGAGTAGATTGAATCTGAATGTTGAAATGATTAGAATATGTCTCCTTATTGATATTATACAGATTATGTAGGTGGTATTGAACACGATTTCAACATTTTATGAATTATTTTTATTTAATTTTATATATTTTACAATGAAAGATTATACATGACAAAAATATAGAATGGTATACTGAAAATCTTCTAAACTCAAAAGCAGAGAGATAGAAATGGGCAGAAGGCATTCAGACCATTCCATCCTTATTGGCCCTATATCAAATAAAGCAAGCAAGCAACAAGTTGACAAGTCACAGAATGAAAACAAAGGGTAACTCACTGAGCTAGCAACTTTTGGAAAGGACAGAATCTAAGCGAAGAAAATAATTTCCAAACAGTGGCATGTTCTCAAAGCAGAGGTTCTTGTGTCAATGTTTTGGGTATATTCATCTGACACAGACATTTTCCATCAAACAACCATTGTTGTCTCTTCCTGAGGGTAAGTCATGTTCTTTTAGATAATTTATTGGCCAAGGTAAGCAAAATGCTTTCCTTTAAGATAAATTACTGGGTCCCAAACGAAATAAACCCAAAGATATTAAAGCAGGCTGGAAGACGAGGTTATCTGGTGGTTTATAACTGCCTTTCTTCAAAGCTGAATCTGTTAAATAGGGAGTTACGGTTTTGTTTAACTTCTAAGATGTTGGGTTACTAAGCTCTGTCCACATTCTTTCTGCGAAAATTGCTTAAGTCCATAACAAAATTATGACTCCATGCTGTGTGACCTGAAGATGAGTTGTGTTCAGATTCTATGCATTACATTTCAGCAGCTTTCTGGTGATGGTGTGGTGTGTTTCATCCTCCATACCCACTACTTCTGATTCCCAGACCCTGTAGATCTCCAGTGCGCATTACCACAATGGCCTTCAACTTGGTTTTCACAAAACCATTCCTTACTTTCATGATTCGTTCTGTCCTTTGAGATCAGATGGCATAGCTAGGCTCATCTGTCTTTTGCTTAAAACAAGTTTTATCCTAATCATACAACTAAAAAGTCTTAACTATTTATCTGTCTATGTAAAATTTTACAAGTATAAATTTTCCACTTTTCGAAAAAAACATTAAGTAATTTAAATTTATAGCTATAGCTATATGTTTAAAACTAAAATTGCAAAGGAGTGAGGGGGAGGAGGGGGACGAGCAGAAAAGATCACTATTGGGTACCGGGCTTAATACTTGGGTGATGAAATAATCTGTACACCAAATCCCTGTGGCACATTTTTCCATATATAAAAAACCTTCGCATGTACCCCCAACGTAAAAGTGAAAAAATAAAACAAATAAAATAAAATTACCTAAGGAAAAATTACTGACAAAAATTGTATACGTTTCAGTGAAAGCCTTCTTTTCATAATAGTCACACTGAGAGAGTATGTGTTAGATTCAGTGTTGCTGTTGTTGCTAAAAACATTGTTGGATTTTTTAAAAAATGAATCTGAAATCTGCTAGTATATTTATATATTCAGTCTGCACTCTTATTAGTTGTATGAATTCCCGTGGAAAAGACTGCAGTGTTACAGAATTTATTCCCTGCACTCCCCAGTCCTACCCCTCTCTTCAGAGTGAGTCACTGTCAACATTTCAGTGTCCATCCTCACATGCTATGTATCATTCCCTCCTGTGTATCAATGTGCAATACATTTCTATCTAAAAAAAGATTGGGATCATATTATATCTAAATTGTGACCTGCAGTTTTCCATGTCTGCTCATATAAGTTTGTCAGATCTTCTGATTACCTAGTTTTCCATTGTATGAATGACACATTTTTTCATTCCATTTTTTTTTCAATACAGGGTCTTGCTACCTCACCCTTGACGGAATTCAGTGGTAAGAATCATAGTTCACTGCAGACTTAACCTCCTGGGAAAAGCAATTCTCTCACTGCAGCCTCCTGAGTAGCTTGGGACCATATAAGCATGCCACTACACACGACTAGTGTTTTATTTTTAACGTTCTGTTGAGGCGGGACTTTGCTATGTTGCCTAGACTGCTCTCAAACTCCTGGGCTCAAGTGATCCTCCTGCCTCAGCCTCCCAAAGTGCTGAGATTAGAGGTGTGAGTTACCATGGCTGGCCAATGGTCACTCCTTGAGCTTCTAGTCTAACTACTATGATGCCATAGATACAGTATGTTAATATGATGGCTTGTAGCACATCCCGGGAGCCCAGGACCTTGCTATAGCATAAGGCAGGAGAGAAAACAATGCATTAAGGAAGACAGACTCAATGTAAACTGATTTCTCTTCCAACTGATGCAAACTCTTTTTAATTTTTCATTCTATAAGAAATAGTAAATAACACACTCCACCAAGCAGTGATTGCATAGCATGTAAGTAAGCCTATGCCAATCTGTGTTCAGAAAAACATAATACCACATCTAGTACCAAAGTTGCAATTAGGGCTGGTACTGGTTTGAATTTGCCTGGTCCATGGTAATCCTGTAGATTCATTAGCATTTTATACTGCAGGAAATATGAGATAAATGGGAATATGAGGCCAACAACCTGTAAATCCTTCAGGTCCATGCATGGTGGCTCACGCCTGTAATCCCACTTTGGGAGGCCAATGTGGGGGAATAACTTGAGTCCAGGAGTTTGAGACCAGCCTGGGCAACATAGGGAAACTCCATCTCTGTTAAAAAAATAAATAAATAAAAGGGATAAATTTAAAAAGAATCACATATATCTATAAAACTCTCCCAAAGATGTATTGGTGCATCTATTCACAAATTTAGCATTGTGTAGTAATGGTTTAGAGAAGATAGAGTTTCAATCATCAAAAGTAAGATTAAAAATTAGTGTCGTTGAAATTGTTTCGGACTCAGTACTCACTAGATACACTGACTTACTACACACTGGCTTGTATCAGTAGTATTAAAATTACTATGCAGTGAGATTGGATTATATTGATAAGATATAATAATACATAAAATTTTTCCAAAGTGGTACTGAAGTAGACTGGCTTTAAGGATACTTACGTAACTAAGCGATATTCTGAGGGTTTTGTTTTGTTTCGTTTTACTTTGAGTCTAAAGTCAATACAATTTTGTATCCTTTAACAAATCCTCCCTATCTCCCCTGTCCTATTCATGCCTTCCTCTAGTAACCATCATGTCCCTCCCCTACAATAAGATCTTCTTTAGCATCCACATATGAGCGAGAACATAGGCCTTTATCTTTCTGTGCCTGGCTTATTTTACTTAACATGCCTTCCAGGCTCTTTCATAAAGCTACAAATGACAGAATTTTGTCCTTTTTTAGTGGCCAAATAGTAATAGTATCCATTGGTGTACTATACACCACATATTCTTTTTTCATTCCACCATCGATGGACACTTAGGTTGATTTTATATCTTAATTACTGTGGGTAATGCTACAATAAACATGAGGTGCAATTATCTCTCTTATACACTGATTTTTTTCTCCTTTGGGTTTACACACACTAGTGGGATTGCTGGATTATAGGGGAGGAACTCCCATACTGTTCTCCATAGTGGTTGTACTAGCTTACATCCCAAGGAACGGTGTATAAGAGTTCCCTTTTCTCTGTAATGTTCTACTGTTATGTAAACTGTCATCATTAGTCAAAAGTGTACAATGGCTTCACAGAATCTCTCTATAGTATTTTTGTAAAATCTGTCATCTCTGTTATTTCAATATGAACAAAATGTTTAAACTGTTATAACCATTCAGAAAGCATAGTGATCATTTTTTTCTTTTTACCTATGCTTTCACTTGTTTCTTTGCTTTCACAGAAACCTATGAAATAATATTGATTATGTGAATGAAATGGAATCACAGTGTTGCCTGTCTTGTGTGGAATGTAATTAAAACTGCTGGCTTCCAAGGTAGTAAAGGAAATAAAAAAAGCTTTCTCCAAAATACACTTCATTGACGTATGTCAAGATGACTAGTCAGAAGTGTTGGAAACACAAGAATAGCAGAAAAGCTGTCTTTTGTCGGGGAGATTCGCATCTGTGGAGAAAATCTGCACTGAGGCACCCAGGCTTTCTTTGAAAGCCTTTCCTGTTGGGATTTAGGAAAGAGAAACTGAGAGATTGACATCTTTAAAAGTCTGAAAGAGACATTTACCATCTATTCTCTCTGAGGGCTGCTACCTGGGAGGTTTCATCTGCATAACAAGACCTCACCTTTGCTGGCCAGACCTCCTCTTCTCTCTTCTTAAAGTCTGTGTTGCCAAGATCCAAGCCCCCATTCTTTCTATAATCTCAAGATGGTATGAAAGCAACAACCATCTGGCCATTTTTTTGAGATATTCTCTTTCATAAGAGTTCTGTGAACAATAATACATTTGTGTGTCTTTTCTGCTATTAATCTGCCTTTTTTTTTTTTTGAGATGGAGTTTTGCTCTTGTTACCCAAGCTGGAGTGCAATGGCGCGATCTCAGCTCACCGCAACCTCCGCCTCCTGGGTTCAGGCAATTCTCCTGCCTCAGCCTCCCGAGCAGCTGGGATTACAGGCACGCACCACCATTCCTAGCTAATTTTTCCTATTTTTAGTAGAGACAGGGTTTCACCATGTTGACCAGGATGGTCTCGATCTCTTGACCTCGTGATCCACCCGCCTCGGCCTCCCAAAGTGCTGGGACTGCAGGCTTGAGCCACTGCACCTGGCCTAATCTGCCTTTTGACAGTGATTGTCAATGAACCTTCAGAGAGCAAAGGGCCACTTTCTTCTTTGTCTTTGCAAAAGATACAATATCTTCAAGCCTCAACATGTTCTATACTTGTCAATAATATTTGTAGAAGAGGTACCTCAGTATGTGCTGCATACTGCCAGGGGTTTTATTTTGTTGTTACTGTTGTTCTTGTTTTCCTATAATCAATATTTGGGGCTTTATTGGCCAAGGGACCACAAACTATTCCAGTGTAGCATGAAAGCAGCCATAGACAAAAAGTTAAAACAATAAGCATGGTCACAAGAAAAAGACCCTCTCACTATGAAAAATAAAAAAATTAGCCAGGCATGGTGGAGGCTGCAGTGAACTATGATTGTGCCACTGCACTCTAGCCGGGGTGACAGAGCGAGACCCCATCCTCCAACATCAAAATAATAACATAAAGTATAAAGAAGGATCTTTGATGTCAAAAGTGTGAATTGTTGTGCTCGTGCAATTTGGAAATTTTTCATCATACAACCTTTTTTGTTTCTTACTGAGGAAAGAAGTTAACATCCTTTGCCTTATAATATATTGGGCAAGAAATAACTAAGAAAACATTAATGTATACAAATTTGTCTTTAAAGTTGTTTCTTTCTTTTCTCTAACTGTTAACGACCCAATAGCATCTATAGAGACAGGGGGAAATGTTTCCCTCCTTTTGACTTTCAAAAATTAGGGGAGAGAGGCAATGACATTTATTTCTGCAGTTGTTTTGAGAAAGGAGATCGTTTCCTCTTAAGCTTCTGAGACCCCTTCCCCTCGGCCTTGCAAAAGCAGAAGTAAAAGTTGAAAATAGAAGCTCAAGGTCAGTGGAGGAGACAGAACCGGTGTCACTAGCCGGACCTGGAGGTTAAAGCTGAAACCCCCACTCCACTTCCTATCCTGTCTACAGGTCACAGGCGTGGTATGGAGGAATCTTCCCCGGAAGGCGTTGTTCTTGCTGAATCAATATTAGACCCCCACCTAAGTCACGTACCGTCGCTTACCTCATCGATCACGACCCTCTCACATGTGCCCTCTAAGATTGTGAGACTTTAAAACAGGCCAGGATTTTCTAGTCGGGGTGCTCGGTTCTTGAGACGCGAATGTGCCGAGACTCTCAGCCCAATAAAAAGCCACTTCCTTCCCAGTTCGGTGTTCGAGAGGTTTGTTCGCAGCCGCTCCTACTTCAGTTTGGATGAAAAGTTGAGTCAATGAACAGTGTATTACAGTTTCTCATACAGGTGTTAAGAAGAGAGAAACAGCCACAGAATTTGATGGTTTGTCTCACTAATTTCAAACAAAGCATCTGAGCATATGGACATGGTGTCACCTTAGTAGCCTTCGAAGAGGCTACTTTAGAGAAAGAAAGGGAGTTTTACATCTGTTTTTCTCCTGAGATTTTAGCCTCAGAGTAATTAGCAAATTCCAAGAATTATTTATGACATCTTCAAACTAGGGGAGGTATCTGAACACTTGACTGGACTGTTAAGAATGAAAGATGCAAGAAGTGAAAATTCTGAGCGGATTAGTGTAAGAAGTCGTTTATTCGAACCTGCTAATTTTGTTTTGTTTTGTCTCTTGTTGTCTCTTGTTGTTAAACATGAAGGTCCTTTGCTCTTAGAGACACCATTCCACTATCCATCTAGATTCGATTTTTCTCCTGATACTTAATATTTGTCAAAGCATGAGTAAACAATGATTAATAGAGAGGCTTTGTTCTTTGAATGAGCTTGGAAGGAAGAATAGTAAGCTTAAATTGTAAGAAAATCTACTTTCAGGCTTTCCAGAAATAAATTTGCTCCTTTTACGAATGCTCTGCTAGTTTTTGTAATAGATGAATACAATAGCAAATACATACTTGTTGGAAGTTAGAAAACAATACCCAAAATAAAGCCCACAGAAGCAGCCCTCTCTGATCTTCTTCTACCCTCCTGTCTCTTGGTCACATTCTCCCTCGAGGTGCCATAAAAAACTAGAATCCCTCTTCCCCAGGACGGGTCCCAGAAACCAGAACCACTTTTCCTCCAAAGTCACCCATAAAACCTAAAAACATGACCCTAGCTTTCTGTGTAAGAAGAAATTTCCTGACCTACCTTGTTTGACTGTAGGTCATAAGATCCTACCCCACCCCAGCCCCCAACGCTGCATTCCAGAGAGGGCCCTGACCCACACCCAGAAGGGAGGAACTTTGCTCAGAGAGGCCAAGAAGAATCTAGACAGATAGGCCTGGCTGTGTTTCCCCACTCAGTCCATTAGCTTTAGATCAGGCCCTTTTTGTCCAACCCTATTTCTAAAAACGGACAGTTTCCTATGTATCTTGGAAATTTATTTAATGTGTATAGACAGGGGTCTTTATTCTAAAGACTTTCAGTGAACCTTCAGAAACTCTTTAGAGACAAAGAAGTTTTTCCCTTGGTCTCTAAAAAGTTTACATAGAATTTTACTCTAACAACCATATGAGCTAGGTATAACCATATAAGGTTCATTATACATATGCATGTAAAACATATATATGTTGACATATGCATCTTTTAAAAAATTTTAGAAAACCAAACTTGGAGTCAAAAAAAAAAAAAAGAGTAAACAGAGGCAGGAGTCAACAAGATAGTTGAACATATTCAGGTTGTTGAAACACGGTCTCCAATGAGGTCTTCAGAGCCCTATACTCTTTGGAATTTCCCATTCCCTCCCCCTCCTTCTTTTTTTCTGGAGATAGGATGTTATTTCTGTTGCTTAGACTGGGGTGCAATGGTGCAGTCTCAGTTCAAGGCACCCTCAAACTCCTGGGGCTCAAGTGATTCTCCTGCCTCAGCCTCCCAAGTAGCTGAGACTATAGGTATGCACCACCATGCCCGGCTCCCATTCCCTTTTGATCTTGGGGCATAACTGGAAACTAGATATTGACTCCCAGCATCTTGGGAAGCTATTAGATCAGTGGATTCTCTGATCTATCTGTTGTTAAGAAAGAAACATAAAGAACTTGAACTGAGGCAGACTTTCATTTGCCCTAAAGGGATCTTGTTATTTGCCTTAAGACCTTTGTCTGTAAAATAAGTTTGGGGGTAGGTTTTGTTTTATTTTTTTAATGATCTTAGCCCATCCTACCAAAAAGCGCTGAGCAGTGATCAGGAAAAGTGAGTGTCTCCTAAGAAATGCAGTCATTCCCAGTTCAAAAGCCAATTCTTCATTGAGACACTAGGCAACAGATGCACAAAGTTAGAAACCTGCAAAGGTCACATGCTTGAATGTATTTCAGTCGGACTCACTCACATCTGTGCTGCCAGGCTCTAAGGTCAGTTTAATGTCTCTCAGATTCCAAATCATTTGAATGTCATAAGTGCACCCATACAATCAGTGATTTGGCGTCAATCAGAAAAGCTGTTCAACTTCTAGAGCAGGGTTTCTCAGCCTCATCATCATCATCGTTCGAAGCCAACGTATCTTTCATTTTTAAATTTCAGATGCAGGGATTACATGTGCAGGTTTGTTGCAAGGGTTTATTGCACGATGCTGAGGTCTGGGCTTCTACTCATCCTGTCACCCACAAAGTGAACATAGCACCCAATAGGTAGTTTTTGTTTTTTTTTCAAATGACGCTCCCCTCCTTCTCTCCCTACTTTTGGAATCCCTGCTACTGTTCCCATCTTTGTGTTCATGTGTGCTCAATGTTCAGCTCTCACTTATTAGTGAGAACATGCAGTATTTGATTTCCCATTTTCACATTAATTCACTTAGAATAATGGCTTCCAGCTGCATCCTTCTTGCTGCAAAGGACATGATTTCATCCTTTTTTATGAAGCGGATATGCCTTTGTGGCGGAGGCTGTGCCGGGCAATGTAGGATGCTTAGCAGCATCTGTGGCCTCAACCAACAAGATGCTCGTAGGACCTACCCCATCATTTTTATTGGCAACAAAAATGTTTCCAGACATTGTCAAATGTCCCCTGGTAGGGGGTAGGGAGCACGATAGGCCCCACTTGAAGACCACTGCCCTAATGCCTATCTAGTCTGGTGGTCCACATTGTGCTGAATTCCTGATTGAATGAAGTACTAGAAAGCAAAGTTAAAAAAGCATAAAACCTTTCTTAATGAAAAATCAAAATTAAGGTCAGGAATCCATTCTGTGATACGAATGAGGGCATGAACCACACATGGTTGCATCCGAGTTGTCAGTGGATGTAGTCACTTCAATTTCTTTGTTTATTATCTGTGAGTCTTAAGGCACCTGTGTTTTGGACTGAAGAATTTCCTTGATGGGATTCCAGTAATGATGGATGGCTGCTTCTGCCATTCTTGTCCACCCATGTCCAAACACTCTCACAAGGAGTCATGACTCCTTACTCACTCACTCTGCCAGTAGACATTCGTTATCTCTGCATTGCACTATTGTCTCCAATAATTGCACTATTGGCTTTGTGGACAATCTCTTCAATTTCTGTCATTGATCCTACTCTGATTCTTGTGGTGTCACTCACCTAGTATGGTTTTTTATTTGTTTGTTGGTTTGTTTTTGAGACAGGGCTTTGCTCTGTTGTCCACGCTGGAGTGCAGTGGTATAATCTCAGCTCACTGTAGCCTCAAACTTCCCAGCTAAAGCCATCCTCGTGCCTCAGCCTCCCAAGTAATTGGGACTACAGATGGTCAACACCACACCTGTTTAATTTTTTAAATGTTTTGCAGAAACAGAGTGTCACTATGTTGCCCAGGCTGGTTGCAGATTCCTGGCCACAAGTGTTCCTCCTGCCTTTCCCTCCCAAAGCACTGGGATTACAGGTTTGAGCCACCACGCTTTGACTCACACTAGTATTTTTTAAGCTGCTTACTTTCAGAAGAAAATAGAAAGAAATGAAACAAACAAATAAAACCCCCAAACACCTTTTGGATGCTGGTTGTGGAAATGGTCATTTTTCGCAGTTTTTATAGGTCTTCTAGAACACTCCAGCACTGAGATCTTTCTGAGCTACGATATGATAGATGCTGCAAAATGTTCCTGAACACAGCACAGTAGATGTGTCTCAGTGCCTTGAAATTCCTCCTGTAGAAGACTTCTTCTCTTCAGTAACCCAAAAGAATTTATTCTCTATTTTTTAACACCCACTTAAAAAATCTTTTCCACTCTGAGTATCTCCTGTCCCATTCACCAGGTCTTGTTCTGTTCTTCAGGCTGGAGTGCAGTGGTGCAATCATAAATAACTGCAACCTCAGTACCCTGGGCTCAAGCAATCCTCCTGCCTCAGCCTCACTAGTAGCTAGGACTACAGGTACATGCCACCATACCTGGCTAAATTTTTTAATGTTTCATAGACTCAGAGTAGAGACCATGTACCCCAGCCTGATCTCAAACTCCTGAGCTCAAGAAACCCCCTTGCCTCAGCCTCCCAAAGTGCTAAGATTGTAGGTGTGAGCCACTGCACTCTGCCTATCACATTTTTTTTTAATTTTACACCTTCAATGAGCTTCATGTCTGTCTCAACATGATCATAATAGTTATTACTATGTATTGCAGTTATTAACATACATGTATCTCTACCCCATAATCAATAACCATCTGCTATATTCCTAATGCCGCACATTAGGCTAACCCATGGATAGGTCATAAAATATGCTGAGAAATGTTGCCACAAAATAGAAAACAAAGGTGACCCACAGTTTTTCCACTGATGATAAATAATCATTAATATATATTCTCCTAGTGGGGCAAGTGTTCTTGAGAGAGAACTTTCTTGCAATCCAGCTACTCTGGATAAAGGATAAAATTAAGCTATAATGTATTTGCCACTAAGGATTGTTGAATAAGGTAGATACAATCAAACCACAAAGTAATAAAATAATTACTTGAAATACACACACACACACACACACACACTCACACACACACAGTTTGTATACATATCTATCTCCCTATCAATCTATCTGTAAGATATGCATTTGTAAATCTGTATCTGTATATCTATGTCTATATTGATCTATAAAAAGTCAGCATCTATATTTGTAGATCTAAATATGTCTATCTACTTATCAAGATCTAGATATCCACCATCCATCATTCTATCTATCTATCTGGATATGGTTGTAAGATTAATTTATCTACATATCTATCTTAATATAGATATATGTTATCTATCATCTATCTGTCATCCATTTTTTATCTATCTATATGTATCTATCTCTCTATCTGGATATAGATGTAAGATAGACATATCGATCATTCTATTTATCTATTAATTAATAAATTACTAATTTATCTATTAATTTATCTACTAATAAATACTCCTTAGAAAATTACTAATTATCTATTAATTGATAAATTAACAGGTTATTTATTATAGATAGCTAATAAATTAATTAGTATATAAATTAATAAATAAATAGAATATTGGATAGGTAGATATTAGATAAATAGGATGACCTACCCTGAATGATAAATAGATTCATCAGTTACCTACCTAAGATAATTAATAAATGGAACGATCCATCTGTCACTCCATGTATCTATTATCTATCTATCTATCTATTATTTAACTAGATGTTAGCTAAAATAGCTTTGGGGACTTCCAGCTTTTTGGATGCTCAGTTCCAAATCTACTCTTTTTGTTTTCATGAACTTGACTGCTATATTATCTTCTGCATTAGGCTATCTGGGTGAACAGCATTTGGCCCTAGTAGATTTGTAGCATTGTCTTAGTTCTGGTGCTCATCCATTCTGAAGTGAATATCATATGGACAATTTCAGTTTATGCCTCAAGAGAATAAAAACCCCAGAATGGCAAGGAATAGGTAACATAGGAAACTCACTGATGATAATGAGACTCTGTTTTGTACTTTTGCCAAATCAAACTCAGAACATTGGAATTAAAAGAGTACCCTAATAATGTGTGGGAAATAGCATACCTTGTCATTCTGAAAATAGTGAAATCTGAGTAATGGCTCCTTGGACAGATGTCATGGTAAGTATGATATTTTGCTGGGTTTATATGACCATAGTATATTTTTTTCAACTCATATTTTGATGTATTTAACACAGAGGGTGGAAGGTGTAATACATTATTTATATTATGTCTTACATAATACTTCCCATTACTAAGGGAAACTAGAAAATTGAATAAATTTACCATCCTCAAAATACCTCTAATATGTTGTAATCTCCCACTCCATATAAAGGTCAAATTTCTAATTCAACTTAAAGTGTTCTCAAAATTAATCTCATCAAGACAATAACAGAAGAGTTTTTTTTTTTTTTTTTTTGCCTATCACTACCCAACAAGAAGTCTATTGCTGATATTCCAAGGTGATTTCTAGACCACTATATCTTTATAGTTAACAACAAATGATTTAGCAATATCCATGTCCACAGACAAATGCTGTAAAAAGACGCTGTGTTACTCTGTTCTCACACTGCTATAAAGATGTACCTGAGAATAGGTAATTTACAAAGAAACAAGGTTTAATCGGCTCTCAATTCAGCATGGAGGCCTCAGGAAACTTACAGTCATGGTGGAAGGTGAAGGGAAAACAAGGAACCTTCTTCACATGGTAGCAGGAAGGAGAAGTGCTGAATGAATGGGGGAAAGCCCCCTATAAAACCATCATATCTCATGATAATTCACTCGCTAGCATAAGAACAGCATATAGGAAACTGCCCCCACCCCACACATGATTCAGTTACCTCCCCCTGGTCTTTCCCTTGACATGTGGGGATTATAGCGTTGATGAGAATTAAAAATTACAGATAAGGTTTGGGTTGGGACACAAAGCCTAACCATATCAGAGGCAAGTATTCAATTTTTTCTCAACAGTTGACCCACTTACAGCTCCTCCAGAAGGATTGGAACATACATACCCATTAGAAAAGTATTCTGCTGTTGATACCAGTAGTGGATCTGGTTTGCACTGACCAGGAATCTACTTTAGGACAATGAATAGTCAAAATCTCTCATTGAATGCCAATTCATCTTTCAAGACAGTTCCTTTCAGATTACAGGGACATGGCATATCATTGGTACAGGAAGCAATGATAAAGAGATGATAAGTGGCCAGTGGATATAGTGAGGGTGAATCATTTCCTTTAAAGGAATGCGCAGTGGTTAAGGGCATCTAGTCGTACAGAGATGAATTGAACCATGGCATAAAGACATATGGCGATTCAAAGGTTATTTGTAAGCTTGACCAGCCTCTCTCATCCAGATATTTATGCTACAAGGAGTGAACATGGAGGGGGAAATAAACATTACATTTCTAAGGAACTTTAGAGACATAGTTAATGGGCAAGCCAATCAGGATGCCACAGAATTAAAAGAAATATTTTTACGTTGTCAAAGTCAAGTACGCTCATAGGAGGGGGTGCATATTAAAAAAGAGGAAAAATATAATTTACTAGAGGGCAACGACATTGCAGAAATGAGAATTCATTGGAACAAGAGAGAAAGGGGTGAAAACAAGAATAAAGAGGGTGATGAAATTCAAGGGTGTGTGTGTCTGTGTGTGTCTGTGTGTGTGTGTGTGTGTGTGTGTGTGTGGTGTGTGAGAGAGAGAGAAACAGAGAGAGAAAGAGACCGCGACAGACTGAGACGGAGACAGAAGGAGAGAGAATGAGAGAGAGTACAAAATGTAAACAACAGAAAAACCTACAAAACCTTAAGACTGGATCTTTCCTAAAATACATGGCGAGATTGGCCTTTTGCAGTTAATAAAGCATTTTGTTTAGAAAGCAATTATTTTGCACAATTCTTGCTTTCTACCTCCTCCATTGTTTTGGCATGGGGTCAATTATTTTTAGTTCTGATTTTTACTGAGAATTCAGGTTCAACTGTGAGAGGGGAGCTACTTGGGTAAGTCCCTTCTGCTGTTAATGCCATTTTCGTCGAATCTGTGTGATAATGACGCCAAACTAAGAATTACTGTCAGAATCAAAGAAAGTAATACACATTTAACAGCCTGTCAGTGGAAGACGGCACACTGCTTGGTAAGACTTTTACTTACATCTTTAAACTTACATTTGACAACTTGAATTGCCTTTTTTTTTTTTTTTTTTGGCAGGGATAATGATGAATACTGTCTGTCTATATACTCAAGTGGTAAGAAAAATGGTGAGAAGCCTGTACAACACTGACTGTTATTTTATTACCTCCTCTTATTAGTACACAGCTTAGACCATGAAAGGATGGCAGAATTCAGTTCCAATTTCTACTACGGATTAGGACTCAATTTTTCCTAGGAAATGGCCTGTAAGATTCTGGCTTGTCATGTCTGCTTTTTCATTTTCGAGAGGGCTGAATGAAGTATATGACCATTACATTCCTATCATTGTATTAATACTTAGGTTGATTTACTAAAAACATATCCTGGCATGTTTATTTCTTATAATTCTTTGATATTTGAACAAAATGTTCAGGACTACTTGAAACAATACTAATTTCTGAAAGAATGTACCTATTGTATCTTTACTATAAATCACATATCTTTGTTTTTTCTTTCATGAACTAATCTATTCAAGCATTAAAAGTTGTCTCTTAGGTTAAATATATAAGGAATACTTTATTATTTTTAACACTGAAGAGAGTCATAGGAATACCAAATGAGAAACACATTTTACATATTTGGAACCCTAATAAAACCCAATGGAGCCATTAATTCAATTTTTTTTCTCAGTGGTAAAAAGAATGCAAATCATTTTCCAGATATAAAACTTTTCCTCAGTGGTAAAAGAAGCCTAAATTATTTCGTAATTATTTCAAGCTTAAGATGGCCAGTTATCTAAATATTTGATGAAGGATAGATATATACAATTGTTACTAATCATACTAGTTGTTATTTCACATAAGAAACAGCAAAAACAATAAATATGCATGAGGAGAATATAAATAAAATACAAACAAATAAGATTTATGTTTGACATTCTGCCACCCAAGTTTCACTCATATCACATCCTTACTTCTGTTGTGATTTTCCTTATTCTTACATTCTATTATTTATTTGTGCTCATCATCAATTTTTTAAGCTCTCTATAACTTTGACTTTTTTTCTCGTTTTTCTTTTTTCTTTTTTTATCTAGACTTTTTTTTTTTTGAGACAAGGTCTCATTCTGTCACCCAGGCTGCAATGCAGTGACACAATCATAGCTCTCTGTAGCCTTGAACACCTGGGTTCAAACAATCCTCCTGTCTCAGCCTCCTGAGTTGCTGGGTCTACAGGTGCACACCACCGTGGCCAGCTAAATTTTAAAAAATTTTTGTAGAGACAAGATCTCACTCTATTGCCCAGGCTGGTCTCAAACTTCTTGGTTCAAGTGATCCTCCTGCCTCGGCTTCCCAAAGTGCTGGGATTACAGGCTTCAGCCACCACACTGGGCCTATCTAGACAACTGACAGTTATGGAAAATGAGAAGACCAACGAAAGTGGATGATTTGAGTTTTCAGACATGTTTATATCTAGGGATTGTCAACAGTCACCAACACAGGTCCTGACAATTGCTTGGATATCAGAGAGATTAACCAACTAAATCACTGTCCTTTAGATGCAGTAATCTCTTTTAGAATCTCTTCTCCATGGCTCTTCTTCTTCTAAACCAAAATTCTCCCAGGTGTGGTTAATTGAAAGTGCAATTTAACCTAGGACTTACATTTCCCCAGAGAATGTGAAACCATGAAGATCCAGAATGTGTTTGCATAAGATGTTTGTCTCAGATTCAGGATGTGAAAAATACAAGTTGTTTTCATCTGCTGCTTGATGAAAGAATTTTAGTAAAGCAAACTGGAGCAGATTTAAAGACACAGCCCAGTGATTGACAGATTGAAGGCTTTAATTTGGTGCCTATAAGAGAAATAGATGTTTGGTTTAGCAAGTAAGAACAATGTTTATGCACTACAGAGAAAGGTGTGTCTCTCCGGGCAGCACAGAGTTATAAAATATACAGATGAGAATCGCTGTATTTTTGGACCAGCTCTCACTGTCACTAGATGTGGGAAATTAGGATTGATGTGGTTTAGCTATGTCCCCACCCAAATCTCATCTTAAATTTTAATCACCATAATCACCACGTGTCTAAGGAGGGACCCAGTGGGAGGTCACTGGAATCATGGGAGTGGTTTCCCTCATGCCATTATCATGATAGTGACGGAGTTCTCACAAAATCGGATGGCTTTACAAGGCAGTTTTCCCTGCTCTTGCTAACTCTCTCTTTCCTGCCCCCATGTAAAGAAGGTCTTTGCTTCCCCTTTCCCTTCGACTGTGACTGTAAGTTTCTTGAGGCCTCACCAGCCATGTGGAACTGTGCGTTGATTACATCCTTTCTTTATAAATTACTCAGTCTCGGGCAGTTTTTTTAATAACAGTGAAAAAATGAACTAATACAAAGATATTTGTTTAAATTTCCCCAGTGTTAGGATTATCATAAATGAGGTCAGCTTAATGTCTTTTTGCCTTATTTTTTATTCATATTAAGCTTAAGTCCATTGCCTGGATTGCGGTGAGAATAAAATGCATCAACAAATATACCATGTGCAGAAGAATGTCTCGTGCAGATTAGCACACTGTATATTTACATCAAATTAAGCATTGCCCTGAATGGTTCCAAAGGTATGCAATTCTGTTGCTTTTTATTTTTAAAATATAGAAAATATTGATCATGTTATTACATAAATTGTCATAATAACATAAGGTGACTGACAGTTAAAGAGGCACTCAAGAGGCACTTGAGTAGAAGCATTCTGGATACAGTGTTGGTAAAACTAGAAGACTTAAAGTACTCACTGAGGCAAACAGGAGGCAATATAAAAAATTCCCGGTCTTGTAGCTCTCAGATTTTTAAACTTTTGGGAGTGATAGGGACAGAGGAAAGATGGGGAGGGAGCAAAAAAAAGAGAGAATGAGACAGAGACGATTGGTCCAGGGAGAATGATTAATAACTTGTTAAACAGTAGATTGTGAAAGTGGCATAAATCCACTAAAGCGGTAAGTGTTCCTATTTCCTCTCTCACACGCACGTAGGCCTCGTTGACTTCAGCATTATTTATTCAGCAGAGGATTTCTTAGTAATATATGCAGTCGATTTGAATAAGGAAGACAAGGCCAGGATGTGCTAGATGTCATTGGTATGTTCAGCAGAGTTACCTCTAGAGAGCAAACAGAGATTGTGTTACCAGGGATGTTAAGTCAAAATGAAAATGGGTATTCATTATTTATAATTAAGAGGACTAGGTTCACAACGCTAACACAGGGGAAACAAAGCCTATCTGCCTCTGAGTCAGCGATCCCCGAGGAGTTTTGTAGAGAAGGGAAGGAGGTCATGAGAGACTTGCAGAGAAGAATAAAACGAAAGAATGTACACTTGTTCTGAAATATTCCTGGAAGAACCCTGGAGGCAACTGTCTCATTCCTAGATAAATTACTGCTCCGTTTTGTCCCTCTCTATGATCTATGCAGGTGCTATCACCTTATGAATACTGTAGTTGGCAATTTGAACCAGACATCACAAGTGTCTGTTAGTGACTGCATGCAGCTCAAGCCCAAATTCTTCGTTTTATGGCTATTGTTAAAATTGCATCTTCAAAGTGGACTTGTGATTTTACAAATAAATCAGAATCAGATGTTGTCCATCACATCCAGTGTTCTCACCCTAGGTGACCGTTCTTATCTCCATGTAACCACAGGAAGATATGCTACAACCCGCATGTTGAAAGGTTAAGATAGGAAAGAGCTGGGAGCAGTGGCTCGTGCCTGTAATTTCAACACTTTGGGAAGCCGAGGCAGGAGGATCACTTGAGGCCAGGAGTTCAAGACCAGCCTGGGCAATGTAGCGAGACCCTGTTTGTTTAAAAAATGAAAACATTAGCTGGGCATAGTGACATGCATCTGCAGTCATAGATACTCAGGAGGCTAAGGTAGAAGGATCACTTGACCCCAGGAATTGGAAGCTATAGTAAGCTTTGATTGCACCACTGCACTCCAGTCTGGGCAATAGAGCAAGACCTGGTCTCCAAGGGAAAAGTTTCTAAAAGAATTAATAAGGATGGGGTTGGTCTTTGATAAAATATAGTCAAATCTCATTATTCACAAAATCTGGATTTGCAGATTCACTAAAATTTACTAGTAGTGAAATGTAATATTTTGTAGGTTGGACTTTCAACATAAAAGACAGATGCAAAGTCTTCATCTAGTAGTTTATATAAAAATATATCACTTATTTGTAAGTAGATAGATGCTTGTGGAATTCTAACTCTTTGATAAGAGCTATTATTAGTCTGAAGTTGATGAATGCATTATACTCAGGAGCATAGGCATTTCTTGTAGTAAGAATATAGAATACTATTATAGAATACAATATATGGGATACTATTCAATAAATATAAAATATCTTCAGGGTATAAAACAGTTAGAATACAATATATAGGATAATATTAAATAAATATAAAATATCTTCAAGGTATAAAACTTGCTGTGGCCACTGTATCATATCAAAGTGATTGTGCATACATTCATCTTTGTGATAGACTGTACATTCTTTGAGATAAGGCTCATTTAAATGTATCAATACTGTCTGGGCACAGTGGCTGAAACCTGTAATCCCAGCACTTTGGGAGGCCAAGGCTGGAGGATTACTTGAGCCCAGGAATTTGATACCAGCCTGGGAAACATGGTGAGAACCTATAAAAAAAAATCATAATCCACTTTGGGAGGCCGAGGCGGGTGGATCACGAGGTCAAGAGATCGAGACCATACTGGTCAACATGGTGAAACCCTGTCTCTACTAAAAATACAAAAAATTAGCTGGGCATAGTGGCGCGTGCCTGTAATCCCAGCTACTCAGGAGGCTGAGGCAGGAGAATTGCCTGAACCCAGGAGGCAGAGGTTGCAGTGAGCCGAGATTGCGCCATTGCACTCCAGCCTGGGTAACAAGAGCGAAACTCCGTCTCAAAAAAACAAAAACAAAAACAAAATCATATCCAAGTGTGGTGACAAACACCCGTGGCCCAGCTACTCAGGTGGCTGAGGTGGGTGGATCACTTGAGCTCCAGAGTTTGAGGTTGCAATGAGCCATCATCATGCCATTGCACTTCAGCCTGCGAAAAAGAGCAATACCTTGTCTCAAAAAATTTCTAATTAAAAAAGTATTAATATAATATCCTCAGCACTTAGAAAGAAAATATTTTTCACTCAAGAGTTGCTCAACAGCAGTTATTGAGTTCATTTTGTGTATATGAACTCTTTCTCTAATACGCAAAATGTATGTGCATATCACCATCTAATAATGTAAATTCTCCAGAAAAACTTTCATTAAAATGCCATATAGAGAAGTGCTGTACAGAGAAGAACTTTTTTGGAAAATTCTTTCTATCGTAACTCTGGATTGGCAGTCATTAACATCTCTAGATCTTAAATCCATTCTTGAGAAGAATTATTGCTATATTTACAAGCCTGAGAGTATCCCCAGAGGAGTTGAAATTTTATATCTCCTAATATGATTTTTATATTTACATGAATATGGTTGCTTTCAGTATGTCTAAAGATAATATGGACACTCAGAAAATACTTGAATTAACATCTTCTCAGGTATCTCATATCATGTAGAGCATACTATAGTAACAGTTGAAATACTAAGGTAAAAAATTGTTCATTCCTAAATTTTATATATTCTCCCTTGATATTATTCATTATTTATTATTATTATTATTATTATTACTGTAGACACAGAATCTTGCTCTGTCACCCAGGCTGGAGTGCAGTGGTGCAATCAGTTCACTGTAGCCTTGACTACCTGGGCTCACGTGATCCTCCCACATTAACCTTCTGAGTAGCTGAGACTTCAGGCATGAGCCACCATGCTCTGTTAAATTTTTATTTTTTAGAGACAGGATCTCATTGTTTCCCAGGCTAATCTCAAACTCCTGGGCTCAAGAGATGCTCCCACCTTGGCCTGCCAAAGTACTAGGATTCCAAGCATGAGCCACAGCACCTGGCCCTTCCTAGATATTTTGTATATGTCATGTGTATGTTTAGTTGCTGTACTTACTCTATACTGTATATAAAGCTTTTCTGATTTACTTCATGATTTTAAGGTGTAAGATAAGATTAAATATTTGGAGGTCAGCCTGTAGACACATTAACTCAGATATTGCTATGAACTCCTACTAATGTTATCGGTAGTAGGACAGATCTATGACTAGTATACCTCCCGTTGCTTTAAATTTTGTATTCTTGTACCTGCAAATTGTGAATGACTGTAAGTGAAAGATACATTGTGATTTAAATAGAAAATCCATTGTAATTTCAATAGAAAGAAAACATCACTGAGTTTTTACAGAATCTATTTAAATCAAGTTTTAAGAAATGTCTTATAAAATGTATCGGATTAGTAAATGTTGTTCATTTTAGGATGTGTTCTTTAAAAGGAGAAAATAAAATTTGTTAAAATCTGACTCTTGAATTGGTACTATTTCTATTATATGAATTATGCTAACATATTATATTAAAGGTATTTTTCAGATTTGTAGCTAAGTCTTTGTTAAGATTGCCCAATGAATCAACATGTATTGGAGCTTTTCTCCACTGGAAATGGGAAAGCTGAAAATTGGGGTGTGTTGTTGAAAAAATATTAAGCTCGTTAACGATTTGTTTACAAGTCACTGGAACAGACTGGCAGCTGCTGGGGATTAAGTTTATGGTGATTGCTTAGAAACATTGTTGAAATATTAATGGGATTCTTAAGACCATTTAGCTAGTGATCATTGTCTTTGTTTTTGTTAAATCTGGTTTAAATATATTTCTCTGTGATTCTGCATGTCTCTATGGTGAACATGCTAAAATTTCTTCTCCAAATCAATAAAAACAAAACATTAAATGTATGGAATACATATGTATATATAGGATAAATATGCCCATGGATAGAACTGAGATATTTGGTCTTACGCAAATGGATTTTTGGTCTTAAATGTTTTATCATTGGTGAGTACAGGTAGAATCATCGTGCATAATATGTAGAATATGCATGAATGCAGGGACTGGAATTGACTGTCTATGTGAGACAAACATTCCAAAAGAATTTCTATATTAAACTGTGATGTCATGACATGTATCCTTATGCCTGTATCTACAGAAATGCAAAATGTCTCCTCTACAAACTGCATACAGAAAGAGTCCCAGCTAGGAGAGCCAAACAGGTTAGTTCAGAATATGTCTGATATCTAAATGACAATACAACTCATCAGCAGAATCTACAGCATGCTCTAGGAGAGAATTGATACCAGAGGAAGTAAAGATTATAAAACAATGTAACTACAAAATTTTAAATAAACATGAATAAAGTTTATATTATAAAAAGTAAAGAGATGCATACACAAAAAAAGAGCATGAATATGACTGGAATACACATGTGTATAAGAATATGAAAGATATAAAAATGTATAGAATATGTGTATATATACACACACAGGAACACACAACATGCATGTACAAATATAGGACACAGATTCACATACACATATACATATAAAATTACATTTATATGAACAACAAATTGAAATGCACATTTCTATTCTAAAAAGATTTTCATTCATGTTCAAGTTAAGGAAATGGCAGCATGTTTAATCATCTAACCTTGTTCATAAGTGTGAAATACTATACACAAATTGTTTATGAAATGGTGTTGGAAGTTATGGTCAAAGATGTTAGCTTACTGATAGTAATATTATTTTCCTGTAAATGTGAAAATATACTAGACAATTTGAACAGTTCTTTAATATGAATGGTGTAAATGTAGGTGCATTTTATATTATCTATATGATGTATCTATTAATATATGTATATCTATATATATTATCTGAATATATGTATGTTTTACTGTTAGTATGTGTTTGTGATAGTAGATATAGTTTTTTTATAAGATGTAAATTTTGGGAACAGGATATATAATCATTTAAATGAATATAAAATCATTTTTATTTTCCTTTAAAATTGAGTATAGAGAACAATGCTTCAACTAGTAACAACTAAAAAATATTAGCAATAACAACAATGAAAAACAACAAAAAAAATGTAATGAGGCATGAGATGGTTGTGGTGAAGGCAGTAACTGCAAATACTACAACTACCCGGATAAGGGCAAAATGTACAGGTTGGTGAGCTGCAGCTGTTTTTGTACTTCTGGGCATTTTTCAAGTCAAGGTGCTGGACAAGAGGGTATGGCACCCAGGCAGAAGTTCCTACTAGGCTAGAAAAGACATAACCAGCAAGCAAACTACAGCGCGGTTGACCCTATAATGCAAGAAAGACACTATTGAGGGACTTACGGGGCCAGAATGATGATAAAATTTAATTATCAGATGCTAAGCTTGAGTTTCTGCCCATTTTCCTCCTAGATATTTGTTGATTCTAAATCTATGTGGAGCAGAACGCTAACAAACCTAGCATCTTTCAGAGTATTATTGTTTTCTGTATCACTTAATATAAATATGATAATTTTAATATTTGAGTTACCTAGAGGTATATTTCTATTGAATCATTTTCTCTTTCCTGTTGAAGGTTTAGTCCTCTCTCTCTCCTTGCATAACTTGTGCTTCTATATTATTCTGCAGTCGTGAATAATATTTGCATTGGCTCTGAAAGATAATTTTGCCTTATCAAATGTCATACAAGTTACAGATGTATGGTAACTAAATGAAAGGAAGTAGTGCAGTTACAACCCAAGCATATTTTTCATGCAGTATTATAATTTCATGTTGACAATCAAAAGATTTAGAGTATTTTTGAGAAGCTGATGATAACAGTTTTGGATGTTTGGGAGGATGACTATCCTAAGCTGTAAATTATCATGTGTAAATTATCATAGCCCTGTTGAAGAGTTTGGAAGTGTTTTTGTATAACTGGAAATGTATGTTTTTTATATACAACACATTCAAATGAGCATCTATACCCTAAAGAAACTTTGGTTCATTTTCGTATTTAGGAATGTGTGACATGTTCTCACCAACCCTGTTTGTAAGTATGAAATACTGTAAATGAATTGTTCATCAGATGATATTGGAAGTTGCCAGGTGCTGTGGCTCACGCCTGTAATCCCAGCACTTTGAGAGGTTGAGGTGGGTGGATCATGAGGTCAAGAGATCGAGACCATCCTGGACAACATGGTGAAACCCTGTCTCTACTAAAAATACAAAAATTAGCTGGGCATGGTGGCGCATGCCTGTAGTCCCAGCCACTCAGGAGGCTGAGGCAGGAGAATCACTTGAACCCAGGAGGCGGAGGTTGCAGTGAGCTGAGATCGCACCATTGCACTCCAGCCTGGGTAACAAGAGCGAAACTCCATCTCAAAAAAAAAGATGATATTGGAAGTTATGGTCAAAAAAGATGTTAGCCCACTGGTAGTGACATTTTTTTTTCTTCAGAAGTAAAAATATATTGGAAAATTTGAAAGAGTGTTTATGAATGGTGAAAATGTAGGTGGATTTTAGATTGTGCTTGGAGGCTGAGAATTGAACTAATAATAAACATGGGTGCATGCCACCTAACAGTTCTTTTTTCAGATTCTATTTTATTTACTAATGGTTAGTTATACTTGTTACATTATTTGTTATACTTTAATGTGCTCATTCTCTCTTTTTCTTTTTTTATTTCTTTCTTCTTGAAATGGGATCTTGCTTTGTCACCAAGGCTGGAGCACAGTGGTGCAATTACAGATCATAGTAACCTCGAACTCCTGGGCTCAAGTGGTCCTCCCAACTCAGCCTCTTGGATAGCTGAGATCCAGTGTACTAGTCCATTTTCACCCTTCTAATAAAGAGGTATCTGAGACTAGTAATTTATAAAGGAAAGAGATTTAATTGACTCACAGTTCTGCAGGGCTGGGGAGGCCTCAGGAAACTTACAATCATGGCAGAAGGGAAGCAAATGTGTCCTTCTTCGCATTACAGCAGGAAAAAGTGCTGAACAAAAGGGGTAAAAGGCCCTTATAAAACCATCAGATCTCATGAGAATTTGTGCACTATTATGATAACAGAACCATGGAGGTAACCACCCCCATGATTTAATTACCTCCCACTGGGTCCTCCCACAACCTGTGGGGATTATGGGAACCACAATTTAAGATGAGATTTGGGTGGGGACACAGCCAACTCATATCACCTGACCTCAAGTGATCCTTCTGCCTCAGCCTTCCAAAGTCCTGAGATTATAGGCATAAGCCACCACACCTGGCCCATTCTTCTTTTCTAAAAATAAAAATCTCTCTAGAAGTAATGAAAGTATGTTTATAATAACATTTTGTTACTTTTTAGAGAAACTAATTAGAATATATAAAATAATTCTTTGGCAACTATTAAGTCTCTTTAAAATACAACATTTGATTTTTTTAATGATTTGATTATAGCATATTTGATAATTAAAAGTATCTAAGCAATTACATAGAAGGCTCTTTAGATACTGTGAAGTAATGAATAATTTTTTTCTGAATTTTGGATTCTCTAATATTAAATTCTCATTAGCTGTACAGTTAATGTTGCCATATTTGACTTTTCAAAAATAAAAAAAGATAAAAGCAAAGGCATTATTTGCAAATATATATTGCACATTGATAGTATCCCTGTGCTTCCATTTTCACTTGATTTTTACAACAACCTTTTGAATTTGTGTGTATTGCAGGCTACATTTGATATGTAGAAACTAAGATTTAGGCAAGATATGTTTTGTGCTTGATGCCTACTTATTAATAACTGGTTGAGCAGGATTGTGAAAACCCAGAATTGAATTGCTAGAATATTTAGTTAATTCAGGTCTCTTTCTCTCTTCTCTCTCTCTCTCTCTCTCTCTCTCTCTCTCTCTCTCTCTCTCTGTGTGTGTGTGTGTGTGTGTATTTCTAAAGAGAGAACCATGACTTGATTGCCAGTCAATATTCACATTTATAAATCATCACATTCAGCATGTCATTTCTAAAGTTTTGCCACCTATCGCTTTTATTATTATATTTTTGCCCATTGTCTTTCTTCTGTGTGAAAGGTGGCCTCTGAATACCTAATCCCTGCCAGAACCCAAAGTATGAATGTTTAATCTGATGTTCTTGCTCAGTTAATTGGTCTGTAAGTATCAATGAAACGGTCAGCAAAATAGAATATCAAGTAGTCAACCTAATCAAAAATCTTCAATACTTTAAATCTAGTTGACTAAATCAGCACCTCATGAACGTTTTAAAAAATGCAACATTACCTGGATAACATGATGTTTTGCCCCAGCAAAATATAGGGTATCATATCAAATTTGAAAACAAGTTAAAAGCTGTTTAAATATGTATTTCAAATTAGTTTTGCAGAAAAATAATTGTGAGTGGGCTTTGCTACTAAGACATCGATAACTGAACTAAGTACTAGAAACTGAATGTCTATTCTTACCTTTGAAGAAAAATAGTTTTCAAACCTGTGAAACACTGACTATGGCTCAGATTATGGACAACTAATTGTCTTGCTACTGTGCTGTCATTACAAAGAAACCACAAAGCAATTTATTAGTAACATGTATTACTCACTTCAGCAGCTCACCGTTTATCTGCAGAAATATCTGCTAGAGCTGAAAGACTCTGTGTAGCAAGAATAATGTGTTGCCAAGTCTTTCTGGAGAGACAGTCAACTCAGGATTCAGTATCTAATCTCTATTAAATATGTCCCTTCCTTCGTCTCATGGTCATTTTCTCAGTTCAGCTATCTGTAATCTCTGTCAAAAATTATTGCAACAGCTTCTCATCCAGTTTCCCAATTTATAGTTTTAACTTATTTTCCAAATCATTAGTCTTCATGAAACTAGAAGACCTTTCTAAAATTCAGATAGAATTATTTCACCATAAAATGCTGGCTTCCTTCAATATCCTATTATTCAATGATTACAGATAGCAACAATCTCCTAGCCTACAGCAAGACACAACTTCATCCATCATCCACCACACCCTCATCTTTCCCTGTCTCTACCACACACACACACACAAACTTAAAATACCGAGAAGCTTCATAATTTGTGCATTGTAATTAATATCAGGGAATATTTTCTTCAACTTCTATAGATAATAATCTTTTCTGGGGTTTTAAAAGCTTCTGCATAACAATTTAACTATTTTAATGTATATTCCCTGGCCATTTTGGGCTATGAATGTCTGGGTAATTAAGCAGATGAAAGGGTTACACTACTGAGCATGATATTTGGTCCGGTTTTTCAGAGGGAAATGTGTTTTTTTCTACACAAAAGGGGACAAAAAGCAGTTAGTTTTTAGTGTAGGAAATCGATGGAGTGCCGCTGGTATTTCAGTAAACCAATAGCCTTTGCCAATGGGAAAATGGGTTAGCCCAACAAAATCAAGACCATCAATGAGTCAGACCCCATACAGGCAAAGGTTTGGAAGAACTCATTAGGAAAAACTCACCCTGTTCAACTCAGTTGCTGGAAGAAAGCAAAGAGAACATGGAATGAGTTGTTGAGCAACTGTTAATACAATACTGCTGCAATATGATATAATACATACTTTTGTATTGCGTATTACTACAATAATGCTTTGAGGTGTATTAATAGGTACAAAAGCAGAGAAAATAGCAATAAGGCACCCTTGTGGATGTGGCTCTCTGGCTTCTTGCTACAGAGGCTATCCTTTGATTCAGGACCAGTTGACACCCTTCTAAATCTATCCCAGTGTGTTTGTGGAGGTAGTTGCTTGATGTATGGTAGGCTATGACATTCTTCCACCTAAGCCAGACAGAGATGCTTCTCTTCCTTTTTCCTTCATTCTGTGTTAAATTATCCTTACTTACTTCTGTTTTGCAGAGCCTTTCCCAGATTTCTCCAGACTTCTTTCACACCTGCATTTTCCTTAATAAAAATAAAATATTGAGCCAGGCATGGTGGCTCCGGCCTGTAATACTAGCACTTTGGGAAGCCAAAGCAGGCGAGTCACCTGAGCCAAGGAGTTTGAGACCAGCCTGGGCAAAATAGTGAGACCCCATTTCTATGAAAAATTAGCTGGACCTGATGGCATGAGCCTGTAGTCCCAGATACCTGGGAGGCTGAGGTCAGAGAATCCCCTGAGCCCAGGAAGACGAGGCTACAGTGGGCCATGGCAACAGAGTAAGACCCTGTCTCAAAAATAAAAATAAAATATAAGAGATTGAAGATATTTTCATGAGCAGCAGTAATACGTTGCTTTAACAAGTCAAACTGTAAAAAAGGTTTGTAATATGAAATTACCAAATGATCAAGGTAATTTTATTGACATTAAGAGTTAGGATCAAAGCCTGGGCAAGATAACAAGACCCCATCTATTAAAAAAAAATTAATTAGTTAGATATGTGTGTGCCTGTGGTCCCACCTACTCAGGATGCTGAGATGGGAGGATCACTTGAGCCCAGAAATTTGAGGCTACAGTGAGCTATGATAACACCACTGTGCTCCAGCCAGGGCGACAGAGCAGAACCCTGTCTCTAAAATAAAATAAAATATTTAAAAGCATTAGGATCAAAAGCTGTGCTTCAGAAGACAAACACTTAGTTTACTTAAACAGATGTTAAAGACCAAGTGCTAAAATAGAACAAGAATCAGTAGAGCTAAGAGAAACTATGAATGTATGGGTGACAATTTTTCTTGATTATTGTAATAACTATAATGGGAAAAACCAAATAAACAGAAGTTACCATGCACAGTCATATTTGTGCATTGTGATTTGTGTTAAGCTTAGAGATTAAATGTCAAAACCCAACGCTTACTTAACATAACATTTAAGGTCCACCAGTGCCAATCAGGATGAGTTTATTGAAAATATAATATTCTTAACAATGCGTAATTCCTTATAAGCAATTATTGGCAAGGCAGACTATACAATGCCACATCCTACAAAACCAACCAAGAATTCATAACTTCTACCTGCTCAGGAATAAGCTCTTAGCTGTTCATTCATGAAAAGTAGAGAAAGACTCAATTATCATGGTGGATAATCAACTTTTATCTCTCCATGTGTCTAATTTGTATTGTTGATAAATTTACAGCCTCCAAGAAACTGGAATATGGTTGACTCAGCCATCAGCGTTGTGACTCAGTAATTCAGAGATCAAACTTCTATTTTCATCAGTGAATTCGGAAGATCAATAAAAATTTTTCTCTGTCCTATTAAAGACACTAAAAAGTAGACACAGTTGGTTTCATAAATGCTTAGGAAGGTCAGAACTGATCACCAAGTGATTCTAGGGAATTGCAGCATGAAAAATATGCAAAGAGCAAAAAGCAAAGAAACAAAAATCCTGTACGTCCGTAGTTCTAAACTCTTTTCCTTTAGTTTCACAGCCTTATTTTAATTTTCACAAACTGTCACTTGATGTATAATTTCTATGTATGTGATAGGCAATGTGGATATTGTTTCTCAGTAGACTCAATTCTAAGAACCTAAGTTCGACTACCAGCATGTCATTATATGACTGGGGTAGGTTACACCCTCTCCTGGAACATGATTTTCATCACATGTTTTAATTCTAATCACAGAGAGCTCATCAAATGGGATGAAAAATTTGCTAATTATTTCAATGTAGTGAAGGTTGTTATCATCAAATAGTAATTTCAAATTAATGTAGTAATTTTCCATTGCCTTTAAATTAATTTTTCTTTAGAGGTTATTGGGTGTTAAATTTTTAGCTAGTCCTTCTGAATAGTTGTGTTCAATCCAAATTATTTTTTGAACAACTTAATATATTGTTAATAGTAATTTACTACATGCCAGGCATCTTTGCAGTGACAGTTTACCAAGTATTAATTTATGAAATTATCACAATCGCTTTATGGAGTAGGTATTTACTTTTATCTTTCTTTCACATATATAAGAATCAGATGCATACATGATAATGAACTTCTCCCAAACCTCAGCAGTGGGTAAATTCCTCAGCTCCGATGCTATACGCTGTGTTTGAGAACTAAAATGATTCAGACCTTCACTTCTGTGTTTCATTTAAATCTCTGCCTCTACCTCGAAATTTTATGGTCTCATGTTCTCATTTTCCTTGTAATTAAAAGTATTAATATAGGACATTGAAGTTCTATTAGTGTTTTATAACATTACCTTTGAACATGTGAGTTTGAAACAGATGTAAATGCTTTTATTTGTCAGGTTCTAAAGCTATAGAAAAAAGTAAAGCTCCTCAAATGATAAATACTTTGAAGGAGACTCTTAATAGTTCTGGGATCAAAATTTTATTTTAAGTTAAGCAAAGTAAATACTATGAGCCATTTCCTGAAAAATTGTATTTGACACCTAAACTTTATTG
Source organism: Callithrix jacchus (assembly GCF_049354715.1). Lineage (NCBI taxonomy): Eukaryota > Metazoa > Chordata > Mammalia > Primates > Cebidae > Callithrix > Callithrix jacchus. The sequence continues at coordinate 5,245,333 of NC_133524.1, forward strand.
CACTAAAATGTAAACATAATTATGATATAAATAAAATCCATTATTATAAACATGAAAAATTTAAAACATTGCCATTATACACATTTGTATTAAAACCTTTAGTTATTAATTCTGAGTTGAGTGGCGTTAAAACATCCTCGAATGATCTCAGACTTCATTCAACACGTCTGCCGCCTATTCCTAAGGATTGTCTTTTTCAGGAGATGAACACAATCATTTGCAGGCAATTCTCATTCTTGCCTGATATAAAAACATCTACAACTCAATAAATAAATGGACCTATTTGAAAGAGCCATGACAGTGATACAGTAATTACATGTCAGGTTGAATCTACCTTTGACGCCCACGTTTGCAGATTGTATCTCCAGTTCTTAATTTGTTTCTCTCTCCTTTCCTTGTTCCCTTGCCACCCCAATCCCTTCATCTATTGTCATGTTCTTGCAAGTTTACTTCATCTATCGCCTTGAATCTTCACGTTTTCTAAATCTCCCCCATTGGCATATCCTCTGAAACAGGAAAGTTAGAAGCAAAAGGACAAAATAATCAAGAATGAAGAAAAATAGGCCAGGCACAGTGGCTCGTGTATGTAATTCCAGCACTCTGGGAGGCCAAGGTGGATGGATACCTTGATCTCAGGAATTCAACGCCAGACTGTGCAACATGGCAAAATTCCATCTCTCAAAAAAAAAAATTAAAAAATAAAAAAATTAATTAAAAAGCCAGGCATGGTGGCATGTGCCTTATGGTCCCAGCTATGTGGGAGGCTGAGGTGGCAGGATTGTTCTAGCCCGGGAGGCAGAGGTTGCAGTGAGCCATGATCATGCCACTGCACTCCAGCCTGCGTAACAAGTGAGACCCCGTCTCACAAAAAAAAAAAAAAAAAAATGGATACGAATAAAGCCCACGTTTCATAGTTCCGCTGTATGGACACACTGTATTTTTTTTTTTTTTTTAATCTGTTCATCCATTGATGGCCTATGGAGTTGTTTTCACCTTTGACTAGGAGAAAAATGGATAACATAAACATTCATGTGCAAGTGTTTATTTGAATACCTGTTTTAAATTCTGTTGTATCTGTATCTAGGAGTAGAATTATTTTGTCAAGGAGATGGCGGAAGGGGAAATGGGGAATAACCACTTAATTGGTTTCCTTTGGGATTAATGAAATGCTTTGAAACTAAATACAGGTGATGGTGTTGTAGGACCATCAGGTTCATATGCCCACTGTGCAGCAGCAGACCAGTTACATGGAGACAGTAGTATCTGCAGCAGACAAAGTGTTGGATGATCACAGAGCATTGAGCAAGGAGGTGGCAGGAGACCATCACATCCATTTTCCTGAGGAGTTCTGGGCTGGTGTCTTCAATTGAGGTTGCTGATTGGTCAGGGTAATGGGGATGAAAGAGGATGTAGAAATTGCATATTTTGGTGAATCAGCTTCTCATAGAATTCCTCAGATTAGCGATCACTGGGATCCTTTAGGCCAGCTGACATAGTGTTGGTTTCATCAGTGTGCAGGATCTGCAGGAATAGCTTAAAGGGTAAAGCTAATGTTTTCTAATGCCCAGTTGTTATCAAAGGGCAATTAAGGTCTATGTGATTCTGGGACCACAGGCACCAAACATGTATGAGGACGTATGTCAGAGAGGAAGCTGACCTCATAATGAGTGCTGCAAGATTGCTTTATCTCATTTCTTCCTCTCCCTTCTTTCCTAAATAATTTTATAATGTTGATGGGCCAGCAGTTTCAGTGGTTGCAAAACCTTGTGAATGCACTAATGGTCACTGAATTGGACACTTCAAAGTGTTAAAAATTAAATGCTTAGACATAATTTTTTGTTTCTGAATGCTAGTCATATTATTACTTACACAAGACTCTTAATTTTAATATGGATTTAAAACCTATTCTCTGGGCCAAGGATGCTATTAGCTTAGGTGTAAAAGTAATTGTGGTTTCTGCCATCAAAAGTAATTTCCAAAGCACAATCACATTTGCACTAACCTAATACCAAAAACATAAATAAATAAAAAAACACCCTCTTCAAGAAATATTAAGTACATTTTATACATTCCAAAATACTCCATGGTTTGTGCTATTTAAAGATGCTATGTACCATGACAGATATTTTATTTGGCTGGACAAATTTATCTGAGATTCGCTTTTGAGAAAGGTTTACTATGTAGGCATGTGGAAATAGAGCAAATATTTCTCTTCCTCCATCTTTTTATAATCATAGAGCCTACACCATTCTTATAATGGAGCACCTTCAACTCCCATGCCTTGGCAGCTGGTAATAGAAAAGCATTCAGCCACTCTGACAAATGCTTTGTCACCTCTGTTAATGATCAAGATTATGATCAAGAAATTTTACTTGTTTTTTATCCAAGATACTTCAAATAATATGTCTACAAAGACACTTGTTTATTCATGGTCAGTGCAGTGTCATTCATTACAACCACAAGTTGACAATAGCTCGGATGTCCATCTATGAGAGAAGGGACCAATGGATGGTGATATTTGCATAATGGAATTCTAGAAAACAAGTTCTACAGGAACTTACTGAGCCAAGACAACAACATGGATTAAATGAGAAGCTGGGGACAAAAGAAACCATGCATTTCTTTTAGAAAACTTTAACTTGAGTCTTTTCAAAAAAATCTACATTGGCAATTTCTGCTTTTAATTGGAGCGTTTGATCCATTTATATTTAATGTAGTTAATTATATGGGTGAGTTTAGGTCTAGTATTTTTCTGTTTGTTTTGTATTTGCCCATTGATTCTATTTTTCTGCCCCATTAATTCCATTCCTCAGTAGACAGCTTTCTAACTTCTCCCAAGGAGCTCAAATAGTTTTAATTTTCTTTCCATTTAAACTCTTTTAAGTTTGTCTAGCAAAATAAAATATATGTGATGGTTACATAGCATCTTTAAATAGCACAAACCATATAGTATTTTGGAATGTATGCTGTTTTAATTTGCTTATTCATCTATATTCATCTAATGCTTATTCATCTATAGCTCCTTTTTATTGCTTTTCTAGTTGCTGTAGGAAAGTAAACAGGCATCATTTATTTAATATAGCCTATGCATTATTTATTTATTTTTATTGAGATGGAGTCTCACTCTGTCACCCAGGCTGGAGTGCAATAGTGCAATCTCAGCTCACTACAACCTCCACCTCCTGGGTTCCAGCAATTCTGCCTCAGCATCCTGAGTAGCTGGGAATACAGGCATGCACCAACACATCCTGGATAATTTTTGTATTTTTAGTAGCAATGGGGTTTCCCCATGTTGGCCAGACTGGTCTCGAACTCCTGACCTCAAGTGATCTGTCCACCCCAGCCTCCCAAAATGCTGGGATTACAGGCATGAGCCACCGTGCCTGGGCTATTTAATATAGCCTATGATGATAATATCATTATTATTATTCCTTGTCACTAAAAAGTAAGAATCTTATCACAGTGTAATTCACATTAACTCCAATTGTACTTCGGATGTCATGAACTTAATATCTATACATGTTAATGACTCCACAATAAAATGACACATATTACACTTTATTCCATAAAGTGTTTTTAAACATATTATGAGAAAGGAAAAACATATTTTCCTTTCTTATATTGATGTATAAATATGTAAACCACTGAGTGTGTCTCCTTCTTTCAGGAGTCAACATCTGCCTAGATTTGACCTGCTTTCCATTACTCCTCAATCTCCTCAAAGAGTTACCTGTGGCTAGATGCAGTGGTTCACACCTGTAATACCAGCACTTTGGGAGGCTGAGGTGGAAGGAATGCTTGAGCCCAGGAGTTCAAGACCACCCTGGGCAACATCACAAAACCCAAACTCTACAATAAACACAAAAGTTAGCCAGACATGTTGGTGCATACCTGTGCTCTCAGCTACTCAGGAGGCTAAGGTAGGAGTATCACTTAGGCCCAGGAGGTAGAGGCAGCAGTGAGCTGAGATCACACCACTGCACTCCAGCCTGGGTGACAGAGCAAGACCCTGCAAAGGAAGGAAGGAAGGAAGGAAGGAAGGAAGGAAGGAAGGAAGGAAGGAAGGAGGGAGGGAGGGAGGGAGGGAGGGAGGGAGGGAGGGAGGGAGGGAGGGAGAGAAGGAAGGGAGGAAGCAAAGAAGGAAAGGAAGGAAGGAAGGAAGGCAGGAAGGCAGGAAGGAAGAAAGAAAGGAAGGAAAAAATAAAAGAAAAACAAAAGAGTTACTTGCATTTTGTTTGCAGTTGCTGTATGTTGAACTGATACTCATTTAAAATACAATCAATGCAATTCAGTATAAAAGTAGAAAAAAAATAATTTCATTTATATACCTTGTGAGAATAATTATAAAATTCAATAGCCATTGATGTGTTTAAAAGTAATGTTTAGCAAAATAGAGATGGAAGAGACATTCCTAAATCTGATCAAAGATATCTGCAAAAATCTCATTTAGATATTATAATAATGATGAAATACATTTTTAAAATTATGAAAAATGTAATAAGCCACTCTATTCATCATGGTTCTAGATGTCTTAATGAAGTAATTTGAGGAAAAGAAACATTATCTATGTGTATTGGAAAGGAAAAGAGAAATGGGTCATTATTCACATGCGACACAACCCAGTCAATAAAAAAATCTAAAAGAATCTATAGACAAACTATTGGAATTATTAAGCAAATTTCCAATTGTGGTAAAATTGTATGTCTATATCCTGGAGGGAATCAAAGAGCATTTTCAAAAATATTCCATTTGAAATAATGCAAACAGTCCAATAATTGAAAACACATTTACTAATTCTGAAATTATCTAAATATTCATTAAGAAAGAAATGTTCTACATTTTTGGTTTGAAAGAATATTTTAAAGTTATCTTTATTGTATGTATCTTCCCTGCTACAGGGGGCAACAGAGAGAGTTCCTGATCCCTGCATTAACCTGGAGAGTCAGTGTTTTTCAGAGACAAGATTTCTATTTCTACTTTATGTTTTCTTTTTAGTGCTGATTTTGGAATTTGAACAAGAATCTCCACCTGAGACTGGCTCTGAGCCATAGCAGTGTCTTTTTAACACACCAGGTATTAGTACCACCTCCTGCACACTGCTAGGAGGAACAGCCAGTGCTCTAAAGCATGGAGTTTCCCTCAGAGAAGTTTGCAGGGTGCCCAAGGAATATAACCAAGATAAAACTCTGGGATGTAATGGAGAGGAACAAACCCTAGGAGAGCTGGCAGGAGAGTAATGCAAGAGAGAAGAAACAGGAAGAGGAGGAGAAGGAGGAAGAGGAATAGGAGAGGGAGGAGGAAGGGAACTTCTAAATAATAGTTACAAAACCCAAAAATGCGTGTTCAGAGAAATGTATGAGGTCCACTTAATGTATTGCAAAAGGAGGCTTAAGAGATAAGATTGAGGGTACAAGATAGATTTAGATTTCTAAATGATCAACATATTTTAGGGTACATAGGCTTAAAAGTGAACTTTGTGAATTTGCTTTTGGAAAGGAGAGGGAAGGAAACAAATTCTAACACTTTGAAAAAGGTTCAGAAGCAATTTCAAGCTACTTTCCAAGTTTTCTTATAAACAGAAGTACCCTTTAACTTTTTCACTTACAACTGTATTTATTTTCAATAGTTTGGCTTCATGCTGCCCTTGTCTGAAATTATATTTTCATATTTGCCACGAGTGCAGCTTGCAAGCTAAATAACAGGGGAGGTGTTTACTAAATATGAGTGGATTAAATTATGTTCACAGAAACCATTTCAGAGCCCCAGGGATTTCTTCGACATGTTCTGCAGAACACTAATCTCTCAAGATACTTTGCAAAGAACTGCTATGTCTACCAACTATAATTTTTCAATATAGGTCATAATGTATGCTCAACTTGGGGGTTTCCCATATTTGATGACATGCTGAAAGCCCAGAGAAGTTTAATCATAACAGATCTTTCACCCTTGTGCATCTGACTTGATGTACTTATCTGAATATAAAACACTATTAAAACTCACTAATTTCTTAGTGCTCTATTTTTTATTTACCACTAATATTAGTATCATTGGCATGGTACAGACAGGGATATAAATGTAACAGTTTTTTGTAGTTTTGAAGTGAGTAGTAATTATACATGATATCTATACATATGCATATATATAAGTCATAAATCAGAATGGAATAGCTTTATCTCCTCCTTCATCACCATCTATAATCTTTGCCACTGTAGCTTCAGTAATTCTCTGGGAGTCCTAATTTGATGGTCCTTTTCCGAACCTATAGCCATTGTCTGAACATCATTCCTTCCATAAGCCTGCACCTCTTAAAATGGAAATCCAGAAAAACATTTTGAAATTTGGCATTATGCATAGATTTCATTAGAATTTGCTCTACATCAAATCTAAACTACTTAAAGAACAAACCCAGAAGTACATTTTCCTATGTGCTCTTTTATTCCCTGAATAAATATATTTTGTTGGTACAGTCTATAGAAAAACCTGTAACTTGCATTTTTTCATATACCCGAGCTGTCAGTTAGGTTCCCTGCATGCAATCAAAATGCCATTAAGGCTGCCTAGCAATAGAGTGAAATGGGGCACATAAAAAGTCCTGAAAAACACCAAACCTACCGAGTAACAGAGTAAAACCTGGCTGAGTAACTTAGATATAATGAGTCAGAGTCCGATTCATGTGTTAATTTTATATAACCCCCTTTTATTTGGACCACAAGGATGTTTCTTATCAAAATATTGAGTGTGATTCATTTGTTGTAATTCTTTTTTTTTTTTACAACGTCATTCTGGTTGCTATTTAAGATTTTGTTAAAATTGACACAATTGTAACAATTGTATAATTGTAACAATTATACAATTGTAACAATTGTATCCACTGATACTGATACAGACTCTATCCAGTTACAATGTATACCTCTTCCAGGATTAATACGTTGTCAACCTGAGAAAGGCCCTTGAAAACAATCTTTAAAGGTAAAATTATATAAACAGCTCAGAATCACTGCCTTAGACACTGTCATAGGGTGTCTAAGGTTAATATGATTAGTCAAACTACAACCATTTCAACTTACAGCCTTTAGAACTATGTTCGTGACCCATGTTCAGGGAAACATGCTCTCTCTTCAACTTATCTAACAAACACCATGTAATTCTGGCTTTCATTCAACAAAAAGTACATTTACATTGCAAATACTTTGAATAATTCATCCTCTCCTCCTTTTTGGAGAGTGTTCTTTCATCGGTTCATCACAATTTGGAAGTGTCCACTTCAGAAATGTCTAGAAGTCTTGCTTACCTTTTAATAGCATTAAAGTTACTCTTCCATAGCTTAAATTCAATTTTCTGTCCCATGCTCAGCAGGCTTTTACTACAGTTGTTCATGTCTTTGCTTTCATCCTTCTCATATACAAATTTTTAACTCAAAAATTACTGTGGCTATTCCTAATATTAGAAAAACATCATTTTCAGCTGCACTTTGCATTGTTTGAATATACTTTACTCAATGTCATTTCTACAACCATCAAAATGCATATAAAAATTCATGAAACATAGAGAAATTATATTATGTTTTTAACTGGAATAAACATACTCATGAACTCTTCTTACCAAAAAAAAAAAAATCTTTTTTTCTCATCATTGATTTCATAATGATTAATTCTCCTCAAAGTGTTTCTGTTTGACACTTCTAATCTTTGTGTTAAATGATAGCAGAGATAAATATTCTAGTTGTAATTTAAAATGACAACTCTGAATATAAATGCAAATATTTAGAAATGAACATATGACTTGATTCCAAGTGCTTTCCATTAGTATTGTAAAAGTGAAGGGTGAGATTTTCCTTATGGGAAATTCAAACAAAATTTAGAGGAATAGAACGTTTTCAGAAAATCCATTGTAAATACTTCTAAAGAAATCAGCAAAAATTTTAAAACTATTATACAGTTTCTTGCCACTTTTTAAAATTGTTTTTGGTAACAAAATTGGAATCTTTTAGAAAAGGTTGAATCGGTGTGAAGTGAAAGGGAATGGAATGATGTATAATGCCTCCCTCCCTCAAAAACGCATTTTTTTTTCCCATTGGGGGTCAGAAGAAGAGGTTCATGGAAGTAAAGAAGTTTTACAATGGGAAGCTTTCTTTCTCAATAATTCAGAGTTGTTTTCTCATGGAGCTTCTCAAGAACTTCTCTCTCTGACCTGCCTCAAGTTCTGACTGATACACATGCAGAAATACCCACTAGATAGTACTTTCTTTGCATGGTTTCACCATCGTGTAATTCTAGTTTCAACCAGTCTGACTTGTCCCTGGGAGTATTAATGTAGCATTCTTTCATTTTTAAATAAACTCTCTCTCTCCCCCCCCCCTTTTTTTTTTTTTTTGCAACTGAATCTCACTCTGCAGCCAGGCTGGAGTGCAGGGGTGCGATCTCGGCTTACTGCAGCCTCCGCCTCCTGGGTTCAAGCAATTCTCCTGCCCCAGCCTCCTGAGTAGCTGGGACTACAGGGGCGCGCCACCACGTCCAGACAATTTTTGTGTTTTCAGTAGAGACTGGGTTGGTTGGCCATGTTGGCCAAGACGGTCTCCATCTCTTGACTTCGTGATCAGCCCACCTTGGCCTCCCAAGGTGCTGGGATTACAAGCGTGAGCCACCATTCCTGGCCTATAAATTCACTTTATTGAACTATAATGTGCAAACACAAAAGTGCACAAGTCATACAGATACAGCTCAGCAAACTGCTGCCAAGTCAGGACGCCGGAAAAGCACTATGCAAATCGAAGCAAAGAATGATGGAAATTTGTACTATGTTCTTTTGCAGCTCTGCCTAAGTCTTTCATTCAACCTCATTTCACCAAATTCATCATTCTATCTCACGTGGCTCTGGCTCATTCATTTTCCTTGCTATATAGTCTTTCCAAAATCTCTTCATGGATCCTTGGTTGATGGACACGTTGATTGTTTCCATTTGGGGATTATTAATGGAATGTATTATACGTATGTCAGTAGGTTTATTGTGTGCAATATTTTCTTGGGCACATATCCTGGAGTGAAATTTCCCGGTGGTAGGGAATTTGCTCATTCAGCTTTAAGGTAATTTTGGTTTTGCTTTTGCTTTTTAAAGGCAGGGTCTTGCTCTGTTGCTGAGGCTAGAATGCAGTGGCATGATCACATCTCACTGCAGCCTGGAACCCCTGGGATAAAGTGATTCTCTCAACTCAGCCTCCAAAGTTGTTGAGAATACAGGTGTTTGCCACCATGCATGGCTAACTTTTTTCGTTTTTGTAGAGATATGGTCTTACTGTTTTGCCCAAACTGGTGTGGAATTTCTGGCTTCAAGTGATCCTCTCATCTAGACCTCCCACAGTGCTGCAATTACAGGCAAGAGCCACTGTGCCCAGCTAGCATTAAGTTTTATATGCTAATTCAAGAGATACACATTCTGACCCGTTTTGTCAGTTTCATTTTATTTGAGCAATTCAGGTGAGTATTTAGTGCTATATCATGGTAGTTTATTTGCATTTCCTTGATGTTAGACATTTTTATTAGGTTTATTGGGGTATTGGATATGATTTTTTTAAAATCTGCTAAATTAGTCACACATTTATAATTGGATTCCATTATGTATTTTGGAAATAAGGCACAAATCCTTGTATAATATATATATATCACATCTATAAAGTGTTTTTGTTTTGTTTTGTTTTGTTTTTTGAGGCAGGATCTCACTATGTTGCCTAGGCTGGTCTTGAACTCCTCAGCCCAAGTCTCACCTCAGCCTACAGAGTAGCTGAGGTTACAGGTGCACATGCTGTGCCTGGCATAAACTTTTATTTTTTCTTGCCACGGCACCTTTAGGAGAACAGAATATTTGCAGTTCAATTGAGTACAATTTACTGATTGCTTGATTAATAATGAAACAGATTTGCATCTTCCTTGAAAAAACATTTACTCACCCCAATGCCAAAAAGAATTCCTCCTACTAACACCTAAAAAGCTTATTTTCTCTTCTATAGCTACATCTATATAATCTCTACTTGGAATCATTTGTTTTTGCTTATGTCATTTTGTTTTTTGCACATAGCACTATGTGGGACTACATTATTTCCTCCAATCGATCTGCCAAGTATTGAGGAGAACATCCTATCTACACTGCAATTTTCAGAAAGCAAAACCTTATGTAGTTATCTGCCTATTTGTGGCATATATGTGCTCCCAGTATCAATAGAACATTGTCTATCACCTTCTTAGCTTGCATGCTTTAATAAAACAAATGAAAGATAGCATATTGAAGAGACTGACACAATGGTCTCCTGTCAAAAACCAGGTAGAAACAGAGATCCTCGGTACAACAACTATTGAAACCCAGAAGAAATGAGCCTTTGTGTGAAATCACAGACCTGAATTAAACTTTGATTGGAGTCTCTAAAAAAACCATAAAGCAAAGGACCTGGTCGAATTGAGCTCAGATTCTTCAAGCCGCAGAAACTATGAGAGGGTTTGTTGAGTTGTTTGAAGCTGCTAATTTGAGAAGCTATTAGGCAGCAATACAATTTTTAATGGATGATTTAAAGATCTGACTTCCCATCCTTACATTATTACTGTTTTGAATTAATATTATCTCCACCATCCCCAAGCAAAATCCTGGAGTCAATGTGGGGTTTACTTGATGTTTTCTTTTGTTTTTCCCTGAAGAATACCAGTACTGTAATGGTTTTGTTAAATACTCGAAACAAGCATTTCTAAACGTTGTGTCTTACTTTGGTTGTTTGTAAATGACTAATATCAGCTACTTCATCATGGCCTAAAACCAAGGGTCTACTCTTAAAGTATTTTTAAAAAGACACCGTTTCAAATATTATAAAAAATATTTGATAAAGAACATCCACAATTCTGCATGTTCGTCTAACTGCCTACTCTTATGGTCACTTCCTACTATTTTAGTTATTTTACATTAAAGTAAATCTTTATAACACACATACAAAAGCATAGCTATTTTTGTATCTATCAGTAAGAGTTTATGTTTTTCTTTTGCACATCACATGTATTTATCTACAAATTCAGATGTATAGCTGACCTTTCAACAACACAGATTTGAACTGTGTGGTTCCACTTATGTACTAATCTGTTCTTTAAAAATATATTGAAAACTTTTTCAAACTGCAATAATTTGAAAAACACATACACACACACACACACACACACACACAAACAACATGTAGCCCAGAATTGCTGATGAAAAAGAAAAAGGAAAAAGTTTGTCCTGAATGCATTAAACATTTTTAGTTGCTGGTCTATTTATGTGATAATCTACTATTTATGTGTTCTGTAAGGCTTCTAGTCAACAGTAGGCATGTAGTCGTATTTTTTACTGTGTGGGGGTCTGGTTCCTTTGACCCCCATGTTGTTCAAGGGTCAAATGTATATCTTGGTAGATTAGATAAAGATAGATAGATAGATAGATAGATAGATAGATAGGTAGATTATGGATAGATTAATGGACACATGGATGAATAGGTAAGACAGATTTGATAGGCAGGTACATAGGCAGGTAAGTAGATAGATAAATACATACATACATACATACACAGATACATAGATATATAATGCATAGGTAGATAAATATAGGTAGATTATAGATATACAATATATAGGTGGATAGATGTGTAGATAGATTTGGTAGGTAAGTAAATAGATAAATAGATTAGATACATAGATTATGTATCAATGGATGGATGGATCAACTCGATAGATAGATGAGACAAATACATTGATTCATTAGATATATAGGATAGATGTATAGATAGCTATGATAGATGGATAGATAGGTGATTGATAGCTAGATAGATAGCTAGATAGAAACTATAAGCATAATGATTTTAACATTAATTTTGTGAGTGCTACCCTCACATTAATCCAAACTGTTTATTTATTTATTTACTTTTGCTTTCTAGACAGGCTATTATAGCATTTACAAACAATAATTTTATTTTACCCCAGTTCAATAGCATAACTCTTGTTTCATCTCTTAAAAATTTCCACCTAGACTCCCCTGCAGGTTAAATCACACTGCTATACTGGTGATTGTGGAGATTATTGCCTTGTCCTTGATTTTAACTGGGATGTTTCTCTTATTTTTATGTTAAGCATGATGCTGGATGTTAGTTTGAGAAAGTCTTATAAAACTGTGAAATCATTTAATAAATAGTTTGAAAATATATTTTTTCAAATATGTTGTTTTTTGAAACATTCTAGAATACTTATTTTCAAATAAACATTTTTCCACAAAACTCTAAAATATGTGAAAATTATTTTTGCAATCATTTTATGGTAGCAATAAAATGATCCAGGCTTCTTTTAATCATAGATGCATTTTCAGATAATGATATTAATTTGGGGAAAAAACCTGGAAATGGTTACCATTTAAGTCCTGAAAAACTTCATTTTCCAAACCGGATATGTATTTTGAGCAGCCAGCAGGTCCCAAGCATTATTTAGCAATTATTTGTTAGAACTTGCCAAGTTGCTCCTATAGTGTTTCCTTTTTTCCCCAGTTTTATTGAAGTATAACGCACAAATGAAAATTGTGTGTATGTGATGCGGACAAGGCAATGCTTTGGTATACCCATACCTTGTGAAATGTGAAATGATTACCATGGTCAATGATAACACAGCTACTGAAAAAGGAGTTAAAAGAAATTATTTAGGCAGATCGTGAGAGTAAGGAAGTCCTTGGTAAGGTTTTCCTTTTAGTGAAAAGCAGCACGAAAATAATTTCTTTTCAAATAGCAGCCTGTAAAATCAATAGGCAGACATAGATAAGCAAGCTGGAAGCTTTCATGGGTGAAAGCCAGCAGCTGTGCCAATAGGAAAAGGCTACCTGTGGGTCAGGCACGATGAACATGAAGGCTCCACCTTCTCTTCTCCTTGTTAACCACCTGTACAATAAGGACAGACAACATGGCCCTGGCCAGGGAGACCCCATCTGCATAATAAAAGATTAGGGTGAGATGGCAAATGTCACACCTGGTCCAACCAATTTCTCGGGCCCTATGAAAATTAGACCCTGGCTTCTCCAGCTCGTCTTTAAGACCTCAAGCATTTCACCACGAAACGGAAAGAACCATTCGGGCTCCCCTCTCTCTCTGCAGGAGAGAGCACTATTCTCTTTTCTCTTTCTTTGCCTATTAAACCTCCACTCTCAAACTCACGTCTTGTGTGTCCGAGTCATTGATTTCCCTGGCTTGAGTCAACAAACCTTGGGTATTTCTCTAGACAAACAATGCCACATCACTACCACCTCACATAAGTACCTGTGTGTGTGTGTGGCAGAGGAGTGGTGAAAATATTTAATATCTTCTCTGTTAGCAAATTTCAAATATATGTTATTAACTGTAGTCACTATGCTGCAGATTGAATGTTCTGAACTGTATCATTCTGCATTACTGAAATTTTGTGTCTTTTCAGGAATACCTCCTTATTGCCTCATGTTTTTCTAGACAGGCTACTTTAGCACCTACAAATAATAATTTTACTTTTTGCCACCTCACTAGCATTCAATAGCCCCTGCCCCCAGCGCCTGGTAACCACCATTCTACCCTCTGCTTCTATGAGTTGGAAATAGTCTGTCTTCACTACATAGCAGTCTACAGAACATGCAAAGATAATCACAATAGCAAACAGAATGGACAATTTACAGGTAATTTTATAAAAGTTCATACTTCTGTGCTTCTCAGAGTCTTGGGAAAAGTCTTTGTAAAGAAAATGACCTTGGATCTGGGTCTAAAACTATGCAGAACAATGTGTTTGTGGTTCAGATATTCCTTTGATAAATAAGTAGAAATAGAGAGCACTGTAATCAATTATCTGTAAATGTGTCCACAATACTATCTTTACAAGTTTATGAACTGTGAACAGTTTGTGTTTTGGACACTCATTTGCTAAAGAGTAGTCTCTGCATGTCTCGAGAATTTCTTATTTTTCAGTTTGTAAACATTCAAATTAAAAAAATATTTTCTGGTATAAGGCTAACCGATCCATTCTGCGGTCAAGCTCCTAGTGACATGAGCTCTCTTCTCTAACAAACCAAAGACATTTCATTACAAAGCACCCATTTAAAAGTGTTCCACCATCTATTAGCACGTTTCCCTTCAGCTTTACTTTTTTTCTCCACCCATTAGCTGCGGACCAGCAGGACTCTGTCAAAGTTCATCTCCCACAATTTAGCTCCTTCTGCTACATGTTATTTGTGTAAGTGGCCTCCAGATGATGCAATTCAACTGTTAAATTGATAAAAACTCCACAACTCTATAATCCTTTGAGTACGAACACAGAAGCTGGAGCCCTTCAATACCTACAATCAAAGAACCTGAGACGTCTTGTTTTTCCTTTTTTTTTTTTTTTAAATTTATTATCTCTAGAGTGAACAATCTCTTTTAAGGGTTCAATTAAAGAACAAAAAACTGACAAAGAGGTAAAAAGAGAAAACTAGATACTCGATATTTCAAATGTTAGTATTTTGCTTTTTTCTTTTTTTCTGGAGTCTAATTTTTAATGATTTCTTAGTATTAAAGTCATTTAAAAATATAATTATTTTCCAAGATTAAAAATAAGAAAGAGAACTTCTTTATGTGTTAAAAACTTCTATTACTTTCCATTACTTCTATTACTTTCAATGGCAAATCGTCAACTACTTTTGCACCAACCTAATACACTGAAACATATTAAGATTCTTCTCATAGATCTCCCTCTCTGTCTCGCTCTCTCTCTCAAAACAATGGTATGTCTCATATCAGTTTTGACTTTTTAGAGAATCAAAATTGTCTTTCCAGTCCAGTATTGAATTTCCTTTTGTTCTGCAGAAAATCTGGGCAATAGATATCTTCAGTTTACAGGTGAGCTAAAAAAGTTCATAGATCTCTAGCTAATTGCCAGCTCCAGGTATCTAATAAATATTCATACTAATTTCTGAGCTGAGTTCTACCCATTTTCAAAGATCGTCACTTCCAGTAAAACATTAGCAACACTAGGGTCTGCATAAACCTATCATCCTGGAGTAAAAAGGAAGTGTACTAAGAAAGCAGGTTTTTAGATAATGTTGGAATATTTCCTTATTAAATGATTAAGTGAATACTTACTCTTTTATTTAAACATTTTTTTCTGAATTTATTTAAGTAAAACATCGTGAAAATGTTATAACTTCCTCCAACATGTCTGTATGTTATGAGTACATTGGAAAAAAATAAAAGAATAGTGTATATGGCTATGTGTTTGTATGTCTATGTGTTTGTGTACATATATATGCAATTAATCATATAACATATACAATGTTTTATAAAATATATTTTTGTCAAAAGGATAAAGATTTTATTGTTAAACAATGAAGAATTACACTGTATATATCATTTTATATAGGTTTACATACTAAAACTATAAAAAAATTAGTATTTAAAGTATTTTTTCTTTTTACCATTGTTTATTCATCAAGATTTTTAAATTTATTACCCTTATGTACAATCATTACAAAACCATATACTGTTCAAATGCTATTTTTAAAGAGAGTTGCATAATCATATGGTTTCTATGTAAATGTATGATTGTTCTTGCATGCATTCCTATAATTTTAAGTAAGTTAAAATGTCTGGCCAGGTGCAGTGGCTTATGCCTGCAACTCCAGCACTTCAGGAGGCCAAGGCAGGCAGATAATGTGAGCCCAGGAGTTCGAGATCAGCCTGGGCAACATAGCAAGACCCCAATTCTACCATTTAAAAAATTAAAAACAAACAAACAATTAGAATGATTCAGATGTATATGCATATCCTGTAATAAAATAAAGTTCCATATATTGGGCTTAAATATCTTTTGATTTAGTCATCAAGATAATTATATAAACAAACACTGTTCTATATATTTACTAGTTCAAGAAAAAAAAACATGTCTCTGAATGCAAAAATATTTAACTTATTTACTGGAAACAAAATCATAACATTGTGCTATAAACACCCACTAACATCACCCATTTATAAGAAGTTGTCATTTCTCATGGCAAATTCCTGATTTAAAATTAAGAGATCCTATTTATGAAGCAGCTATAGGCCCTGTCTTATTTACAGACTATTGTAGCAGAAAGTATTTTAACACATTTTATGGATCATTACTCTTATGGCATTAATGTGACATTTTAAGTTGATTTTTTCTTTCTTTTCTTTTTGATTATAGACTAATATGTACCTGACAAAAACATAAAACTCAGGCAAGCAGAAAGTAAAAAAAGAAAATAATTTCCCTATTCTAAAGCCCTCAACTACCTGTAACAGGTTTAATTGTTCTACTTCTCACTGTAAGTACAGATTGGATTGCTATGGATTTCATAGATGTACACATTAAGAGTTAGTAAAAGATATCTAAATTAAGATTTCTACAGATATTTATAGATACAGATTTAGCAATGGCATTTTTACTCATGAACACTCAAATACAATTGAGATACACTCGAAGATAAGTAATGATAAGTAATTTATGTATTGATATTTTTAAGTAAGTGAGTAATGTTGTGAAGTTTCGATTTAAGAACCATCTTAATGGCCATTGTTATCATGTTGAGAGTTCTAATAGATTAGAAAGTGGAAACACTGAAATTTGAGAGCTTGTCAAGGCTATCAATGACTGAGAAGATAATTGACATATTAACAAATTAAGGTCTTAAATAGATCCTGAACTGATTGATAAGCCAAGAAGCATATAAGATTATAAAGCAACATTTTCCAATAGTCTTAACATAAATACATCAAATTAACATTAAAATATTTTTTAAATGCAACATCATAAGCCAGTCTTCATATTTTCCTTGAAGAAATATTAACTGTCCCCGGTAATGAGCTCTGCCATTTGTTAAGTGACAAGTTTCTTCTTGGACATTTATATACACACATTAGATATGATTTTAATAATTTCAGAAAATATTTTAATGGCATGTCTTTTAATAACCTCAGGAGATACTTTCTTGAAAAGAACATGTAGCTAATATCTTTGAACACCTAGATTTTTGTGTCTGCATGGCTTAAAAAGTTCTTGGGAATCAAAGCCATCACAATAAACCAAAATTAGACAGTAACATTCTAAGATTATTTGTTTCTCAGTTGTCAAGAAATAGAAAATTCAGCTTGTCTCATTATTAATGGAAGACTGGTGAAAAAATATTTGATTCAAGGAGATAAGTTATTTCAGCGGGGGTCGGCAGCAGGGGAGAACAGTCTCACTCTGTTGCCCAGACTAGAGTGCAGAGGAGCAGTCATGGCTCACTGCAGCCTCCAATTCTTGGAGTCAAGTGATCTATCCATCACAGCCTCCCAAGTAGCCGGGACTACAGTCATCTACCACCTTGTCTGGCTAATTTTGCTTTTTTTTTTTTTTTTTTTTTTTTTTGGTGGAGACAGGGTTGCACTATCCTGCCCAGGCTGGTCTCAAACTTTTGGTCTCAAGTGAATCCTTCTGCTTGGGCCTCCCAAAGTGCTGGGATTACAGGTGTGAACCACTATGCCTGGTGTGATTCATGGAGATAAGTCCTTTAGAAGCATAATGGAATTCTTGAGCCACCTGATGAACATCATAAATTCATTAGAAGGTCTTATTATAATTGTCTAAATGTAAAAATGATAAATTTCCCCCAGTTCAGCTATTTTGATTTTACATTTGACATATAAGATAAAAATATAGATTTGTTTCTTATTTGGGTGTACAGTAAAGATTATAGATTTAAAATGGGAGCACATTTAGAAATTTGGCTCCAAAATGTGGTTACATACTCTGAAACATTGTATTCCATATTTTTTTGTGAATAATTATCTATTTTCGTGTATACAAGATGTCTCACATACAGTAGATATAAAATGGAAGATATTCATAATGAAAGTAAAATACCTTTTGATAGTTCCACACAAAGAAATAGATATTTATGAAATGTATTTCTGAAGAAAAATATATTGTTAATATTTATAGGGACATCAATTCATGCAGATTTCTCAGTTTGATTAACTTCATATTAGTAAGCAAGCAGGGAGATGATGATGTATGAAATTAGAAGATAAAAGTCACTTATATTTGCTATACCAAGATGATTTTTCTTTGATTAGACTAATTTCAGGTACAGAAGTTCAGCTTCATCAGAGGAATCATACATGTTAGTAGTGTTCAATAAAAATCTAAATTTATCCTTACAAAGCAAGAATAATGTAAGTAGTCTGTAGTTCATCAAGTCTGGCCTTGATGAGTACAAATTAGATAATTAGTGTTACATATATTTGATTTTTTTCTTGGTAGCACACTATAAAAGTGGTACTTAGCATTGGTTCCTCTTTTTGCTAATTATGGAACATTGGACATGCTCTGCCTCTACAAAAATAAAAACATTATTTTTGAGGACAAGATTGCATTCATTACGCCTTGATGCCCTGCACTTCAGAGAGTTTGGTTAAACATCGATATCCTGCCTCTTAATTGTCTTTCCTGCCTACCTAGAAGAAGAATACTGTAAACATTGTTTCTTTTGTTATTTTCTTGCAGAGACAGGGTCTTGCTATATTGGCCAAGCTAGTCATGGACTCCTAGGCTCAAGTGATGATTGTCTTAAACTCTTGGCCTCAAATGATGCTAGTCTTGAATTCCTGGCCTCAAGTGATTGATGTTCCCTCCTCAGCCTCCCAAAGTGCTGGCATTACAGGTGCAAGCCACAGTGTGCCTGGCCAGGACACATTGTTTCAATACATGACACTAAAGCAAATAGGTGTGGTCCCTGTTAAGGGGAAATATTTGAGAATCAGAGCACTGCAGGTACAGAGAAGGATTCCCCAAGCATGTGTGAAACCCAATCTTGGAAAGAGGAAATGCACACGTTCCACAACCACCTACAGAACATCCTTGCTCCGGATGTGGCTGTCTGTATCATTTCGCCCCTCGTGGACCCTTATATATCTAGTGCCTTTGGGCACTAGATAAGAAATATAATAAAATGATATTTCATTTTAAATACATTTTATTGTGCATATTTAAGGTTAACATCATGATGTTATGAGGTAGTAAGATGGTTACTATAGTGAAGCAAACTAACATACTTATCATTAAGATGCTACTGTTGTACAGTTATAGTTTAGTGACAAGATCAGCTAAAATCTACTTATTTAACAAAATTTCTAATAAAATGCAATTTTAGGGCTGGGCGCGGTGGCTCACACCTATAATCCCAGCACTTTGTGAGGCCGAGGCGGGTAGATCACGAGGTCAAGAGATCAAGACCATCGTGGTCAACAAGGTGAAACCCCGTCTCTACTAAAAATACAAAAATTAGCTGGGCTTGGTGGTGTGCGCCTGTAGTCCCAGCTACTCGGGAGGTTGAGGCAGGAGAATTGCTTGAACCCAGGGGTGGAGGTTGCGGTGAGCCGAGATCACGCCATTGCACTCCAGCCTGGGTAACAAGAGTGAAACTCCATCTCAAAAAAATATAAATAAATAAATAAATAAAAATAAAAATAATTAAAAAATGCAATTTTATCAAGTATAGACCTCATGATGTACATTATATTTCTAGACTTGTATTCTTTGAGCTGCATCTCCACAGCCCTGCCCCAGATGACTACTGTTTTATTCTCTATTTCTGTATATTTGACCATTTTTTTATTTCATTGTTTGTCTTATATCATACATAGGAGTGAAATCATGCAATATTTTCTTTCTGCATCTCGCCTATTTCCCTTAGTATATGGTCCTCCAGGTCCACTCATGCTGTGACAAATGGAAAGACTGCCTTCTCGTTTAATGCTGAATAATATTCCTGTGTAGATTGATAAATACATAGATATAGATAGATGGATGAGGTACATAGATAGATAGATGGATAGATTGATAGATTAGATACACAGATACACAGGTAGATAGATAGATTAAACAAGCAGTTAGAGAGATAAATAGGTAGCTAGGAACATAGATTAGACAGGTAGATAGATTAGATAGGTTGATAGATATGAGAAATATTATAGATAGGTAGGTAGGTATAGAAGTGTAGATAGATAAGATAGGTATGTAGATAGATAGATAGATAGATAGATAGATGAATAGGTTATATGGATAAAGAGATATATGTATATGATAGATAGATATGTAAGTAGATAGTTAGATACCAAATTTTCTTCTAGCATGCGTCTATCGATGGACACTTAGGTTGGTTCCAGATCTTGGCTGTTGTGAATAGTGCTGCAATGAACATGGGAATGCAGATGTCTTTACAAGATGTTAATTTGATCTCCTTTGGGTGTATACCCAGAATATGGATTCCTGGATCATATGGTCGTTGTAGTTTTAATTTATTTAGCAAGTTGTGTGTTGTTTTCCATAATGGCTGTGCCAATCTACATACTCGCTAACAGTGTGCAAGTGTTCCCTTTTCTCCATATTGTCGTGAACATTTGTTGTCTCTTGTCTTTTCGGTAGTAACAATAGTTTCGCAGAGATGTGTCATCGTGCAATCCAAAACTGCACATAGGGATATTAGAGTCAGCATTTGAGGAGCTGGTACCGTGTCAGGCACAAAGAAAAGCCACAGTGCAAGACTTCCCAAAGAGTTCTTCACACAACCTGCACTCAGAATGTACAGCATTGAACTGGGCAACATAGCAAGACCCTCTCTCTACAAAAAATAAAACATATTTATAGCCTGGTGTGATGACACATGCCTGTAGTCCCAGCTACTATAGAGGCTGAGGCAGAAGGATTACTTGAGCCCAGGAGGTCAAAGCTGCCCCAGTGGCAGTGTGAGACCCTGTCTCAAAACAAAATAAAACGAAACAAAAAGAATGTGCCGCATGGAGGAAAAGAATACAGACCTCATTAAAATATTTGCTGAGAAAATCTTACACATCATATTCAGTCCATGAAGAGTTCTTATGTTTACCAGGACAGTTCTGGAAGCTTGAGAGTCAGTAAACATGTCATACCTTGATCTAATGCTTCCCAGACGTTTTTATTTCAAAAATGCTGATCTTTTCCTGGTATATCTAGTAACATCTATAAAGACCTGAAAAGGTTTTCAGAACCATTTATGTTACATTTACTACACTTACAGTTTAAGTCAATTAAGTTCAAATGAGATGAAAACTGATGAACTTTCTTTCTTCCCAATCCAATTTAAACAACGTATGTTTGGAGTCTTTCTTTCAAATACCATTAAACTGTAAATTATTTTACAATTTCTCACCAATGAGTAAGTGAAAATATGAATCCTGGAATTTGTATAATGTGCACATTTGGATGAATACCAATTTTTGAAATGTAGATAAAATATTAACATGAAACAACAAACACCTTTCTATTTAGTATATTTACACTTATTTGTGTACATATATCTGTGAAAATAATATATATACATATATAATATAGAAAATAATGATATTAAATACATAAGTTGCACAATGCTCTGTTTAATCTTGTGTTTTTAAAATGAAGGACCCATTGTTTTAAAATATAGTAAGAAAACTGGAAATTCAAAAAGATTTTTTGTCAGGTGCTATTGAATGAATTGTGTTTCCAGATAAATGCATATATTGACGTCCGAACCCTCAGACCTCATAATGTGGCTGTATTTGTAAATAGGGTCTTTAAAAAGATGATTAGGGTAAAACAAGGTCACCAGGGTGGGCCCTGATCCAATAGGACTGGTGTCCTTATAAGAAATTTCAGCAGTTGGGAAGGCTGGGGAGGCTGGATGGCTTGAATTCAGAAGTTTGAAATCAGCCTGGGAAACATGGTGAAACCCCATCTCTACAAAAAAATAGAAAAAAAACTAGCAGGGCATGGTGGTGCACACCTGTAGTCCCAGCTGCTTGGGAAGTTGAGGTGGGAGGATCACCTGAGCCCATGAAGCAAAGGTTGCAGTGAACCGTGATCATGCCACTGCACTCCAGCCTGGGAGACACGGTGAGATCCTATATAAAAATAATACTAATAAGGTGGGCTCGGGGGCTCACACCTGTAATCCCAACACTTTGGGAGGCTAAGCGGGTAGATCAGCTGAGGTCAAGAGTTTGGGGCTAGCCTTGCTAACCTGGTGAAATTCCGTCTCTACTAAAAATACAAAAATTAGCTGGGTGTGGTTGTGTGCACCTGCAGTCCCAGCTACATGGGAGGGTGAAGCAGGAGAATCATTTGAACTCAGGAGGTGGAGGTTGCAGGGAGCCAAGATTGTGCCATTGTACTCCAGCCTGGGGGAAAGAGTGAGACTTCATCTCAAAAAAAAACAAAAAAGAATTTAGATGATTGTATATTTTTGTTGTTTATTAATCATAGGTAGTTAAATCAACATCATGACAGTTGAAAAGACTGAATAATGTTAAATAATTTGATAATATATGTATATAAAATTGTATATAAAAGTATACAAAACATACTTATATATAATTATTAATACTTTGTATTTAATAAAATAATAAATTCTATGAAATAGAAATACCAGATCAATCATGGCTGACAGTTGATGGGTTTGAGATACCAGAATGCCCACTGATATTTTATCAGCCAATTTCTAACTGTGGGTATAAGTGGAAGATAGCAATACATTACACAAGATTTAGGGGAAGTATTGTATCATTATTGGGTCCCTTAAAAGATGTCTTCACTTTATAATCAAAAATAAAAATCTTTAAAGTATGGAAGGAGGGAGCGATGATTGAATTGTCTTACTGTGTTTTTAAAATAAAATATTAATAAAATGTGATGCTCATATGCCTGAGAGAGTAAGCTGCTATTTACTGTTGAAGATAGAAGCCTTGACATGTCTTTTGTTCACTGTAGACATACCAGGAGCCACTCACACTTTAAGCATTGAGCATTTAAGCATCAAAATGTCTGAGTGCAACTGTTTTCTCAACACAGTAATCCAAAAAAAAAAAAAAACTACAACACAAACTCTGACAGCACCTTAAGCATGTTACAGGTAAAAGTTTACAATGGCTACTTGGCATTTCAAGATCTTTACAAATTACACAGAACAAGCTAACCACTCATTTTGCATTTTAGCGATCTTTCAGTATTTACATCATGTCTAAAATAATTTCTCAGAGACGGCTGAGTGCTTCTGCATGTTAGGTCCATGTAGGTCACTGGTTCATTTTTGAGTCATTCATACTGGCAAGAAATTGCAACTCCTAGAAATGTATGTTAGCACAGTATAGAAGCAACATTAATTACTCTTCCTTAAGATCAACAATTTTTAGTTTCTTATCAAGAAAGATAATCAGATTACTGTAACCACTGACAAGCAATTAATTCCAAACACTACATTTTTAGCATGTAGAATGAATTAATCCGGAGAGAGTTCTAGCATTTAATGCAGCACAGTTTTATGACTTCTTTCAGCTCTTCGTGTTTATCCAGATTTTCCATACTTGTAAACAGAGCATTTGCATACTGTCCCCAGATCAAACTATTTATGTGTTAGTGAAAATAATTGGCCTGCTCACTATTTTTATATGACTGTTTTAATTATTCATCAAAATGTGAGAATTTAGCCAATTATAGCCAACTGGCTGTAATTTTATTGATTATTTATGTTGAACATTAAGTAAAAATGAGCAAGCTGTAGTTATACAGACTTAAGACACAGAAACAGCAGAAAGAAGGAGCTTTCCCCATTTTAATGTAGGAACTTCTCCCAAATTTCAAGCTTTGCAGTTAGTGGATTGCAACCGCAATGTCCTTTCTTCACCTTTTTGTATCTATTAGGTATTCATATTAAACAGAAGTAAAGGGAAATTATCATTCAAGTAGTAGTTTTTTCAGTACTTTATGTTATCTTAAGATTTATGTTGTTTCATCCTAGCTCAGAAAATAAACAAATTGAGGTAGAATAAAGGGAACAAAAATAATGAAGTCAAGAATGAATTTGATCAGAATGAAATGGAAAGGGAAATACAAGAAAAATCTTCACTCTTTTCTCTGAGTTTTACAAAGAATGTGAATTTTAAAGCCACATTCTAAAATGCCGTCTAAAATAGTAAATACCAAATATTTTGTTCTCTTCAACTCACTTCTACTTGTTTCTTTACTCTTCGAAGTTGTCTTTCACTATAGTCTAGCATACACAGAGGAAAGCTGTTTCCACAGAGGTGCTGGGATTTTAAGGGCAGTAGAAATGTCCCTGATTGAAATTGGCCACAAAGATTTCTGGGATGCCTGGGACATCAGTCATTCTTTGGCTTGAGAACTTGGAAGCTCTCATATAGATGGGAATGTATTTCATGAAAAGGAAAACAAAATGCAAGAAACAAAAGATCTGGGCAGGTGATCGCTCAAGTTTATGTTTCTGGACATCTATTATTTCTACTTTTTGCAGAGGGAACAAACAAAGAAGAGAGAGAGAGAAAGAGGTCATCTGTGAATTTTAACTTGACTAGTGCCTATGAGTTCCCACTTGCCTATCGTGTGATAAGGGATGGATAGATAGATAGATAGATAGATGATAGCTAAATAAACAGATGATAGGTAGATGATAGATGAATAGATAGATACATAGATAGTTGATAGACAATAAAGATAGATGATAGCTAGATAAACTGATAATAGATGATAGATATAGATAGATGATAGACTGATAGGTAAATGATAGACAAATAGATAATAGATACAGATGAATAGATGATAGATGATTGATAGATGATACATGGATAGTGGATAGATAGATGACAGGTGGAGGAATAGATATTTGATAAATGATAGATCAATATATAAATAATAGATGGCAGATAGATACATAGATAGATGGATAGATGATAGATAATAGATGGATAGGTAGATGACAGATGGATAAATAAATGGATAGATAGATAAACTGGTGATAAACATATAGGGCTGGGTGAGGTGGCTCACACCTGTAATCCCAGTACTTTGAGAGGCTGAGACAAGTGGATCACCTGAGGTCAGGAGTTTGAGACCAGCCTGGCCAATATGGTGAAACCCTGTCTCTACTAAAAATGCAAAAATTAGTGGGCTATGGTGGCACAGGCATGTAATCCTAGCCACTTGGGAGGCTGAGGCACAAGAATTACTTGAACCCAGGAAATAGAGGTTGCAGTGAGCCAAGATTGTCCCACTGCACTCCCATCTGGATGATGGAATGAGACTCTGTCTCAAAATTAAACAAAAACAGATAAACAGATAGATAGATGAGATAGATACAGATAGATAAATATAGATAAATGTAGAGATAAATACAGTTGCCGATATAGATAAAAATAGTTACAGATACAGGGGTGTGTGTGTGTGTGTGTGTGTGTGTGTGTGTCTTACACTGGTTCCATTCATCTATTTAAATCCTGAATGATTGATATAATAATATTTATCTATATTTACTTATCTAAATCTATACATAGAATATATATAATATTCACAGATATATTGGTTAAATATGTATAGATAAATATATATAATAATCAATTCTGTGCAGGAATGAAATCAGTTTAATAATCAAATGTATCCATTCTGTAAATAAGCATTTTCTAACCTAAAAATTTTATGAATGTTTTATTACCCAAAACTCTCCCCATTTATTTATCCAAACACTCCATCATCAAAAATTAATGCATGCCTAGTGTATATGACACCATCAGAGATATAATTATAGCTATAATAAGGAAAACATAAACAATGTGATCCAAAATCATATTTATTCATGAAGAGGATCATGATCGGACAATTAAGAAATTAGCTGTAAGAACTTTGGAAACATTTAAGGAAGCCTAATGGTGAAATAAGTTTATTGCAACTGTGATCATTGAAAAACCTGAGCCTTTTACCGGACAATCAAAATAGAAACATTTAGGGAGAGAAAGCATAAAGGATATTCAAAGAGTAATACTCTTTATTACCATTTGATCATTAAACATCAGGCATCACTATATAATTTTAATACATAGTTCACCCTTATAAAAACACACTTCAGGATTCCCTATTTGCAGATAATGTTATAAAGGTGTCACAGCTGGAGGTTCATGTGATGGATATGATTCATTTCCCAAGCTCCTCCCTTCCATTCATCCGATAAATATTTATGGTTGCTTACTGTGCATGTTACCGTAATTTCCTGCTTCAAGACTGTCCATCTGAGCATAGCCCAAAATGGTAGAGATTAGGGTGTGGAGACTGTACAGGTAGGTAGATTTGGGACAAAACACAGATCTGCCTAGGTTTACTGCCTGCATGGATTGACAACCATTGATTCTCCAAGCCCTGCCAAGCTGCCTGGACTTCACTCTTTATGTAAAGTGGAACAATTGATAGCTCCCTGTTAAGTGACCCTCTTCTAAGGTTTTTTGAATAATGAAGAGGATCCTTATTCAACAGATCATTCTGAATAAACGACTACACTGTTTCTCTTGTGAATTGTTTTCTGGGGAAGTAGCACATATCAAGTCTGATTTAAGAAGAATTGGAATATCTACTATAATAATAGGCATGGGCAGAATACAAAAATTAATTATACAAGGATGCAACCTTAGAAATGACAGCAGGCCAAGTTGGATTTAATGGGGAATTCTACAAACCCATCCAGAAAGAGATCGTTGTCATGTTATGTAAAATAAATGTATCAGGACAGAGAGACATGTGCAATGCTTCAATTAGTGCAATGAAACCAGTATAAGCTGATAAAGGACAGACAATAACTCAACACTGTGAAGCAAAGAATGAGAGTAGAACACTGAGTTAGCACACAGACAGATCTCTTAATATTTTATTTCCTCTAAGACAAAGAAAAACAAGATGGTACTGAGCATGAGAAATGAAACTGCAGAAGTTTCTGTGTTCTCATATTGAAGTCAAGAGAGTGTGATTATGTGTTCATGAGAAAAGTACAGAGAGAAAAACTCATGGTGAAATCAGAACATAAAAGAAACCCATAACCAGGTAGAGATGCAAGTGTTTAATAAAAGTAGGCTCATTTGATCTATTAAAATGTGAGTCAGTCAGTCAAAATATGGATAATTCTTTCAGGTTGATCAATTAGAGATCAACTCCTTGTCTGATGGGTTTTATGTTCTCAGAGAAATATAAGACAGTATCTTCAGGGAGGGGGCTTGAAGGTCCTCCAGTAAAAATATTTAAAGTGGAAATAAAGACATTTGAAATACTCATCTCCGAAGGACAGCGTTACCCTAAGAAGATGAAAGGCTAAAGAAAATGTGGTATACACAAAATAACTAAAACTAGAAACCACATGATTATCTCAATAAACTCAGAAAATCCATCATCCCTTCAGGTAAAAAAAACCCTCAACATACTGGGCATCAAACGTACATACCTCAAAATAATAAGAGCCATCTATGACAAGTCCATAGCCAACATCATACTAAATGGGCAAAAGCTGAAAACATTCCCTTTGAAAACCACAAGAAAATAAAGATGTTCTCTCTCACTACTCTTATTCAACATAGTACTGGAAGTCCTGGCCAGAGCAATCAGGCAAGAGAAAGAAATAAAAGGCATCTGAATAGGACGAGACTAAGGCAAACGATCTTTATTTGCAGGTGATATGATTCTGTACCTAGAAACCATCATAGACTCTGCCCAAAGGCTCCTAGACTTGAAAAACAACTTCATCAAAGTTTCAGGAGACAAAATTAGTGACAAACACAAATAGCATTCCTAAACATGAACATCATCCAAGCTGAGAGTCAAATCAAAAACAGAATGCCCTTCACAATAGCCACAGAAAGAATAAAATAGTTAGGACTACAGCTTAGGCAGGTGAAAACTCTCTGCAATGAGAATTATTAAACTCCACTCAAAGAAATCAGAGATTATGCAAACAAACATACAAAACATTCCATGCTTACAGATTGGAAGCATCAATATTGCCAGAATGGCCACACTACCCAAAGTAATTTACAGATTCAATGCTATTCCTATCAAACAATCAATAACATTCATCACAGAACTAAAAATAACTATTTTAACATTTGTATAGAACCAAAATACAGATGGAATAGCCAAAGCAATTCTAAGTAAAAAGAACAAAGCTGGAGGCATCACATTACCTGACTTCAAACTAAACTCTACAGTTATAGCAATTAAGACAGAATGCTACTAGTACAAAACAGACACATAGCCCAATGGAGCAGGTTAGAGAACCCAGAAATAAAGCCACACACCCAATTAATAAGCAATGGGGAAAAGGCTTCCTACTCAATAAGTGGTGTTGGGATAACTGGCTAGCCATATGCAGAAGGTTGAAATTGGACTCCTCCCACCATATACAAAAATCAACTCAAGATGAGTTACAGACTGAAATTTAAAACTAAAAACTTTAAAGACTCTAAAAGAAAACCTAGGAAACACCATTCTGGACTTTAGCTCTAGCAAACAATTCACGATGAAGATATGGCTGGGGAGGCCTCACAATCATGGCACAAGGTGAAGAAAGAGCAAAGGCATGTCTTACATGGCAGCAGGCAAGAAAGCGTCTGTGCAGGGGAATTGCCCTTTATAAAACCATCAGATCTCATGAGACTTATTCACTATCATGAGAACAGGATGGCAAAGATGTGTCCCCATGATGCAATTACCTCCCACCAGGTCCTTCCCATGGCATATGTGAATTATGGGAGCTATGGTTCAAGTTAAGATTTGGGTGGGGACACAACAAAACCATATCACCTACTATGTACCCACCAAAATAAAGAATAAAAATAAGTAAATTTGAGCTTCTCAGGAAAAAAAAAAGTAAATTAACTTGCTTTTATAACTCCTGTGGCATGAATCACAATCACATTTAGGATCCTATATTGACTTTAAAATACGGACACAGTACCACAAATTTTTCCTTTCCCAAACCCTCAGGAATTTATCTACAACTAATTTGTCATCACAGTTTTGTAGAAAATGGAAAAATGAACCCAGTTCTAAAATAAATATTTTTAAACAAAATATAAACTTTCTAAAAAAATTATAAATTATAAAAGAATGTCTAGTCTCTGAGCCTGTGTATTAAATGAATCAACATATGTTCCTTGCTCAGCCCGAAGGACAGTAGCAAGCTCTATTGAGTTTGAGTTTCAAGATAAGCTGATGTGTGATTTAGAAAACCTTCAGACCAACTCCTTTTACTGTAATTTATTTTGAATTAGAGAAGCATGCACATTGTTAAACTTAGCTAATTTCCACGCAGATCATATATGTACATATGCAGAAGGAATGTCATTTGTTTTCCACTTCAAATTCTTTTAATTTATAGCAGCATACTTCTTTAAGTTACATTTTTTTTTCCTGGAAGCTGAGAATGATTCAGCTATTGGTTTGTTTGCTAGAATGAACATTTGGATAGTGTCCTAAAATTATTACTACTTTCATTAGAATCCTAATAAGATATGGAGAAACATACACATAGACACACACACACACACACACATACACACAGAGAGAATCTAACAAGGAAAATGTTCTAGAAAATGTTTTTTTATCATTTATCTGATTAGATTTAATATACCCACTTGAAAATGTGAAAGATCTTTTTTCTATTTTAAAAATTTTATTTTGCTGCAGAAAACATAGACTTTTGTATTTTCGTGTCTAAAAAGAATCTTGGTTGGTTCAAAAGGGCATATAATCCAAAATAATTCTACTGAATTCAGAGAGAAAACTATACTTGTAAAAATATAATCTGCAACCTTGTGAATTCAGCACATTGAAAATACCATTCTACTAGCTTCAGACACCCCATTTTGATTTTGGGAAGAAAGCTGTTTAATAAATTGCCACTTATTTTAATGAAAAGTATTGAAAAAGGTTTTACAATTTTATTATTTTTACTTTTTAAAAAATTTTTCCATGTTCGAACTTTGACTTAGACTTGATTCTAAGTTTCATTTGGATACTAATGTTTTAAAAGTTCATCGTTTTCCTTAAAGTTCAAGTTGTTTTTAGGAAAAAGTTTTGTTCAATAATGTAGGGTACCATGTTATCAAAAGCAAAGTCTTACTGCATTGGGATTTCCTTCTGTGCATTGAATAAGAGAAATTATTCTTTTCTGCATACAGCTAAAACTCATTCTCAAATATGGGTTAGCTTTAAAATTGTATATTCCATTAACCAGTTGATGTGTTAAAATAGTTTGTTAATAACAGCATCTTGACAAAAAGGATGTATCCTGTAGCTATTTAAATATATGAAGTGATATAAACTGATTGCTTTCTCTGGGAAGCTTAAAATGAACTCTTATTAAACATTAGTGTCAGAGTTTGACATTTCATTTCAGTGAATAGTCATCAATCTGTGTCATGAACGAATGTTACATTTAGAGAAGAAAATTTTTAAGAAAAAAAGAAATCTTTTTTCCTGTTCCACATTTTTAAATATTTCACTATGTCAAAATTAAAGAGAAATATACGTCTTATTTGTGTTTAACCAAAAAAAAAAAAAAAAAAAAAAGAAAGCAAGAAAGAAAAGGATTAATCTATTAATCTAAATTACCATGGAACAAAGATTTTTTTTTTTTATTTTTTGAAATTGCTAAGTCATGAAAGAACATATTGGGAAGAAAAACTATCTGAGAGTAAAAAATATACCTATAATATTTCATCGTATATTTAAGATATACACTGTATATTTTATAAGGATACTTGAGATATGCATATATATGACTATGTATCATCATATATATGACTATATATCATTATATATATGAAATGTATTTTGCCTAGTCTTGTTTTACCATTCTTCTTATTAAAAAGTGACATTGGCTGGGCATGGTGGCTCATGCCTGTAATCCCAGCCCTTTGGGAGACCCAGGCAGGTGGATCACCTGAGATCAGGAGTTTGAGACCAGCCTGGCCAACATGATGAAACTCTGTCTCTACTAAAAGTACAAAAATTAACCAAGCATGGTAGCAGGCACCTATAATCCCAGCTACTCAGAAAGCTGAGGCAGAAGAATCTCTTGAACCTGGGAGGTGGAGGTTGCGTTCAGCCGAGATGGTACCACGGCACTCTAGCCATTGCAACAAAATAAGACTCTGTCTCAAAAAAATAATAATATTGACTATTACTACTATCAATAATAATAAAGTTGTAGTTCAAAGAGCTTGGTGACTTCTCAGGAGAGGAGTCACCCTGTTTGATAAGCAACTGCTTTCTTCTTCTATTATGACTTCCATTAACGCAATAATAATCTCTTTGTGTCTGCATCCTTTGCCCAGAAGGATCATCTCATAGCTCCTGCTTGGTCAGCTCCTCCATTTCCTTTACATATGGCCCAACTTCTCCTCGTGTTTACATTGCAACTCTCTCCCCTTACCCAGGACTCTTCCATGACTTGTTCTTCCTCCCCTTTTTCTTAGAGTGTGTCCTTTTTAAATATACAGTCTATTCACTTCTTAGAATAATTGCTATTTTTTTTCCAGACAGAGTGTCTCTCTGTCATCCAGTCTGGAGTGCAGTGGTGCAATCTCAGCTCACTCCAACCTCTGCCTCCTGGGCTCAAGCAATTCTCCTGCCTCAGCCTCCCAAGTAGCTGGTATTACAGGTTTGCACCACCACACCCAGCTAATTTTTGTATTTTTATTAAAGACAGGGTTTCACCATGTTAGCCAGTCTAGTCTTGAACTACTGACCTCAGCCTCCCAAAAGTGCTCCGATTGCAGGTGTAAGCCACCACGCCCAGCCTGGATACATAACATCTTTTGACTAGCCTATGAAACTTGACCTAGTTTTCTTTTTGTCCCATTCTCTAAGCAAAGTAATTCTTTTCCCAATCCTGACCGTTTCTGAATACGTTATCTTTTTTTTTAAGCACTCAGCTACATGGGAGCTAAGAGCAGATGTCCTTGCTTAATTTCATTGGCATTCTTGAGTGTCAATTCTAAAGACATTTGAGGAGAGCCATCATCAGAGGTAGAAGGAAATGCAAACGTTGAACAAATGTCTGATCTGTTAGATCTGACGATTTCTACAAGTATCAACACACTGAATGTTGTCGTGCCCAACCTTCTCCTGCTAAAGCTTGTGTACTTGTTCTGCTGAAGTCCCAGCGGCAGAGAGGAGCATGTGTCACATGCATGCCAAGAAACCCATACAACCATCCCCTGGTTGTATTTCCAAAGCAGCGCGACATGCCTCTGTAGAAGGCCACAATTTCTTATTTGACAAGATCACATAAACTCCCAGTTCAACTGCGGGAGTGACTTTGTTTCCCATAGAACAGCTGGGGTTTGGCAGTAGTGCTACATCCCGATCTTCTCTCAGCACTTGAAGCCAGCTCTCTCTAATCCTGCAGCCTTTGGCATCTGCAATACATCAACTCACTTTCTGTGACTGGCCAACTCCAGTGTGAGTTAGCACAATCATTCACCGTTGATGAAAAATTTTCAATGTTGAAGTTATGGTGAGGAAAGTCCCGAGAGAACAAATCTCCCTAAACTAGGCATGTTGATATGTCTGTCTAAAATACATTCTCCTCTCAAAAAAATAAAATCCACTACCTATGTTCTCACTTACCTCTTTTTTGAACAGTACTACTCAGTATATCCTCACTTCAAGCTATTCAAAATAGGTATTTATCAGCTACTCGGGAGGCTGAGGCAGGAGAATTGCCTGAACCCAGGAGGTGGAGGTTGCGGTGAGCCGAGATTGCGCCATTGCACTCCAGCCTGGGTAACAAGAGCGAAACTGCGTCTCAAAAAAATATATATATATAAATAGGTATTTATATAGATCTCCTCATGTTACCCCCTAAGTTCTTTCTACTTTAGGGCATCCTGTGTGCTTGTAACTCAGTATATACAAAACATCCAAGACATTTGTGTCATAATTTTGGTAGACTTCCTTCTAGTTTACTCATAAATATTTTCTTATATTACACCACCAAAATATTTTGCAACAAAAATGGACATGGGAGTCATTGAACAAGTCTTAAATAAATCATCTAAAGAGAGTGAATGTATTTAAATATATGTTAGTAATAAGCAAGTAAGAGGATTTCATGGCTTCTGTACTTCTGATTCACATAATGCTTTATACAAACATAGTAGCTGCTTTCTGCCTTTTTCTGCCATTTCTTATTCACTTTCTTGGTTTATGAAGTCATTGATCTTTGCCTGTTATGATGAATCACTCTTACTCTATGAAATAGCTGGATCATTTGTGATTTGGGCATAACTAAGAATCTGCATGCATGCATTGCAGGGGCTGAAGATTTTTTCCTTTCTATTGCATTTTTCAGGAATGAACTTGTAAGGAGCTTTAGAGAAGAGTTTTGAGGTTGTTTCTCGCTGTGTTCAGAGGATAGTTATATTTGTGACTCAGGGGAATGCTCCCAAAAACCAGTAGTGGAAGAGTCTCTTAAAAGCAGATTAATTTGGGCCGGGCGTGGTGGCTCACGCCTGTAATCAAGCACTTTGGAGGCCAAGGCAGGCGGATCACCTGAGGGCGGGAGTTCAAGACCAGCCTGACCAAAGTGGTGAAACCCCATCTTGAAAAAGAAAAAAAAATCAGATTAATTTGACAACCTCTCTCTGTGGTCATCATCATTCTCTTTAAACAGTCACCTCATACTTGCCCAAAGGGCTTAGGAAAAATAAGGCTATGGTTTTAGAATTGTGGGTTATACTCATGGTAAATAATATAGAATTTCTCTTGGCAAAACTAACAACTTTCTCTGCTGTATCTGCAATGGTCACCCATTGTGAGCCCCTAATTTAGGAGCAGACTGTGCTAGTTCATTTTCATGCTGTTGATAAAGACATACCTGAGACTGAGTAATTAATAAAGAAAAAGAAGTTTAATGTTTAACGGACTCACAGTTCCATGTGGCTGGGGAGGCCTCATAATCATGACAGAAGGCAAAAGGCACATTTGTTTTTATTTTTTTTTTTTTGGAGGTAAAGTCTCTCTCTATCCCATAGGCTGGAGTGAAATGGCATGATTTCAGCTAACTGCAACCTCTGCCTCCCAAGTTCAAGTAATTCTTCTGCCTCAGTCTCCCGAGTAGCTGCAATTACAGGCACCTGCAATCACGCCCAGCTAATATTGTATTTTAGTAGAGATGGGGTTTTGCCATGTTGGCCAGGCTGGTCTCGAACTCCTGACCTCAGATTTTCCGCCTGCTTTGGCCTCCCAAAGTGCTGAGATTGCAGGCATGAGCCACCATGCCTGGCCAAAAGACATATCTTACAAGGCAGCAGACAAGAAAGAATGAGAGCCAAGCGAAACAGGAAACCATTTATAAAACCATCAGATCTCATGAGACTTATTCACTACCAGGAGAACAGTATGGGGGAAACTGCCCTCATGATTCAATTACCTCCCACCAGGTTCCTCACACAACGTGTGGGAATTATGGGAGCTACAATTCAAGATGAGATTTGGGTGGGTCCACAGTCAATCATATCATAGACACAGGGGGATCAGGTGTCCACCTTCTGGAAAGTATAGTTTATAAGATCCATTCTGTCGGAGATTAAATGAGCATTTTTCCATCTCTGCAACAGGTATTGATTAAAAACTTCTATTTGCCTCTCTCTGCTATTATTCCTGTGATTGCAGTTTCATCTGTGCTTATTCTCCTTTCTATTGTCCAATACAAACTTTTTTTCTGATGAAGGAAAATATGTTATGGTGAAATAAGATAGCGTCCTGATGCCTGAAATGTACAGATTTTACCATCACTCTATCACCCCAAAGAAGCTGGGCTTATGGAATGCCGAAAGAGTCCTCTGTGGATTCCAAGGTAAAGCCATCAGGGGAGAAAGTATCTTTCAGATCTGCACTGATTTTCCACAGAATGCTACATAGGATCCAGATGCTGTTCTTCTCACATGATCTTCACGGGTTTGTTAATGAAACATGGGCAAGTGGAGGTCATGTCTACTACTAGATGACCCACTTGCAGGTTTTTGCCTCATCATCCTGTGTTTCTAAGTTCTGCATTCTTAGAAATATCGTTATCCAAACTAGCAATGCTTCACTGTGAGATCCCACAGAGATCCAAGGATCTACAAAGAAATATTGCTGTTTTGTCATCCCCCACAGATCATCAGAAAAATAATTATAACAAATTAAAATCCAGTGAAATAACAACAGAACTGAACACATATGCTTATAAAAATGTAAACACATAAATGGCCGCTGCATCATTATTCACATCAGCCAAAAACTAGAAAAAACTCAAATGCTCATCAACAAGGCAGCACAAATAAATGTTTAATAAATGCATGAAATTGAATACAAACAGTGAGAATAAATGAATATTGGAATGAAGGCATTCAGATGACTCACAATGATGTGGACAAATGTCAAAAACATGCCGAATGAAATTAGCCAGACATAAAAGACACCTTCTACAGGGTTCTATTCACGTAATGTTCAAAACAGACAAAACACATTTATGATGGTAGGTATCAGAAGCATGGTTACTATGGGGAAGTTACTGGAAGAGGAAGGAAGAAGGTTTCTCAGGTGGTGATAGTGTTCTATTTCTTGATTTGTCATGATTTTGTTTGATAGGAAAAATCTGTGTTTTCAAAGGAAAAGTTTGGGCACTTTTCCTTTGTGAAAAATTTATCGCATGGTAACACTTAGAATTTGTGCACAGTTTCCTGTAATTATGCTATACTTTAAAAGTACTTAACAATTAAGTATGAAAAAGAAATCTATGAAGTGTAGCAACTTAAGGCTCTCAACTAGCTTACTTTGAGTGACTACATCTATTAGTTCTTAGACTGCTTATAAAGACATGCCAGAGACTGGGTAATTTATAAAGAAAGGTATTTACTGGACTTTCAGTTCCACATGGCTGAGGAGACCTTACTATCACAGTGGAAGGTGAATGAGGAACAAAGGCACATCTTACATGGCAGCGGGCAACAGGGCATATGCAGGGGAACTCCCTTTTATAAAATCATCAGATCTCCTGTGACTTATTCACTGCTGCGAGAACAGTATGGGGGAAACTGCTCCTGTGATTCAATTATCTCCATCTGGCCCCACCATTAACTCATGGAGATTATTACGATTCAAGGTGAGATTTGGGTAGGAACACAGCCAAACCATATCCCCTCAACAAATACGTAATTTTTTCATGGGATTGAACATGTTCTCTAAGACAACCAGACTGTATTCCCATTATAATTGCATATACTTATTAGACACCATCAGCAATTTCACAAGGAGTGGAATGAGACTTCTATCATGGTGGGCTTGGTGGATGTGCCATTCTCATTTTCTAAGACTTTGGAAGCTTGGTTCCATCCTAGAGTTTGTATCTGGGACTACAAGTGCAGTTCAATCCTCACGTCCATGAAACTCAGTAGAAGTCTTGGCCCATGGTGCAATAGTGTGCATCTAATTTTCTCCCTGCCTCTTCCAGGGAGCCCCTAAACTCAAGTTTCTGTCTTTCTGTGATGCACTTCTAATTTTTGTTACCACAAAGAACCAGCTTGGATTATCTCTGCCTCCTTCTAGACAAAATCTACCTATATTGGGGCTTCATCCACACCAATATGATGGCATTATAGTTTACCCTTTGGTAACTCAAGGGTTAGGAGGGCCAACAGACAAAAATTTGTAGATAACTTTTGGTTTATTTTTAAATTTTAGATTCAGAGAGTACATATGCTGATTGGCTACATGAATATATTGTGTATTTTGTGATTTGGACTTCTATTGAACCTGCCACCCAAAGTACCCCATGGATAGTTTTTCAACCCTTACCCCCCTCCCTCACTCTCCATTTTGGAATCTTCAGGGTCTATTGTTCTCATTGTTATGTCCACATGTACCCATTTTTTTTTTAGCTCCCATTTGTAACTGAGAATGTGCCATTATTTGATTTTGAATATTTTCTATGTTATATACATCATACACTGTATTCTTACAAAAAAACTAGAGAAAAGAAAATGTTACTAAGAAAATCATAAAGAAGAGAAAATATACTTATTATTTATTAGGCGGAAGTGGATCACATTGAGTAGGCTGGGTAGGAGAAGGAAGAGGAGTTGGTCTTGCTGTCTCAGCTGTGGCAGAGGAGGGTGAAAAGCCATGTTTTAAGTGGACCCACACAATTCAGACTTGTGTTGTCCAACGGTCAACTGCACTGTGGCTCTTCTGATCAGAGGAAATGATTGCTTTGTTTTGTTAGTGTCTCCATAATGTCTTTGGGTCTCCCTTTTTATTATATTATTTTTTTAAGCAGGAAAAGAACATTCCAGAGTGAATCACTGCATCCTCTTGATGGAGTTTTACTCCTAAGTCTTGTTTGAGGTTTTGTGCAAGCACTTTTGATTCATATGGACCTCATGCTGTGTTCTTTAAGAGTATATCTAGGTGTTCTATAAATGCCACCATGCCGCATGGGCAGTGTTTGATTTATTTCTTCCT
This sequence comes from Callithrix jacchus, assembly GCF_049354715.1. Taxonomy (NCBI): domain Eukaryota; kingdom Metazoa; phylum Chordata; class Mammalia; order Primates; family Cebidae; genus Callithrix; species Callithrix jacchus. Next base: position 5,282,724 of record NC_133524.1, read on the forward strand.
TATGGAAAGTGACAGTGTTATGCTAAATCATTGCCAAGTGGAAATGTAGGGTGTAGGCAGTCATATCAGTTATTTTTTTATGTAAAAAGGAACATCATCCCAGCCTATCACAAATGGAAAAAGAAAGGAAAAATAAGAGAAAAATATTTCTTACAGATGTATTAAGAATATGACATAATATCCCCCTTTCCCCCATTTAAATAATTTAAAGTGTTTATATTATTTTTAAAGAAAAAAATAACTTGTTCTTTATTCAGACAATTATGATATTTAAGATTTACTGTTCGGTAAATTAGTAATTTGCTCTAAACGGATTGATCTACTTGAACTCATTTTCCTAAGGGCATCGCTGCTGTGACTACTTGGTTTCTAACAGAAAGTTTTGGTTAAGGTGACCACAATATCAAATGTCTTACTAATTTAGTACCAGCATGTCATGGGTTTGTGACTTCAAACAAACATCACTAAGCTCCATGAGAGACAGAAAAGAAAAATCCTGCACAAATAATTAAAATGCTCCACCACACCTCGTATAAAGTGTTCAGTTGATCCCAATGTCATGGACTGTTTTCAATCACGAATATATTAGAGTAATAGAGGTGTGTCACACAAGTTAAACAGCCAGTATCAGAATCCTATTATGAAGGAAGCACTTTCCTTACTGTCTTAAAAAAAGAAAAATAAACATAAGGGGGAAAAAAAAAACCATTTGCTTCTGTAAAATGAATACACTGGATGACCTGCAATTCATTGCTTAAATTTTGAAATCTGGGAGCTTGAGAAGACAATGTAGCAGATAAAAGGGGATGATAAGTATAAGCGTTTGCATAATGAAAATGTTATTTCCTATTTAAAAGAGTAGAATGTGTTCCCATGGACACACTCATGTCTTCATTCAACTGCACTAGGGAGGCCAATTTTATTTGCATCATTTTAATCTTTACTAGTTTTTCTTTTTATTTTTTCCTGAATGCCTTCTAATTCACTGAAGTGTTGCCAGAATTTAAAACTTTTTGATTCCAAATTATTTTAATTGATAACCTAATGAAATTTTATCTACGATTTTGACATTCCGGAACATGGCAATAAGAGCTCAGCATGATGAAGCAATGTGAATTTCAGTGACAAAATTGAAACCCTTTCAGTCTAAATGCAAACATGTTTTTTGGGAAAAAATGCTGAAATAGCTTATCTAAAGATAAATTGAACTGAAGCTGATTTAGTGGCATTCACATGATCAAGTTTAGCAATACTTTAAATTGCTACTATTCTCAGTTTGTTATTTATCCCTCATTCTATTCAGATACTTTTATTTATTTCAATCATATAAATATTTATTTCAAGCAAATCAGTAAGGTTCCAGGAACCTGAAGTACTATCTATTGTGGATTTACATGACAGCAAATGTCCACCCCACCCCGTAACTGATGCACTCTCTCCCTGTCTCTCTGTCTGTCTGCCTTTCTCGATCTGTGTGTGTATCTCTCTCCCCATGTTGTTGTGAACCCTGAAAATCTGAGACAAGACTCAGTTAATTTAGCAAGTTTATTTTGCCAAGGTTGAGGACTCATGCTCATGATACAGCCTCAGGGGGTCCTGATGACATGTGCCCAAGGTGGTCAGAGCACAGTTTGGTTTTATACATTTTAGAGACATGAGACATCAATCAACATATGTAAGATGAACGTTAGCTTGCTCTGGGAAGGCGGGCTAACTGAGCAAGGGTGGGACAACTTGAAGTGAAAGGGGACTTCCAGGTCACAGGTAGATAAGAGACAAATATTTGCATTTTTTTTGTGTCTCTGATTAGCCTCTCCAAAGGAGGCAATCACACATGCATTTATCTCAGTGAGCAGAGGGGTGACTGAATAGAAAGGGAGGCAGGTTTGCCCTAAGCAGTTCCCAGCTTGACTTTTACCTTTAGCTTACTGATTTTGGGCCCCCAGGATATTTTCCTTTCACATTTCTTTCATTTTTTTGTCTATCACTTACCTTCAAAAGAATCCTGACTAATCCTGATGCCACCATGCAGGAAGACAATGTTATCAAGTTGCTGGGAATAATCAAGGGAACATTTAAACACTTGATGAGAGAAAGTACTGAACCACACAGTGTACAGAAAATGATGCGGTTATCTCTCCCTCCAAAGAAGTTGTCCTTCATCTGAAGATAGACCTAACATGTAAATATATCTCATATGGCGTGAGAAAATGGTCCTAATATTAAGAAAAACATGTTTTATTAGCAAGGAGGTAGAATGTATCCTCTCTGTTTCAAGAATTAATAATTAATCACATTTCTCTATTTCCATGCCAACACTGAGAAATTATTTAGCCTAATACAGTTTTCTCAATATTATTTCTTTTGTAATATTATGTTTTTAAGAAAACAGGTTAATTTAAAAAATTTACTTTAAAGGTAAATATTACAGAAAAATACGGTTTCATTATATAAATAACATTTTGAAAAATCAACATTTTTGATTGGGCGCGGTGGCTCATGCCTATAATCCCAGCACTTTGGGAGGCCGAGGAGGGTGGATCATGAGGTCAAGAGATCGAGATCATCCTGGTCAACAAGGTGAAACCCCATCTCTACCAAAAATACATAAATCAGCTGGGCATGGAGGTGCGCGCCTGTAGCTCCAGCTACTCTGGAGGGTGAGGCAGTAGAATTGCTTAAACCCAGGAGGTGGAGGTTGCGGTGAGCCGAGATCGTGCCATTGCACTCTAGTCTGGGTAACAAGAGCGAAACTCCGTCTCAAAAAAATAAAAATAAAAATAAAAATAAAAATAAAATAAAAATCAACATTTTCACAAAGCAGTTACTTTTCTAAAATTAACCTATTGGACCACTTCCAAGTCATGGCTTAAATTTTGTAATTTGGTAGCAAGAAAATAATACACCATATATATATATATAATATTCTATGTAGAATATATGAGAATGATATAGTTTGTGTGACCAAAAGATTTTTAAGACAATATCAACAGCTAATGTTTTTTCAAACAGGCAATAATCATTCACATTGTTATACATGTATACAAAAACCTATAAGAAGTTGCTGTTCTATTTTCTTAGCAACGGGTACTATTTAAGTCAGGTGCCAACTGCCCCTTGTATACTCCTAATGAACAAATACAAAGCAAAATTCATCTGAGCTGAGAGTCTGATCTCTCTCTTTCTATAAAGAATATTATGTATAACATAATAAATATGTATTATATTATGTATATATATATATAATAAATGTGTATATAATTACATTTATGATTTCATAATGTGCTTATGCGTGTATATTTTATAATTTAGGAACATTTATTTTCTTTCAAGTGATCAATGTGAACTACAAGAAATATGAGATGGGAGATTCCACCAAAACTAAGAATAAAATAAAATTTCTTCAGGGATTTAACTTTTTACATTGTACAGTGAATATGTTCTCTTTGACTCACAGTACACACATGCTGTCAGGTCTCCGTATGCAAGCCTGGAGCCTGAAAGTCTGAAGTCCTGCTTCTTCTGGCTGATGTCTCCCAACCCCCGCCTGCATTTACCACTGTCCCTGATCGCCCAGTGGAGCTTCCCTGGACAAGCGCCTCACCCCATCTTAACTGTTCTTATGATAATGTGAATACCTCTCACCCATCCTGCCATCTCAACTGCTCTTCTGCCTCAACCCCACCCTCCATTGTAACTGAACTTGTGGTCATGTATATTCCTTGCCCCTAACCCCCACCACTGTAACTGATCTACTCTGCAACACCCAACACCCCCATTCCCCAAAAAACTACCCCAACCTGTAAAGCCAATTCCCACCTTATCCCCTTCGCCTGTCCTTTCTCCGTTTATCTCTTTATTAAATGCATTGAATATTTGGTAGTATTGGACATGAATAACATGGGCAATTTTACTTAAATAGTACCAATTGCTGAGATAATGTGACATGGTAAAAGCCCCATAAACCTGCATACCTCAACCATACCTCGGCTTTCTGTTGAAACTGCTCTCTATAACCCAAATGCCAATAAGTAATTAAGGACTGTAATTTCCACCCTACCCAGACAATGTGTATACAAACACTAATCTTGACTTTTGTGAGCCACTTAAGTAACAATCAGAATGTCAAAAGTCCCCTGGCCCTTGGAGTGTCTGGAGCCCCTCACCCTCATGCCCGCCCAGGAGGTGATTTACAGAATCCACTAGCCCTCAGAACGTCTGAAGCCCCTCACCCCCACCCCTGCCCTTCAACCTCACTCCTGAGGTGGTTTTACGCGCATAAAAAAGGTCTTGACACCATCCTTTCGGGGCCACGGGTTGGAGAGAAGCGAGTCCTCCGTGGCTGCCGGCAATAAAGACCCTGCCATTTGGCATACTTTTGTCTTGGTATTGACTTTCTATGCTTGGGCCAGTACAACAATAATAGAACAATAAGTCCTTGTAGATTTTTGTGTAGGTATACAGCACTGTCAATGATTACTGCCTGTTTGAAGAAACATTAGCTGTTGATATTGTCTCAAAAATCTTTTGTTCACGTAAACCATATCTTTCTTTTCTTATCCATTTCAGAACTTGGAGTAGCTTCATACCATCTCAGAACCCAATAAGCTTGTGTAGCACTAATTACAGCATTTACCTTCACCCCTTTTGTGATGTAGCCGGCCTAGAGTTAGAACCTGTACAACGCCATTTTTATAAAGAACAAAACTGTTTCCATTCTCCTCACAATGACTGCTAACCTTGGCTTTTGTAAACTGCTAGATCACTTGCAGGATGCAAATTGAGGTAAAGCGGCATACCTCCTCTGATCTGTAAATGCCAGAATTGCTGCCCTTTGTTTACCAGAGTAGGCACCCCCAGATAATTCCATCCTGGTGCCAAGTAATTAAAAATCTATGGATCCCACCCCTACCCAAACGATGTGTAAAGGAATGTTAATCTTAGCATCTGTGAACCCCTTAAATAACAATCAGAATGTCAAATAGTCCCCTGGCCCTCGAAATGTCCGGAACCCCCTCACCCTCCTCTCTGCCCAGAAGGTGATTTGAATCCACTGGCCCTCGGAATGTCTGAAGCCCCTCACCCTCGTCTTAGCCTGGGAGGTGATTGACAGCTTTCATTCCCATCTCCACCCCCACTCCCAAGGTGGTTTTGCGGATATAAAAAGGTCTTGTCTCTCTTCTTTCGGGGCCACGGGTTGGAAAGACGTGAGTCCTCCGTGGTCGCCGGCAATAAACCCAGTAATTTGGCATACTTTTGTTCTGGTGTTGACTTTCTGTGCTGAGTTCGATATAACACTTTGATATTGCTAGTAACACCTTTGTAAAAAAGAGTTTCCAGAAATCAGTACAGTCTTTTTCCCTGATCTTAGTTTTTCTTTAAATGATTACTAAAATAAAATAATATGGATTTATTTTGTATAAGAAAGGATTTTTAAAATGAAAAGTGTATCATTGTGGCAGAAAATATTTCTGCACATCTATTTTTCCCCTTTTGGAAAAGATCATGATGAATGTCCTGAAGTAGGAAGTCAACAACAGTGTATGCTTAGTGTCTGTACACGTTAAAGAGGCAAAATCATGACACTTCGAAACATGCATTGTTTCATAGCCTTTTCTCCTTTAAACAAGGTTAACTAGCACTGGTGAGGATGCTGCCAGTTCCAATGGCCTAAACCTGGCCAAGAGCCCTTGAGTTTTTCTTAGGGTGCCAACTGCCCCATGTATATGCCTAATGAGCAAACACAAGGCAAAACTGAGCTGAGCTGAGTGTCTGATCTCTCTCTTTCACAGCCAAACCCGGGAGATGAGAGCAGACAGGTGGGGATGTATCAGTCCTCACCCAGATGCTAAAGCAGGACCTGGTATGTCAGTTACAGAACCCATGGCTACCATTCCAGGTAGAGTTAGGGTTCCAAATACCAACATTTAACTCCAGGTCGATGCTATAACTCTTACTGGACACCAAGAAGAATAACTGCTCATGGGCCTTCTGTTCGTCAAGGATTGGTATAACCCATTCTCTTTGATGTGCTTCAAGGAGCCAATGTGAATTTATTTTTCTTCTCCTCTCCCTCCTTTCTTTTCCTCTTCAATCTTCTTTCCTTTCATTCTTCCCTCCTTCCTTCCTTCTTCCATTTCTTCCTTCCCTTTTCTCTTCCTCCCTCCCTTCCTTCTTTTATTCTTTTCTTCCTTTCTTCCTTCTTTCCTTCACCTCAGTCTTCTTTTGCTCTTTCCCTCCTTCATTTTTTCTTCCTTCTTTCCTGTCTTCCCCTTCCTTTGTTCTTTATTTCTTTCCTCCCTCTCTTTTTCCCTTTCTTTTCTTCCTTCCCTCTTCCTTCCTTCCTTTATTTCCTTGCTCCCTCTCTTCCTTCCTTCTTTGTCTCTCTTGTTTTATTTTCTTTTTCATTCACTGAATTGAGTCCTGTCTATGCAGCTGAAGTTATAAAATATTAAATTACCACTAGATTATGTGGCAATGATAGTCTGGGAGGGATATAAGCAAATATAGAAATACTGTGTGTAACATTAAGCCAAAATGTTATAGTAAGATTTAAATCCCTTTATAATGTACCTCCTTGCTCTGTAATTTTTTGGTCTGCTACCTTTTAATTTTGTGTGCTAGTGGGATTTTATTTTTTGTTATTAAAACGGACCTAGAATTTTCTTTACCAGTATTTTATTTTATTTTATTTTATTTTATTTTATTTTATTTGAGACGGAGTTTTGCTCTTGTTACCCAGGCTGGAGTGCAATGGCCTGGTCTCAGCTCACCGCAACGTCCACCTCCTGGGTTCAAGCAATTCTCCTGCCTCAGCCTCCCGAGTAGCTGGTACTACAGACGTACACCACCATGCCCAGCTAATTTTTGTATTTATAGTAGAGATGGGGTTTCATCTTGTTGACCAGGATGGTCTCGATCTCTTGACCTCTCGATCCACTGGCTCGGACTCCCAAAGTGCTGGGATTATAGGCGTGAGCCACCACGCCCGGCCACCAGCATTTGATTAAAATTAATGCTAACTAGTATTTACATGCCTTATTCTGGTTGCTTGAAGTATGTTGAAGCATTTAATGCTTAGAGCATTATGCCACAGGATCACTGCACTTTTACAGAGAGAAGACTGGCTCAGAGAGATTAAATAAGTCATCCAAAATCATACCTTAGGGACAAACCTGGGGTAACAATACAGAGCTAGGAATTCAGAGCTCATGTTCTATTCCTCTATACTACATATACCCCATCGGTGCATTGAAAAATACCAAACTGGGAGTGGTGACTCACTCCTGTAATCCCAGCACTTTGGGAGGCCATGGTTGGCAGATCACCTGAGGTCAGGAGTTGAGTCCAGCCTGGCCAACATGAAACCCAGCCTGAAACCCCGTCTCTACTAAAAAAAAAAAAAAAAAATTAACTGGGCATTGTGGTGGGTGCCTGTAGTCTCAGCTACTCAGGAGGCTGAGGCAGGAGAATCTCTTGAACCCAGGAAATTGAGGTTGCAGTGAGCTGAGATCGTGCCGCTGCTTGCACTCCAGCCTGGGTGACAGAGGGAGACTCTGTCTCAAAACAAAAAACAAAAACAAGACGAATACCAACATATAAATTGTAATGCAGGTCCTACCACGAAATTTATTAATCCATCTTTATATGTATGTGTGTAGATAGAGTGATGATAGATGGATAGGTAGGTAGACATATACATAGATATTACATGGATGATAGAAGGATAGATAATAGATAGACATAGACCTAGGTAGACAGATGACAGAAGGTTAGGTGATAGGCAGACAGACAATCAGTGGTTATTAACTTTTAATACTTTAACTCACTTAAAAATTATTGATGACCAACTCAAATATTTCTTTATGTTAGGGGTATATTACTTGATATCATATCAGATATTAAAACTGAAAAATATAAATGTATTAACTCATTTAAACATAAAAAAATTACTATTCCATGTTATCATTCAAAACATTTTAATGACAATAACTGTATTTCTTCTTTTTTTTTTAGATGGACTTTCACTCTTGTAGCCCAGGCTGGAGTGCAAAGGGATGATCTCGACTCACTGCAACCTCCGCCTCCCGGGTTTAAGTGATTCTCCTGCCTCAGCTTCCTGAGTAGCTGAGGTTACAGGCACACACCACCATACCCAGCTAATTTTTGTATTTTCTTTTTTTTTTTTTTGAGACAGAGTTTCGCTCTTGTTACCCAGGCTGGAGTGCAATGGCACAATCTCGGCTCACTTCAACCTCCGCCTCCTGGGTTCAGGCAATTCTCCTGCCTCAGCCTCCTGAGTAGCTGGGATTATAGACAGGCACGCGCCACCATGCCCAGCTAATTTTTTGTATTTTTAGTAGAGACGGGGTTTCACCATGTTGACCAGGATGGTCTCGATCTCTTGACCTCGTGATCCACCCGCCTCGGCCTCCCAAAGTGCTGGGATTACAGGCTTGAGTCACTGCGCCCGGCCTAATTTTTGTATTTTCAGTAGGGACAGGGTTTCACCATGTTGGCTAGGCTGGTCTTGAACTCCTGCCCTCAGGTGATCCGCCTGTCTCAACCTCCCAAAGTGCTGGGATTACAGGCGTGAGCCACCATGCCCGGCCTGACAACCATGTTTTCTAAAATTCGAAAATGCAAAATAAGATTGGTGTTATAATTCATTTTGCAAATCTCTTTAATGTCTTTCTTACAGTTTTATTCTCACACCGACTCTTTATTTGTTGCAAATTATCTATTTTATCACATGCCACGTGACTTTGGGTAGCTCTAGCAGGAAAAGGTAAAGAAACATGGCATTTTTGTAATTGTGAAAAGATAATTGAAAACACTGTCATTCTAAAGTGTCTGGGAGAACTCAGGGCTCTCCAGAGCAAACACCTCACTTTGTGAATACTGATCTCTCTCTCTTCCTCGCATCTATATATCTCTCTATTCTATCTATCCATCTATCTAACTATTCATCCATGCATCTAACATCCGTTAATCAACCTTCCCATTCATCCCTCAACTATCTTATCTATGTGTCTATCATCTCTCTATTTATTGTCTATCAATCTAATCTACTCATCTATCCATTTATCCACCCATTCATCCACCTGCCCACCAATGTACTTATGAGCTATGTTGTTGTATAGCTATCTATCTATCTATCTATCTATCTATCTATCTATCTATCTATCTATCCATCCATCTATCCAGCTATCTATATTTCTATTTATATCTGTTTGTGTTTATTTGTGCATGTGATACATAATAACATTTATAGGAAGCTTTAGAAAGTGAAATTTTAGAAGAAAATGAGATAAAACCCATTTCACAGCAAACTCATTTCACATGGTATTGATTTGATAGCCTTTTATCACCAAAGTGTGTTCTCAGAGTTTGTCCTCTTTCTTATATTTATCTGATAACCAGAACATTTTAAGTGAAAAGTAGTGAAGCAATTTTCTCCAATTACCTGACACTATCTAAGACTTTTCTCTGAATGTACATTTTGTCTACTTAAAGTGGTAATTACTGCCTATTTTGTACAGGCATGTAAAATAAGCAATTTGATGTACCCATTGAGCCATCTAATTGCCAGCCCTGGGAAATAAGAGCTTTGTGAATGTTTTCCTGTGTTCACTTTGAGTTTCCTCTCCTATTTCTTTCCCACATTATTGTTCCGGCCATTGCATTTCTTTCAGATTTGCAGAAATTTTAAATTATCAAAACACTTTGTTCTTTCTTGTGATGTTTGACGTTGCAAACATATTTCTTCAATTAATCATTACTTTTATTTTTACCCACACATTTTACATTTCGATAACAAAAATATTTGTCAATTTTCTTGTTCTCTGCATTTTCAAAAAACAGAAATGTTTTTACAAACCTAAACCACCTACATGCTTTCTACATTTTTTCTCTACTCTTTATTATTTTGCCTGTTGATTTACCTTTCTAGAATCTAACTTTGTATATAGAAACAAAGAAAGAAACACTATTATTTATTACATATCTACAGCTAGTTTTCCTGATGCCATGTACTAAATGGCCAGTCTTTTCACATTGATTCGTGACACCAACTGAATTGCATATGACATTCCCATAAAGCCGTAGCCCTATAGATTTTTGTGCTAGTCCACTAGTCTATTTAAATCCTTGCACCACGAACGAGTTGCTTTAACAACATATATGGCTTTGTAAAATATTTCTCTGGTAAGGCATTCAGCCCTATTTATTCTTATTTATCAATAGTGGCTCACTACTAAGTACATTTTTATTGCCCATATACTTTTTAGAATATTTTGTAGAATTTCTTGAAATAACCAATGGGAATCTGCACTGATATTGCTTTAATAGTGTAGATTATACTTATAGGAGAATTAAATGCATTAGTGATGATTTTTAAGATGTAGATGTTCATCTTTTTTTTTTTTTAATATAAGATGGGGTTTCACCATGATGGCCAGGCTGGTCTTGAACTCCTGACCTCAGGTGATCCACCCACCTCGGCCTCCCAAAGTGCTAGGATTACAGGCGTGAGCCACCGTGCCCAGCCGTAGATGTTCATCTTTATAAGTTTGTTTCATCTATTTGATCTTGTGTGTTCTTTAGATCAATTAATTCTCTGTTTTAGTGCTTTTAAACTGATACTGTAATTAATGTTATTTGTGTGATACTTAGAACATCGTTATTGCAGAGCAGAAAAATGCTAATGAGTTTGTTAAGTTAGTCTTACAAATCTTTTATCTAGCATTCTTTCTAAGCTCTCTTACTAAATCTAAGTCACATCGACAAATTTCAAATGAGATAAAGGAACCCCAAGTTTCTGCTGAAGACCTCCGAAAGCAACTTTCAAGCCATGGATTTTCTGTGTTTATTCTTTGACACAAAATTTATTTTTCTCCATCTTTTTCCTTTGACCTAAAATTTTCTAGCACTGTGAATTTGCCATTTGGTTACTACATAAATGAACTGTTCAGCAGATGGCTAAAAAGACACATCATTTACATATGCTATTTCTCTCTACATATGAGGAGTCCAAGCCTTGTTACAAGCAATTACGAGAAATAAAAAACCAGGACTGAATTGACAGATATTGTCAAAATCCTTTTTCCTCCAGACCCTATTTATTATTTTAATACATATCCCACTAGGTTGGTTAGAGTTTGGTCATTTTACTTTGTTCCTTTATGAAATAAAGTTAAGAATATACAAATAATAAAAGGAAAAAATAAAAAGGATATTTAATATTAACTAAATTATGTGGGCAGACATTGAAAAATAATATGATTAATTTCTCAAAGCTACATGTATAGTAATTATTTTAATTTATTAATGAAATAGTGCAATTATATTATTATTTTAGAGATAGGGTCTTACTCTGACCCCCCAGGCTGCAGTGTAGCAGCACGAACACAGCTCACTGCAGCATCAAACTCCTGGGCTGGAATGATCCTCCCACCTCAGCCTCCTGAGTAGCTGGGACTACAGGTATGCAACACCACACCCAGCTAATTTTTAAAAATTAGCATGATGTAAAATCTCAACCTGTCCATATAACATGCATTTGCTGTACTGTGTTTTATAATGTATTGTTTAATTCTAGTGCATTGCACTCTGCTTACTATATGAAACAAGTTTTATTCAAGACTTATTCTTTTTGCAGAGACTCAAATGTCACAGAATCAGTCCAATTAGCAAATTGATTTTTAAATGAGAAAAATCTAAAAAAGAAGTAAGGAAGAAAGAGGGAAAGAAGAAGGGAAGGAAAGAAAGAAGGAAGGAGGGAAGAAAGGAGGGAAGGAAGGGAGGAAGGGAGGGAGGGAGAGGAAAGAAAGAAGGAGGAGGAAGGGAGGGAGGAAGGAGGGAGGGAGTGAGGGAAAGAAGGAAGGACGGAGGGAGGGAAGGAGGGAAAGAGGGAAGGAAGGAGTGAAGGGAAAGTAGGAGGTTACTGGGAGCACCATTATATAAGTTCGAATTTGTTTATTTTCTTTGGAGCATAAGTAAAATAAAACCACAAATGCAACAATGTCCAGTAACCAGAAGTATGCTTTTAACACTGTTATCCATAGGAAGCAGAAGGGGTTCATGGCATCTTCCTTTCTACAGGAAGAAGGAAGATGGTTTTCACAGTCCAGGTTGTGCCCCATCAGGAATACGTCTGAAACTCATTCAATTCAAGCTGACAGATTTCTGGGATTAGATGATCTTTTAAATTTGCTTGCCTGTCCTGATTCTGGTCATGGTGAGAACAGCTATAAATACCTAGTTTTAAAAAATGCAAACGCATGCTCCAGTTTTAAAGATCCCTTCCCTGCTAGTAGGCTATTGAAGACAGAGAGTTTATTTGATCATCTTTGGAATTTATGATTCCATCCTGCTAATTGCCCTATTTTTGATGTGTCTAATAAAACTGGGATGCATAAAAGATCGCTGAATACCACAAAGTTGTAAATAACTTATTTTAGTACCGGCGGTGAAATAAATGAACTTTGGAAAGTGATATCAAACTGGGTTTAAGTAGGAGGGCTGAAAAATAAACTCCAGCAACTTAGTATCGGCTTACTCTTCAAGAGTGAGATCTGTGATGTAGAGATAGAGCTAGAGGTTCACTAAGGAGGTCACTACATTACAGATGAAGGTGCCTTAAGGCAACCCTGCTTTCAACTGCCCGGAGAGGTGGTGTTTTACAACCTTGAGTAAAATAAGTTCTAAGGCCACCAGAGTAGGAAGACAGGAGAGATATATGCCGCCTGCCTCCCAGACCAAATAAAGTGTGTAGGTTCTCTTATAACATCACATTTGACTATGTGGTTTAATAACCAACATCTTTTTTTCTAGCAGTGAGAACAAACTACAGCCCTTACAAGAGGCACAGGATGCCTTTAATGGACGCTTGCACCAAAAGAGAGGCATTTCATACTGCTTCATAGGATGGTAATCTGTAAAATTAAATGTTTGTGACAGGCAGTCTTCAGAGCTCTACATTGTGTTTTGGGTTATTTAGGAATGTTACAGGGACTGTATAGAGGTCAGTGTGAAGGCTTCCCTTTAGTGGGACAGGGAGGCTGCTCTTGGCAACACGTTCCTGGGAGTTTTCCCATGCACAATGACAATTGAACAAAATCTGAGCTGTTTTTTCCAGATTTTTTTGTTTTTGTTTTTGGTATCCTTGGCAGTTGTGAAGAGTAGTAATGAGATACTTGGTAGAATGACCTTTGTGAAAGGATACTATTTTGGGCCCCTTCAAGCTGGGAACTGCTCAGGGCAACCCGCCTCCCGGATGGTTCCAAGTCTTCCCTCTGCTCCCTGACATAGATGCACATCTGATTGCCTTCTTTGGAAAGGCTTATCAGAAACTCGAAAGAATGAAACTGTTTTGCCTCTCACTTACCTGTGACCTGGAAGCACCCTCCCTGCTTTGAGTTGTCCCCACCTTCTCTGGACAGAACCAATATACCTCTTACATATTGATTGATGGCTCATGTTTTGTTACAATGGATAAAACCAAACTGTGCACCGACCACCTTGAGCACATGTCAGGACTTTCTGAGGTTGTGTCACAAATGCGCGTCCTTAACTTGACAAAATTATTTTCTAAATAAACTGAGACTTGTCTCAAATTTTGGGGGTTCACACCCTTTTCTGGGCCTTGTCTGATTTTGTTTTCTCATGATTGGACCTGAGTTATGGGTTTTAAGAAGAAGCCCACAGCGGTAAAGCACTGTTCTCATCTTATGAAGAGAGTGCGTGCTCTCAATAAGATATGTTACTGTGGACGCTCATTTTGAACTCCAGGCTGAGATAGCACTTTTTCACATTTTTCCACTGAAAGGATTTTCTGTTTTGCTCTTCCCATACATTACTTTTTGGAAAGAAGTCACTATGCCCAAAGCACACTAAGGGAGTTGTGACTTATTACAGCAGAGAATCGAAAGAAATGATTTGCAGTGTTTCTGCATGGGAGAGTTCTCATTGCTTCCTTTATTGTTTAATGAATCTATCCTGGATGATGCAAAATTCTATAAATCCATTCAGGGCAACAAAGAGCAACCTGATAAAAACCCTCTCCCTTTAGTTAAGACAACCCAAAAGGAATTAAAGCAAATTAAGCTCTATGTTTTAAGAATACATGGTTACTTTTTAACAGCAGAAAGAATTGCAATATATCCAATTGCTAGCTACTGGTCTCAAGCAGTATAGAAGCAGCTTTAAGGTAGGTCTCCAGGTAGCTATAATAAAGCAAACTTGTGCCTGTAGCACAAATACACGTGTTGATCTTTCCAGGGTGATGTCTTGGGTTCACATTTTGTCTGTACTTCATAGTATTCAGGTATCTCTGGACCAATTGTTTTTACTTCTCTGAATCTCAGTGTCTTGTTATGGATAAAAATAGTGACTCCCTTCAATAGTTACTGTGAAGACTGGAAGAAGTAATGTATGCATGCTTTGTATAATACCTGTTATTTGCCATACTTCTCTATTATGTTTTTACCTTAATATATGTCTTAGTCAGGCATGGTTGCTAAGCACTTTGAGGGGCTGAAGTGGAAAGACTGCTTGAGGTGAGGAATTCAAGACCAACCTGGGAAGCATAATAAGACCCCGAATCTACAAAAAATTAAGAAAAGAAAATAAAATTAGCTGTGTGTGATGACACATGCTGGCATTTTCAGCTTCTCTGGAGGCTGGGGCAGAAGGATTGCTTAAGCCCAGGAAGTCAAGGCTGCAGTGAGCCATAATCACACCACTGCACTCCAGCCTGGGCAACACAGCAAGACCCTGATCTCTAAAAATTCATATCTTGTGAGGCTGGGGCAGAAGGATTGCTTAAGCCCAGAATCTCACGGCTGCAATGAGCTATAAGTGTGCCACTGCACTCCAACCTGGGCAACACAGCAAGACTTCAATCTTAAAATATATATATGTTTATGTATAGATATTTATTTCATTTTATTTTTTGAGATGGAATCTTGTTCTGTTGCCCAGGCTAGAGTGCAGTGGCATGACCTTGGCTCACTGCAACCTCCGCCTTTTGGGTTCAAGCGATTCTCCCACCTCAACCTCCCGAGTAGCTGGGATTACAGATGTATATCCCCACGCCCAGCTAATTTTTGCATTTTTAGCAGAGATGGGGTTCCACCTTGTTGATGAGGCAGTTGGATCACCAGCCTCAGGTGATCCACCCACTTCGGCATCCCAAAGTGCTGGGATTACAGGTGTGAACCAACACCCATGGCCATGTATAGATATTTATGTAACTATTTTAATAATATGAAGAGCTTCAATTTGTTCAGGAAGATGTTTAGAAGGTTTAATCTCTGGGTGTATCCTGATTCTATAACACTAAAAGGCAAACTAAATCAGAGGTGCTGGGAATATTTTCTGAGTTCTAAGACAAGTAGAATTCAAATTGAGACTTCTGCACCATATATACAGCACAACTAATTTCAGGTTTTGTAATCTAATGTCCTGTCAAAGTTCTTTGATATTTGGTTATGCTACAAATAATGAATGGATACCAGATGAAAACTATGTAGACAAGTAGATAATAGATAAGGAATTATTTTTCAAGTATGAGAATTCCATTTGAATAATGTAAAAAACATTTGATTTATAAATAAATGTATTTCTAGATGAAGGAATGTGACAATATTTTCATCCTAATTTTTGTTTAACATAATAAAGTTTTCATAGAAAATAATACAATTTAAAGTTGTATTTTTTAAAGAAATAAAATGAAGAACATTAAGAACACTAAAGAATTATCAAAATTTGACAGCTTTTACTACTTAGAGGTCTACCAGATTGAAAAAGTGGTTCCTAAATCACTCTTTTAAAATAGCAGGTAGGAAAATGCAGTCTTCCTGAAAAATTCTGACATAGTAGAAGATAGAAAAGATACAATATAGTCATGGATAGAAATTTTCTAAAATGCTCTACCATTTGTTTTTAATGTAGTTCAACTATTTAGCCCGATAAATCTATTAAGATTATATCAAGTTAGGTTAACTCTATTTTCCTCCTCTGTAAAACGGAGATCAAGGGAATCTTAAATAATCACATGACAATATAGATATCATAGAATTATTTTCTCCCTTAATAATAACACTTTCTGTTTGCAATTTTTTTTCAAAGAAAGCCTGTCGACTGAATTGATGATCATTACTTTATGAGTTTAAAAATAATAAATTATTATTTTGTTCAGTTTCTGCTATCAGCAGAGAAGGACTCCTGAAAAAACAAAACAAAACAAAAAAACAGTATTGATCGATAACTAGTGTGGCCAAAAATTGGTGCAGAGATGTTTTATAGAAAGGTTTTCTAAATTATGAAAGAAACTGCATAATTTTTAGAGACTGAAAATATATGTGTTAACTCTTCCTCATGAGAATATTTCTAGTTTGCTGACAATAAAATGGTTATTAGGGAGAAATGCTCTATCAATTCAGAGAACACAAAGTCTTGCAATGTGTCACAGAATAAATGAAACGATTTGTTTCGCCCCTGCAGGAGACAAGCTAAGCAATGCACATTTTGTTCTATCTTTTGATGCAGGAGGGCATGGGAGGTTGAGGGAAGATGACCATTGTATCCAAATTCAATGGCAGAGAAGCTCGGGTTTTATCTGTCTTCATTGTCCCCTGTCTTCCAACGTGTGATGGTTACTTTAAAGCCGCAACTTCAACTGAATTAAGGGTTACGCAGGTAGCTGGTAAAGCGTTATTTCTGGGTGTGTCTGTAAGGGTGTTTCCAGAAGAGACTGGAATTTGAATCTGTAGCTTGAGCTATGATTATCCACTGTCATCCAATGGGAGCAGGCAGCATCTAATCTGTTGAGATCCTGGATAGAACAAAAACACAGAGGAAGGACACTTCGGCTCTCTCTCTTCTGGAGTGGCGACAACTTTCTTCTCTTGCCCTTGAACAGTGGAACTCCAGGTTCTTTGGCCTTTGTAATCTGGGACTTACACCAGCAGCCCCCACCCCACCAGATTATCAGACCAAGAGTTATACCATCAGCTTCCCTTGTTCCAAGGCTTTGGGGCTTGAACTGAGCCACAGCACTGGCTTCCCTAGTTCTCTAGCTTGCAGACTGGCCATTGTGGGACTTCTCAGTCCCTGTAATACTGTGAGCCTATTCTTCTCTTACTCTATCCCTGTACCAGTATTCTACCTCTGCAAGAGAGAAAGTTGGGGGGAGGGGGAGAAAGAGAAAGAGAGGGAAAGAGGAGAAGGAGAAGGAAAGGAGAAAGAGGGAGGAAGAGGTGGGGAAAGAAAAATAATAGAGAGGAGAGAGAGAAGAGAATATGAGATACAGAAAGAAATAGATACGAAAAAGAAGAGTGTAACAGAGAGAGACAGAGGGAGAGTGGGAAAGAGAAAAAGGAGAGAAAATCAGGAGAGAGAGGATAAGAGGGAGGGTGGTAAAGAAAAGAAAGTAAAGGAAATAGAGAGAAAGAGAAAAAGAGAGAGGAGAGAAACAGGGAAAAAAGAGAGAAAGAGAATAGGGGATACATTAAGACTGAGATTGGGGTTTCCATTTTTCTCCTGCCCATCTTTGATAATCCCATGGCCTTGAAAATTCTTGATCGACCACATCTATTAAGAGTCAAAGAGATGCCTCCAGCAAAATAGATGTTGCTAGGTTTAGAGAGGATAGAGTGTTTGGTTTTCTTTTGATGAAGTGTGTGTGTGTGTGTGTGTGTGTGTTCACAGGTACTCAGTTGCCCTCAGTGTGAAAAGTGCACTAAGGGTTGGCTAAGATTGGATGCCAGTCATAAAAATCCGTTTAAGGAAACCTGTGGGTGTGTTTACATCTTAGCCTGTTGCTCACACTTGGCCCAGAACATACCCCGGGGTAGAAAAGCTCACAGAAATTTGGCAATGAATTGTTCATTTTTCTAATGGTCTCAGTACCCATTGCTATAACATGGCTCTGCTAATCAAACAGAGCTGATTGAATGTTTTATTGTGTATAATTATCAAATCTACTTTTCCTAGAGCATGATGAAGAGTCTAAGTTGCTTCAAAAATAACAGCAGCGGTAGCAAATCTAATCGCTTTGCTCTTTCATTTTTAAAGCGTCAGTATATAACGGCCCCGTCTGCCGCTTGATTTTAGTCATCCTGCTTTAAAAAGTCTGTGGAAATTAACCACACTCTTTAAGTTAAAAATAAGATTTCTTATATTATTTACTAACTTCTCTGGGTATTAGAGTAAATTGGGCACCTTTGTCAACTCAAAGTTGAAGTTCATATGCACTGACCTTGGAAAAAAATTATTATTTATTAAATTAATGTAAACATTCAAATGCTTTGCAAAAGCTACTAGTTTATTGGTTAAGTTAATATCAGATCACATAAAATAGGTTAGAAAATAGACATCTATCTATGGTTATGGAGAAGAGTAATAATAAAAAATACATAATTCATTTTAAAATTGAATTTCTTAAAGTAGAAGTTTATATGCTCTCAATCTCAATTTTGCATATATTTGAATCAGAGAACAACAAATAAAATTGATTAAATATGGTTTTGTGAATCACTTTCTTAGTAATTTAATATTTACACTCTATAAAGATATTCTATAAAGAAGGAAGTTTTGAAAAGGAAAACTCAAAGGTTTCAAACACTGTTAAAATAGTTTTAAGTTGCAATTGTTTTTATAATGCCTCTCAAATTTTTCTCTGCAGTTGCACAAATCCCATTATTCCAATGACTTACATGAGACTTATTTTGCAAAATCAGGATATAAAAATTATTGTCCTGATTGTTCAGAATCAAGTATTCCAGTCAGAATCCAACCACAATGAATTCCTGTTTATGGATCAATATTTTTTCTTCAATTATAAAATTGAGGTAATGAATAAAATGGTCTCTAAAGTTCACATTATTTCCCAAATTCTACCGTATGGCGAGGCAGAGATATATTTGTTTGCTTTAGGAAATAGGTCTTCCAATACTGAGTTAAACTTGACTTCGACATAAAAATGCAACGAAGACTGTTATTGATGCCTTTGATGTGTGAAGACGTGAATTCAAACTGATTGGTCTACAATAAATAACACTAATGAGTTAGAATTAAATAACTGGATTAGAGAGTTGTCTCTATTGATGATGACTATCCATTCCAATGGAACACAGTGTGCCATGTTTTCTTTTCATCAACCACAGGTCAGCATTCACTCATCCATGAAGTGTATTGCAGTATTTCTGAACCACATCATTCACCATCCCTATCAATTTAGGATGGCATCTGTTAGGGTTTTGCCAACTAAACAGGAGCTGCTGTAGGTACTTCAATGAAGAAAGGATTCCCTGCAGTGAAACAGAGAATTCCATCCCTTGAAAGAGAAGAGAGAAGTTTACCCTGAAGCTAAAGTTTATTTAAAAACTCTCAGTGGAAGCTTCTATCAGCACCAAACTTGGCGATTCATAGTCACCCTCTGCTCATGCATCTGACTTTCAGGGCCCTGCAGAAACAAAAATCCGTCCTCTCTGCTACCGTGAAAATCTCTCTCCTGGAACTTTATCTGATGAAGGCAGTTCCTATTGCTATTTTATGTGATATTGGCTAGGAGAGATAAGTTGACAATAGAAACTTCAGCACAAAGGCTGTCAGCTTATCTGTTTAATATTAGATAAACATCCATTGGTGTCCCACCAATGCATCATTTGGGCATTTGCATGCTCTATGGCAAGATGTTCTACCAAAGATTGGATGCAAATATCATGTAGACACCTTGAGTAGCAATCGAGGAGGGCTTTCACCTCCTGAAGGGCCCTGCAATAAGTGCCAGCAGATAAATAGGGCCGTACCTTGCATGGAGGGGAAATCATACCAGAAGAAACTTAAAGAAACAAAACAAAACAGGAAATTGGAGAAGAAAAAAAGGCAAAGAGTCTACAAGAGAGCGAAAGAATATTATTCTGCATGTTTCTCATACCCAAACCTTCTAAAAGATATGACTCATATCTGTTATTTTAACTCTGGGAGGTGCAGTCAAAATCCTGCATCACCCAGAATCTGTGCTCACCTAACATCTGAGCATGAAATGCATTTCAAGAGCTACTATGTAGTTCATGCTGATGCAGGGATGAAATGAGATTTTTAATCTAATGAATCCACTATTGCCTTCAAAACAATTAACTTGAAAAATTAACTCTGCTATGAAGAAGCTTAGTTTGCAGAAAACATAATACGTGTTCTCATGACTTTGTAAATGTCGTTTTACAACTTTTAAAAACAGCCACATTTTTATATTTCACAGGAGATACTAAATCTTTTTCGAATTGAAAACTGTTACATATCTATTGCAGAAATATTGGAGAGTGTGAGATAGTATAATTAATATGGTAAAATATTCCCAAATCTTTATTCAGAACGGTACATTTAGTGTACTCCAGTGTCTGTTTTATTTGCAGAACAATGTATATGGAATATTTTTGTCTTATCATTTTTCCAAATGTTAATAAAAGTGCAAAATTTATGTTAGTTTATATTTCTTTATGAGTAGATTTTGTAACAGATGCTTTTATTATATTTTAAAATATCTATTTTATTTAATGGTTTTTACACATTTTATCATGTTTAAAATGACTTTTGGCAAGGAATGGTGACTTGTGTCTATAATCCCAGCACTTTAGGAGGCCAAGACAGGAAAATCGCTTGAGTCCAGAAGTTTGAGACAAGCCTGGACAACACAGTGAGACCGGGTCTCTATGAGAGAGAGTGAGAGAGAGAGAACCTGTAGTCCCAGCTACTTGGGAAGCTGAGGTGGGAGGGTTGCTTGAATCATGAGGCTGAGGTTGCAGTGAGCTGTGATCACACCACTCTACTCCAGCCTGGGCAAGAGACCAAGACCCAGTCTCAAAAATACATACATAATATAATAAAATAAGATAAGTAAAATAAGCCTTTCTTTTTATAAATAGTATGCATATCATTCACAGATTCTTCTAAATGTCTTAATTGTATTCATTGTATTTATATTGTAAATTCATTGACATTTATTTTAACATATTGTATATTATACTGTTTTGATGTGGAAGGCCAATGGAAACAATTTTTAATACAATCTATATATGGGAAGTTCAATAGACATAAAAAAAGATGGAAAAATTTCATATTGCACTATCCAATACAGTACCTCTTGGATATATGTGTTCATTGAGTATTTTTTAGTGTGGCTAAAGTACTGAATTTGAAATTTACTTTTAATTTAAATCTGAATCAAAATATCCACATGTGGTTCACAGGTACATATTGGTTAGGGCCTATGCAAACACTGAATGAAAGTAGAGATTATAAGATTTTATAGAAAAAAGAGAAAGATCTAATTGCACTTTATTTATAAGGAATGTACATCAATTATAAAGACTCAAGTTAAAATCACAGGATGAAAAAGTTATGCCATATAAACACTAATCAAAAGAAGGTGGGATTTCTATACTAATATGAGATAGAGCCAATTCAAGTAAAGCCAAAAAAATTTCCAGACACATTAGCATATTTCTAAATGATAAATTGGTCAATGTGTCAAGAACATAGAATATCTATAATGTTTATATGCCTAATAGTTGAAGAACAAAATGCATAAAAGGAACATGGATGAAAATAGGGAGAAAAAGAAACATTTGCAATCACAATTGTATATTTGAGTAACACTTTCACAATTATGAGAAGCAACATTTTTTTAGTAGTTAAAAATGTTTGAACAAGATACCAACCATCTGGACTTCAGGAAAACATAAAGAAAAAACAGCAATCTCAGCTCTGTTTGCCACAAAGGGACAGGCTAGGGTGACTCCCAGAATTATGGCATTTGTGGCCACTTTTCGCTTTAAAACTCAGAGAAGTTTCTGTGGTTACAGCATTCCACATCTCATGCCCCAAGCCCCACTGCCATTAACAGCCCAGCTTAGCAATAAAGGGTCTCCATTTTGTTACTACAGTTTTCCTGTAGTTTGAACTGGAAACTATAGGATAGTTCTAGGATAATAACCCTGAATGTATTTTCATTTTTGACACTTAAAACTTTAATCCGTTTATATTCTGGATATGCCAACGTGGCTTTGAGTATGAAAACAGAGGGTTTCTCTATATCCCCAGATCTATATTACAATAATAACTTAAAGAAACTCTTTGCCTCAGTCTGTAACCTTTTCTTGACCATGTTACATGCTTTCATTTAAAAATAAAAACAAAAATTAATCTCCTTGAAGATTATTGAAGCATGACCAAACAGATGTACATCTAGTGTATGCATTGCAATAGCTCCCAAGTCTCTCTTTCTTTGAATAATCTGTACTTGGACTATTAATTTGACAATTATTATCCCTTGTCTGTGGACTATAACTTAGCAAATGATTAAATGTGTGATCTATAATAAAAATTGACAATACCTATAAGTTAATTCATCATTGACACAATGTTATTCCATCCATTGCCAAGCAAATGTGTGTGTGTGCGCACATGCACAGTTTCTTAGTTTGTTTTTTTCTTTTTAATTTGAGTTATACTCTTAAAATTACATAATATATTTTAGGAACATAATTATTAACCCAACATTAATGATTTCAAAGAATGACCATCAGTTCTGGGAAAAGCAGGGTGCCCTGCTTTAGATAATGAATAGTTTTCCTTCTCCATGGAATAACAATTATGAGTGAGTTCAATTAATTTCCTAATAGCTCTTATTCAATATGACATTTTTATTTTTAAAAGTTGTTTTAATGAAAAATGATTTTGATACTCAGTGTTGAAGATAAGAAACTATCATTTAAGATGACAATTAGTGGCTGATACCACTTATTATCATGTCTTCAAATATTGGAATTATATTTTCTCTTAATTATATGCATCAACAAATAAAACCACTTTAAATGACTTTTCCATTGTCTTGTGTACATATATATGTTATATATATATATATTTTGATATGTTTCATTAATGAACATTATATTTTTGGTAAAAATATTGGAGTGGCTCAGATGTTTTATCACAAGCAAACTTCAACTCAACATAAAAACAGTTGAAGATGGAAACATTGTAAATCATTTTTTGGCATGAAAAATATGTTTTTGAGAAATGTCCCAATGTTTAAATTCTTGGTGAAAGAAAATCTGGATGAAAACGAAAAGGATTTCCAAAGGGAAACTGTACAAGAACCTAGATACAACTAGCCTAATGTCCTTAAAATAAGAAAGCTCTTATATCTCATGGAAGATAAGAGTATTGAAAACCCCAAATTGTGACTAGTCAGCAGGTACCTGAATTACACCTCTGGGGTATAATCACATGCAATTATAACTATTTTAGATGGAACACACAGATGAACTAAGAAGTAGTGATAGATATCTATTCTAATTTTTAAAAGCATAGTTTTTATGTGTGTGTGTGTGTGTGTGTGTGTGTGTGTTTTGAGACAACGTTTTGTTCTGCTGCTCACTGCAACCTCCGCCTTCCAGGTTCAAGTGATTCTCGTGCCTCAGCCTCTTGAATAGCTGGAATTACAAGTGATCACCACCATGCCTGGCTAATTTTGTATTTTTAGTAAAGGTGGGGTTTCACCACGTTGATCAGGCTGGTTTCAAACTCCTGGCCTCAAGTGATCCATCCACCTTGGCCTCCCAAAGTGCTGGAATTAAAGGTGTTAACCACTGTGTGTGGCCAGAGTGAATCTACCCTATGGAAACTGTGAGAATGCCTGTCAATTGTTTTTGTTAAAAAAAAAACACACACACACACACAAAAACATGTGTTCTGTTCCTTGATCATATTGCCTGTGGAATACTATTAACATTTTTGAATAAATTAGCTAATTGAACACAATCTTGACTTTTAACAACACATGTGTCCTTATCAGTATTAAATGGGTTTAAGAAATCTTAAGAAAATTATGAATGAAATTACACAAGGAAGGAAAACAGCAAACCTACAAAATGTCTGAAATCCAATTTTACTTAGCAACATAACCCATGTTGTAACCACTTGATGGGTTCTTCCTGCCCTCTGCAGAAACAAAGATCACAGCATTGCAATAAAAAAGAATTTAGGCCAGTGCAGTTGCTCAAGCCTGTAATCCCAGCACTTTGGGTCATCAGGGGGGGTGGATCACTTGAGGTCAAGAGTTCAAGATCAGCCTGGCCAACATGGTGAAAACCTGTCTCTACGAATAAATAAATAAAAATTAGCCAGATATGGTGGCAGATACTTGCAATGCCAACTACTTGGGAGGCTGAGGCAGGAGAATCATTTAAACCCAGGAGGCAGAAGCTGCAGTGAGCTGAGACTGCACCATTGCACTCCAGCCTGGGTGACAGAGCAAGACTCCATCTCAAAACAAAACAAAAACAGATTTTAACTGAAGCAAGGCCCAGTCATGCTGCCATGCCATGTAGGAGATGGAGTTAATATTCAAATCAACCTCACTGAAGGCTCTTTGGTTAGGGATTTTTCAAAGGCAGTTTGGGTGACGGGGTGGAGGTAGGTAGGAAATGGGTACTTGCTGCTGATTGGTTGGGTTGGAGATGAAATTGTAATGGGTAAATGTGGTCCTCTTTAGCTAAGTCACTCTTGTGTAGGGCCACAGGAGTGGTCTTGTCCAGGTGAGTCCACCTGGGTCCAGGTAGAGCCAGCTGTCAGCCATGTAAAAAAAAGAAAAATCTGAAAAGATATTTCAAAAGGCCAATATTAGGTTCTACCTTAGAGATGTTATCTGTAAGAACTCTGGAATAACGTCTGGCAATTATTTATGTCTGTACCTTAGCAGAATTCAGGCTCCTTTCCTCCCCCTAGCCTGAAGGTGGGTCTCTCATTAGTTTTACAAACGTGGTTGAGCTTTGGGAAAGGCCCATTATTTAATCTGGTACCTAAAATCTTCCAAAGTTGATATGCCCAAGCCCAGCAATAATGAAGGTAGTTTGTAAGCTAAAGGCAAGAAGAGGGTGCATTAGATCAGGATTTTTTCCTTGTCATAAATTTCTCATTGATAATTTTTGCAAAACGGTGTTTCAAAGTAATGAGAGTTCAGACCGTAAGAATCTAAGCTTGGCTGAATCTCTGAGTAAAACTGGGTTCTACATGTAGAAAGGTCACCTACTATTAGTGGTAGTTAGGCATGAGTAGGACAGGAAAGGGCTTTCCCCCACTGCGTAGGAATGCCAGGTGATGCTTCCACAATTATCATTTTGTCTCTCCAAAAATCATAACTGTCAGCATGTGCCAGGGAGAAGCTATATCCTGATGGGCCACACCTGTTGTACTAAAGTATTAGTTGGACGCATACGCCAGGGAGAAGCAACTTCCAGGGAATATTCATTAAGAGACAAAATGGAGTCTGATCTTCTCGGGGTACTTTACCAGGAAAAGGAAGAAAGCCTCAGATGGGCATGTGTACAACTTCCTGAACACACTGTGTATGCTCACTTCCCAAGGGGAAGTGGGGGGCAATGTGTCTGTGGATGGCCCACCCTAAGGAAGGAATAATGGGAAAGGAGTCAGCCTATAAAGTCCTAGGATCAAGGTTGTATTAGTTCATTTTCACACTGCTGATAAAGACATACCCAAGACTGGGTAATTTATAAGAAAAAAGAGGTTTAATGGACTCACAGTTCCATGTGGCTGGGGAAGCCTCACAATTATGGCAGAGGGTGAAAGGCACGTCTGAGGTGGCAGCAGACAAAAGAAGAGAACTCGTGCGGGGAAACTCCCCTTTATAAAACCATCACATCTTATGAGACTTATTCACTACCATGAGAACAACATGGTAAAGACCAACCCCATGATTTGATTACCTCTACTGGGTCCCTCCCATGACACATGGGAATTGTGGGAGCTATAGTTCAAGATGAGATGTGACTGGGGACACAGCCAAACCATATCAAAGTTTAAACATCGCACTTGTTCTTCAAGTCATCTACTGAAGTCTCTTCCAAGTATACTTTCCTTTCTTTCATGTTCTAAGGCCTTTTAAAACAAATTTCCATTCCTTCTCTGAAACGTCCTTTGGTCTCTTTTTCTGCTTTATGCCCTTCAGTTGGATTCTTTCTTCTGAGGAGGCAAGAATTGACGCTGCTGCAGACTCGTATGGATACACGGCCGGTAACCCCAAATACCTTCTACTGGTAACACCACGGGTCTAGAAAAGATGATATAATTTTGAACCACATTGACACATTTCAGAAAAAGGCATCTCTTTTTACCTCAATGATAAGTACATCAGGGAATTAACTTCAATGTCAAGAGAGTAAGGACAATGATTTTACAATTTTTACTACCTTTAGCTATACTCAAATTTCATCATTTTTTTCACATTAAAAAGAATTATTGAGGCCACTTCAGAATCTTAGTGTATGCTGGAAAAACAGATTCTTATTTATAGTGCTGCAAAGATATTAGGGCCAAAATTGCTGACAAAGGCCCCTCTGTTTTTTTCAGTCCACAAAGCACATCCTTCCATCCAGGAGATGATAAACATGGCAGCACTCAGTACTGACAGTAATTGTCTGTCTCTGGCATATGGCACCAACAATGAGGGATGAAACACTATGATAACTGGCCTGGGAACCAGGAACACTTCTTGTAAGAGGAGCAAAACGGTTCTTCCCTGCAATGTGGGAATTGGCATGAGTCCCTCCACTTTCAGAGAGCTTGCTCCAAGCAGGAAGGGAGAAATCAGTGAAGGGTATAAGGTCTGCTTCACAATCTGTCATTTCATTGGTGAAAGGTTTAGCTTGGAACAGAGTCTGATTTTAGTTTTGGCTGTGTGTTTGCTGGTGATTACCCCACGGTGGGAGGTCTCACACATTAGAGATAAAAACTTCATCTCAAGGATGCCAGGAAATTAGCATATCACAGTTAATAAAAATGAAATACTGAAGACATGCTCAGAAAAGTGACTTAAATGAGTATCTACACAGCTCTGTGTGAGTGAGGTGAGAACAAACAAAATGGCTAACACCATTTCTTTTTTTAGAAAGCAAGCCAATGGGAGTCCCACTCAAGCCTGGTATTCACTGTGCTACAAGCTAAATCCAGGTGCTTTACAACTGCAATTCATTTTCAGTGAAATACGGCTGTCCACATATGAAAACTTCTCTACCCAAGCAATCTAAAGTGAGTCCCATTTCACCAACTCAATTCAGAAGGAAAAGATGAGTTCAACTCTGAAATGTTTGTAGTCTCCGTTCCATAGTTGTATGAATGAATGCATTTGATTCATGTATTCATGTATGTGTCAAATGAACACAAAAGGCAACAACTCTTGCCTCCTCATGCCATAAAAAATACTATGTAAAGAAGCTTTCATCATGTAAGCGATTCCATCCACAAATCATCCACTCTTGCATGACATGTTATATCATTTCATTTTAAACCTGGATGTAAGGAAAGTGATATCTCAAAAATACTATGGTGAGAATGCCCAGGTGTCTAGAGTTTTATAAACTTTACCCTATACTCACCTAAAATTTCTTATATAGCAACATCGTCACTTTCCTAAATATGTTATTCAATTCCCATGTTAATTAACAGCATTCGGTTATCCACTCTTTTATAGATACCTGATTTTAAAGTCCTCACAAGCTAAAGTTCTCATGTTCTTATTTGTAATAGAACAAAGAAAGCTTCTCTAGCTAAGATTGTCATTTTATTCATCACAGAATTATACTTGAGGGGAAATAAAAGGACTACATTTCAACTATTTTAAAGCGATTTATGAAAAGTTACTTTATCAAGGCATCATTTCTCATTATCCTATGCAATACTAGCGAAACTGTTTCTATGGTTTAACTGACACAAAGTAACTTTTGTAAACAATGATAGGTCAATATTTTCAAATCAGTTAAGCAAAAGCACACAAATCAAAACAAAGTCACACTCCACTCCATGTCTTTAGGAAGGATCATCCCATAACCAAAATTATATATATTACCTTTTATGATATCTTCAAACACCTTAATTGTTAATGTTACTCAATATATCTCATGATACATAATCCAGAATCATCCCCCTCAACACACACACACTTATAATTTACATATAGTTTGTGCTTTATATCTGTGACTTTCACATCCACAAATTCAACCAACCTTGAATTGAAATATTTGAAATATGTATAAAACAAAACAACTATATTAGGAGCTCATGCAACTCAATAGCATAAAAACAAATGATTGGATTAAACAAATAGGCAACAGATATGAATAGACATTTCTCAAAAGAAGACATATAGTTAAAGAAAAACTAAATGCTCCACATCACTAATCATTTAGTGATTTAGGGGAAATAAAGAACACAGGCTATAGTGCTTTAACTGAAGAGTCAATCTTAAATGATGCCAACAGTAATTCAGATTAGTCATATTTGCTGGAATAAAACTGATGCATGAACTTTTCTTGGGAATGACAGTCTTTCTTGGGGATGATAGTTCTAGGCCATCCGCCTCCAGAAATATGGCTCAGCAGTGGAGCCTGGTGTCTTTTCACGATAAATAGAAATACCAAAGTTAGACGCATAGCCGATAGACTGCCCATAACCCAAGACTGCACTCTTTGATATAGTTGTCAGAAGTGTAAGGCATTACAGAAAGAAAACATGAGACATTTACTACAGGAATGAACACCTGCCCCTCTTGGAGAGCGGACAAAATAAACAAATTTAGATTATGGGTTGTGCATCCCTAATTTGAATATCTGAAATCTTCCAAA
This sequence comes from Callithrix jacchus, assembly GCF_049354715.1. NCBI lineage: Eukaryota > Metazoa > Chordata > Mammalia > Primates > Cebidae > Callithrix > Callithrix jacchus. Next base: position 5,311,430 of record NC_133524.1, read on the forward strand.
ATCCCAAACTTTTTGTGCACAGACATGATACCACGCATGGAAAATTCCACCTTTAACCTCATGTGACAGGTCACAGTCAAAACACAGATGCACAACATGCAGTTCATTCAGTGTCCTTAGGGAATAAAGAAGCACACCCCCGACCCCCGCTGCTCCCATCATCTGTGATATATCCTTTCTATGGATGCCACAATCCCCCATGCAAGCATACCCACAAAGGGTAATAAAAGGATAAGGGAGCCAGGCGTGGTGGCTCACACATGTATTCACAGCACTTTGGGAGGCCAAGGCGGGCTGATCACCTCAGGGCAGGCATTCAAGACCAACCTCATAAATATGGTGAAACCCTGTCTCTACTAAAAATATAAAAATTAGCTGGGCCTGGTGGCATGTACCTGAATTCCCAGCTACTAGGGAGGCTGAGGCGGGACAATCGCTTGAACCTGGGAGGTAGCAGTTGCAGTGAGCCAAGATGGTGCCATTGAACTCCAGCCTGGGTGACAGAGTGAGACTCAGCCTTAAAAAAAAAAAAGAGAGAGAGAGAGAGAGGACATGTGTGCAGCTGTATGCACCAATGGCAGATTTGCCCAGTTTTCCCACAGGAGGCCAAGACCTACGTGCATTATTCTCTGTGGTTTTAATTCTTGCTTATTTTCTGCTCTGTGATGTAAAGATACTGTTAAAAATTTCAAAAAGGCTTACAGATCCCCCTGTGGTTAACAGTGATAAAAAAAAAAGAGGACATGTTTATGTGTATCTACAGCATTGAAAGTCAAGCACTTGGAGAAACTGGACGGTGGTATAAGTGTGAAATGTCTTACAGAAGAGTATGATGTTGGAATGACCACCATTTACATTTTCTTCCCATTAAAAAAATACAGGTACAGTTATTTTTTAACCAAAACACAGCATCGCAGGTGGACACTGGAAACCTTGCCATTGTCTGTTCCCTCTGTTGTTTAGTAGCGGACACAGGTGTTCTTGTGGTGCTACTGTGCAATTTATTTACAATTTTTCCACGGTTGGAGGGAGCAGAGTATGGTTTTGGGAGGAAACTGTTCCTCCTCAGATCATCAGGCATTAGGTTATCATATGGAGAGTGCAACCTACATCCTTCACATGTGCAGTTCACAATAGGGCTTGGGAGCCTCTAATAATGCTGCTGATCTTACAGGAGATGGAGCTCAGGTGGTAATGCTCGCCAACCCAGCACTCACCTCCTGCTGTGTGGCCTGGTTCCTAACAGGACGTGGACCAGTACCTGTTCTCTGTCCAGGGACTGAAAACCCCTAGCTTATATGCAACTTACAAATTTAGAGTAAGGAATGACAGTGATGCCAGCCAGCCACAGACTGTCCACATGGGTGGCTGACATAGGGACATCTTTGCTCTCTGATGGTTCAGTGTACATAAATGTTTCATGCACAAAATTAGTTTTAAAACATTGTATAAAGTTACCTTCAAGCTATGTGTATTAGATGAACGTGAAACTAATAAACGTTGTGTTCAGACTTGAGCACCATTCCTAAAATATCTCATTGTGAATAAGCAGATATTCTAAAAATTTAAAAAATTTATATATATCAAGTTACTATTTCTTCCCATATGTATATTTCCATCCTACTTCATATATATGAATAGTATTTCATATATATCATATATATCAATAATTTCATATATATATCAATAGTAATTTGAATAAAAGAGTATGATGTAAATATAAGATATATATATGTATGAAGTAGGATGGAAAATTATAGAATGGGAGGCTTGTGGACTTCTAGATTATTTACAATAGTTTCCATGTCTAGGACATCAATGTTTGTATGATGAAAAGCTATAGCTTTTGGGGATTGAAAGGCACTTCTACTACATTAAAATGGGAAGAGAAATGTGTCTTGGATATATTTGTATTTGTTTTCACGAAACAGGGTTTTACTATATACATTGCTTTGAAACTTTATTCTATAGAAAATGACCATATTTTCAATCCTTCATTTTTTTAAATGTAATTTTTCCATTCATTTTTCATTAAAAAAAATTTTATGTATATGATTTTTAAAATATGTGATTTATTTAGCCATTGAATGATTGTATTATTTTTTAAAATAAAAGAAAAAGAAACACCAATATTGTTTTCCAAAAGAATAATGAGGTACATTTTTTAGTATTATTTGAATAGCATCACTCAGAGAAGTAAGTTTTTAAAAGCCAGTCAGTAGTTAAGAAGTCATTTTTTAAAATTTTAATATTTTCCAAGTGGGCTTGTGCCCTAGTTTTTAATTAAAATGAAGTTTTAGTTGAGGCATCTATTATTTATTAGATTTTAGTCCTCACTATAAATCATTGTAATAATGGAGCAAGAGAGAACAGAAAATTCCTCATTACGGACTTTCACAGGACACATTTAAACTTTTTTGCCTCTGTATTATTTAAAATCTATTACCAAGAGTAATTCTGAAATGCAGTCCACCTATTATAGCAACTACACCAACTGACATTTAAATTTGTTCAGTTTCTCTTTAAAATGGTAAAAGAGAACAATGACTCCTGGGGCAATGTGAGAATGTTCATTAGGGGCTGTCCAGCCAAGAAGCACAGAGCCCCACTGATGGGTATGGGAAGACAGAAAATTGAGCCAATTAATTAACAGGTAAGGTAATGGTATAATAGTACTGCAACAGAGGAGACTTCCGCCTCGTTCTGCATTCGGTCCTTGGGATTCATGGGGAAGCCTCGTGTCCAATTTAGGTTGGGCAAGTTGCAGGAAAAGTATAAAAAGAGAAAAGGGAGATTTTTTTCCCCCTTGGTTAAGTCGAGGTGTCAGTCAAATGAGCAGAACTTGAGCGATGCTGAAGAAATTGCAGGAGACTCCGGGTGCAATCTCAGCTGTATTGGCATTTGGGGCTGGATAGTCCTTGGTTACGTAGAGGCTGTCCTGTGTATGCTAGGATGGTTAGCACATCCCTGGCCTTACTCGCTGGATATCCAAGGTACCGTTCCCCAGTTTGGGCAACTGAAAATGTCTCCAAATATCTCCTAAGGGGCCAAATAACCCCAATGGAGAACCAGTCAATGGAAACATGGAGCACGTAGATTTAAATCTATAGGAGTAGTGACAATGCATACATCCAGGATATTTATAGGATATGCATAGTCTATTATGCTGTCTATACTGGATACTGTGCAGATCCATTTGTATTTATAATTAATAGAATATCTTTTGATGTAGTTAATCAATAATCAAGTCCTGATTATTTGTTTTGATAGTCAAAGCTCTAAAGTAACATCACTGCTTTCTTTTTTCTTTCTTTCTTTCTTTCTTTCTTTCTTTCTTTCTTTCTTTCTTTCTTCTCTCTTCTTCTTTTTCTTTCTCTCTTTCTCTCTCCCTTCTTTCCTTCCCTCCCTCCCTACCTCCTTCTTTCCTTCCTTCCTTCCTTCCTTCCTTCCCTCCCTCCCTCCCTCCCTCCCTCCCTCCTTCCTTCCTTCCTTCCTTCCTTCCTTCCTTCCTTCCTTCCTTCCTTCCTTCCTTCCTTCCTTTCTCCCTCCCTCCCTCCTTCCCTCCCTCCCTCCCTCCCTTCTTTCCTTGTAATGGTGCTCACTGCAGCTTCAAACTCCTGGGCTCAAGCAGTTCTCCTGCCTTAACCTCCCAAGTAGCTGGAACTACAAGCATGCACCACCCCACCCAGCTAATTTTTCAAAGTATTTTGTAGACATTGGGCATTGCTATGTTGCCTACGCAAGTCTCAAACTGTTGGCCGTGAGCCATTCTCCAGCTTCGGCCTCCTAAAGTGCTGAGATTACAGGCAAGAGCTACCACACTTTGACAAAAGCAACATATTTCTAAAGTAATCTTACTCAAGACCAATTGTCTTTTTCTAATTGGTGGCATATTCCATAAACAATGGTCAAGAGATTGTCATTTTCTGTCCCCTATTACATATATATATATATGGTTTGAGACAAAGTCTCACTCTGTCACTCAGGCTTGAGTGCAGTGGCATGGTCTTAGCTCACTGCAACCTCCATCTCCCAGGCTCAAGTAATTCTCCTGCCTCAGCCTCGCAGTAGCTGGGCTTACAGGCGTGCACCGCAATGCCTGGCTATTTTTTGTATTTTTAGTAGAGACAGGGCCAGGTTGGTCTTAACTCTTGATCTCAAGTGATCTGCCCACCTCAGCTTCCCAAAGTGCTGAGATTACAGGCATGAGCCACCATGCCTGGCCGCTACTTCATATATTTTTAACTTATGTATTAAGATGTAATTTTAAAATTTAGACATAAAATATTGATGTTTATCACAATGACTAATATGTGAGAACAGTCTTGTTAATTTTTTAAATGATACCCAGTATGGATTACCCATATTGCTACGGAGTGCATTTTGTTCCATCTCCAAAATATCTGTGTCAAAGTTTTAACTCCCAATGTGACTGGATTTGGAGATAGGGTCTTTAAAATGGTGATTAGAGTAAAATGAGGTCCCCAGGGTAGGCCCTAATCCCATAGGATGGGACTGGGTCTTTATAAGAAGAGGAGATTAAGACACAGACTCACATAATCGAGGGACGACTATGTAAGGACTCAGGGAGAAAATGGCATCTACATGCCAAGGAGAGAGCCACCAGGAGGAACCAGCCCTGCCCACACCTTGATCTCAGACTTCTAGCCTGTGAAGTGTGAGAGGATAAATGTCTGTTGTTTAAATCAGCCAGTCTGTTATTTTGCTATGCCTTCTCTGGCCCTAAACTAACACTTACATGTGCTGCATTACAGAAAAATCTTTGATAAATAATCTTGGCACTTAAGCTTACAACTTATTATAAAATGGAATGAAAGGATATATTATTCTTTTTATGAGATATCGATTGTATCTTGTCCCCCTTTGATTTTAATGAAATGGATACAGCCTAGGAATACAAAATTTTCATTGTTAATGTTATGTTAAATTTCAGTTATCTGACTTAATTCATGATCCCAGTAGCTACCAAAATACGTTTTCTTTATGTTCACAACCATTATGATATTTCCTCTGATTATCATTGTATTTTTTAAAGTTGTTGCCATTTCTTTAATACCCTTTATTAATCATGTTCAGACTGCGTTACTGTCTTTAGTTAGCTATTTTTAAATCTAGCTGACACAATGCCAGACAATCGTATTTCAACACTGTAATAGAAAAAGACTTCAGCTAAAGATTGAAATAAAACCTTCATTGACTTAAGCTCTTTTTGCGTTTATGAATTCAGTCCATAAATGGTTTAGAAAACAAATGTCTATACGTGTTATGAATTTTATTTTTACACATCAGCTGCTTGCCACAGTAAGTCAATAGGGAGTTCTTTTCACCTTGAAAACATGTAAATGAGAGCCAATTTAGATTTCTCTAGATGAGAACCACTACATTTCGGGAAAAATATGAAGATTGCAAGAGTTAGTATGGTGTTTATTATGCAATATTTATTTTATAAGCAAAACTAAAAATCAAACGTTTTCCAAAATATCCATGTAGTGTTAAATGTTATAAACTACATAAAGAAACAAATGATCAGAATTGTGGCATTGAAGAGAAAACATAATCCTAGAAACTTTCCATTTTGGAAACAGGATGTGAGAGAAGAAACTAGTGGTTATAAAAATGAAATGCCTTGTGAATACCTATAGAAGTTTCCAGTCAAGAATATTTTATTTTGGCTGGGCATGGTAGCTTACAACGCTAATCCCAATGTCTTGGGAGGCTGAGATAGGGGAATTACTTGAGACCAAGAGTTTGAGGCTGCAGCAATCTAGGATCACATCACTGCACTCTAGCCTAGATGAAAGAATGAGGCCCTGATTCTTTAAAAAAAAAAAAAAAAAAACGCTGGGTGCAGTGGCTTATGCCTATAATCCCAGCACTTTGGGAGGCCGAGGCAGGTGGATCACCAGAGGTCAAGAGTTCGAGACCAGCCTGACCAACATGGTGAAACACTGTTTTTATAAAAAATACAAAAAAAAAAAAATTAACCAGGCGTGGTGGTAGACACCTGTAATCCCAGCTACTCAGGAGGCTGGAGCAGGGGAATCGCATGAACCCGGGAGGCAGAGATTGCAGTGAGCTGAAATCGTGCCATTGCACTCCAGCCTGGGTGACAAGAGTGAGACTCCAAAACAAAAACAAAAAGAATTTTTGATACTCATTAAAGGGACGAACTTATACTAAAGTCAATATAACTAATCAATGTATATAAACTGTTATTTCTAATACAGAGTAAAGAATGGCATGCCAACTATAACCAATAAGTTGGCAATTGAGATAAATAAACATGTAAAGTAAGAAGGTTTATCTAATGAAATGGATCGGATACACAAAATAGAATCTAGTGTATATATTCACTAAGTATAGAAATATGTTAATGTGAGTTTGCAATGGAATCAGTAAAAATTAACCACTCTCTTCTCACTGCCACAGAGCAAATATTTATAAGGAACCTCACATTAAAATTAACCCAGAATTTGAATGCAAGAAAAAGAATAATTTTCGAAGTTTTCTTGAGATTAATGCTTGGTTCTAATCAAGATCATTAAACATTTTTGCAAATTTCAATTGTTCTAGTTGGTCGATGTGTCAGCCCACCCTCAGGCAGGATGACTTGCTGCAGAACTCATGGTACTCAGAAAAGCTTCCGTGCTCATGGTTAAGGATGACTACAGTGCAAGGTTATAGTTAGAATCAACAAATAAAAAGGTGCATAGGGCTGAGTCCAGGAAACCAGATACAAGTTGTTCTCTTTCAGTGGACTTTAAAGCAACAATGTATGACACCAACGATGTGTGACAATGATTGTGCAGTATTGTTCATTAGAGAAGCTCACCTGATACTTCATGTCCACAGTTTTTATTGCGGGTTCAGTCATTTAGGCATGAAGTCCTAAAATTAGCATTTGATTAAGAACTATTAATGAAATATCAATGATAAGAATTTCTCATGGAGTGTTGTTCTTTGGCCTCTTATCCATTGCTGAAATATTATATACATATGTTTCTGTCTGTTCAGGGTTTTAGAACAAAGCGTCATAAATTGGGTGACTTATCAAAAAGGAAAATTTATTTCTCATAATTCAGGAGGCTGGGAAGTCCAAGAGTAATGCTGATTGAATTTCTGGTGAGGAACAAAGCGTCATAAATTGGGTGACTTATCAAAAAGGAAAATGTATTTCTCATAATTCAGGAGGCTGGGAAGTCCAAGAGTAATGCTGATTGAATTTCTGGTGAGGACCAATTTTCTGGTACTTGGATGGTGACTTCTGGCTGTTTCTTCTTGTATAAAGACACAAATCTTCCTGAAGATTCTGTCCTCATGATTTAATCATTTTTCGAAACACCCCATCTCCTAATGGCATTAGTTTGGTGATTAGGTTTTCAGCATATAAATTTCAAAGGGGACACACACATTTAGAACCTAGCAATATATAATTGGAAATTGGCATAAATACTAGTGTTATCTTGGGATGAAAAACAGATCTATACACATCCAGTAATTTACCTTAATGTTACATCCAGCTACTAGAGAGACCAAGGAATGAGTAACATCAAATCCACCACACTTAAATCATGCTATTAGAGAGATAAGAGAAAAACTCACAGATTTATATGCAAGTTGACAAATTTGATACTTTTGCCTGAACATAGAAAATGAGGTCACCAGGGAGCTGTGGTTTACGTTGAATGACAAATGAATAATAGATAGAGTTAGTGTTTGTAGTTCAAAGGAGAAGAATGATTTTGTCTCAAAGCTGTCAGGAGTGGAAAGCAATAATGGATTCTTGCTGGACTAATAAGAGAGAACTCGGTCTCCTGCCTGTGTCCATTCTTTTCTATCCAGATGCTGTTGTTACACTAAAACCACCTTAGATGATCCCTACAGTCAGTGTGAGATTGAGGAGGATGAGTAGAGACTGACTGCAGAACTTATATTACAGGTTCTGCCATAAGTGTTTATATCTCCCTGCCCTACCCCGTTCCCAGGAGGGTAAGTTTTGTGTAACAATGGGGTCCATTGACTTATGGCTTCTACGTGGGTTAAACCAGGAGTTCCAAGGATGGTAGGAAATTGAGGTTAGAAATTTCCTTCATGGGCTTCCCGCAGTGTCTCTCAACCTAAAATGACCTTTGATACCTGTCCCACTTCTGTCAGGTTACTAGCAGATGATTTCCCCTCAGTCACTCATGTGTTTGCGTGACTTGCAAGCAACGTCATGACAACCCTTGTTCTGGCCTGGTGTGGTGGCTCGTGTCTGTAATCCCAGCACTTTGGGAGGCTGAGGCAGGAGGATCTCTTGAGTCTAGGAGTTTAAGACCAGCCTGGGCAACATAGTGAGACCCAATACCTACAAAAAATAGAAAAACTATGCAGGCATGGGAGTGCATGCCTTTAGTCCCACCTATTCAGGAGGCTGAGGCAGGAGGAATGATGGAGCCTGGGAAGTGGAGGCTGCAGTTTGTGATCACACCACTGCACTCCAGCCTGGGTGACAGAGCAAGATCCTGTCTTAAAGATACAAAGAAATAAACATCAAAACACAAAAAACAAAAAACAGCTTTCACTCTGTTTTATAGTTTTCAAAGATATTTGTGTAGTGACTGGCTTTAGATAGTAGAGATAATGTCCACATTTGTTTGCTTTCCTGGGTAATAAAAGTAATTCCCCCCAGCAGAGCAAACCTTGGGAAGGTTTATTATTAGTAGCTGTTTTCTAAGAATGTGTGTTTCCTATGGTTGTTTCATAACTGGGGACCCAAATTAACTCTTTATGTAGCATGCACCTGGTCTTGTCCCTTCATAACCCCTGTGAGACATGAGACTTGGCAAGGTAGAAGTCACTAACAAAGTCTTTTGCTTCTGAGCTAAGAGTTTCACATCTGCAGCCAGTATTTATAAAACTATAGTCAGCTAATGTGTTAGCTTGAAAGGGAGGTAAAATCTCAGGGTCTTCACAATGAGAGTATAGGTTACATGAGAGAACAGTCTTTTTATTTTTATTTTTCACTATTTCCAGGGCCATGAAGGTCAGGAATCTATGCTCTATGAGTCAAATCTGGTCCAGGGACTAAATGTGGCACATCACTTGGGTTTATAAATAACGATATTTATTTATAAAGTTATTGGAACCAGCTTGGGCAATAACTTTATTTACAAAGTTATTGGAACACTGCCACACACATTTTTTCCCCTATGGTCTATGGCTTCTTTTGTGTGATGAAGGCAGAACTGAGTATTTGTTACAGAGACTGCATGGCCCACAAAGTAGAAAACTTTACCTGGCTATTTAGAGAAAACCTTGCCATCTCCTGTCCTAGATGAATATTTATTGAATGAATAATTATTGCAGCTCTTTTTGCCCATTCCTCATCAAAATATCACATTAAGCCCACTGCATTAACTTATGGTAAATTTGGCACAAAGTATATTTGTATTTAATGGTATTGTGTTGTTTTTAGAGTGATGAGATATCTTCAAGCAATTAACTAAAACTAAGCAACATTTTCTGCACCAGAAGACGATATCTGGGCATTTTCATGTGTGTGAGGCAGGGTGGAGACCTGAATTTTTGAGTGTATTGTGTTTGTTCAAGCCTAAAGCAATATGGTGAAAAATAAGCTGTGATAGGGTAGCAACTAGTGCAAAAGTAATTGCGGTTTTTGCCATTATTTTTTAAAACCACGATTACTTTTGCACCAACTTAACAGAACTGCCATATTATACAGTAATACAATTGCAGGTCTATACCCAAAAGAATTGAATGCAGAGTTCTGGCCAGATACAGTGGCTCACACCTGTAATCCCAACACTTTGGGAGGCCAAGGCCAGTGGTGGCTAACTTGATCCCAGGAGTTTAAGACCAGTCTGGGCAACATGACAAAACCCTGTCTATACAGTATACATATATATATGTATACACACACACACAAACACAAACGCACAAAATTAGCTGGGTGTGGTGGCACCACCTGTAGTCTCAGCTGCTTGGGAGATTGAAGTAAGAGGATCACCTGAGAGCAGGGACGCTGAGGCTGCAGAGCAATGATAGTGCCTCTTCACTCCAGCCTTGGTGTCAGAGTGAGACCTTTTTCAAATAATAAAAAAAAGACCTTGTTCAAAAGCAAAAACAAAAGAACAAAAACAAAGAAAGCAAATATTCCAATGGATATGAGTACATGTGTGTTCAGAACAGTATTATTTAGTAGCTGAAGAGAGGAAGCAATCCAAGTGCCCATCAATACATGAATGAAAAGACCAAACATGTTCTATATATTCCATAGAATATAATTCAGCCTTAAAAAGGAAGGCAATTCTGACACATGCTACCACAGCGATGAGGACCTTATGCTACATAAAATAAGCCAGACACAAAATGATGAAGACATGGATGAGGACATTATGCTAAGTGATATAAGCCAGACAGATACAAGAGGATGAAACTATATGATTCCGCTCATTTGAGGTCTCTGGAGTTGCCAAATTCAAGGAGCTAGAAAGCAGAGTGGTGGTTGCCAGGGACTGTGGGAAAAGCAATGGGAGTGAGTGTTTAATGGCGAAAGAGCTTCAGTTGAGGAAAATGGATAGCCCTGGAGATGGATGGCAGTGATGGTTGCATGACAATGTGAATGTGCTTAAGGCCACTGACCTGTGCACTTCAAAATAGTTAAAATAGAAAGCGCTATATTATGTATATTTTACCGCGCTTCTTTTTTAAGTGCACTGTCCTTAGGGTTCCAAAGTCCTGCAATCAGCAGTCTCATGCAGTCATGGTGTTTGTGCTGTATCTATTAGAAATAACTGGGCTTCAAATGAAATACTGCAGAATGTGTTTAAGAACATAAGGAGACTTAAAAATAGGTACCCCAAAAAGAAAAGGTTATGTTTTATACTGAAGGTTAGCTTAAAAAGAACCACTTTAAAAGCTTCATGCCCTGCTATGGAAAAGGCACAAAAAAGGTCAACCTTTTAAAACTAAAATGCCTCATTAGTATTTTGCTGATAATTTTCTGATTAAAATTGCCACAGCACCATTTCTTTTTAGCAGTATATTTTATTTGACATTATTTAACTTGATAAAATTTTGCTAAACACGTGGCCACTGACCTATAAAAAATTACTTAATTAGAAAGTGAACCTAAAAAATGTTAAGGAAATTATACTCAAGGAACATAAAAACATTTCTTTTGGACTATAACAGAAGAAGGCAAGCACATTAGCCAAGTGTGCTATAATATTTAACCTTTGGTGTTTCTGCAAAGAATAACATAGGATTTTATGCATTGCATATTCTTCCGTAAGCAAATTTTATTAGTGGAATAGGGAGTATTTTAACGCTCTTTAGAACCCAGGGTAATTTCCTTCTTTGAGCAACCATAGGAGACCTCGCCTTCTTCCATGCCATCCTTCAGGTCTCTCTCTTATCATGCATACATCCTTAGTGTCTATGTCCTTGATGCCAGACAAAGATGACCATGGTATGTTTGACTAGCATTGTGCCCAAATGAAACCAGCTGTTTTTGGAAAGTGGGTTTCAGACAGCCAAAGGCAGAAAGAGTAAACTAGCTGCTTTGGTTTCCTAGGGTCGCTAAAACAAAGTATTGTACACTGGGCGGATGGAAACAAAAGAAATGTATTCTCTCATAGTTCTGGAGGCAAGAAGTCCAACATAAAAGGGTTGGTGGGGCCATGATCTCTCTAAAATATGTAGAGAAGGATCCTTTCTTGCCTCTTCTACTTTTTGATAGTTGCCAGCAAACTTTGGTGTTCTTTGCTTGTAGATGTACCACTCCAATATCCACTTCCATCTTGCGTAGCTGTCTTCTCTGTGTGTGCCACATTCCCTCTAAAATCTGTGGGGAAGTATCCTTTCTTGTGTCTTCTACTTTCTGGTTGTGTCCAGCAGTTCTTGGCATTGCTTGGCTTGTAGATGCAACCCTCCAATATCTGCCTCCGCCTTCCCGTGGTTGTCTTCTGTCTGCATGCCTTCACACAGTCCTTCCTCTGTAAGTGTCCGTGTTCTAATCTCCTCTTTCTGTAAAAAAATGCTAGACAGATTAGACTTGGGTCTACCCAAAGGAATTTGTCATAACTTGATTATATCTGCAAAACCTTATTTCCAAATAAGGTCACATTCATAAGTACCAGGGATTCAGAGTTCAACATATTGCTTTGGGGGACATCATTCAACTTATAATACCATGCAACCTAGTTTTGGAAGGGACTAAATATAACTTGAGAGTCCACTGCCTGAGAACCAATGACTTGCTGGGCAGAGGGTGTCCTGAGGGAGTCATCTTACCTTACTGTCATTCAAACTCCCATCTGTACAAGAAAGGGAGGCATTAAAGATAAGGGTTAACATGATGCAACCCATGGAGTACACTATTACTGCACTTGCCTAACTCAGATTCTTTGCCTTACCCTAATCCCCACCCTGCACAGTCTGTCTTTATTTACAATTTTAATATTTTGCTCACCAATATTTCTTTATATGAACATTACTTCTTTTAAGTTTCATTAAGATGTCATTTATCCTGACTACTCTGCTTACAGCCACCCCTTAAATGTTGCAACCGCCTTATAGGAAGCCTCATCAACCTTACCCAAGCCCCAGCCCTGCAAATGGTTGTCCAATATCTCTTTAAATCTAAAATTATAGCCACCTCAATGCTGCAAATGCCCCAGCATGTCCCAGTTGCCTTTCTTAAGGACATAAGCCCTGTCTGAAAGTTCACCTCTGTTGTGTTTTCTATATCCATTGTAATTTACAATCTGGTCCACATGGTTTATTATTTCAAATAGGTATTTAAACAGGCATTTAAATAATTTAAATAGGCATTTAAATAATTCACTGAAAACCAGACATCTGTTAAGGGACAAAACAGGATGTCAGCATTAGGCATTTCTATGTCTGAGTTCACTTTTTTCTTTCCAGCTAAGTTTGTGGAGCTTCTTGTAATACAACAGGTGAGAAGTTGGAGGCTCACCTGTGAGGATATTTACCAGACCTGTGGGGGTTGATGTATTAAAATGGAGTTTTTAACATTCCTACTCTTCATGGCACAAATGTCACCTCCACCGTAATTTCCCTGTTTTGAAGAGTTATAAATACTGGTACTCTGTTTGCCCTGATAGTTGCTTTATTATTATTATTATTATTGGTATTTTGAGATAAGGTCTTGCTCTGTTGCCCAGGCGGGATTGCAATGGTGCAATCATGGCTCAGTACAGCCTCAATATCCCAGGCTCAAGCAATCCTCCTACCTCAGCCTCTCAAGAAGTTGAGACTACAGGTGAGCACCACCACACACACATCTAATATATATTTTTGAAGTTTCTATGCAGACGAGGTCTTGCTGTGTTTCCCAAGCTGGTTTTGAACTTTTGGCCTCAAACGACCCTCCCATGTTGTCCTCCCAAACTGCTGGGATTACAGATGTGAGCCACGGCATACAGCCAGCCAGTTTCTTATTCTGTAAATAACTGAGGAATATTAAGGCAAGCCTCTTTCAATCCATGCATTCCTTGGGCTATAAGGTGATGATCAATTCTACAAAATGAAATATTCCTTGTGGAGGAACTACCAGTTGATGCATATTTATCCCCACACTGATGATCCAGTAATTAATAAAGATTAGATGTCCAACAAATAAGGAGTAGATAAGCCATTAAGTGACACAATGCCAACCACAGAATTATCCAGTTTATCTTTTTGCCCAATGACGAATGTTTTATAAAATACTCAGATGCTGAGTGTAATGTTTAATTGCTGACTTTAACTAAGTTAGAAAGAATTGTGTTATATTGCATATGAGAAGTGGGTGCAGAGAGAAAGCATGTTAAACTGATTCAAGGCTTCTTTACAATATCTTGCTCCTCTCATCCTTTCCAGCATTGCAATCCACAACAAGTGAAGGGAAAATAGGACTCGGATTGCTCTTGGCTGGTTTCAGGTGTTCTTAATCTCAAATTTAGAAATGCAGCACATTTGTTCCTTGTACATCAGATGCTTTTAAAGGACAATTTGCAGACTTTTGCACTTACATCTGCTATATGACTCATTTCTGTGTGGTAAGGTCACACACACAGAAGCAAGTAGAATGATTAAATATAATATGGTTTTATACGTGGAATGAAGGGAAAGCAATCATTTTACTCACTTCATGGAGAAAGAGATTTCTGTCACATTGTGTCATGTAGAATTTATACTTAATGCTGCAGTGCATGTCTTATCTATACTGCAATGAGTTGACATGTTTTTTATAGCATAAATGCAATGCAAGGGCATTCTGGAGCCTTTGGGAGTGGAGATAAACCCCAAAGTGAACCTGATTTGCCATTTTCTGAAATGGAGTAAAAGAGGTATTTTGAGGTCACTAGAAACAGCTTGAAACCTACATAGGCCAATAAAGAACTGGGAAATAACATCCTTGGAAATAGCATGGTAATGCCCTCCAAGAAGATTCTACTCCAAAAATACTTGGCAAAACTCATAAGAAAATATCCTGAGTCTAGAAAATGAATCAAAGACTAGCACTGAACCAGAGGCTATCCATGGAGCAATTATTCAAGAAAAGTAGATAAATTTCAGTAAGAACAGGGGTTTTTCTCAAGGTTTTAAGTTGTTCTCTCCCAATTTTCATGGTGGCCTTGTTGATAAACATCCCACAGTCAGTAGCAACTAGTAGCATAGTGGCCACTGGAGGAAAAAGAAGCCCCCTCCGCAAGTATTGTCATTATTGGACTTGTTTGCTAGTTCCTGAGATGACCCCACTCACAAAGTTGTCATTATTTGACGTTACATAGAGCTCACCTGGTGAAACAGCCGTTTTCCTGTGGGATTAGTGAAAACAATCAGAGGTAACTGTGTAAAAGCGCAGCTCCCCGAGGTAGTAATAAAAGCTGGGGACCATAATAAAAGAACCAAAAAATTGAGAAGAAAGCCTGGAGGATTTCCTGTTCTTAGAGTCACTTAAAAGCTCTGATGTATTCCCTGGAATAAAAAAGGATTTGTGCAGGCAGAGGGTTGTGTGCATGCTCAGGTGTGCACACATGCAGGCAAAAGACCTAAGAAACACCTCAGTTTCCTCTCCATCTGACCTTGAAGAATTGCTCCAAGAGGAAGGAAAGGCTAAGGCAGAGATTCCAGTTAG
Source organism: Callithrix jacchus (assembly GCF_049354715.1). Taxonomy (NCBI): domain Eukaryota; kingdom Metazoa; phylum Chordata; class Mammalia; order Primates; family Cebidae; genus Callithrix; species Callithrix jacchus. The sequence continues at coordinate 5,326,602 of NC_133524.1, forward strand.
CTCTGGAGAGTAAAGAAAGACTTGCAAGCATTCAAGCAGCATGTGCTCAAGAGAAATGGTTGAATTTTACTAAGTAGAGAAAGAACACTATGCCTGAGGGAATGTGGAAAGCATGCGCTAACAACAACACAGAGCCCCTCAGCTAGACAGAGAGACTGCAGACATCTAAGTCAATCTTTGTCCAACCACTGGCTGAACACTAAGCTAAAGTTTCCACTTTGGTGGAAACACATGCAACAAAGAATACAGATTGCAGAATTAGTTTAGAGATGTCACTAAAAAACAAATACACAGCAGCAGAAACAAACAACAAGCAGCAAAACAAAACAGGGAGCAGGGAGAATCTTCAGAGCAGCTCCATTATATAACTTGTTCAACAACAATAAAAAATAAAAAGACATGCAGAGACAAAAAAAAATATGGCGATACGTGGATTCAACCCTGCAACCCCAAATCACAGACCGGCAGGATGGACACACTACCTATGGGAAATTAATTTTAGTTCCAAATACACAGAAAGTAGGATGGCTTTAATCAACAAGAGAGATAATCACAAGTACTGGTGAGGACGCACAAAAATGGGAACTCTCATATGTTGCCGATGTGCCTACATTGCAGACCAGTCTGGCAGTTCCTCAAAAGGTGAAACATCGAGCTGCCTTTTACACCAACAATTCTACTCTTAGGTATATGCTGAACAATTGAAAACATGTCTGCCAAAAAACACCCTGTACACAAATGTTTGTATGTTTGTGGTATTATTTATAATAGTCAAAAATAGTCAATAATAACTAAATTGTACATTTTAAAATAAAGAGTATAATTGGAATGTTTGTATCTCAAAGGATAAATGCTTGAGGAGATGGAACCCTATTCTCCATATTCTGCTTATTTCAAATTGCATGCCTGTATCAAAACATCTCACGTACCCCATAAATATATACACCGTGTACTCACAAAAATTAAAAAAAAAAAAGTAAAAAATTACCAGTAGCCCAAATGTCTATGAATTGGAGATAAACAAAATGTGTATATGTGTAATATGGAGAGTATTTATCCATTTAGAAAATGTACTGATTTATACCACAACATGAGCCATAATACATTATGGCAAGTGATAATAGACACAAAAGTTCACATGATTTCATTCTTATAAAAGGTACAGAAAGGTAAATCCATAGACAGAAAGTAAATTATAGGTTGCCATGGATTGAGAGAAAGGAGGATAGTATGGAGAGTGACTGAGTTTATTTTGGGGCTGATAAAAAATGCCTGAATTTAAATGTTAATGGTTGTTGCATAGCATGTAAATGTGGTAGAAGATACTGAAGTTACACAGTGGCTCAGGCTTGTAATCCCAGCACTCTGGGAAGCTGAGGCTGGCATATAACTTGAGGTCAGGTGTTCGAGAACAAGCTGGCCAACATGGTAAAACTTTGTCTTTACTAAAATTATAAAAATTAGCTGGATGTGTTGGGAAATACCTGTAATCACAGCTACTCAGGAGGCTGAGGCACAAGATTCACTTGAACCTGGCAGGCAGCAGTTGCAGTGAGTCATGATGGCACCACTGCACTCCAGCCTGGGTGACAGAGCAAGACTCTGGCCCACCCAAAAGAAACCACAAAAATTAACTGAAGATACTGAAGTTGTATTGTTTAAGAATTGCAGTGTATGTGCATTATATCTTAATAAACAATACATTTTTTAAAGCACCATGAAAAAGGACATCAGGAAGAGTGTCATATTACAGCCCGAGGCAAAGAAGTAGTTGATAATCCTGATCTTGTCTTTATCTGAAATGCTCATCATTTGTTCATCACAGGTCTTTGGGATTAATCTTGATTTTTTACAATAATGCCTTAAGCTATCATTTATGTTGGATGAAAAAAGAGAAAGAACTACACTGAGAATTATGACACAGTACATCTGCAGCTCCTATAATTTCTGACACTATTGTCTTCAGGTAAATATATGCTGTGGTTATTATTCAGCTTCTCCATTATGAATTAAAACCCAAAAATCTTCTCGCCAGAGTAGTGTTGAAGTTCACCATGAGCGCAGTAGGAAAAAATGATGAAGTCCATCATGATAAAAGTTCATCATGAGTTCAGTAGGAAAATATCGAAGAGAGTCAACTACAACTGGCCCTAGACAGGACTAACTACAACAGACATAACTCTTTCTGTGATTAGATACACTGTTTTCACCTCTATTCGAATGCTAATGGCTATCATACACACAGAGATTCTTAGGTTGCCTTGTAGCAATGGCTGCATTATGAAATGTGAAAGAAGAAGGGAACAAGATTCACTGGCTCACCATTAAATGGGCCAAAAGCATCCGAAGTGGTACCTTACGAGGACTCATTCAGACTCTTCTATCCAAAAATATCGAAAGCTGCAGGAGAATTTTTAAGTTTACTCTTTTTATATTCATATACTCTGTATCTAGTCTAGTTTTGAAAAATGGTTATTTTAAAAAATTTTTTTTTGAGACAGAGTTTCGCTCCGGAGTGCAATGGCGCGATCTCGGCTCACCGCAACCTCCGCCTCCTGGGTTCAGGCAATTCTCCTGCCTCAGCCTCCTGAGTAGCTGGGATTACAGGCACATGCCACCGTGCCCAGCTAATTTTTTGTATTTTTAGTAGAGACGGGGTTTCACCATATTGACCAGGATGGTCTCGATCTCTTGACCTCGTGATCCACCCGCCTCGGCCTTGCAAAGTGCTGGGATTACAGGCTTGAGCCACTGCGCCCGGGCGAAAAATGGTTATTTTTAACCATTGCATTAATTTCCTGTGGCTGATGTAACAAAACAAATATAAACTCAAAAGCTCAAAACAGCACAAATTTATTTTGTTATTTGAAAATGCCCATCAATGGTAGACTGGATAAAGAAAATGTGGTACATACCCACCATGGAATGTTATACAGACATGAAAAAGGATGAGATCATGTCCTTTTCAGGAATATGAATGAAGTTGGAGGCCATTATCCTTTGCAAACTAATGCAGGAACAGAAAACCAAATACTGCATGTTCTCACTTATAAGTGGGAGTTAAATGATCAAAGCACATGGACATAGAGGGGAATAGCACACACTGGGACCTATTGGAAAGTGGAGGGTGGGAGAAGGAAGAGGATCAGGAAAAATAACCAATAGACACTAGGCTTAGTACCTGGGCAACAAAATAATCTCTACAACAATCCCTGTGACGAGTTTACCCAAATAACAAATCTGCACATGTGCCGTGAACTTAAAACAAAAGTAGAAAAAAAAAGAAAAACAAAAGAAAATCAGAAAATGAGTTAGCAGAGCTGCACTCCTTTTGAGGCAGAGGCCTGAAGGGAGAGTCTATTTCCTTGCCTTTTTCAGCTTTTAGAGGATACTTGAGTTTATTGGTTCGTGATCCTGAGGTCACTCTGACCTCTGTTTCCATTTCTCACTCTGAGCCTCCAACTTCCCTCTTATAAAGAACATGGGAATTAGAACATGAACATTTTGGGATATTATTATTCTGTTACCACCTGGGGATTAGGATGTCATCATCTTTGGGGACCATTATTCCATCTACCAAGTAGAATTAGCGTATGGACACATTTGAGGCCATTTTCTGTCTACCCCATGGGATTAAGATGTGGACATCTTTAGGACCATTATTCTGTCTACCCCATGGGGATTAGGATATGAACATCTTTGGGGCTATTATTCTGCCTACCACATGGGGATTAGGACATGAATATTTGGGGGGCACCATTATTCTCTGTACCACATGGGGATTAGGATGTAAACATCTTTGGGACCCATTACTCTGTCCCAGATGAAATTAGGGCATGGACATCTTTGAGGCCATTATTCTGCCTACCACATGGGATTAGGATATGGACATCTTTGGAGGCTGTGATTCTGGCTACAAAAGCCATCTTTCTAAGATATTGGTCAACAAATACTGCCTCGTGATTGAGATTCAACTGGATAATTTAAAAATTGTCCAATCTTAATATTCCATTGCAAAGCATATTTGTAGAAGTTCATTGTTTTATTAGTAAATAAATACTTCATTGTTACAAGGAACAAGTTTAAATTCCAAACTAATTGACTTCCTTTCAGGTCTAAATCAAAAAGTCTTCAGAAGTACAAATTCCTTTCAGACCTTCTTTTATCAAATAATTGATCTTTTTCATGTGAGGCATGGTATGACATTCAAATATTTGATTGCCAGCATCAAAAACAAAGAAGTTATATTTAAAGGCTTCATTTTGAAACATTTTTTTTCCCTTAGTGGGTTTTCCTTATCAAAGACAATACTCTGAGGTTCTCCATCAGCAATTGAATTCCAGGAGATGGGAGCTATGAGCCCTGGTATTATACATAAGATGCATAATTTCTGGTAAAATAATGAAAAGTTTCCTGGGCTTGAGATGAAAGTCCTGGGGGCTCTTAGTCCAGCTCTGCTTTTGACTAACCATCCCTTTCCACTGGAGAATTGGCTTCACCGTGCCCTAAATTTTCTAACCTGAAAAATGATGGCATTGACCCAATCCTGTGTCCCATCTCTTCCATCTCTTCCAGTCACCTGAATTTATATCAAATTATTTGGTGACTCTGTCTTCTTGTGTCCTTATTAATCTTTGCAAAAGGGAAAATTTTCAAGGATGGCAAAACAAGTATTGTGATGCTCAGGAGATCACAAGGTCACCTGAACATGAGAATTCGAATCCTAAATGCAAATCGCAACACCACCCACATTCTATTGTGAGCTATGAGACTATTGGAGTGAACTTTGCTCCCAATAGTTAATGTCTCCCTGACAAATTCTAGCACATCCTTCAAGCATCCTTTAGCACGATTTCCTGAATATCAGCCTCATTATTGTTAGGGGTTGGCTACTTGCAATTTTTCTGTTTAGTTGCGTAACTTCTTGTTTAAGACATTGAAGTAAGGAGATATTTTGAGTGGTGCTGGAGGATTCAAGTCGATGGAATTAGATTTGGTGCAGGAGTTGACTTAGACTGCTTTGGGGTTCCTGGACATAGAAGGTATAGTTTGTGGGGGGCCTGAATTTATATTACAATGGTCTGAGCTACTCTTAACACTAACACTATCAAACTCCATGTTCTGCTCCATTCTGTGCTCTTGTTATCTCAGGACAGCTGGCTGATTTTTTCTGCTTTGACGAGGGCTTTGGGAAGCCACTACACAAGCGCTTTCTTAGGACCTTTTGTCCAAAGTGCCTTACAGAACTAGCAGAAGCACAGGCTTTATTAATTATTGTGAAATTGGGGAGCAGCACAGAGCTGTTTCATATAGAAAGGGAAATGCTTCCAAGAAAACAGGCTTAAATTCTGCAAAGGTCAGGGTAGCAGATAGCAAAAGAGTCCTTGTATTTTCTCTGTCTCTTTGGCTTTGCAATTTGGAAATCTTTAATACATTTCCCCATCCTAAGGTGGCCACATCCAGTTCTAATTGCAGGCTTCAGAGGGACCTGAGATGCATTACATTCAAAGAATAATGTTGGAACAAGGTGCAATTTAAAAAGCAGAAGAATAACAAGAAACACACCCAAAGACACAGGAAAACACATATATGTATACATACACACACACAGAGGAATTAGCAAATAAACATGTCGTGAAAACATGGCATCAAAGTTATACTGATCTGAACTTGTAGCATGAGAAAGAAAAGTGGATTTACATTTGTGCATATGTGTGCCATCATGCATGCACATACATGAAAACATGATTAAATATATGTGAATATGGATATTAAATAGTCTTTTAACTCTCAGGGTAAAACAATTTTATTTTCTTGGAATAGGCATAGAGAAGAATCCATTTTGTGTTTTTTAAATTAATGAGCTATCTGGGTCATTGTTACTCATAGTTAACTCCTATGATATGGTTTGTTTCTGTGTCCTCACTCAAATCTCATCTGGAACTGTAATCTCCATAATCCCCACGTGTGAGGGAGGGACCTGGTGGGAAATGACTAGATCATGGGGGTGGTTTCCCCCATGCTGTTCTCATGTTAGTGAGTGAGTTCTCACGAGAGCTGATGGTATTATAAGTGTTTGACAGTTCCTCCTTCAGATGCTTCCTCTTTTCCCTGCCACCTTGTGAAGAAGATATTTGCTTCTCCGTTGCCTTCTACCATGATTTTAAGTTTCCTGAGGCCTCCCCAGACTTGCAGAACAGTGAGTCAGTTAAATCTCTTTCCTTTATAAATTCCCCAGTCTCAGATATTTCTTTACAGCAGTGTGAGAATGGACTAAGGTGCTGTCCCTGTGTATTGACACAAAGAGGAGTGACAGAAGTAGAATCGAGCACCGCAGAAATGTAAGGATACCGCTTCTGCGAACATTGATTTTTCTTGCATTTCAATAACTATTGTGTCAAGAAATAGCAGACTGAGAACAGATCTATCTCAAATGTAGTTGCCTTCAACAGTAAACTGTATGATGTATTTTTTTGTGATGATTTGAAAGAAAGAGTATAGCATTTTATATGTGGAATTAACAATCACAAACGATTTTTTTAAATTTCCCGAAACTAGTAATACCATCAATTCCTTGTGTTTCTTGTCTACAACTGTAACTGTTCGGTAGTAGTATTCTCATTAATAACAGGAGTTCTTGTCTCCTGTTTTACGTATATATAATCAAGAAAAATGAAATTTATTTAAGTTTTTGCATTGTAGCTAATTTTTTCCAAACCCTGGGCACAAGGAGAGCCACACAAATGAATGACTTTAATGGAGAAAGCTTTTAATTCCAACTACTTGGAAAATCATAACATTTTACAATCAGCATTAAACATATTCTGTATGTTTTAGGCATTTAGAGTTATATGCATAATTCTAAATATTTTAAACGTTGCCAGCCAGAATCTTTATAGTAGTTTACTAAAAACGCGTTTTTGTTTTCTTTTTCAAACCCCAACTTAATTTAGCCACTTCTATAAAACCTTATTTTGGGTAAAAAGTAACTTTTTCAGAATTCTGAAACAGTTATTTTAAAGAAATACGTTATTTAATATGATTATATAAGTATATATTATTTCTTTGATAGCTATTGAGGAAATCATATGTAATCTTACCAATGCTGTGAAATTCTTTAACATGAAATAGCATTTATTTTGTAATTGAAGAACAAGACTTAAAGTAGAAGAAAAGCAAATGACACAAATACAATACAAGTAACTATAGGAGTAATAATAAACAACATAACTGGAAGGTTTACTATGTGTCAGGCAGTTTAAAGCATCAATTAGAAGATTAACCCTGACTATAAACTGGCCAGGTCTGGTGGCTTATGCCTGTAATCCCACTGCTTTGGGAGAGAAAGGAGGGAGGATCACTGGAGGCCAAGAGTCTGAGATCAGCTTGAGAAGCATAGTAAGACCCCGTCTTCACAAAAACAAACAAACAAACAAAAATCAGCTGTGCATTGTGTTGTGTGCCTGTAGTCCCAGCTATTCTGTGGTGGGTGGGGTGCGGTGGGGGGTGACATTGAAGGAGGATTGCTTGGGCCCAGAGGTCAAGGCTGCAGTGAGCTCTGATTGTGCCACTGCACACCAGCCTGAGCAGCAGAGTGAGGCATTGTCTCTAAAAATAAAATAAAATAAATAAATAAATAAATAAATAATCACCACAAACTGATGAGGGAGACACTCGGTTGGGCTGAAGTTACAGATAAGAACACTAACGGGAGAAGAGACAGTAAAACACAACCTGAGAATCCAGGCACGATATGGATTTTCATATCTAGGTGCCAGCCTTGGGAAACATCCCCCACAAGGCTAGAAAGGAGAAGGTGGATGCAGCCAAATCCACCATTTGCTTTTCCTGTTCTCTGACTCACTCCAAGAATATCAGCATCTGATGGGTCTCTAAATCTCACTTTTTGTACCTTGCACACTGTTTCCTTGTCTTGAACATTTCCTCATTATAATAGGACATATTTGTGTCTCCCTTTTTTTACACTAAGAACTCTGGCTTCCCCTATGTATAATGTGTTAATCATTTGCTTAAATACCATCCAACATCAAAATACGCTTCTGAATGGGATTCTTGTCCATGTTAGCTCAATGTTTGTTTTTTTTTTCCCCAACAATATGATATCCTTTAATAGGTGAGCTCTTGGACTACATCATTTGTGTATTTCTGCCCCTATTGAAGAGACTATAGATTGATTTTTTTTTTTTTTAAGAAATGTTGATGCTGTTTCTAGGTTAGGCAAACATTTTCTACAGAAAGGAAACATGATGATATTATTAAAATTAGTATTGGCCAAGGATGATGGCTCACACCTGTAATCCCAACAATTTGGAAGATGAAGGTGGTAGGATCACTTGAGGCCAGGAGTTTGAGATCAGCCTAGGCAATATAGTGACACCTCATCTCTACAAATAATTTATTTTAAAAAATGAGCTAGCTGTGGTGGCATGTGCCTGTGGTTCTTGCTACTTGTGGGGCTGAAGCATGAGGACTGCTTGATCCCTGGAGGTCAAGGCTGTAATTAACCATGATCATGCCACTTGTGCTCTAGCCCAGAAAACAGAGAGAGGCCCTGTCTCAAAAACAAAAATGTGTTCATTGCCTAACTTTTTCTTATTTTTCTCTATGAAAAAGCCGTTGTCCATTTTTTTTCTGCTTTAACATTTCATGCTTATTTCGTATTATTTTGTTAAGATTGATCTCTTACTTTGAAAGAAAAGCTTGTAATAGCTTGCTAAGACAAGCATGTGATTGGAATGGAGAAATGTCTTCCTTGTCAATTTCAACTAAGGGCTACATAATAATACAGAATAAATGATAGGGCCATTATTTCTATAACCATCCTTTACTTGAAGAAATTTTGACATCATAATAGGAAAAACTACCACTATTTTATAGTATTACGAATTATTTATCATTACCTACTTTTTTTCTGAACAGAACAATTTGCAGGTTTAGCTGAAGGAAATCACAATGTTAGAATCATATGCGTGTCTCAAAGAAAGTTATTTTCCAAAACTTCACAAACATATTCCCTGCGATCACTTTTATTTTTCAGAGGTGTTCAGAGCATTTCTCCCATTCCACAGGCCCTTTATATAGAGTGACTTTAAAGCTTCAAGATTCTTCTTAGACAAAAGATGCTCCCAGCTGGTGTGGTGGCTCAGGCCTATAATAACAGCATTTTGGGAGGCCAGGGCAGGAGGATCGTTGAGGTCAGGAGTTGAAGACCAGCCTGGGCAACATAGTGAGACGTTGTTTCTACACAATAATAATAATAATAATTTTAAATTAACCAGGCATGGTAGTTTACCCCTGTAGTCCCAGTTACTCAGGAGGCTGAGGTGGGAGATCACTTCAGTACAGCAGGTAGAGGCTTCAGTGAGCCATGATTGAACCACTGCACTCCAGTCTAGGAGACAGAGCAAGACCCTGTCTCAAAAAAAAAAAGTTAAAAAAAGAAAAGACGCTCTCTCCTCTGTAATCTGAGCAAGGTTGTGAAACCAAAGGAAGTGACAGTATGTACTTTCTGAGGCTGGATTGTAAATGAAGCCCAAGCATCTTCATGGAGGTGCCTCATACATTTTATCTGAGAGCTTTTACTGAACCAACATCCATCTGCAGACATAGGAGTGATGAAACCTTCACTTCATTCTATTCCCCAGCCACAGAGTGATCCCCTACCTTTGTAAATTCCAAACATCATGGGCAAAGACAGCCGTACACAATGAACCCTTTCAGAATCCGTGAAGCACAGAATTGTTAGCATCATAAAACAATTGCTGTTCTACAAGACTAAGTTAGGGATTGATGTAGTATGGATATTTTACTTTCCAAAACTCATATTAAAATTTGATCGCCACGTTGCAGGTGGGGCCTGGCGGGAGGTGTTTGGGTCCAGGGGGTGGATTCCTTATGAATGGCCTGGTGCCCTGGGAATGAGTGAATTCCTACTGTATTGTTCAGCTGAGCATGGCACCCTTCTTCCTCTGTCTTTCCCTCTCTCACATGTGACTCTCTGTCTCCCCGTTCATGTCTGCCATTACTGGACGCTTCTGGAGGTGGTTACAAAAGCAGGGGCTTCTTACACAACCTGCAAAATCATGAGTCAAGTAAACCTCTTTACAAATTACCCAGGCTCAGGTATTTCTTTTTAGCAATGCAAACCAGACTGAGACAGAGGTGATCTGTACACAAAAATAGAACAGGAAAACGCACCCTTACAGGACACAAACACAGCTTTCAAATAAAAGCTAAGAAGTTTAAATAAGGTTCCAAATACAAGAGAAACTATTTGCAAGATTATTACTTTTATAGTATTAGTACATTACTAAAATAATTATTTTCTTAATTCTTGATGTGCATATGTATATATCTTAAGTGTTGATAATATAAATATGAATATAATATTAATATTATCTATATATACAGACCTATTTTTATACTTGTCTATATTTATATTATCTATTTATAGATATAAATAATAATAGTACTTTTAAGTTAACTATGCATGGTGCTCCACCCCTGTATTCCCAGTGACTTGGACTGTAATTACATTGTATTCTCTGTAATATGTATTATAGATATTCTCTATAGATATAGATAAATGTATATTCTCTATGCAGAGAGAATATAGATATTCTCTATAAATTCTATTATATTCTCTTTATAGAGAATATAAATATCTCTATTTTTTATTCTCTCTACTCTCTATAGAGAATATAAACATAATATTCATATTATCTATAATATAAAATATAAACATATAATAAAATATTTATGTATAACATACCATAAATACAATCTTTATATATAAATATATCTATACTATACAGTATACAATATATAATAAAATTATAATATTTCTATTTTATAACTACAACTATGATATGTATTATACATTATATTTATACTATAGATAATATAAATGCTGTCTAGGACTGTCTGGGACTGCTAGAAAATAAAGTCCTTGACAGCATTTATATCTAAGACATAAAATGTGCAAATGCAGTGTTTTAAAAGGGGTAGAACCTGGGCGAGGTGGCTCAGGCTTATAATCCCAGCACTTTGGGAGGCTGAGGCAGGTGGATCACTTGAGGCCAAGAGTTCAACACCAGCTGGCCAACATGACAAAACCCCACTCTACTAAAAATACAAAAATCAGCCAGGCATGGTGGCAGGCACCTGTAATCCTAGCTACTCTGGAAGTTGAAGCACGAGAATCAATTGAACCCAGGAGGCAGAGGCTTCAATGAGTCAAGATTGCACCACTGCACTACAGCCTGGACAACAGAGTGTTACTCTGTCTCAAAATAAATAAATTTAGTTTAATTTAAAATAAAAGGATTAGAAGTTTTATGTGTTTGTGTGTGTGTGGGTGGGTGTACATATAAATGGTTTCGATTCACGTCATTCAAGTTTTGTAGTGGGTAAGTAAAATAGCATTTCTCACAGCTCTAAAGCTTTTCCTAGTGTGACATGATTATACAAGTACAATGCTGAGCTGCCGATTTTATAACAAGTTTTGCACCTTCACAAGTGACCTATTCTAGCAAGGAACTTTTCAAGCATAAGAAACATTTTTTACTGACAAGTATGAGGGAAATTAAATTTAAAAGTAGGTACTATCTATCTTGTGTCAAATTCAACAAAGCAAAATGAGATTTTCACTGCCTTGTTCTCACATCTTCACAAAGCCTTCCCATTTCTTCTGGGAAACAGGCTGAGAGCCTGCTGAAATAGCCACATTTAATTAGAAAATAAAAGTAAATATGTATCATTGTCAAATTTCATTTTGACTCAACCAATTAAAATAAAGCCAAACACTAGGCCAGGCACGGTGGCTCATGCCTGTAATCCCAGCACTTTGGGAGGCCAAGGCAGGTGGATCACTTGAGATCAGGAGTTTGAGACCAGCCTGGCCAACCTGATGAAACCCTGTCTCCACTAAAAATACAAAAATTAGGTGGTTGTGGTGGTACATGCCTATAATCCCAGCTACTCTGGAGGCTGAGGCAGAAGAATTGCTTGAACCATGGTGAAACCCCATCTCTACTAAAAATACTAGAATTACGTGGTTGTGGTGGTACACGCCTGTAATCCCAGCTACCCGGGAGGCTGAGGCAGGAGAATTGCTTGAACCAGGGCGCAGAGATTGCATTGAGCCAAGATCGTGCCACTGCATTCCAGCCTGGGTGACAGAGAGAGACTCTCCATGTCAAAAAATCAACAAAGAAAAAAAAAAAAACTAAATTAAGGTGGGTAACAGGAACTCCATCCCCTGAGACTTAAAACAAACAAACAAACAAACAAACCAAAACAAGCCTAATTCCCCTTAATGGGGAAAATCTGAAAAATTAGTAAACCTAGGCCATTAAATTCCATTCCACTAGAAATCAAACCCATGAAAAATTAAAATAAATAAATGGAATTTCACAGTGATTTGCTTAGCAAAAATTAAAATGTCTGCTGTATTCATTGTTGGGGAATTGTAGCAAAAGGGAATTTGTACCCAATTTTGGAAAAGCCATTTGGTATTGTCTAATGAAACAGAAAGCCTCCAATCACATTTGTTACTCAACAATAATACGTTTAAGAAGGCAGGACACATTTAATCATTGGGGTTTTGGGGGCAGACAGACTGGGTTTGATCTCAGCTTTTTTCCTGCTAGCTGTGTGATTTGAGCAATTTAGTAACTAGGCTTTCGATTTCATTTTATCAATTAGAGCAATTAGAGTTTTGTTGAAGGCAAATATGTTTAATATTTATAAAAAGCACTAAAAAAAAAACCCCAAAAGAAATGCTCACATATGTACACAAAGAAGCATTGATAACTTTGTTTCTTACCATATTGTTTATAAAAGAGGAAAAGTGGAAAAGTGGAAATGACTTAGATTAATCAAAAAGGGAGTTTTAATAACTCCTAGTATATGCATACCAGGTATATTACAGTTACACAGAGTGGCTCGATCTATGCATAACTAAAAGAACAATAAAATAATTTACAAAAAGATTATTCAATAATGTACTTCTAATGTAAATTTAAAAAATATTCGCTAGGTATTGTTTAGTGATGCATGTATTTTTAGTGACAATATAAAAATGTACCTTGGGAGATGTAGTGAGAATATCATTAATTGATACACAACGTGGGCATTTGTCCCCAATGGCTTTCTCTCTCATAAGTTTTTGTGAATAAGTTTCATTTTGCAATGGAGTGCCCTAGAAAGCAAATAAAACAGAGTGAATTCTAAATGTAGTGTGTTTGATGTTCTTAATTTGAAAAATACTTAAAATATGTGCACTGTTAAAGTCATTAATATATGTGTTTTTTGTGTATATGTGTAAAACAAATGTCATATACATTTACATATGTTTATATATACATTTTCTATGAATATATACATGTGCACTGTTACAGTAAATTAGCATGTTGTCTATATGTGTGTACATATGCATGTGTATGTATATTAAAACAAATGTCACATACATTTATATACAATTATATATACATTTTATATCAATATGTACATGTGTGCTGTTATAGTAATTAGCATGTGTGTATATATTTAAATAAAACAAATGTCATAAACATCTATATATACATTTTTTACATCAATATTATACATTTTAGTAAACATTTAACATATATAGTTGACCCCTGAGCTTAGAGATGCCTCCCTAACTTCAAAGTTTTAAAAGATTAAATTTACATTAGTTATTTTTATTACATAAAATGGTTATTGTTAAGGTTGAGGTTTGTTTAGCTGTGAAGGTGGTGGTGGTTTGTTGCATTCAACAAACTTCACTTAGTAAAATTCAACTTTACAAATAACCATGTTATTTAATGAAAGGGACTAACACAAATGAATATTTAATGTACATGTAAGTGGCATACACAGGCACACACACGTACACACACACTAATTCCTGTAACAGTGCACATCTTCTAAATATTTTCTGAATTAAGAACATAAAGCAAACTACCTTTAAAATTCATTGCATTATTTTTGGCTCCTAGGGCACTCCACTGCAAATTGGAATTTGTTCACATAAATTGAGTAAACATCCTATGACAGAGGAAGGCCTTGGGGACAAATGTCCTTGTTGTATATCAGTTAATGATATAAAAATAATCTAGTGTATCTCTTTTTCAGATGGCAGTTCTATAAAATGTGTCTGTGTAGCTGGTGGTTTGCAAACTGTCTAAACAGAACTACCTGGATGCCCATATTATACTCATTCAGTCAGAATATTGTGTCTATTTTTTGTGGCTTGAATGTTGAAACATAGAGAAGAAATGTAAATAACAAAAATTAAGAGCGTAACAAAATTAATTTTACCAAACACAATTAGGTATAGATATAAAGAGATAATTTAAAATAAATGTGTATTTGTATATATGCATATACAGTTGACTGTTGAACAACATGGGTTTGAACTGTGTGAGTCACTCGTGTGAATTTCCTTCCATCTCTACCAACATTGAGAAAGCAAGACCAACCCCTCCCCTTCCACCTCTTCAGCCCACTCAACATGAAGATGATGGGGATGAAGGCCTTTAAGATGATCCACTTCCACATTGTGAATAATAAGTATATTTTCTCTTCCTTAGGATTTTCTTAATGACATTTTTTTTATTGTACTTTAGGTTCTGGGGTACATGTACAGATCATGCAGGATTGTTGCATAGATACATGGCACTGCGGTTTGCTGCCTCCATCCCCCCTGTTACTTACATATGGCATTTCTCCCCATGTTATCCCTCCCTGACCTTCCCACCCCCCCTGCTGTCCCTCCCTTAGCCCCCCCAATAGACCCCAGTGTGTGATGCTCCCCTCCCTGTGTCCATGTGTTCTCATTGTTCAACACCTGCCTATGAGTGAGAACATGCGGTGTTTGATTTTCTGTTCTTGTGTCAGTTTGCTGAGAATGATGGTTTCCATATTCATCCATGTCCCTACAAAGGACACAAACTCATCTTTTTTTATGGCTGCATAGTATTCCATGGTGTATATGTGCCACATTTTCCTTGTCCAGTCTATTGTCAATGGGCATTTGGGTTGGTTCCAAGTCTTTGCTATTGTAAACAGCTCTGCTATGAACATACGTGTGCATGTGTCTTTATAATAGAATAATTTATAATCCTTTGGGTATATACCCAGTAATGGGATTGCTGGGTCAAATGGAATTTCTATGTCTAGGTCCTTGAGGAAGTGCCACACTGTCTTCCGCAATGGTTGAACTAATTTACACTCCCACCAACAGTGTAAAAGTGTTCCTATTTCTCCACATCCTCCCCAGCATCTGTTGTCTCCAGATCCTTTTAATGACTGCCACCATTCTAACTGGCATGAGGTGGTATCTCAATGTGGTTTTGATTTGCATTTCTCTAATAATAAGTGATGATAAGCATTTTTTTCATGTTCGTTGGCCTCGTATATGTCTTCTTTTGAAAAGTGTCTGTTCATATTCTTCTCCCACTTTGGATGGTTTTGTTTGTTTTTTTCTTTTAAATCTGTTTTAGCTTTTTGCAGATTCTGGATATTAGCCCTTTGTCAGATAGGTAGATTGCAAAAATTTTTCCCATTCTGTTGGTTGCTGGTTCACTCTAATGATTGTTTCTTTTGCTGTACAGAAGCTCTGGAGTTTAAATAGATCCTATTTGTCTATTTTGGTTTTGTTGCCAATGCTTTTGATGTTTTAGCCATGAAGTCCTTGCTTATGCCTGTGTTCTGAATAGTTTTGTCTAGGTTTTCTTCTAGGGTCTTTTCTATAGCTTACTTTAGTGTAAGAATACAGTATATAATACATATAATGTACAAAATGTGTGTTAATTGACTGGCTTCCAGTCAACTGTAGGCTATTAAAAGTTAAGTTTTGGGGGAGTTAAAAGTTTTATATGGATTTTCCACTACATATGGGAGTGGGATGGTGAGTTGTTCCTTACCTCTGTGTTGTTCAAAGGTCAACTGTGTATGTTAAATGTTTATATAAATGTATGTATTGATATAAAATGTATATATAAATGTTCTCAAACATATAAAATATGCATAGATTCAAGTTATATATATGTACCATATGCACATATGTATACATATTAATACAAGTTTACGTACAAATGCTCTTTAACATAGCAAGTTGAAAATATCATAATTTGAAAATGCATTGAATACACCTAACCTACCAAACATCATAGCTAGGCCCAGCCTCCCTTAAACGTGCTCAGAGCACTTACATAGCCTCTCATGGAGCAAACTTCTCTGGCAACACAGAACACTGTAGAGTGTTGACTGTGAACCCTTGTGATTGCCTGGCTGAGTGGGAGCTGGCTCCTTGCTGCTGTCCATCCGGGCAATAGAGGAAAACAGAATTTTCTATTGCATGTGTATTGTTCTCATACCACCATGAAGTTCAGAAATTGTAAATGGAATCATCCTAAGTCAAAGACCATCTGTATATCAGTTTATATGTATACGAGTATTTACGTAAATGTGTAAATGTATGTTTACATATATACAAGCGTATATATGTATTTTTTTGTATACATGTATACAAGTTTATATATAAATAATGTAATTGTATATGATTGATAGGGTTTGGCTCTATGTCCCCACACAAATCTCATCTGGAATTGTAATCCTCATATGTCCAGGGAGGGGCCTGGTGGGAGGTGATTGGATTATAGGGGCAGGTTTCCCCCTTGCTTTTCTCATGATAGTGAGGGAGTTCTCATGAGATCAGATGGTTTAAAAGTGTGACACTTCCTTGCTCTCTGTCCCTCCTGAGAAGGGGAGGCCTTGCATTCCCTTTGCCTTCCACCATGATTGTAAGTTTCTTGAGGTTTCCCCAGTCACGTGGAACTTTGAGTCATTAAAACTCTTTCCTTTATAAAATACCCAGTCTCAGGTATTTCTTTATAGTAGTGTGAAAATGGACTAATGCAGTGATATATAAGCATATTGGATATGTTACTATGTACATATATACAATAATTTTACTAAACAAAACCAGGTACATATATGGAGATGTAATATATTTTGTTGTGTTTTACTTATTTATTTGAGACAGGATCTTGCTCTGTCGTTCAGGCTGTAGTGCAGTGGCGTGATCTGGGCTCACTGCAGCCTTGACCTCTGGGGATCTAGCAATCCTCGTACCTCAGCCTCTGCCTTGAGGAGCTGGGACCACAAGCTTCCATGCCTGAATAATTTTTGTATTTTTGGTAGTGATGGGGTTTTGTCATTTTGCACAGGTTGGTCTCAAATTCCTGAGTTCCAGCAATCCACCTTGGCCTACCAAAGTGTTAAGATTTACAGGCATGAGCTGCTGTGCCCAGCCTAAAGACGTAATTTAAATATGGAGGTGGATATTCACTTATATATTATATAAAAGTATATATAAGTATATGTAAACACACATATTTGACCTTTTAATATATATCAACATATATAAACTTATATATAAATTATATATGTATACAACTTTAATATATATAGTATGTGATTTTACATTTTTTTCTAATATTTCTCTTTATTAAGGTTTCCAATATTTCACTTTAAGGTTGACCACCATATTTAGGTATCTAAACTCTTTTAAAATAAGCTTTCAGTGATGTTTAGATTCTGAATTATTTTTCCATAATTAAGTTAATTTAGGCACACTGGTTTGTATTTTATAGAGAACACTTATCTTTAGGACACAGATAGGAACAAGCATAATTTGCAAATATTACAAAGATGATTTCCAAATCTCAGTTGACCTCTTTTCTAATTGCAAACAGTCATTTAGTCTTTAGTGACAATAGAGACTAAAAACAACCTCCTACACATCTCTGTGTGAGATTCTGATGGCTTTGAAGTCCCTGAAAGAGTAGCAAACTGTGATTATCGAGAAAGTCAGAACACTGGCAAGGCTAAAGAGCAAAGCATTTAACAGAAGGCCACAAGAATTGTTTTTCTAAGAGGAGCTAAATGCATTGTGCATTGAAATGGTCTTGCCTAGTGTGAGTGTTGCACAGAAACTTCTGGTCATTTCTTCTGGATCTATTATTTTGGATAAGTTTCCATGATCATAGCATGGCCCCGTCCTCCAGCTGCTCAGGCAGCCACTAATCCATACTGGCCTCCTTCCTTCCATAAGGAAGGAGTAGCACCTTCCTTCCTTCCTTCCTTCCATAAGGAAGGAGTAGCACCTTCCATAAGGAAGGAAGGAGGCCAGTATCTGTTGGCAGCTGCCATGACCAACCTGTAGCCAGAGGCTCCAAACGGGTGTCCCAGGGACAGAGATCCACCCAGTTATGAAACTTCTCCAAAGGAGGCAATCCAACCTTGGTTTTTCTACCCACGTAGTTTTGTGCAAACCAATCAGAATCCGTGGCTTTAAAATTTGCCAAAATCTGGCCTGAGAAAGCTTCATGAAATTCAAAAGCATCAATATCATTCATGGTTAATCTTGCCTTTTCTAGAATTTTTGGAGTAGCATATGTTGGTCCAAGTAATAGTTGGTCTTTTGGATCCTGAGACACAAAAATATAATCCCTCAAATATGCCTTTGGCTTATCATCCATGGTCAGAGCCTTTTCCTCTGCCAAAATCAACACTGCAGATGCGCCATCAGTCAAGAAAGAAGAATTTGCAGCTGCCACTGTGCTGCAGGGCTTGATGAATGCAGGTGTTAGTTTGGCCACCTGTTCCAGTGAGGAAGGACAGATGCCATTATCTTTGGTAACTCTATCTTTTCCTGGTACTTTTAAGGGTACAACATCAGAAAGGAATCCTTCATCCTGTGCCTTCTTGGCCAGACTGTGAGAGTGTGTATTCATCCTGTTCCAGCTGAGAAACAGCAAAGGCAGTGGCCACTCGGTCTGCAGAGTGGCCCATGGTCTCACTGGTAGAGAACTCAGTAACTGCAGGGAGCTCAGGTGCTAGGAATTTCAATCGGAATTTAGAGATTAAAGATAGTCGCTGGCCCACAGATGTGGCCTTGTTGAGATCAAGCACCAGTTATCTCATTTTCCTTGAGTGACGAATAGGGACATCGGACATCAACTTGTCACCACTTGTCATGATCACATCACACTGGCCCAAAGCAATCAATCCAACACCTGTGGTCATGGTTTGGTTGGCAGAGATATAAACCATGGTGACAGTGCAAGCAGGAGTCTTGTCAGAGAAGCCAGCTCCAAGGGCAGCCTTTCTAGCCACATTGCTTGTTTTCACTTCCTAAATAACTGTGCCAAAGATGATAGAATCAACTACTTCTTTGACGACACTGGTCCAATGCATCAAACCCGTAAGTGCTGCTTTAGCCAAATCATGTGGCATCAGGTCTTTATATGAAGCAAAAATGGAGTGCAAACACCATGCACCATCACAACATTACTTATACTGGGTTTGGCTAACGTCTTCATTTTGGTCTGGACGGCTGGGGCAGCTCACAGCTGGGAGGAACAGCTCATAGGTCTTATGGAAAATCTGAGGGCCCATTTTGATGTAGTGGGAATATTTTTAAAAGTGTAAGTCAAGATAGTAGTCATTCTGGAATCTTAGCTGACATCCATGCAGAATCCTACTCTGAACAAGGTTCAGACCTCATGTTTTTACATTTTAAGTTTACATTTCAACATTGGCCTAGTCAATTTGTTAGCAGTACTTATGTATATCTCTGTTTTATTGAACTTATTAAGGTTAAAGCATCTTCACACTGAAAAAAATAATGCCTAAAATTTCCAAAAAAGAAATATATGGACAGCCTCCTCTATGCATCCCGCAGTATATTAAAAGCTGATTTACGAGCACTTTGGAAATTTCGGTGTCTGATTGAAACATCCCTGGAAGAGTTGGAGTTGTTGCTCTGCTGCAGATTTTTTCTTTATTTCTGTAACAATCCTTCATTAATACCTCTCCCCAATGATCATCTCAGCTTATTGTTCAGGAAGTTGCCCTGACGAGCCTCTCTTGCACACGATGGATACTGCTTAGCTAAAACCCATGAGGTAACACCAAAGATATTATAGAAAATTTTGGCTAAATCAGACTTGATCTGGGCACCAGAAACCTTTAGGAAAGAAGTAGCTGACAAATACTGTCAAAAGAAATGTTGGGTAATCCTGTTGGGAAATCAAAACGTCATTTCTTCATTGACCCTTTCATCAGATCTGACTTCCTAAAGAAAAGAAACAAACAGTTGATGCTTCCAGGGTGAGTTTTACACACCCATATGTTTTACTCTTCCCCTTAGCAAAAGCAAAACTCTACACGAGGCATAGCGATTTATTACCCTGCATCTCGATCTCTGCGTGCAGTATTCCTATCACACTGCAGTATTTCTGTAGAACTAAAATGACAGAAGCAAAAAGTGTCTAGATTCTGAAGCTGGAGGGCATCAAACATTTATGCCACTGGTGAAGCTATGGGTGACTTTCTCAAGTCTTTTTTTTTAAAGAGAAACAATTCTCAGAAAGTTATAATCCCACAGCTACTAGAAACAGAAATTCTATATCACTAACTGCTGGTATTTTTCTCTACGTAGCCCAAAGAGCAGCATGAAGACAGACTAAATTATCCACATTGGAGCTACCTGAGTCAATTCCTTCATCTGTAACTCCCAAACACTGAAAAATATTGCCATAAATATGATGCCTACGATTACTGTCCAGCATCATGCAAATGCCCACGTAGCCTGAATCTCAGAAATGTTCTTAAAACATCGTAAGGCTTTAGGGGAGTTTCCCCTCATGCTGTTGGAATTACTAAGAAGTCCTACAGTGGACCTCTTACTTTAGCACATCCATGGGCTAACTATGGGCCATGGGCCAAATCCCTCTCGCCACTTATTTTTATAAATAAAATTTTATTGGAAAACAGCTGAACCCATTCATTTATGTATTGTGTGTGCCTGCTTTTTTGCTACAATGGCAGAATTAAATTATTGCAACAGAGTTTATATAACTCACAGGGCTGAAAATATTTACTATTTGACTCTTTCCAGAAAAAGTTGGCCAATTTCATAGCACTGTTAACAGTACTAAAATATAAAGCTGTTTCCCCCTTTTCTTTTACTCTTTCTCAACTTGTCATGTCTTTAAAAATAAAATTCATTTTGATGTCATTCTAAGTAAGGAAAAATGAAAATATTTAGTCACTGGCATGGTTTACCATTTTTATCTTTATATTGTGCAATGCCAATTTTGAACTCCAATATCTGAGCAATTAACATGTATTGAGAATCGCTGAAATTACACAAGCTGTTATTTGGTAGCACATGCGTAAGTATCTACTGCATTCTTACCAGAACAGAGGAAGCGTGCTGCACAAAATGAACTCAGCTGACTTTATTTCACTTCTTGATCTGGACGTATTCTAGCAACACTGTACCTTCAGCTCACCGATGAGCAAGGAAGGCACACAATGAACAGGAACCATGGGTTGCCCTCTCATCCCCAGCCCTTCTATGGCATCATTTTCAGCATACGTGGTTGCCTGATGCGACAAGAAGAATAGGAGACAGAATAGAGTTTTTGTTTGTTCCTGGCTTTTTAAGAATGTCATTGCCACTTTTCTATATTTGAAGGAAGTTCTAACTTGGACACAAAGCATGGCCTCTCTGGGCTGCAAGAGCACACACTTTGTCATAGAAGTAACAGCCTCCCTTTGTGCACATAGTGAATCTCACCAATTCCCCTTTGCCAGTCCAGCAGAATTCTGTGCTCAAGGGGTTTCATATGGGTTGTATGCTATTGGGTAGCAAAGAACAGTGGTAGAAGTGCATATGGTACATATCTCCTCTGACCACGTGCATGCATGCCTCTTGTTCCATTGTGCTCCATGAACAAAACTAAAATGCAAATATTAATTATTTCAAGACAGCAGTAGCAGACCTCTAAACCTAGCATGGAGTGCATCTGACCCCAAGACCCTGTGCAACTGATTGGGGCCATACACCTGTGAAGGAGGCCCTGAGGTACAGAATGGAAAAGTAAATTAACGCTTCTGAATTTCTGTTTCAACCAATATTTTCCTTCCTCATCAAAGGAGACAACTATATTGAATTTCATGCTAAGTTTTCTAGAAGTACTCTACTGTTAGAGAATCTATTCTTAAGTTTTGCTTGATTTTGAATGTTATGTTGAAGTCCCATACTCTTTGTAGTCCCTTCTTTGGGTTCTCTCCTTGAACATGGTAGAGATTCACCCAGGTTGATTCATATTTAAGAAGTCTAGGGATCTTCATTGCTGTAGTATTTCTGTGTAACTGATTTAACACAAATGATTATCCATTCTCTTAATAAGCAAGTGTGTGTTCTGAGTTTTTTTTCAGGATTCTAAGCTCATTTGAATTTCAGTTTTCTGAGAGTTCTGTGCAGGAAAGTTTGTTATATTTTATTGATTTTTTTGGCATCTATTGATAAGTGAATCTAGGTAGATGATTGTTTATATACTATTAGAGGTGAATTATATTTTAAAAATATTCAAGCACTAAGAAAAATATTGTACATTTCTGAAAGGAACTTCAATTGATCATGATAAATATTATATTTTCTAGCTCCTTCAGCAGAAGTTGTTAGAAACATGCCTATAGATACTTCATGGTCTGAGGAGTTCCTGAGTATCTATGATATATTCATTCAAGTAGAATTCTTCATTTATGGTTCATTTTTAGAATAGACATTGTGAAGTGACAGAAAACTATTCTGAAAGCACAGTGACAATTTATAATCTAAGCAGATATGAGAGAAATTTCACATCTATCCATGCCTCAACATGCTCAACATCGTTCAGTGTTTTGGCCAACTATATGGGTAAGATATGATGTCTCATTGTTAATGACATTTAGGATTGTTTATGAATGAACTTTAAAGATTTAGTATTTTTATAAGATCTAAATGATAACTTTTCTCTAAACCACCTGTTAAAAATATTCCCTATGTTTATACTGTAATATATGTATGTGTGTTTGTGTGTATGTTATTGATATATTTGCTGGTAAAATACATTGAAAATATATTCTCCAAATTGGATGCCTCACCTATCAGTCTATTTCAACATTGGATGGACAGGATTTTTAACTTTAATGTAGCTAATTAAGTCAAACTTCACTTTTGGTTATAGTTTTTCATATATATATATATATATATATATATATTTTTTTTTTTTTTTTCTTTTTTAAGACAGAGTCTTACTCTGTGGCCCAGGCTGGAGTACACTGGCCTGATCTCAGCTCACTGCAAGCTTCACTTCTCAGGTTCAAGTGATTCTCATGCCTCAGCCTCCTGGGTACCTGGGATTACAGGTGTCCGCCACCACACCTGGCTAATTTTTGCATTTTTAGTAGAAATGGGGTTTTGCCAAGTTGGCCAGGCTGGTCTCAAACTCCTGGCCTCAGGTGATCTGCCCGCCTCAGCCTCTCAAAGTGTTGGGATTGTAGATGTGAGCCATTGCACCTGGCCCAGTTTTTGATATACCTAATCATCCAGTGTTATAAAGATGTTTTCAAACACTTTGAAGTTTTTGATTTTTAATGCTCCTAAGTTTTAAAGTTCTAATATTTGGCTTTAAGCTCTAAGCAAACCTGTAATTATTTTTAAATTTAATTATTCATTTAAAGTGTATCATTTGTACAAGGATGCTTCACTGAAAGGGTTACTTTTCTTCATTCATGAGTGAATGAAAAAACTATGTTTTTATACATATCTGTTTGGGTTCACTCTTTGTTTTTGTTGTTACAAAAAAACCTATCCTAGCATCAATATTATGTTCTTCTAAGATTTAGAAATAAATATCGTGGAACACATCTAGCACCTTCAGTATTATCATAAACATATTCTTGGCATATCTCAGGCAATTGTCTCTCTACATAAATTTTTAAATTAGCTTACCAATTTCTACAAAACATTCTTTTGGCAATTTTATTTAAATTTTATTGAACTAATAGGTTAACTAGGAGATAATTGACATAATTATTTATTGAGTCTAATTATATTTTGTCAAGTAAATTTCTTTGTTGCCTTTATAAATTATATGCTAATCTACATTTTCTAAATTATTATTAATGTTAATGGAAAGGAAATTGATTTTTTAAAGTTGATATTGTATTAAACAACACTATTAAATACTCATATTGTTTTGACTAATTATCAGCATATTTGTCTGGATTTTTTCTACGTACGATTGATAAATAATGACATTTTCCTCCTTTTCAATACATAAAACTCTTATTTCTTTCCTCTTCTGTATTTTGCTGAAGAGTGGCTCTGATAAAGGCTTTTTGTGTTTCCTGATCTTAAATATAACAAGCATTATCGCTACAGGTTTTCTCAGTGCTCTGTCCCTTGTTAAGAAAGCACCTTTGAATTCCAGTTTTCAGAGAGTTCTATGCATGAACATTTGTAACATTTTATGGATTTTTTTTTTGGCATCTATTGATAAGTGAATCTATTGAGATGATGGTTTATACATTAATAGGGGTGAATTGTATTTTTAAAAATATTCCAGCACTGAGAAAAATACTGTGTGCTCCTGAAATGAACTTCAAGTGGTCATAATGAATATTGTACCTTATGCAATCAATTTTCTTACACATGTGTATCTGTAATTTCACTTCTATGCTGATGAGTGAGACAGAACTGGAGGAAATCAGTCTACTACATTCTTTTCAAGGAACTTGAGTTTGACAGATTCATGCATCTCAACTCAGCATTGTAAACTCTTAACAGTGAACTCGTCATTGTTGGGACCAAAGTGAAAGATAACTGCTATCTAAGTATCAGTGTTAGAATACATCATTTCCAAAGTTTCCCCTCACTTTAAGTTTCTCTGAGGCTTGACGTATTTTTTTTAAATAAATTGGATATGCAATGATTACTTTTATAATTACTGAATTCATAATACATTTGATAAAACAATTTCATTTTAAGTAAAATATTTAACAGTGCAGTTTGGTTCACGTTTATTATGCTTTGAAGAATCCTTTATATTACTTGCCTAGGGACAGTCTATATGGGTAGTCAGCTGATCAATATTCTGCTAAACTTTACTTATGAGATTTTCTATTTAAACAATTATGTATTGTTGCTTTTGTTCGTCATTAGTTTAGTAATTATATCTTAAAAATTTAGTATATACTGTTTTAATTATTATATAGGGAATATCTATTTATCTATTGCTTATATCTATATTTATTTACCATCTATCAGTATCTATTATCCCCCATCATCATGATCTATTATCTATCATCAAATTATCTATCATGTATTTATATCTATTATCTATTCCTACATATCATCTATCTATCTTTCTCATTAACATACCTACCCATATCTATCTATGTACCTTATCTATCCATCTTTCTATCTTTTTATATTACACTGAAGTGGCTTATCTTTCAGTGGTGGGGGACATTTTAGGCACAAAGTATAGATTCTATATAATCTTACTGAATTGAGGTGAATTAAAAGCATTTTTTGGCAGGATGTGGTGGCTCATGCCTGTAATCTCACTACTTCGGAAGGCTGAGGCAAAAGGATTGCTTGAGGTCAGAAGTAAGAGACCAGCCTGGACAGTATAGTGATATAAAATAATAATAATAATTAGTCAGGTAGGTGCACACCTGTGGTCCCAGCTACTTGGAAGGTTGCAGCAGGAGGATAGATTGAGCCTGGGAGATTAAGGCTGCAGTAACCCCTGTGCCATTCAATACCTCATGCCATTGCCACTGCACACAATGCCCCATGACTGAATGTTTATAAATATGTTTCTATTAGTCAATATTGACACAGTTATGTATATCAACCAGAAAACAAATAAAAGATTAATACATTGATATCTAAAATAGCTTTATTTGGAAAACAAAATGGGCCTTTACAAACTCAGGAAAATATTCTGGTCTTTGAACCCCCCTATGTTTTTCTGTTCACGGATATGACCCATGGGCCTATGCCAATGATTCTGGCAAATAACATTGTTCTTATGATCCACCGCTGGCCACAGATAAAACATGCTAGTTTATTTAAAAATCAATTAAAAATAAAACTGATGAGAGGACCATTGGTGTAGAGAAAACAATATCTTAAAAATCTAACACTAAAGGACAGAATTAGCTGAGTTCACATAATTTATCATCCCTGTAAAGATGGCAATGTGTGGTTGAATGTAACACACTGAAATTAATGTTTGATTGTGGGTAGAGTGAATCCAAAATTTATTTTTATTTTCTAATTTTTAAAAATTTTAATAGCTTTTGGGGATACAAGTGGTTTTTTTGTTATATTGATGAATTTTACAGTAGTGAAGTCTGAGATTTTGGTGTACCCAACGAGTGTACAGTTTACCTAATGTGTAGTTCTTTGATCCCTAGCCTCCCTCAGAATCAGAAACTGTAAATTAAGCTTTGATTCACAGTTGTAAGAAGCATGGTATGCATCTATAAACATAAGCATTACATTTATATCTAACCTACGGTACAAAGCCCAAGAGGTTTAAAAATAGCAAGGATGCAAGGGAAAACATCTTTAAATAAATAGATAAGATCTTACAGCAAGTAATGAAATGGAATCTGAAAATGTTGTAAATGCATACAATGTTTGATCCAAGTGTATTTTACCAAAAAAGTAACAATAAAAAAAAAAAATTGGCGAGGCACAGTGGATCATGCCTGTAATTCCAGTACCTTGGGAGGTCAAGGCAGGTGGATCACTTGAAGCCAAGAGTTGCAGACTAGTCAGGTCAACATGGTAAATTCCCATCTCTGCTAAAAATACAAAAAATTTTAGTGGGGCTTGATGGCATGCACTAGCAATCCCAGCTACTCAGGAGACTGAGGCAGGAGAATCACTTGAACCCAGGAGGTGGAGGTTGCTGTGAGCCGAGATGGTGCCACTGCACTCCAGCCTGGGCAACAGAGTGAGTAAGACTCTGTTTCAAAACTAAAAAAAAAGAGAAAAAAATTATTTGTGTATAGATAGATGTACACACACATAGTGTGTATGCATATGTTTGTTTGCATAGAAAGACAGAGATGTAGATGTGAATACTTATCACGTATCATACTAGTCTATCTTTTGTCTATTATTTATCTTTCTATCTTCATCCATCATCTATCTCATCTATCAACTATTATCTATCATCAATAATTTATATTTCATAGGTATCACTTAAATATCTTTTCTATTATCTTTCAATTCATCCATCATCTATCATTATATATTTATCAATGTTCTAAATTTCATATATATTATTTATCTCTTTTCTATTATCTTTCTCAACTACCTATTCTGTTTATCTATTTATCAATTATCTATTATCAATTATCTGTGTTCATAGCTATCACTTAAATATATTTTCTATCATTCATCATCTAGCTATATCTGTTGCTTCTCAATTATCTATATTTCATATCTATTATTTAAATAGCATTTATATTAGTTATCCATTCATCCATCATCTATCTCTCATCTATCCATCTATCATATATGCATCTATCTATTATCATCAATTATCTATATTTTATATCTAGACAATTTTCTATTATCCATCTATTCATCATCTATCAGTCTGATCTATCTATTTTACCTATCCACGAAACCAAACACAAACATCTGAGTATGACTGTCCACAGATTGTGAATTTCAAGGAGAAAGGGAAGAAGAAAGAGTAAAAACCCAAGGCATTTCCCCAGGGACCTTCCTCCCTTGTATTCCACCCACATCTCCTAAAGTGGGACTAGATAGTGTGATTCTGTGAGACAGAAGGTTGAGTGTTTACTGCAACTTAGTCAACAGAAAAGAAAGGGGAAAAGCAAGTAGGGAGTGTATTTTAACAGCCATTCCCCAGGGCCTGTACGAGTTATCAATTTAGGTTACGTAATTGTATTTGCCCAGTTCCATTCAATATCTCTGTTCATTGGCATTAATACTGTTTTTGGTTACGTTTTTGCTTTGCCATTTTCAAAGGGAGATGATGCTTGTAGAAGTGAATCTTTGTGACTTTATTGAAGATTCTACGATACCCCTCTGGTACTGAGTTTATGAAGGAGAAAATAGTGTCGTTTTCGACATAAATCTAAGTTTTATGTGATGGTACAATTTTCCGTAATTTTACTCTTTTTCAGAAAGAAATATGAGGAAAACTACTCTATGCCTTGGGTATCCATCCATTATTTCAGAGTGTAAAGATTGCATATCTTTAAAGATAAAATTATTGTAATTCCGAGACATGATGGAAGAAAACTCATACGAAGTCTATTTTCATCACCAGAAGCAAATCAAAGGACATCACCTAAATAATTCATTTTCTAAAGTAGTTCAATATTTGGGATCAATATATTCATGCCAGTATCTTGATAGATGTATGAATGAAACCTGAAAATACATACTATAAATTTTATAAGGTTTCATTTTAAAAATACTGTATTAATCAATTGTGCCTAAGTCATATTCTCTTTTTTTCAATACCAAACACTTGCTTTCATGTGTTTTCTGGCCACTTCAAAGGGCAGCGTTGGTAAGAGTCAATCCGATCTCTGGCTTAGTGAAGTCGCATGTTTTCTTTTTTGCTGTTGTTTTTTGTTTGTTTGTTTTTGAGACGGAGTCTCGCTCTTGTTCCTAGGCTGGAGTGCAATGACACGATCTCGGCTCACTGCAAATTCTGCCTCCCAGGGTCAAGCAATTCTCCTGCCTCAGCCTAGTAAGTAGCTGGGATTCCAGGTGCCTGCCACTGTGCCTGGCTATTTTTTTTTTTTTTTTTTTTTGTATTTTTACCAGAAATGGGGTTTCACCATGTTAGTCAGGCCAGTCTTAAACCCCTGACCTCAGGTGATCCACCCACGTTGGTCTCCCCAAGTGCTGGGATTACAGGCAGGAGCCACCATGCCTGGCCTAACTCGCATATTTTCAATGTCTGTCTTCAAAGCTCAACTGCCAAGTTTTCTTTTATTTAATGTTTGTTGAGAATTACAGAAACAATTACTTTCCTGTATTTTAATGAGATTTCTTTTTCCTTCTTCTATTTAATTACTGGAGAATTATTTACAAAGTAGAAGAATTATGAAGAAAAATGGTCTAAAAAATAAAAATACTGTGGTCTCATAGACATATTAGATGAGGTAATCACTGATTAATCTTTTGAGACACCTCCGATAAACTTGGGATCTCTCTATATTGGGGATATCAACCACTTTTTAAATTTTCACTTTTTCTTTTGGAAAGAGCATGTGAGAAGTGGGTAATTACAAGTATTTGGCATTTCAAAGATTTTTGTCCTGGTCTCCCAAATGCCTCTGGTTCTGTGATTTAAGCATGAGAAGCAAGAGATTGTGAGTAGGCTTATATTATAAACAGCAGCAGACAAGCTCTGAGGCTCTGCAGTCTTGACCTTGAAGATTACTCAATCTTTATGATTCCAACAAAGTGCTGGTGCTGTTACTGAACTCATCTGGGGTCCCCTTGCCTGGCACAGTGAGGCCAAATACTCGCACTGAGGTTTTGCAGCAGGAGAAAGGAGGGCATTTATTTGCAGGACACCAAGCAAGGAGAATGGGGCAGGTCACACTTTACACCCAACCTCCCGGATGGCTTGCAAGTAATGGGTTTTAAACGCAGGGGTACATCTCAGTAAAGCAGAAGCCACAAGCAATGTCGTAAATCAAATCACAGAGATTACACATTGGTTTGGTGGTGGGCCAGCTCTCACTAACACAGGCCTCCCTCCGTAACAACTGTTTCAGCACCTACTGAGTGGTGAAAAATATTAAAAGCTGATAGAGCCAGCGCCCTTATATGAAGGCTGGAATGTAACAAAAGCCCACCAAGAGTTTTGCCCAGGCCTCTCCTGGACCTTGAAGCATAACGAAGGAATTTTTAACAGGACCTGTTTAGGATTAAACAAGTTTTTTTTGCGAGTCAAGAAACTCGCCAGACCTCCACAAACAAGTTTATGGGGGTCCAAAGGAACTCCCCAAACTTCCATGATTTCCCGGGAGACAAGATAAGGGTAATCACACCAGCAACTGGACACATTTAGATTAAGTGAATTTACTGAGGCTCCAGAGGAAGGTCTTCAGGACTTAAGACATTAGTTCTGCATTAGAAGTGTGAAATCACTTATGTCCATAGATGAATGCACACATACACATAGCCCATACAGCTTAGAAGGTGTATAAGCTCTGGAAAAGTTTGTAATTTGAGTTGGTCTGGCAACAATTTCCAGGCTCTCTTCCTGTAACCAGTTACAGAAATGAACTGGCTTTTTTCCCAGTTCATTTGCATCTTGTTATTGGGCCTCAAGAATAAGCAGCCCAGCCCTCAGTTTGGTCTGGGAACAGTTTGACCTAAAAAGGTGGATATCTTAAAGTGGGAAGCCCACACGTTATGAGTGGATTCAAAGATTTTCTGATTTGTGATTGGTTAAGGAAGCAATGTTTTATCTCAAAAAATTGTGTTCAGCAAAAAAGAATGTTAGCTCTGACCTGTGGGTGTGACTTCCTCCAGTCCCCTTAGGAAGAAATTTAAAAAGAAGATCGTTGATCAGAGTTCAGTCTTTACTTTTCCTTTATCTGAGGTCTACATGCTCGTGGATCCATTTGGTCCGGCTGTGGGTTTCTGAAAAACGACTTAGATATATATGTTAAAATGTTAACTTTCATTCCATGGGGAACCAAACGTCTCGTGACTAACTTTCTTGGCTATTGTTAAAACTACTGTTACCTTCCTGCTTGTCAAGTTGCTCATTAACTTCTCAGGGATAGCCAGGTGTCTGAAATTTCCCTTGATGGAACTCAAGATTTTCTTAAATTTCTATGCTTGAAAGGGCACCCTGCAAACCCCCTGCTCCATCTCAGTGGAGGGGAAATTTAGGATAACAAAGTGGTCTTCAATAAAAGTTTTGTTATTGCTGGGTGTTATTTTAGTAGAGTTTTTAAAAAGTTCCTAATAGTCAATGTTTTGCATTGCTAAACTATACAACTTTTTTTGTGTTATTTTAATAATTTTTTTCTTAATCCTGGCTGCTCTGCCTATGGAGTAGCCATTCTTTTATTCCTTTACTTGCTCAAGTACTATGCAAGACAAAATTTTATAACCCGACATCTGACAACATTTAAAATCCTCGTTTGACAAATCGTAAAAGTCATTATCACTCAGATGCCTGATATATATAAATATATGTCAAAATCCTTTAGGATGTATCTCTAACCCTAGAAATTGACAATAATGAGCTATGGAATTTCACTAGAGCCCTGTTGCCCTGGGATACAGCAATGGTT
The DNA here is from genome assembly GCF_049354715.1 of Callithrix jacchus. Classification (NCBI taxonomy): domain Eukaryota; kingdom Metazoa; phylum Chordata; class Mammalia; order Primates; family Cebidae; genus Callithrix; species Callithrix jacchus. The sequence continues at coordinate 5,357,859 of NC_133524.1, forward strand.
AAGAAATCCTTCCTCTTTTGGGTCCAGCAAGGAATTTCGTTCATAAGACTTAGGTGAGAAAGTCAGAGGTCACAGCCTCTCAACACCCCCTACACCATCTCACATCTTGTTTTTGTATGCTAAAGTCATATCAAATCCTTCAAATATTGATTTGTTGTCTTTTAAATGATAAACTGAACTGTTTCACCCTAATGCATTAGGCAGAACAAAAGGCTTGCGAAGGGAACTTTTGTTAATAAGCATAATAGGCTGGCCTGAAGTTAAACATCCTCTCACCTACTGATTGGATCAATTACCTTTACATCCTACACACCCACAGAAGAAAAGTTCCTTTTCTGCCTAAACTTTGAGATGCCAGCAGATATCATAGAAGGAGATTTCACCCAACTGCTGCTATAGTCATCCCGTTGCGATCATCCTATCCGGAAAAAAGTCTACTTATGGAAATCAAATTTGCTTTTCACATGCCAACATTCCTTTTTTTTTTTTTTTTGAGACGGAGTCTCACTCTGTCGCCCAGGCTGCAGTGTGTAGTGCCATGATCTCAGCTCACTGCAACCTTCAACTCCCAGGTTCAAGCGATTCTCCTGCCTCAGCCTCCCAAGTAGATGGGACTACAGGTGCCTGATACCACACCCTGCTAATTTTTTGCATTTTTAGTAGAGACAGGTTTTTACCATGTTGGCCAGGCTGGTCTCGAATTCCTGATCTCAAGTGATCCACCTGCCTTGGCCTCCCAAAGTACTGGGATTTCAATTTGAGCAACCGTGCCCAGCCCCCATGTCAAAAATCAAGTAAGAAGAATAAGGACTTGATGGATCTCAGAATTTATTCAAGAAAATATAACAAAAATCTATGGCTTTTTTTTTCAATCTCTGAAAATATTTTATTGAGGATACAAAAAAATGGGTGTTGCAGTCGACATACCTGGTTTATATCATTGCCCCTTTTGTAACCGGTCCTGTGACCTTAAACACAAACAAGTTACTTGCAGGTGACTTACATCCTCTAAGCCTGTGTTTATTCATTGGAGGGAGGAAAATTCTTACAAGAGGATGATGTCAAATACTATTTAAAACTAATATTTGTGGATGTCCATGGAAACAAAAGCCTAGCTACATAAAAAACTACTAATGGAATGGAAAATTGTTCACCTGTCCTCATGCCAAGTTCTCTCACCAAGTGAATCGTTTCTTATCATTTCTTCTTTAACTCTTCTTTGAGCCAAGATGATACTTCCAACTTCTTTATTAACATTAAGATACATTTATTTACTCCAACCTAACAATGACAAATAATGCATCCTCAGAACTTCATCACTTTTATAATTCTGCACTTTTTGAAGGATTCAGTCTAAATATTTTTATATCTCTATATCTTGAACTATTACATTTGGACTGTAGAACTTAGCATCTTAGTCTAAGTGATTAGCAAAGTAGACATTATATATTTTCCTTGATATCTCCTCTTGCTTCCTTAATTTACATTGGCTCTTCTATTCATTAATTGATCAACGTTTGAAACTGATATTTTTTAATCTGTAAAAGTGATGACTTCCTATTGGCTTCCAATAATGTTGATTCTGAAAATTAAAACCCAATCAACAGAATTGATGATAATTTTTATGTGGATATTTACCAGTGGACTTCAGGGAGTATGAATGAATCTACAGAAACCTGTGTAATTTAGTCCCATGACATTAAACCTGAACTGCTTTAAGAATAGTCCACACATCAAGACAGTCATATTCTTCTTTCTTAAAATCCAGCTCATTACTTGAAAACATAGCATGACTGTGATTTTCCCTGAAGTTCACAATTACTCTTCTATTTCTCATTGTCAAGATAAACATCCATTCTTCCTCCCTTATCTCAATAGGAGTTCCTAGTTCACATTCAACCTTCTTTGAATAGACTGTCTTTTTAAATTTTTCTTCTCAAGGTATCTCTTAGCAGGCTTCTCTATTTCTTTGAGTCACTGGGTGAAATCATGGGTAAATATTAGTGTGTCATGCTATCACATTTTAATGTCTTTCCTGTAGGCAGTATTTCAGGAATACTTGATATATTTTCTGGGCTGTTACAGATATTGGTGAATTATCTGATTCATTCATATTTAAATGGCCAATGCAATCCAAAATATAATTTCAACCTGTCATTATATTTAAAAATTCCTGACCAGGTGCAGTGACCCATGCCTATAATCCCAACATTTTATGAGTCCAAGGTAGGCAGATCACTTGAGTTCAGGAGTTAAAGATCAGCCTGGGCAACACAGTGAAAGCCCATCTAAACAAAAAATGAACAAAATTAGGCAGGTATGGTAGCACACACCTGTAGTCGCAGCTACTGAGGAAGCTGAGTTGAGATGATCACTTGAGCCTGGGAGGTCAAGGCTGCAGTGAACTGAGATTGAGCCACTGCACTGCCAAAACAGAGTCAGACCTTGTTTTTTATTTTTTGTTTATTTATTTTTTGAATTCTCACTGTCCATTCATCTCCTAACCTTTTTCAAGTTTGCAATGGTATATGAAGAATGGTGTCATGCTCACTTATGTAAATGTTTTGCGGGGGTTGTTATTGCTCCTATAGGATGTATTGCAACACCCTGCAGCTCTTGCTTTTAGCTTCTGGCCACACTTCTGGCTCTATTTTTCCTGCAGATTCACATTCCTAGAGGAGAGAACTTTCATCAGGGTCCTACCTGGGGGCTCAGGGCTGTCATCTTCCAGAGGACATTTGGCCCGAAGAAACTGTCAATCATTTTGTGCTGCCCAACACCACCAGACAACCAAGCCTGCATTCTCTCAGTTTCACCTCTTTATTCAGTCTTCACCAAGACTTGCAGACAACCTGGTACCATTCAACTTCTTCAGGTAAGAATCAGACTGCAGGCTCTCTACTCTCTGAACCCCAGATTCACAGAGAAAGTCTCTTGATGCTACGCTTCGAATGTTTGTGTTCCCTCAAAATAACATTTTGAATCTTAATATCAAGGTGATGGTCTTAGGAGATGGCAGGTGATGAGGGTGGATCCCTCAGAACTTGGATTAGTGCTCTTATAAAAGGGACCCAGAGGTCTTTCTTACCCCTTCCACCATGTGAGAACACAGTGAGAAGTTACCATCTGTGAATCAGGGTATGAGTCCCCAGCAGACACTAAATCTGCCACTTTTTTCCAGTCTCCAGACATATAAGAAATGAATGCCTGTTGTCTAGAAGCCACCCAGTCGATGGCATTTTTGTTGTTGTAGCCCACACAGGGTAGGACACTTGATGTATCAATTTCACAGTGAAATCTCCCTGATACTCTCCTATGAGAAGGGAAATACACAATACTTGAAAATGTCCCATGAAGGAGCTGTCACCAGCTCTCAGTTATTTCACTGGATACTAACATTATTCTTATATATCATGGAGATTGGAGATGAACTTTGGGGTCAATATTTCTGCCTAGATCATCTAGTACTGAGAGTCAAGGAAGGAAGAAACTGGTTGGGCAGGCAATTAGGGTGGGTCCTTCGCTGAGTTCTTTCAAACAAAAGAACAGCCTGTAGGCATAGATAATGGAACTTCCACAGGGGAGCTTGCCTGAGATATGCCCACAGCCTCACAGATAAGAAGGGCTATGCAGGAGACTTTCTCAGACATGCCTGCAATGGAAAATTCTGTCCTCTGACACATGCGCAGTAAGGGGAACAAAGCAATATGGAGTTGCTCAAGCTAAGGGCTCTCATGCATACTAGAAGGATTGGGTAGAGCTACCAGAAATTCATGCCTTATGCAAATGAGATGCTCAGTCCTCATCACTTCCTTATAAAAGCCTCTGAATTCAACTGTGAGATGGCATCCCCTTTTCAAGACCCCGCTCTGTGGCAGAGAGTTTTCTTTCTTTCTCTTACTAAACATCTGCTCTAACCTCACCCTTGGCATGTCTGTGTCCTTGATTTCCCCAGCCATGAGACAAAGAACTTGTGGTGGCATGCCAGACAAGGAGGCTGGCTTTAGTACTTTATTTTTGGACACAATGTTTCTTAGTTTTGGAGCCTTTTCTGAAATCAAGGCAACCAGTTTAATCTCACATGCAGACACACACACACATGCATGCACACAGACACACACACATATAACACACTAGTATATGTGTGTGTGCATTTACCAGATTCCTGAAGGATATCTCCTTCACTATTAACAGCGTGCATCTATTTATATGTCTGTGACTATGTTTATTGTGAAAATAAATATAATTTAAAAGCTGTGGAGCCCCCCCCCCCAAGAACACGTCAAGTCTTGAGAGGGATGTGACTGTGATCTGAGCTACATATGGTGACAACTTCTGTTCTCAGATTACAGATTAACTCACTTTTTAATTTTCCTTGTAATGTACAAAGACTAGAGAGAATTAAGCAACATCAGAGACAAAAACCTTCTGTCTTTTTAATGAATGATGCTTGTGATTGATCAACCTCCCTTGGGTTGCTCTGCTTCACTTCGACTAGATAAAGAAAATCCATGACTATTACACCCTCTGTTAAAAAAATGTTAAATGTACCCTTCCCAAAAAGAAACTGCCTATAACCAATCCAATTGCTGCAACTATGTGCCAACATTGTATGAATAATGTGGTAATCTTGCTAAAAAAACCCTCTGTCTCTGCCTTCATAAATGAAACCTTAACTTGCCTACTCCATAATTTTGGAGTTGGTGTGTTGGGTGTGATCCATCCATCTTCCCACTTTGCTCTTGAATAAACTTTCTTTGAATTAGATTCTGATCCTTTTGGTTACTTAAGGTTGACACTATGTTTATATATGTGACTCTTTCATAAGACATCTGAAAGGTTGGAGTGTGCTCACGGTTGTTAAAGGATTTCATATTTTTCTACATGTGTACATAGGTCTATGTCTGTGTAAGGGATTCTTGAAGGACTGTTCAGGATGCTGTCACAGATACCATGAACTGTAGGGCTTACGCAACTTATTTCTCAGAGTTTTGGAAGCTAGAATCCAAGATCATCAAGATTCCAAACTGGTTTCTGGAGAGGGCTCTCTTCCTGGTTTGTAGATGATTATTTTCTCACTGTATCTTCATATGATATAACCGCCCAATGGATTTATCTTGCTTGTTGCCTAAACAGAGCCAATTTCTCAACACAGGGGAATTGCACCAGAGAAATAGGAGTTCATGCAGAGCCAGCTGTGCAGGAGACCAGAGTTTTATCGTTACTCAAATCAGTCTCCCTGAGCATCAAGGGATCATAGTTTTTAAGGATAATTTGGTGGGAAAGGGGAAGTCCAGTGAGGGAAGAGTACTAATTGTTTGGGCTGAAGATAAAATTATAAGGAATTTAAGCTGTCCTCTTGGGCTGAGTCAGCTCCTGGGTGGGGGCCACAAGATCAGATGAGCCAGTTCATTGATCTGAGTGTTGCTAGCTGATCCATCAAGTGCAGCGTCTGCAAAATATCTCAAGTACTGATCTTAGGAGCAGTTTAGGGAGGCTCCTAATGTTTTAGCCTCCAGCAGCATGACTTCTAAACCATAATTTCTAATCTTGTGGCTAGTTTATTAGTTCTACAAAGGCAATCTAGTCCCCAGGCAAAAATGAGGTTTATTTTGGGAAGGGACTGTTATCATCTTTGTTTTAAACCATAAATGAGTTCCTCCCAAAGTTAGTTCAGCCTATGCCCAGGAATAAACAAGAACAGTTTGGAAGTTAAAAGCAAGATGGAGTTGGTTAGGTGAGATCTCTTTCATTGTCTCAGTCATGATTTTCCAAGGGTGGTTTCAGTGACAGCCCTGGGCTGATCATCTTATACAGGCATCAAACTCATCATGGGAACCCCACCTTCAGGACATCATCTAAAACTAATTACCTTCTAATTCTTCATCTTTAAATACATCTCATTGGGAGTTAGGGTTTCAGCCTACGGGGGGACACAAACATTTAGTCTAAGGTACCCTCTTACCTGTCACCACTTTACATCTTTTTCCATGTCAATGTCTACATCTACATTTATAACCATTTATGTTTATATTGTAGGAGCCAAGGAAAAACCTCCCCTTTGTTCTCTGAACATTTGCAAAAAATCTGCTGACAATAGGCAGATTAATAAGGTTCCATCCTGTAATTGCCCTGTGGACTCATTTTACCCATTGTCCAGAGAGAACTGATTGATCAACACAAGGAAAATGCAATAGAGGAACAGTTTAATTCACTGAGAGCTGGCTAAACAGGAGACCAGAGTTTTATATTTACTCAAATCAGTCTCCTCAAAAATTTGGAGATCAGGAATTTTCCTAAGATAGTTTGGTGAGTAGGGGGCCCAGGAGTGGGAAGTGCTGATTGGTTGGGTTGGAGATGAAATCATAGGAGCTGAAGCTGTCCTCTTGCACTGAGTCAGTTCCTGAGTGGGAGCCAGAAAACTGGTTGGTGAGTCTTGGTATAGCCATTGGTAGTCAGAAATGCAAAAGTACCTGAAAAGACATCTCAAAAGGCCAATCTCGGATTCTGTAATAGTGATGTTATCTGCAGGACTAATTGGGAAAGTTGAAAATCTTTTCAATAGATTGATCTCCCAAATATTGGCTGGTAATAACTATGCTTACATTATAGTAGAATTCAGACCCCTCTCATCCTTCTAAACTGGTAGCCTTTTATTAGTTTATAAAGGCAGTTCTGGAAAATGCTATTATAATTTAAACTATATCTGGGAGTGGTGGCTCACATCTGTAATCCCAGCACCGTGGGAAGGCTTGCTTGAGTTTAGGAGTTCAAGACCATCCTGGGCAACATAAAACCCCATCTCTACAAAAAAAAAAAAAAAAAAAAAAAATACAAGAACTTAGCCAGGCATGATGGGTTGTGTCTGTAGTCCCAGTTACTGGGGAGGCTGAGGTGGGAGGATCACATAAGCCTGGGAGGTAGAGGTTACAGTGATCCAAGATCATGCCACTGCACTCCAACCTGGGTTACAGAGAGAGACCCTGTCTCAAAAATATAAAAATAATGAAATAAAGTATAAACTAAATTTCTCTCAACATTAGCTTGACCCATGTTCAGGAATGAATGAAGACAGCCAACCTGTGAAGCTAGAAGCAAGATGGAGTCAGCCATGTCAGGTTTCTCTTACATTTTGCAAAGGTAATTTCAATACAAATTTGTTAATGTGGGTGGAATCTTACAAAATTTCTTAAGGAAATGGCCAGATGGTTGATACTTTTATACCATCCTGGGGTTATGTAAATAATAGTGACTCAGAGCATATGCAAAACAGGTTATAGTGGTAAATTAGGTTATGGTGTCTAGACAGGTTGTGGAAGAGGGAGTGGAAGCACCTGGCTAGCAAAGGTGGTCTTCTTATGCAGATGAAACCTTCCAGGTAGCAGCCCTCAGAGAGAATAGATGGTGAATATTTCTTTCAGATCTTAAAAGTTGTTAGATTCTTAGTTCACCTTTACTAGATCAAACAAAGGAGAACCTCAGAGAAAACCTGGCTATATCAAGGCAGATTTTTTCTACAGATGCAAATCTCCCCCACAAAAGACAGGTTTTTAGCAATTCTTATATATATATATATATATATATATTTTTTTTTTTTTTTTTGAGACAGAGTTTCACTCTTGCTACCCAGGCTGGAGTGCAATGGCGCGATCTCGGCTCACTGCAACCTCCGCCTCCTGGGTTCAGGCAATTCTCCTGCCTCAGCCTCCCGAGTAGCTGGGATTAAAGGCACGTGCCACCATGCCCAGCTAATTTTTTTTTTTTTTTGTATTTTTAGTAGAGACGGGGTTTCACCATGTTGACCTGGATGGTCTCGATCTCTTGACCTCGTGATCCACCCACCTCGGCCTCCCAAAGTGCTGGGATTACAGGCGTGAGCCAGCAATTCTTATATTTATAACACTTCTGATTAGTCATCTTGAAAGATACAAAGAAAATGCATTGTAAAAGAAAATAAAATTTCAGAACCCTCTAAGTTTATGATGACGAGGAAAGTTAAAGTCTGAATACGGAGTCATATATCATGTCTACAGTTTTGCTTTTTAGATTGTAGATAAACTGTCTTCCTCATTGTTTTTGTTATGTAAATGACTAGAAGAGACCAGAGACTAGACTTCCCCTTTCCCGTCATCGATCTGTGTTACAGATAGACTAACTGCATCCTTTATCATGGTGTACCTAACTCAGATCAGATGGTGCCCAAGAACCCAGATGACAGTTACATCTTCAGTATGGAATGTTGCATACACCTTTCCCAAAAGAAAATCACCACTTTACGTAACCAAATTGTTATATCTATGCATCAAGCCTTACAGAGAAAGACAATTAAATTCTGTTATATTTCCCTAAACTTTGTCCACATAAGGAATTAAAAATGTCTACACTTCAGAACCCTGGCTTCTCTCCTTCAGAACCTTTGCTTTCTGTGTCATCTGTCCTCAGCCTTTGTGCTTGAATAAACTCTCTTGGAACTAGAATCTGACATTTTTTATTGCTCTTGGTTGACAACATTTCGGAGTAAAATATTTTGATTTCTTTCAATATTTATGTAATGAATTTCTTTTCTAAAACCAGTTTATTGAGGTATGGTTGGCATATAAAAAGCTATACATATTTATTCTATAGAATGTAATGTGTTTAAAGATGACTATATGTCTATGAACCTATTGAATTTAGTTTAGAGTTTAATTTAAAAATAAAAGTAGTAACACTTAAAAAGCAAAATTGCAGACATGCTATGTGACTATGTATCCAGGATTTAACTTTCCCCTTGGCATCAGAAACTTAGAGGGTTCTGAAATCTTATTTTATTTATGATGCATTTCCTTTGATATTTCAATTTGGCTTATCAGAAGTGCTATAAATATTAGAATTGCTGATAACAGTAATACTGCCTTTGTAAAACTAACAAATCAAGCACGAGATTGGAAATTATGACACAGGAGCCAATTAGCTAGCGGTCAGAAGATTCCCAACCTCCCCAGTTGCTCCTATAGATAAACTTACTATTGTAAAACCTAAGCTTGGTGAGTAAGGTATTTTTCAGACCCTGCATTCTGGTGAACCAGCTGGTGCTAACCAAATCCATAACCCATACCAAGTAACTGGCTCAAACTTGTCTTGTGACTCCCATAGACAGACTAAAGACAGCAAGAAGACAGCTCTAATCCCCTATGATTTCATCCCCAACCCAACCAATCAGCATTCCCCATTCCCTACACACTTATTAGTTTCTAAAAAAACCCTAGCCCCTGAATGTCCAGTGAGTCTGATATGAGAATTAAATTCATGTCTTCCCTGTGCCTAGCCCTGTGATTCAACTCTTTCTCTACTGCCATACCACTTTCTGAGTGAATTGGCTCCATCTGTGCAGCAGGCAAGACGAATCCATCGGGAAATTACATCATGAAAGAAAATCAAAGGGTTTTCCAAAGTACAGATGCAAAATGATAGGTTATTTCCCCCACAGAAAAATAAAGCTCAATTTCAATCAACAGTAAACAGAAGGCATATATTAGTGACAGATACATTTATATGATTTATATGATATATGTTGCATATATCATATATATGTGACTTAGGTACAGAGTGCAAGTAATTTACTGGCAGAAAATAATAACATTTTCTTCAGACTTCTCCATAGCTACACTTACTGAGAGAATAGATTAGCACAATTTCTACATAGTAAATACATTTAGATTCTCAAATTTGGATACCTTGATTATTTCCTACTTAAATCAGAAGAAAGCAGTCATTATGAAAAGTAAGAACTCCAGCAGTATAAGGTCACTATCTTTTTACAAATAATCTAATCAAAACACAAATGGACAAGCAAGTAAGATAATTTGTGGGAAAACATGCAGCCAGCCAAGAAAGAAAGTGAACTAAATATCTCAGGATGAATGAAAGTGAATCTATAAAACATTCTCAGTGAACTTTCAGTACTCTGAAGCAACTAACTGCCTGTTCATAATTTTTAAACTTTAGTTACAAAACTGGAAGTACCTATAATGCACCTTCAAATATTTTGATGTCAATAGTGAAAGAGGGAAGATTTAAAACTCGCTAGTTTAATAGTTTTTGTTCAGTTGTTTCCCCAGTGGTTGTACAAGAGATTTGAATGCTGAAAATGGACAAATAGTGTTTAAGAATAAGGTCTGGAAGGGTGATATTTAGACATTACAATGTATTAAAATCACATGAGGTGCTTATGAAATACATATTCCAAATGCTGTCCTCTAAGAGAGTCTAGTTAAATGGTTATCTGAAAAGGAAATCATATTTTTCAATCACTCAGCTGGCTTAATGCAATGATCCTTTGCCTCATTTTGAGAAATACTGCACCTGAGGAACAAAAACCTTACTATCAACAGTTTAGTTACAAAAAGAGAAATATTAGCATGCACCACTAACCATTCATACACCAAAAGGGTATGCCAAATAAGAGAGATAAAGTACTAAGATAATGTAGATGCTGCCCATTGAAAGACATGTGATAACAAGAGATATAAAAATTTATCACAATCTAAGGCTGGATTACAATTTTATGAAGTCTGACACCATATCAATAAATGAAATGTAAACTCATACAGTCAATGGATACATGTAAATTTAATCAGAAGAGTTTCTAATTAAAGAAAGGGCAGTGACTTTATGAAAATACATGTAACCAAAGTTTGAACAAGCCTTGCATGATGTTGATAATTTCTTAATAGTAAGACTAACATCACTAAATTAAAATTGTAAAGCACAAAGCCATCAATGCAATATGTCTCTGCTGTTGTTACATAGCAAAATACCAAAGATACATAAAGTAAAACTTCTCAGGGAGATCCATTATGATTCACTCATTAATTTAATGTGATAGTAGATACGTGTCTCTTACAAGACAAAGTCAATCTCCACTTGGTGCAGAATAATTTGCTGAACTACTTATTTGTACATATATGTTTCATCGATACATTTCCTGTCTTATTCTAAGAAGGTTTCTAGGATCCTTATGCTTCCCTACCTGAGAAGTATTATTATGTGTTACATAGCTAAAACAGCTTTTCCCTGAAGAGACACTCTCCAATAGGGTGTTGCAGTCCAGAAGGTGGAGAATTTCACCCATGTGAAGAATGCTTATTAAATGGCACATTGAGGGGAGCAAATGAGCTAGTTTTGAGCAAATGGGATTAAAAGGAGTATGGAGGTCTAGTTTCAAGAGAGGGTGAGTGACTGTAGGAGGTGGTTTCCTAGGCAAAACCTTAGAGAAGATGGGAATTATTATGATATCGCAGGCTTGACACAGATATTCTCATATTCAGCACAGATTCTACTTCTCTATTGCTGACACAGAGACAATGACAGGATTCTGGCAGCCAGGGTATTCCAGAATTGAGTAGTGCCAACGATGGGCTGATGTCACCATTCTAAAATATATCTGAAAACATTTTTTAAAAAACTCTAATGATTGCTGAAAGGGTCTACTTTGGAAAGAAAAAGTGGAAGTTTAGAAAGGGGGAATTTTCTTTTTTTATTACTTGGTTATCACTTTTAAAACTGTCATGATTATATGCTGCCATTACAATAACAAGTTAAAAGAGAAAGGCTTTAAAGAAGAGCCTGTTCTATGTCATTGGGTACATATCAGCCTATGAGTTTTTGCAGATCTTGCAATAAATTATGAAAATAAAATTTATGTTTTAAATCTCTTTAGGAAGTATCAGTATAGTACTAGCAACTCTTGCACAGAGCAGGAAGCTTTTCTTTAAAAAATAAGCGAAGCTGCAATCGTTGAAGTAGTGCAACACGATAAATGCTGTTGTTCAAGAAGGCCAAGATGTGAAGAATTCTGAAGAAAAGAACATAGTTAACCAGGTGCTGGCCGCTGACGAGGTGCAAAGGCCAAGTTATCTACATTTGTCATTGTGTACTCCCCAAAAGGCCACAGACTACATTTTTATTACATGTCATTAGGGCGTCTATAGACAGGCACACAAACCCTGATTAAGATGCCTTTGGCAACTCATCGAGAGTGGCTTCTAGGGATTTAGCATATTTACTATGAGGAAGGGTTTGGACAGGGGGAAAACTAGCTTTTGTTAAGTGTATGCACCATACCACAACTCTTTACATATACAGCTGCATTTAATTCTCTCACCTGCAGGCACAAACTCATTTTATTATATTCCCTTACATGGAAGAGTATAGGACTTAAAATTTTTCATCAAACTTGCTCAGGTTTTGTCTTTTCTTCCTCCTCCTCCTCCTTTTTCTTCTCCCTCTTTGTCTTCTTTTTGAGACAGTCTTGCACATGTCACCTAGTCTTGGAGTGCAGTGGTATGATCATAGCTCACTGTAGCCTTGACCTCCCAGGCTCAAGAGATCCTCCTTCCCCAGCCTCTTGAGTATTTGGGACTGCAGGTGTGCCACCATACCTGGCAAATTTTTTAAATATTTGTTGTAGAAATGGAGTCTTGCTGTGCTTCCCAGGCAGATCTTTAATTCCTGGGCTCAAGCAATCCTTCTGCCTTTGAGGTCTTTTCTTTTATTGTATAAATTTAATGTGTATCATGTGATGCTTCAGTACACATATACATAGTGGAATGAAAACTACAGTCAAGTAAATTAACATATCATCACCTTACAGCATTCCTTTTTTGCATATTAAAATCACTTAAAATATATTCTCTTAGTAAATGTCCATATCTTATAAACGGCAAAATTAAAACTGTATGGGAGGCAGAATAATTCCTCTAATCCCCACTTCTCAAATATGTCCATATTTCAGTCACCAGAATCTGAATATGGGGCCTTACATGATAAAATGGAGTCTGCAGGTGTGATTAGATTTAGATTTTGATATGGAAATGTTATTCTGGATTAGTCAAGTTAACTCAATCTAATCACAAGAGTCCGGAAATGTAGAAGAAGGAGGGAGAGGAGTTAGAACTAGAGATAAGACTTTATGTGAGAAAGACTTGACCAGGGCCTGTTAGCCTTGAACATGAAAAAGAAGCTGGATGCAATGACTCACACCAGAGATCTCAGAGCTTTGGGAGGCTTAAGTGAGAGGAGGCTGGGATTTTGAGACCAGCCTGGGCAATATAGCAAGATCCTGTCTCCACAAAAATTTAAAAAGTTACCCAGGTGTGGTGCCACTAGCCCATAGTCCCAGCTACTCGAGAGGCTGAGGTGGGAGAGGGTCACTTGAACCCAACAGGTCAAGACTGCAGTGATCTATGATTGTATTAGTACCACTGCATTCAGCTTGGGTGACAGAATGAGACTGGAAAAAAAAAAAAAAGGAAGGGATTGAGCCAAGAATGTGGATAGCCTCCAGAGAGTAGAAAAGGCAAGGAAATGGATTATCCCCTAAAATCCTCCAAACCAAATGATGCAACCATGCCAACACCATGCATTTAGACCAATGAGACCCATGCCAAGTTTCTGAACACCAGAAGTGTAAGATAATAAATTTGTGTTGTTTTAAGCCATTAGATTCGTGTTAATTGGGTTATAGCAGTTGTAGGAAACTAATCCTCTAGACAGAGATTCAAACATGCCAACGAGTCAGTTAAAACATGGTTTCTCAGTGCAGACTCAGACAGATGGGATTTTGTCAGAAAGTGTTCAATCAATAGAACCCAGCAATGCCTGAGGACTTCTGTGTTTCTGAGTAGAACAGCAATTCGCAACCGTTTTATGTGAGAATTAACAACCTTATAACAGCCCAGAGAGAGGAGTGATCCTCATGTCAAATACAATCATGGAATCCAGAGAAAATATCATGCCTAGAGTTAGATTTCTTCTCAACACTGGTAATCATGGTGAAGGGCTCTAGGGGCAGGACTGGGGTGGGGCAGAGAAACATTCCTTATTGAAATTGGAGTCACTGCACAAGTTTTAGTGCTCATTCTATCCCTGTAAATTTAGTGGATTTTATTTTTTTATTTTTTATTGGATTTTAGGTTTTGGGGTACATGAGCAGAGCATGCAAGACAGTTGCGTAGGTACACACATGGCAGTGTGCTTTGCTTTCTTTCTCCCCTTCACCCACATTTGGCATTTCTCCCCAGGCTATCCCTCCCCACCTCCCCGTCCCACTGGCCCTCCCCTTTTCCCCCCAATAGACCCCAGTGTTTAGTACTCCCCTTTCTGTGTCCATGTGTTCTCATTTTTCATCACCCGCCTATGAGTGAGAATATGCGGTGTTTCATTTTCTGTTCTTGTGTCAGTTTGCTGAGGATGATGTTCTCCAGATTCATCCATGTCCCTACAAACAACACAAATTCATCATTTCTGATTGCTGCATAATATTCCATGGTGTATATGTGCCACATTTTTCCAATCCAGTCTATTATCAATGGGCATTTGGGTTGATTCCAGGTCTTTGCTATTGTAAACAGTGCTGCAATGAACATTCGTGTACATGTGTCCTTATAGTAGAACGATTTATGGTCCTTTGGATATATACCCAGTAATGGGATTGCTGCGTCAAATGGAATTTCTATTTCTAAGGCCTTGAGGAATCGCCACACTGTCTTCCACAATGGTTGAACTAATTTACACTCCCACCAACAGTGTAAAAGTGTTCCTTTTTCTCCACATCCTCTCCAGCATCTGTTGTCTCCAGATTTTTTAATGATCGCCATTCTAACTGGCGTGAGATGGTATCTCAATGTGGTTTTGATTTGCATCTCTCTGATGACCAGTAACGATGAACATTTTTTCATATGATTGTTGGCCTCATATATGTCTTCTTTTGTAAAGTGTCTGTTCATATCCTTTGCCCACTTTTGAATGGGCTTGTTTGTTTTTTCCCTGTAAATCTGTTTGAGTTCTTTGTAAATTCTGGATATCAGCCCTTTGTCAGATGGGTAGACTGCAAAAATTTTTTCCCATTCTGTTGGTTGCCGATTCACTCTAGTGACTGTTTCTTTTGCCGTGCAGAAGCTGTGGAGTTTCATTAGGTCCCATTTGTCTATGTTGGCTTTTGTTGCCAATGCTTTTGGTGTTTTGGTCATGAAGTCCTTGCCTACTCCTATGTCCTGGATAGTTTTGCCTAGATTTCCTTCTAGGGTTTTTATCGTGCCAGGTCTTATGTTTAAGTCTTTAATCCATCTGGAGTTAATTTTAGTGTAAGGTGTCAGGAAGGGGTCCAGTTTCTGCTTTCTGCACATGGCTAGCCAGTTTTCCCAACACCATTTGTTAAACAGGGAATCCTTTCCCCATTGCTTGTTTTTGTCAGGTTTATCAAAGATTATATAGTTAGAGATATGTTGTGTTGCCTCCGGTGCCTCTGTTCTGTTCCATTGGTCTATATCTCTGTTTGGTACCAGTACCATGCTGTTTTGATTACGGTAGCCTTGTAGTATAGTTTGAAATCCAGTAGTGTGATGCCCCCCACTGTGTTCTTTTTGCTTAGAATTGACTTGGCTATGCGGGCTCTCTTTTGGTTCCGTATGAAGTTCATGGTGTTTTTTTCCAGTTCTGTGAAGAAAGTCAATGGTAGCTTGATGGGGATAGCGTTGATTCTGTAAATTACTTTGGGCAGTATAGCCATTTTCACGATATTAATTCTTCCTAACCATGAACATGGAATGTTTCTCCATTTGTTTGTGTCCTCTCTGATTTTGTTGAGCAGTGGTTTGTAGTTCCCCTTGAAGAGGTCCCTTACGTTCCTTGTAAGTTGTATTCCAAGGTATTTTATTCTTTTTGTAGCAATTGTGAATGGCAGTTTGTTCTTAATTTGGCTTTCTTTAAGTCTGTTATTGGTATAGACGAATGCTTGTGATTTTTGCACATTGATTTTATATCCTGAGACTTTGCTGAAGTTGCTTATCAGTTTCAGGAGTTTTTGGGCTGAGGCGATGGGGTCTTCTAGGTATACTATCATGTCGTCTGCAAATAGAGACAATTTGGCTTCCACCTTTCCTATTTGAATACCCTTTATTTCTTTTTCTTGCCTGATTGCTGTGGCTAGAACTTCCAGTACTATATTGAATAGGAGTGGTGAGAGAGGGCATCCTTGTCTACTGCCGGATTTCAAAGGGAATGCTTCCAGTTTTTGCCCATTCAGTATGATATTGGCTGTTGGTTTGTCATAAATAGCTTTTATTACTTTGAGATACATTCCATCGATACCAAGTTTATTGAGGGTTTTTAGCATAAAGGGCTGTTGAATTTTGTCAAATGCCTTCTCTGCTTCAATTGAGATAATCATGTGGTTTTTGTTTTTGGTTCTGTTTATGTGGTGAATTACGTTGATAGACTTGCGTATGTTGAACCAGCCTTGCATCCCCGGGATGAATCCTACTTGATCATGATGAATAAGTTTTTTGATTTGCTGTTGCAATCGGCTTGTCAATATTTTATTGAAGATTTTTGCATCTATGTTCATCATGGATATTGGCCTGAAGTTTTCTTTTCTTGTTGGGTCTCTGCCGGGTTTTGGTATCAGAATGATGTTGGTCTCGTAAAATGATTTGGGAAGGATTCCCTCTTTTTGGATTGTTTGGAATAGTTTCAGAAGGAATGGTACCAGCTCCTCTTTGTGTGTCTGGTAGAATTCGGCTGTGAACCCGTCTGGACCTGGACTTTTTTTGTGTGGTAGGCTCTTAATTGCTGCCTCGACTTCTGACCTTGTTATTGGTCTATTCATAGTTTCAGCTTCCTCCTGGTTTAGGCTTGGGAGGACACAGGAGTCCAGGAATTTATCCATTTCTTCCAGGTTTACTAGTTTATGTGCATAGAGTTGTTTCTAATATTCTCTGATGATGGTTTGAATTTCTGTGGACTCTGTGGTGATTTCCCCTTTATCATTTTTTATTGCATCTGTTTGGTTGTTCTCTCTTTTATTTTTAATCAGTCTGGCTAGTGGTCTGTCTATTTTGTTGATCTTTTCAAAAAACCAGCTCTTGGATTTATTGATTTTTTGAAGGGTTTTTTGTGTCTCAATCTCCTTCATTTCAGCTCTGATCTTAGTTATTTCTTGTCATCTGTTGGGTTTTGAGTTTTTTTGATCTTGCTCCTCTAGCTCTTTCAATTTTGACGATAGGGTGTCAATTTTCGATCTCTCCATTCTCCTCATATGGGCACTTATTGTTATATACTTTCCTCTAGAGACTGCTTTAAATGTGTCCCAGAGGTTCTGGCATGTTGTGTCTTCGTTCTCATTGGTTTCAAAGAACTTCTTTATTTCTGACTTCATTTCATTGTTTACCCAGTCAACACTCAAGAGCCAGTTGTTCAGTTTCCATGAAGCTGTGCGGTTCTGGGTTGGTTTCTGTATTCTGAGTTCTAACTTGATTGCACTATGGTCTGAGAGGCTGTTTGTTATGATTTCAGTTGTTTTGCATTTGTTGAGCAGTGCTTTACTTCCAATTATGTGGTCAATTTTTGAGTAGGTGTGTGATGTGGTGCTGAGAAGAATGTGTATTCTGTGGATTTGGGGTGGAGAGTTCTGTAAATGTCTATCAGGTTTGCTTGCTCCAGGTCTGCGTTCAAGCCCTGGATATCCTTGTTGATTTTCTGTCTGGTTGATCTGTCTAATATTGACAGTGGAGTGTTAAAGTCTCCCACTATTATTGTGTGGGAGTCTAAGTCTCTTTGTAAGTCATTAAGAACTTGCCTTATGTATCTGGGTGCTCCTGCATTGGGTCCATATATGTTCAGGATCGTTAGCTCTTCTTGTTGTATCGATCCTTTTACCATTATGTAATGACCTTCTTTGTCTCTTTTGATCTTTGTTGCTTTAAAGTCTATTTTATCAGAGATGAGAATTGCAACTCCTGCTTTTTTTTGCTCTCCATTTGCTTGGTAAATCTTCCTCCATCCCTTTATTTTGAGCCTTTGTGTATCCTTGCATGTGAGATGGGTTTCCTGGATACAGCACACTGATGGGTTTTGGCTTTTTATCCAATTTGCCAGTCTGTGTCTTTTGACTGGTGTATTTAGTCCATTTACGTTTAGGGTTAATATTGTTATGTGTGAATTTGATACTGCCATTTTGATGCTAAGTGGCTGTTTTGCCTGTTAGTTGTTGTAGATTCTTCATTATGTTGATGCTCTTTAGCATTTAGTGTGATTTTGGAATGGCTGGTACTGGTTGTTCCTTTCTATGTGTAGTGCCTCTTTTAGGAGCTCTTGTAAAGCAGGCCTGGTGGTGACAAAATCTCTGAGTACTTGCTTGTTCGCAAAGGATTTTATTTTTCCTTCACTTCTGAAGCTCAGTTTGGCTGGATATGAAATTCCGCGTTGAAAGTTCTTTTCTTTAAGAATGTTGAATATTGGCCCCCACTCTCTTCTGGCTTGTAGTGTTTCTGCTGAGAGATCTGCTGTGAGTCTGATGGGATTCCCTTTGTGGGTGACCCGACCTTTCTCTCTGGCTGCCCTTAGTATTTTCTCCTTTATTTCAACCTTGTTGAATCTGACGATTATGTGCCTTGGGGTTGCTCTTCTTGTGGAATATCTTTGTGGTGTTCTCTGTATTTCCTGCATTTGAGTGTTGGCCTGTCTTGCTAGGTGGGGGAAATTTTCCTGGATAATGTCCTGAAGAGTATTTTCCAGCTTGGATTCATTCTCTTCGTCACATTCTGGTACACCTATCAAACGTAGGTTAGGTCTCTTCACATAGTCCCACATTTCTTGGAGACTTTGTTCATTCCTTTTTGCGCTTTTTTCTCTGATCTTCGTTTCTTGTTTTATTTCATTGAGTTGATCTTTGACTTCAGATATTCTTTCTTCTGCTTGGTCAATTCGGCTATTGAAACTTGTGCATGCTTCGCAAAGTTCTCGTATTGTGTTTTTCAGCTCCTTTAATTCATTCATATTCCTCTCTAAGTTATCCATTCTTGTTATCATTTCCTCAAATCTTTTTTCATATCTTTTTTCAAGTTCCTTAGTTTCTTTGCTTTGGTTTAATACATGTTCTTTTAGCTCACAGAAGTTTCTCATTATCCACCTTCTGTAGTCTAATTCTGTCATTTCATCACAGTCATTCTCCGTCCAGCTTTGTTCCCTTGCTGGTGAGGAGTTTTGGTCCTTTCTAGGAGGCGAGGTGTTGTGGTTTCGGGTGTTTTTCTCCTTTTTGCGCTGGTTTCTTCCCATCTTTGTGGATTTATGTGCTTGTCGTCTGCGTAGTTGCTGACTTTTCAATTGGGTCTCTGAGTGGACACCCAGATTGTTGATGATGAAGTATTTCTGTTACTTGGTTTTTCTTCTACCAGTCTAGCCCCTTTGCTGTACGACTGCAGAGGTCCACTCCAGGCCCTGCTTGTCTGGGGTGCACCTATAGCAGCTGTGGCACAGTGAGGGATGCTACCAGTTTCTTTTTCTGCTATCATTGTCTCAGGATGATGCCTGCCAAATGTCAGTTTTTTGGATATAGAGGGGTCAGGGAGCTGCTTGAGGAGACAGTCTGTGCTTTATAGGAGCTCAATTGCTGAGCTGTGAGCTCTGATGTTCATTCAGGGCTGTTAGGCTGCTATGTTTGATTCTGCTGCAACAGAGCTCATTAAAAAAACCCTTTTTTTCTCAAATGCTCCGTGTTGGGGGTTTCAGGCTTTGTTTTTGGATGTCCATTGAGGTGTCCTGCCCAGCTAGGAGGTAGACTAGCCACTGTTTGCCTGCCGAGGCTCCACCCTGCTGTTGTGTGGTTTGCCCTGTTGCTGCAGGCTCTGCTGTTCTGCTGTGGTCTCCGCCACACCCTGTGGCAGAGTCTCTCTGTTGTAGCGGGTTGCCTTGGCAACGGCAGGCTGCGTCAGCAGTGGGCGTGTATCTCAGTAGAGACGGGTTGCCTCGGCAACGGCTGGCTGCGTCAGCAGTGGGCGTGTATCTCAGTTGGGGCGGGTTGCCTTGGTAATGGTGGACGCCCCTCCCCCACAGAGCATCTCGGACCGTCTGCACGGGGAGCATTTGAAATCGCGGTTTTGTTCGTCCCACTGGGCTACCACAGACGCTCTGTCCCTGCAATCCCCTGGGCTGGCCCACTGTCCAAGTCTCGTTCAGTCTCACGTCCAGCACTCTCAAGTCTCAGGTTGCTGGTTCAACAGGGCACCCAGACAAGCGTGCCCTGTGGGGAGCGCTGGGTAGGGCCGGCCGCCGCCACCCCGGCTGCCGGCTTCGCCAGGCAGAGGTACTGCCTGGCGTCCCACGTCTCCTTTATAATTGAGAATTTCCCCATTCTGTGGGCAACAAAGATCAGTCTGGAAATGCAGCTCCGACTCACCTCTCCGCGGATTCAACGAGAGCTCCAATCCTGGGTTGTTCTCACAGCGCCATCTTGAGTCCTCCAATTTGGTTGATTTTTAACTGTTGAGTAAGTGAGGTGAAAAAAAAAAGACTCAGTGAAGTCATTTACCTAATCAGAAGAAATAGTGGTACATCTATCCATTCAGACACTATTTTTTATGGCTTGAATGATGTTGGTCCCTCCAAAACGTATGTTAAAATTTAATCTCCATTGTGGTGGTAGTAAGAGGTGGGAATTGGGGGGATGTGACTAAATCATGAAAGCTCCACCTTCATGAATGGAATAGATCCTCAGAAAACAGGCTTGCGGAAGTAAGTTCTCTCTCTCCTATTCCTCTGCCATGTGAGGCTGTCACAAGAAGGCTCTCACCAAACACCTAATGCTAACACCTTGATCTTGGACTCCCCAGCCTCCAGATGGTAAGAAATGAATTGCTATTCTTTATAAATTACCCAGTCTAAGATATTTTGTTACAGCAGCACAAATGGACTAAGACAGTATTCAAAATAAAATCAATCAGTCATAAAGTCAGGCAAAGACATGGAGAACTCTAAAATGCATGTTGTTAAGTGAAGAAAGTCAAACTGAAAAGATTTTATGCTGCATGATTTTATTGATATGATATTCTTAAATAGGCAAAACTACAGCCGGTAAGTATATCAGGATTACCCATGTTTTTGAGGAGAGGAGACTTTTGAACAGGTGAAGCACAAGGCATACTAGTAGGGCAATAAAACTAGAGGCCAAGGTATCTGTATAGGATTCCTTCCAGGATCACCTGTGGATACCAAAATCCACAGACGAATAAGTCCATTATATACAATGCTATATTAATTGACTATAACCTACTCATATCCACCCATACACTTTAAATTATATCTATGCTACTTATACTATCTAATACAATGTAAATGCTGTGTAAATAGTTGTTATACTGTTATACTGTTTTATTGAGGGAGTAATAACAAGAAAAAGGTCTGTACATACTCAGTGCCAATGCAGCCATCCTTTTTTATTTTATTTTTTTGTATTTTCAAAATACAGTTTGTTGAATCCATTAATGCAAAACCCAGGGATTCAAAGGCCTGACTTTATTGTGTATGATACTGTGATGGTAGATACATAATACTATACCATTGTCAAAAATCATAAAACCTTATAGTGTAAAGACTGACCTAAATGTATGTAACTTAAAGGAAAACAGAAAAAAAATAGGAATTTAGGGGATCCCAGGATAAAATGCACACTGAAACAGAAGAATCTGATTCTGTTATAAGTGTGTGAAGCAATCTCACTGAAGGAGAGACCACAGACCAGTAGTTCTAGCCTAATATTACTTTGCATCTCAGTGAATCTTTAAGTCTAAAGGCAAAAGGAACTGCAGATAAGCACTGTTCTCTAGTTGATAAAGTTGCTTCCTACAAGTGTAGGGGTTACCAATTCTAAAACCACTACACCTGTGTACTGAAATTGAACAATGAAGACAATAGATTGCAGGTTGTAAGAGGCAGGTTTCTCATTGTTGAAGTGGGAGCTAGCTTTGAAAGAAGTTAGTATAATCCATGTGGCAATGGATTAGAGAGAGTTGAAGGCCTCAGGATAAAATTATGTATAGCTTCATACAGACACAAATAATTACATATAGAAAAATGTATCGCTTCATACACAAATAATTACATATAGAAATATTGTAATTATGTAGAAATATGTAATTTTTTGTGTCTATGAAGCTATACATAATTACATATAGAAATATTTAGGGGTATGTATATAGACATGGTTTAGTTTGCACACATATGTTTTCTTGCTCTGTCAGCTGAGAAGGCCTTGAAGAAACAACACGCTCGTAGAAGCAAGCACATCTGGTGGCCAAAATTTGGTTTCTTATACTATTTTCCATCAAAATGAGCCAGGGATCCTGGGAAAAATGGCTGAATTTAGGAATGAGGCAGGGAATATATAAGATGAGTCTGTAACATCTTATAGGGTCAGAAAGTCATGAAGAATACACCACACACACACACACACACACACACACACACACAAATGCAATGATGGTTATGTGAAAATTAGTACCAGTACTCAGCAAAACTGAAATATCATGGAAAGTTGCAGACATAGCTTTCTACCGAGCATTTTACCTCTATATTAGATAAATGTATATGGCAGCACAAGGAGCACTCTTGATACCAATTTTCTGTATTAGTTCATTCTCTCACTGGTATAAAGAATTGTAAAGAACTTCCAGAGACTTGGTAATTTATAAAGAAAAGAGGTTTAATTGACTCACATTTCCATAGGGTCTACAGGAGGCATGGCTGGAAATGCCTCAGGAAACTTACAATCGTGGCAAAAGATGAAGAGGAAGCCAGCACATCTTACATGATGGGAACAGGAGGAAGAGAGAGAGCAACTAAGGAAGTGCCACACATTTTTAATCAACCAGATCAAATGAGAAGTTTATCACTGGACAGCACTAGGAGGATTATGCCAAACCACTAGAAACCACCCCCATGATCCAATTACCTCCCACATGGCCCCACCTCCAGTACATCACAACTCAATGTGAGATTTGGATGGGGACACAGAGCCAAACCATATCAGGGATGATAATCTTCATATTGTTTTTAACAGAAAATATTGCAAAATTAGTAAGAGTTTGTTTTTATGACAATATGGGCAAATTTTGACAGTATCGGCAAATTCTTGCATTAGTAGAATGCAACAATCTGCAACTGTTAGGAAAATTAAACTGCATCTTGTAACATTGCTAGGGTTTGAATATTTGTCTCCTCCAAACTCATGTTGACACCTAATCCCCAATGTGGCAGGATTAAGAGTTAGGACCTTGAAGAGATGATTGGGCCATAAGGGCTTAGCCTAGTGAATGGATTAGTCCATTCATGAATTAGTGAGTTAATAGCTTCTCATGGAATGTTATGGGTTAAAGGGTCATAATGGGAGTGGGACTTATGCCTTTATACGGAGAGGAAGAGAATATGTTAACTCAGTCAGCCCCGTAACCACATGATGTCCTTCACTACTGCATGGCCCTCTGAAAAGAGTACCCACCAGCAAGAAAGCACTCAGCCAATGTAGACCCTTGATGTTGTACTTCTCACCTCCAAAATTTTATGAAATATATTATTTAAGAAATAAATTACTTAGCTTCGTATTCTGTCACAAGCAACAGAAAGCAGACTAAGACACACATTTTTAAAAAATGAACCAGATCCATGTGTATCAGCCTAGGTGAGTGACAAGTTAAAGTTGAAAAATGTCACTCATCAGAATTCTATTATTACAGGAGAACTTGTATTTAGTCAGCATAGGAAATGTGCCCATAAACAATGTATACCAGCAGGGCGCAGTGGCTCATGCCTGTAATCCCAGCATTTTGGGAGACCAAGGCGAGAGGATCACTTGAGCCCAGGAGTTCAAGACCAGCCTTGGAAGCATAGCAAGACCCCGTCTCCACAAAAAATTTAAAAATTAGCCAGACATGGTGGTACAGACCTGTGGTCCCAGCTACTCAGGAGGCTGAGGTAAGAGGATCACTGGGCTGGGGAGGTTGAGGCTGCAGTGAGCTGTAATTGTGCCAATGAACTTCAGTCTGGGCAACAGAGCAAGAGCCTATCTAAATAAATAAATAAACAAATAAATGAATGAAATGAAATCAAAAGTAGACCTATTACTAGTAAATGGCTACCTTTAAGAACAGAGGCAAGCATATATTAAGGAAAGGTAGTTCATTTATATTTTATTTATTTAAGAAAAGAATGCTTTGAAAAACCTATAACAAAGTATTAACTCATTATGTAATTTCTGGTTGGAGAGGCATTTTTACATTATTTTCAATATGTTATGTGGTTAAAAAAATGTATACGTTAATTTTTAAAATCAAAAGAGAGAACATAGGCATAGGGTAAGGAACATATCGCAATGGACTGGAGAATGAGTAGAGTGGATGTCTGCAGAAAGTCTCCTTGAAAAGAGAGAAAAAATATTTTAGTTTTCATTTATTTTGTTTCATGAAGTGGTGATTATGTCTTGAAGTGCTTGAAATATTAATGAGAGTTATCTACTTATTTTGTTTACAGTGTAATAGTCTGATGATTCCTCAGTTAAAAATTTTCTGCAAAAGTTATGTGAAAATTTAGAAGAAAATAACTGGACACCCTGTGAGGTGGCTAATCACAGCACTTTGGGATGCTGAGAAGGGCAGATCACCTGAGGTTAGGAGTTCAAGACCAGCCTGGCCAACGTGGTGAAACTCCGTCTCTACTAAATATACAAAAATTATCCAGGTGTGGTGGCAGGCATCTGTAATCTCAGCTACCTGGGCGCAGGAAGATCACTTTAACTCGGGAGGCGAAGATTGCAGTGAGCTGAGACCATGCCATTGCACTCTAGCCTGGGCAACAAGAATGAAACTCTGTTTAAAAAAAAAAAATGAAAGAAAGAGAGAAAGAGAAGAGAGAAAGAAAAGAAAGAAAAAAAGAAAGAAAGAAAGAAAGAAAGAAAGAAAGAAAGAAAGAAAGGAAGGAAGGAAGGAAGGAAGGAAGGAAGGAAAAGAAAGAAAGGAAGGAAGAAAGAAAGGAAGAAAAGGAAAAAGAAAAGAACTAGAGGCCAGACATAGTGGCTCACACCTGTAATCCAAGCACTTTGGGAGACTGAGGCAGGTGAATCACTTGAAGCCAGGAGTTAGAGACTAGCCTGGCCAATATGGTGAAACCTCGTCTCTGTTAAAAAGTACAAACATTAGCAGGGTGTGGTGGCCCATGTCTGTAGTCCCAGCTACTCATAAGGCTGAGGTGGGAGGATGGCTTGAATCCAGAAGATGGAGGGTGCAGTGAACTGAAATCATGCCACTGCACTCCAGCTTGGGTGATAAGTGAGACTCTGTCTCCAAAAAAACAAAAGAAGAAGAAAGGAAAAGAATTGGAAAAAACTTTTACTGGGCTTCTTAACTACAGCAATAGTATAGAAGACAGGCAGAAAATTGTTATTGAGGTAAAGGAGTAGGAAGAGTACTCTCTTAACATATTGTATAATTATGTTTTCTCTGTTGTTTACTTTTAAACAATATTATAAGATTTCAGTGTTTCTCATAATAATGTCACTTTAAAATTATGTAGCTTACTAATTGACTTCCTCTCTTTTTGTATCTTACGAGATACACACAATTAAAAAAAAATAGCCCATAAAAATAAGCTCAGACTGGATTAGCTTCCGTGAAGCTGATAGAAAACAGTACCATATATTATCACCTAGATATATATTTATCTATGTGTCATATATTTAGGCTGAAATAACTAATTCATTCTCTTCACATACAATACTAGAAGCAATCTGCTGTAATGGACAACAAGATTTATGTTGTTGCTATTTTTAAATGCACATGCTTCAGACCTAGGAGTTTTTCAAAGTACAAACTTTCTATTGAATTGGTTAGTTCTCTTGTCATGAACAAACCTTGATACTAATAAGAGAAGATGAATAGTAACTAAAACTAATAAGAGAGATGGACAGTAACTTCCAAAGGCAAAGGATTGTTGTAAGGTTGTTATTACTATTACCACGTCTAATCCTTGAAATAACCCTTCTGAAACTGATATATTAAGAAAAATGAAATCTTATTTTTATCCAAAATGGGAAGTAGCTCAATTAGCCTTTTTTTTTTTTTTTTTTTTTTTTTAACTGTGGTTTTGCTACTAGTTTCACTCTGGCCCAGAAAATCAGTGTATCTTTCGCAATGAATATTGTTTTCTTAAGTTCTCATCCCCAGTTTCCTCTTTTGTGAAATGAGGTAATAATAAGTACCTAGTTCACAGGGTGGAAATGAGAGATGAGAATGCCTGGACACTGCTTATCATGATACATAGAATTCAGTGAGCAGTCGAAGCATGTTGTCTATGATTGTTTTACCATTAAGAATGTTTTGTAGGCCAGGCGTGGTGGCTCAAGCCTGTAATCCCAGCACTTTGGGAGGCTGAGGCGGGTGGATCACGAGGTCAAGAGATCGAGATCATCCTGGTCAACATGGTGAAACCCCGTCTCTACTAAAAATACAAAAAAAAAAAAAATTAGCTGGGCATGGTGGTGTGTGCCTGTAATCCCAGCTACGCAGGAGGCTGAGGCAGGAGAATTGCCTGAACCCAGGAGGCAGAGGTTGCTGTGAGCCGAGATCGCACCATTGCACTCCAGCCTGGGTAACAAGAGTGAAACTCCGTCTCAAAAAAAGAATGTTTTGTAGCTTAGTGAAATTTCTTAATAGTTTTCTTCTTTTTACCGTTTTAAATTTAGTATTTGTTTACCTTGACACAGAGAAATTTTCTTGGATTCTCCAGATGGTGCCAACGTAACCACAGGGGTCCTTAAATGAAGAAGAAAAAGAAGAGAATGTATCAAAGTGGTGCCAGGTGAGATTCAACCAGCCGTGTGTCTGTGTCTGTGTGTGTGTTTGTGTGCATGCATATGCATACTTGTATGATTTTGTGTTATTTTTCCCCAGGAGCATAAAAGTTGTTTCAATTCTGCTATACACCCATGAGTTATTTGCATATACCATCACTCTTCTGGCTGGTGAATATTAAACAAAGGAAAGAAGAACAATAAAGAAATGCTTTCTAAAGGTTGAGCTGCAGGTCCTCTAGGAGTGTAGATAATGCACACCCTATGTAGGTTTGAATGTGCTTGTGTTAAAGGTGTGTGTGTGTGTGTGTGTATATATACATATATATGTATATGTGTGGATGTGTATATGTCTTCAATACATACACACTCATATCTGTATGGAGTATATATTATATATAGGTATGCACATGTGTATGTGTGTATGTGTGTATATAATGTTATTTAGCATTTAAAATATATATATAAGTTGTATTTTTGGAAATTTGTACGAGATAGTGTTAATCAAGAAAAACTGGTTATCCACAAACATCCTGCATATAAGGAAAAAAGAGTTTGGAAGCAACAGCTCAGGCCTGTAATTTCAGCACTTTGGAAGTCAAGGTGGGAGAATCGCTTGAGTCCAAGGGTTCAAGACCAGCATGGACAACATAGTGAGACACCATCACTACAAGTAATTTAAAAATTAGCCTGGCTTGGTGGTACACAGCTTGGAGTCCCAGCTCCTTGGGAGGCTGAGGTGGGACGATCACTTGAGCCAAGGCAGTTGATGCTGCAGTGAACTATTGCACCACTGCACTCCAGTCTGGGGGACAGAGTGAGACCTTGTCTCAAAAAAGAAAAAAAAAAAAAGTGGTTAAAGTTCAAATAATGAAGGTGCTGATTATTTTTACTGTGCAATAAATAAGAACAATGGCAGTCTAC
Organism: Callithrix jacchus; assembly: GCF_049354715.1. Classification (NCBI taxonomy): domain Eukaryota; kingdom Metazoa; phylum Chordata; class Mammalia; order Primates; family Cebidae; genus Callithrix; species Callithrix jacchus. Next base: position 5,385,436 of record NC_133524.1, read on the forward strand.
TGGCTTTTCTCCCCAGATATGCAAAATAATCTTCCTGCTTGTCATTGCGATGATCACTTTGCACCTACCTATATCAGCATCACAAAATGCCTCCCTTCACCTGCCCGCTTGATGTTGGGCTCTCAGCGAACACAGCCTCCTTCTGGTACAGATCTTGACCCTCCTTGATCAGAAGCTACAGATGGATTTTCGATTTCTCTCTTTCTATTTGTAAAATGCAGAATTTTTGTCATCATCAAGAATTGGAATCAGGGACTAATCTATTTCTCGATTTCTTGTCGACCCAAGAGCAGTAGGCATAATCAATTATGCATGGAGTGGTTCATGGTTTTGGAGAAGGTATATTATCTATTCCTCTGTATTTCCTCATGTTTAAGCATTATACCACATATACCTCATATTAAATCACACATTTTATTACAGATTAACTGCCATAAAAATGTTTAATAAACGAAACACATAAAAATGTTATAACACTGTCTGGGAAAACACAATAAAGCAAAGCTGCCAATACATATGAAGTGTTCTGTGCTTTTATTGCTGCATGTTGTAATAAACCAATTTGAGGATTTTAGTCTTATTGTAAGAAAATTATCTGACCTCCCCTTAAGGTAGGAGTCACCTTTCAATTCACTTATCAACTGTCTCTGCAAAATTAAAAGAAAACAAAAGCTACATAATATTCTGTTAGAAATATTCATATTTATATGAGTGTTACGTGTCGTTAAAAATGTTTATGCAGGCCAGGCATGGTGGCTCATGCCTGTAATCCCAGCACTTTGGGAGGCCGAGGCGGTGGATTACCTTAGGTCAGGAGTTCGAGACCCGCCTGACCTACATGGTGGAACCCTGTCTCTACTAAAAATACAAAAAACTAGCCAGGTGTGGTGGCGGGTGCCTGTAATCCCAGCTACTCGGGAGGCTGAGGAAGGAGAATCGCTTGAACCCAGGAGGCAGAGTTTGTAGTGAGCCAATATCACACCATTGCACTACAGCCTGGGCAGCAAGAGCTAAACAGTCTTTAAAAAATGTTTATGGATGTGCATTGATTCAACTAGAAATTCTACCATATATTTATTCCTCAATTTTGGGCATTTTCACCAAGCAAAACTACATCAGAAAGACTAGCATGTCAAAACGAGTTACATTATCTTGAGAACACAGGGTAATTTATTGTGACAGCGGGGCTAGGAATAAAACTGTGTAATAGTGTTGAACAGCTGAAGACAGTCTAACAATTTGCTGACCTATAAACAAACATGAAAGAGATGCATTAGGTTAATGAAACCTGTTTGTATATATCCAGTACAATGTTATTATATTTTTTAGCTAGGTTATCACTAATTATTTCTGACTAGTTGTATAGTCTTCATTCAGACCTGTTTCTTAATATCATCACCACTTACAGAGACATCTGTTTTAGCATATTCTTTTTTTGGGGAGAGGGGGAAAGAGTCTCGCTCTATCGCCAGGGGCTAGACTGGAGTGCAGTGGTGCGATCTTGGCTCATTGCAAACTCCGCCTCCTGAGTTCAAGCAATTCTCCTGCCTCAGGCTCCCGAGTAACTGGGACTACGGGCACATGCCACCACGCCCAGCTAATTTTTGTATTTTTTCGTAGAGATGGGGTTTCACTGTGTTGGCCAGGAAGGTCTCGATCTCTTGACCTCGTGATCCACCCACGTTGGCCTCCCAAAGTGCTAAGATTACAAGTGTGAGCCACTGTGCCCGGCCTGCATATTCTTTACATAACCCCTTTTCTCATGTATCCTGAATCTTTAATGCATAGTTGTGCTAGTTGTTGGCAATAACAGTATTTAACCATATATTTTAGCAGAAGTTATAATAGACTTTTAACAGAAAGTAAAATGAATCCATCTGGAGACTGTATTTAATTTTCAAAATTAGGATGTACAATTACCATTCTTCGAAAACTGAAAACCTAAAATACATGTATGAGATTTTACTAAAGACCTAATTTAGCAAAATGAAATTGTATTGTCTAAGTGTAGGCTGCATAAATCAAAAGAAATAGTCTGCAGACAATCTTTATTTTCATATTTCTGCTCTATGCTCAATGCATAAAGTATATGGTTAAACATCGTAAATTACGGCATTAAACCCAAAACATTCTCAGACAATGAGAAAAGCATTGTCAGCAAAATCTGAAAACAGGTCGTTGGTTAACTTTGCTTTTATTTCATCTTATTTTCTTTCTGCCGTTACAATTTCTTCTCTTCTGAGCAGGTGAAGAATTCTGTAAATTCAAGTGTAAATTATAATATAGACAAATTATAAATTATAAGTGCATTTGATTTTTATATTTGCATATATGTATATATACACACATACATATGCATATTGCATATCACATACTCTCTTTTTAAACAATAAATTTATTGCATATATTTAAGTTATACAACATGATGTTATAAGTTACGTATATATAGTAAAACATTTACTACAGTGGAATAAATTTACATATTCATCATAACACTTAGTTATTCATTCTTCCCCTCTGGCAAGATGAGTTATAATCTACTTCTTTAGTAAAAATCCTACAGATAATACAGTATCATTAAACATAGTCCTTAGACCGTACATTAGATCCTTTGATGTACATCTCACCATTTCCTACCCACCACCCTGTCTCTGAGAGTTACTGTTTTATCCTCTATCCTATACATTTGAACATTTAAAAAATGCTATTAAATATTCTCTTTTAATTTTTCTTATTCTTTGGTAATAAAGATGGTAATCATTTGTAACAGACCCTCTTTCTTCTCCCTTCCACCCTGCTCACTTAACTCACTGTTAAGTCTTGACTTCAAATTTGCAAACCTCTTTAAAAGCCCAACAGAACGATCTACATTGGGATAGCAGTAGACTGTAGAAATATTGGGGCCAACCAATTTAATATACTTAGTAGTTTATGAACTTGAAGTAAAGTTCAGTCCCAGAAGTTTCAGATTGCCTTCCATCAGCAACTGCCTGCAGCAATTTTGGGAATCTCTTTCCAGCAAAATCAGCAGCTCTTGGTGACAGTAGGTGGCCATTGCACTCTTTGCAACATTTCCAAGGGATAATTCTTCAAGCCAGTTTTGTCCCACAAAAAGCTGACTCTGTTTTCTGCTTAAGAGCATCTCAATATCTGTGAATATCTATGCATCTTGGTGTTCAGTCCTGTTGAAAGATCAGGCAATCAACTTAGGTAATATCAAATTCCGTGCTATATGGCATTCAATTTTTTCTTCAGCATTTATATGGATATTACTGCTAACCTTTCAGTAGCACTGTATACATTTTGCATATATAAGATACTTACCTTTGATTCTTTTCTTTGCTGTGACTTATTGACTGGAAGTTAAAAAGCACGTTGGCTTATTTCTGAAACATGAAAAGAAAGCAATACTGATGTCTTTTATTAAAAGCTCTTGAATTCCAAAGTAAAAAATAAAAATTAAAAAAAAAAACTTGATGTGTGCCATGTTAAAAATAATCAGTGAATTCCCATATACCATCTACATAGGAAGGATCTATAACCAATGAGGGATATGGGAATGTGTTGAAGATACAAGATGAGCAAGTTACTGAAGAAAATCTCCAGCGGACTTTGTAAGTGTTAACAAGGTAACATAATTCTATAGCATTGATTTAATAAATGCATGCTGAGGATTGGTGGTTGTTTTTCACTGGGTTTGGTTTCTATTGTTTCCAGGCCATTCTTAATCGCCATCATACAGTTCTTAATAATTATACAGTTGTGTAAATAGGAGAATCCAGAGCCAAAAGTGAGGCTCTGAGATGAGATGTTACCTTTCCTGCCCTTTCAAGCTCCATAGACAGTGGTAACATGGAAGCTTCAGGAATGCAGACAGCCCTAACCCGCAGCACTCACATCCTGCCTCCCACTGTGGCCTGACGGCCCATTTCTCTGTGTTTATCAGTCACACAATAGCAGTAGCTTACAGGTCAGCCCACTTCACCTCCTGGACTCCAATATTCTATGGTAGCAGTCTATTGATCCATCTCCTTCCTGTACACAACTTCTGAGATCCTCCCACTGCCCGTTGGAATTACAGAGATCTTTCTGTTACCACTGGTTCTAAAACTCTCCCTCCAGGTCATCACCTCCCCTGCAGCTATTTAAGGTTCTGGGTTGGGTTGAGGGGGTAGAAAAATTGCCTCAGAGCCTCGTACTCTTGGAGCTGGAATTAGTTTCAACGTTTACCTTGTTCTGATTTCCACCTTCAGACAGACCTCTTGCCATCTGGCTTCTTAAGCCACCAGCTTTAAAAGTCAGACCATTTCATTATATCAATTTCATTATTCTATAATCTTATGACATCAATTTATATCACCCTCTTTTACTGGCACTCAAATTAGTCCTTTTCATTTCTCGACATTCTACCTCCTGCTTAATTCTCATCACCTCCAGTTATACCCCTGACCTAATTCTTTGCTGTTTTATTTCCAGACAGGGTCTCTCCTTGTGGTACAGACTGGAGTGCAGTGGTGCAATCAGGGCTCACTGCAGCCTGGAACTCCTGGGCTCAGGCGATCCTCCTGCCTCAGCCTCCTGAGTAGCTGGGACTACACGCATGTACCACCATGCCCAGCTAATTATTTTAATTTTTTTTTGTACAGACTGGGTCTTGCTTGCTATGTTATTTAGTCTCATCTCAAACTTCTAGCCTGAGGTGATCCTCCCACTTCAGCCTTCCAAAGTGCTGGGATTACATGTGTGTACCACTTTGCCCAGCCTTCATTCTTGATATTAGCATACATACATACAATTTTTCAACACCCTTACCCTTCAGTTCTTGAAAATCTTACCTCCAATGATTTTTTTCTCTACTTTACCTAATTCCTTACATATTATAGTTTCCAATAAGCACCACTCCTTAATAATCTTAATAATGCAGCATCCCCTTTCTAATAACCACAATCTTTGCAGCTCACCACTGCCAGCCCCCCATAGCTTTTCGGAACATCATTGACCCCACCAGCATATCCTCTCCTTGGAGCCTATCAAATTTTCACTGAAGCACATCTTCTTTTTTCCTATTTCTCCACTGAAATCCCATGGCCTAACATCATAATCAATCATTCCCATGCCAGTTCCCTGAATCTCTTGTTTCTCCCTTGCTTTGTTTTGTACTAGGTTGCAACCACAATTCGGCTTAAATAAAACTCTACCTACGCCCCATTGGCCTTCATCCATGTACACAAATAACTGTACCAACTGCTCAGATTTTATATTCGTGATTAATGAGCTCCAAGAAGGGCTTCCAGGTGCTCCTGCTATACTTTCCCAGTCTATGAATTCTTCAACTCCTTCCAGGAGATGTTTTGTAGTTTCCTTTCCTGGAATCCCAGCACTTACTCTGCTAATCAGGAGACTGAGTTATCTTTCAAAAAGAGCAGGGAAGGGATGAGATACAAGCTTCCATGGGCTTCCACCTGCACATTCATCAAGCTACCAACAACTCAACCTACATGTTCTTCCCTGTGGTTCCTTAATGCAGATGAATGGTACGTGTATTTCCTCTAAACACAATCCCTTCATCTGTGTAATAGATTTTCTATTTTCTCTCTTCTCTTTTCCTTTCAAGGATACAGCTACTTGACTGGTGCCCTAATGAAATCTTTCCATCCACACAAGCACGTAAAAGTTGGCAAATTTTATATCTTTTAAAACAATTAACTTGATTCCTGCTATGGTAAGAATTTTTGCGTCCTCTGAAATGTATATGTTGAAATCCTAACCCTCGATGCAATGTGTATTAGTCTGTTCTCATGCTGCTAATAAAGACAGACCCAAGGCTGCATAATTTATAAAGGAAAAGGGTTTAATGGACTCAGTTCCACATGGCTGGGGAGGCCTAACGATCATGGAAGAGGCTAATGAGGAGCAAAATCATGTCTTGCATGGTAGCAGGCAGGAGGGCAGGGGAACTTCCGTTTATAAAACCATCAGATCTCATGACACTTATTCACTACCATGAGAACAGTACTGGGGAAACTGCCCCCCATGATTCAATTATCTCCATCTGGCCCTGCCCTTGACACATGGTGATGATTACAATTCATGGTGAGATTTGGGTGGGGACACAGCCAAACCATACCACAACGATAGATGGAGGTGGAATCTTCAGGAGGTGATAAGGTCACGAGGGTGAAGCCTCATGAACGGGATGAGCGCCCTTATAAAAGGCACTCCACTGAGCTCCCTTGGCCCTTCCACCATGTGAGGACAGAGCAAGAAGGTGCAGGAAGTAGGTCGTCACCAGTCACTGAAACTGCCATGTCTTGATCTTGGACTTTTCAGACCCCAGAACTGTAAGAAATAAATTTTTGTTTTTTATATATTACCAATGTAGTATATTTTGTTAAAGCAGCCAGAATGGGCTGAGAGAATCTCATATTTTGAATTAGGTAATGCCATCACCACCACCTTTTTTATGTGCTCCTATGTCAGCAAAATTCCTCCATAACAGCTCTGTCTCCTCACCATACCTCTTTTTCCCACCTGCCCATTCTCTTTTAATAATACTTCAACGTTTTGCTGTCACCATTACTGAAAAGTTATTTATGTAAAGGTCACTGATAACTTCATAGAGCTGAATCCTATTTTCAGTTCTCAGTCTCTATCTTTAAACAGCTATTCACTTTTGTATACTGGTCTTTAGGACAACACATTGCCGTGTGTGTGTGTGTGTGTGTGTGTGTGTGTGTGTGTGCGGTTTTTTTCCCTACTACACTGGTTGCTAATTCTCAGTCTGCCATTTCATTTGCTTTTCCCTGACATCTTGATATTGTCAAATTCTGACTCAGCCTTTTACTGACATTCACTCCTTTTATACAGTGGCATGCCATTGAATGTCATCTATATATCACAGAGACTCATTTCTCAACCCTGTGTTACAAACTTCTTTTCCAGAGCCCAGTCTCACATGACTAATAAATAGTACAGTTGTTGCTTAAAAGCATAGTTTTGAACCCCGTGAGTCCACTCACTCATGGATTTTCTTCCACTTCTACCATCCCTGAGACAGCAAGACCAAACCCTTCTCTTCCTTCTGTTCTTCCTCCCCCTTCTTAGCCTATTCAACTTGAAGACATGAGGATGAAGACGTTTATGATACCACTTCCACTTAATGAATTGTAAATATGTTTTCTCTTTTTATGATTTTCTTTTCTTTTCTTTCTTTTTTTGAGACAGAGTCTTATTCTGTTGCCAGGCACCACGCTGGAGTACAGTGGCGCGATCTCGGTTCACTGCAACCTCTGCCTCTTCGGTTCAAGCAATTCTCCTGTCTCAGCCTCCTGAGCAGCTGGGACCACAGGTGCGTGCCACCATGCCCAGCTAATTTTTGTATTTTTTAGTAGAAATGGGGTTTCACCATGGTCTCAATCTCTTGACCTCGTGATCCACCTGCCTTGGCCTCCCAAAGTGCTGGGATTACAGGCGTGAGCCACTGTGCCCAGCCTATGATTTTCTTAGTACCATTTTCTTTTCTCTAGCTTGCTTTACTGTATGAATACAGCATATCACATACAAAATATGTGTTAATCAAACTGTTTATATTATCAGTAAGGTTTCTGGCCAACAGTAGACTATTAAGAGTAGAGTTTTGGAACAGTGAAAAGTTAAATGCAGATTGTTGAGTGTGGGTGGGGATTAGTGCCCCTAAACCTCATGTTTTTCAAGGGTCAAATGGACTTAAAATGATTAAATTTGCTTAGCACCGTTTTTTATAGCCTCCAAAAAAGTTGTCAGGTGTCTCATTAAAATTTTCTTATTTTTCAGTTAAAATATTTTCTAATTTCCGTGTTTATTTTTCCTTGGTAAAGTAACCACTTATAACTTTCTTTCTTAATTTCAAACATTTTAGGATTTTTCTAGTGGTGAGTCTTTCTGTTCAGAAAAAAAAAAATCTGTATGATTTTCTTCCTTTGAAAGTTACTGAAATTTGCTTTATGGCCCAGGATGTGGTTTGTTTGGCGGTTTGAACCCCTAAAATCTGAGACAGGTCTCAGTTAAATTAGAAAGTTTATTTTGTCGAGGTTGAGGATGCACACCCGTGACATAGCCTCAAGAGGTCCTCACAACACGTGCCCAAGGTGGTCAGAGCACAGTTTGGTTTTATACACTTTAGGGAGATGTGAGACCTCAGTCAACATATGTAAGGTGAACATTGGTTTAGCCTGGAAAGGCAGGACTACTCAAAGTGGGGAGTGGGCTCCCAGGTAGTAGGTAGATAAGAGAGAAATGGTTGCATTCTTGTGAGTTTCTGATTAGCCTCTCCAAAGGAGGCAATCAGATATGCATTTATCTCAGTGAGCAGAGGGGTGACTTTAAATAGAATGAGAGGCAAGTTTGCCCTAAACAGTTCCTAGGTTGACTTTTCCCTTTAGCTTAGTGATTTCGGGGGCTCAAGATATTTTACTTTCACAGCGGATATTCTGCATGTTCTAATGAATGTGTATTTTACATTGTGAATATAATGTTTTGTAGATTAGAAGACTAGTTGCTGAATAGTGTTTACCAATTTTAGATATTTACAATCTTCTACTGATTTTGTGTCTAGTTATTTTATTGGTTCCTAGAGAAGTTTATCAAATGCCCTATTACATCGTAAGTTTCTCTAGTTTCTTACTTGAGTTTTTGCAGCTGAATTTCCAAATGGCACTCATTAACTCAGAATTTGAGTAGCTTTTGCTGTTGATTAATAGCATTTCTGCCGATTCTTATCCTTTGAAAGGACTGCAGTTGGATGTAAAATCAAAGGAAGCAGTTTGGTCGGGGGAATAGGCAATGAAGAAACGGTGCTTTGAGGAAATGGCTTCCCCTTTAACATGTGCTAGAATTTGAAAGGTTTCCATGTGGGGGAATAAGAGAGGTATCCCACAGCAAGTCTGCCATCTGTCACTCTCGGAATGTGTCCAGATGACTTCAGACTCTGGGAAAGCAGCTGAAGATTATCATCTGCCTTGTACAACTGATGTGCTGGTCAATGATCAAATGAGCATAAATTGCTGGCACAGAGTGTGGCACAGTCTACACCTCCAGTATACCTTAGCTGCAAGTGTTTTCAACAGTGACACTGTGCCGCCTGTGCTTTATCCAATTCTGCAAACTCCCAGCAGTTTCCTGTGAGTTCCCTGAAAATGTTTGAGCATTTTACTAGGTCTCCCTTGAAATCCAATTCATCACTAGCTTTTGTGGATGTAGACTCTAATCCACGATGTATTTCTGCTATATTTTTATTCAGTCCGTTTGTCACATCTTTGATACTTCTTATTCCTCCAGCTAAGATACAGTTTTGACAGAACACTCCTCTTTCTTCGAATTCTCATTCTGATCAGAACTGGTTTATTTACATGGCTTCAAATTAGGTATACAGTTCTCAAAACCCAGTCTTCTTTATGTTCAACTTTGCATTGCTACCTTGTTAAGCACTAGCATTCATAAAGCTCTAGTCAAATAATTATAGGTTTTTACTGTAAGTACTTGCAATATCACTCCTGCTATTATTACTGTGTGTCCATGCATCTTTAATAACGTTTAAACTCTTGAGGAAAGAAATTAGTGTTTCTTCTAGTCATGAATGCTAGCACAGCACAATGCCCAGTTAGGTGGTGATATTGTTGGAAACACTTTGGAGATTCTCATATATATGAGTATATATACAGGGGTGTAACATGTAAGATTGTGTAAGTACACTCTAGGATGTTTGCACAAGGACTAAATAATATATAGTATATAAATAGAAAATACATATATAATATATAATAATGCATAAATAAATGTTACCTATTTTATATGTATTTTCTATTTACATATTACATTAAACATATGTATATGTATATGCTATGTAAATTTGATATATGATAAATATGAAATACATAAATATAATATATAAATACATAAATATGTACATGCATTTTATGTAATATATAACATAAATATTATATATCAATAAAATATAACTAACATAAATAAAATTTGTAATATTTATATTATATCATATATATGTACATTTCTATTTATATATTACATTAAAATATATAACAAATAAATATATGAATATTTATATATGATTTTATATATAATAAATATAAACAAATACATAATACATATATTTATGTATTATATATATTACATTTAATATTATTTAAGTGTATATATATTACATTCTCTCATAGGAGGGAGTATCAATAACAATTTATCATATATGTACACACACATATATACGCATATACACACATGCACACATAGATATATGCACACACGTATACATATACACACACACACATATTTACACACACACACACCTGCATATATAGACCTGCTCTGAATCTACCACTGCCTCATTAGTTATGGGGAAAAGAGGGGCTTAGGGTTACACTCTGGCAAATAGGTTACAAACCTTGTCTTCCTGTGATACAGAGAACGCAAGTGTTGTCGCCACTGTTTATAGGATGTCACGCACGGCCACTGGGATAATGTAAAACTTGAGGTGACTGCCACCTACAAAAGGCCTTGTTTTTATTAATGTACTCTAAGCTGGGACTAATGATGACCCATAACAAGATGGATCATATACACAGGGGAACATATTGGATCCCGTGTGCAAAGGGACACTGACTTGTGTGAGAGAGAACCAGAGAAAAGCTGCCTTTGTTTCTGGACACTGTCAGATCCCATTTGAGTTACACTGTTTATTCTTTATGTCTAGCCTATGTATATGTATATGCAGTCATGTGTTACTTAATAACAAGAATACTTTTGAGAAATGTGTCATTGGGCAATTTAGTTCTTGTACGAACAACTTAGAGTGTACTTAGGCAGTCTTAGATGGTACAGCCTACTACACACTTAGGCTATACGGTAGGGCCTGTTGCTCCTAGTCGGCAAACCTGTACAGCACGGCACCATACTAAACACTATAGACAACTGCAACACAGTGGCGAGTACTCGTGCATCTAAATACTCTAAATACTGCAAAGGTACAGTAAGAAGGCAGTATAAAAGATATAAAATGGTAACCCTGTATAAGCGAGCTTGCAGGACTTAAAGTTGCTCTGGATGAGACTGTGAGTGGGTGATGGGTGGATACAAAGGCCTAGGACGTTATTCCACACTTTAACTGACAATATAGTAGGTTTGTTTACACCAGCATGACCACAATCACATGAGTAATCCATTTGCGCTACAACCCTAGGAAGGCTAGGACAGTACTTTATAATACAAATTTTTTAGTTCCATTATAATCTTGTGGAACTGTCATCATATATGCAATCTGTCATGCATCCTATGACTGTACATACACATGTATATGTGAATATGCCTATACCTTTGTGTATGTATGTTGTATGACTGTCTCGTGCCCGCCATTAAAATGACCACGAACTGGGTGACTTAAAACAAGAAAAATTTCTGGCATGGTGCAATGGCTCACACCTGTAATCCCAGCTACTCAGGAGGCTGAGACAGGAGAATCACTTGAACCCAGGAGGCAGAGGTTGTGGTGAGCCAACATCACGCCACTGCAGTCCAGCCTGGGCAATAGAGTAAGACACTGTCTCGAAAAAGAAAAAAAACCCAAGAAGAATTTCTAAATCAGTGGAAATGTGGTCTGTCCCAGTGCCAGATGTCAGAGGTTTAAAAATCAATGCGTCGCAGGGCCTATCTCCTCCAGAGGCTCCAAGGGAGGATCCTTCCTGCCTCTCCCAGCTCCTGGTAGCTCCAGGTATCCCTTGGCTTGTGGCCACATCATTCCAACCCCAGCTTCCATCTTCACATTTTCTTCCATGTTTCTCTTTATCCAATTCTTCCTCTCCTTCTCTTACAAAGACACCAGCCATCAGATTTAGGGTCTGCCCTAATCCAGTATGACTTCATCTTATATCAGTTATACCTGAAAGAATTAGACAGATAGAGATTCATATGCATCCCACATGTTATGAATTATCCACTAACATAGGTGTTGAAGAAACAAAATAATTCTAGAAATAATGCTGCCATAGTATATAACAGTAAAAATATGAGTATAGAAGACAGAATGCAGAGAGAGGCTGGAAGAAGAAATGACTCTCCAAGAGAAGACACTTATGTCAGTGAGGGGCTGCCAATCTATTCTCTACCACTATGGGAATCTCCAAAAGAGCTGACCCTGTGAAGCCAGAAAAGCTTAGGGTTTTATCACTGCATAGCTTCTGTAATAATTTATGTCTAACTGATGTTTGTTTAAGCAGAGACACTTTAAAATACTAAACCTCAGCATTCACAAATTTTTTACACAAATTGTGTGAAGGTACACGCAAACCCAGGTTAGGCTGCTCACCACTTGAAAGCAAAAACTTGAGAGATGAGACTTCATGGAAGGAAAAGCAGGTTTATTTGGAGAGCCAGCAAACCAAAAAGATGGTGGACTAGCATCCTCAAGTCCCTTCTTATGTCAGCACAAATTTCAGGCTCTTTTTATGTTAAGGGCAGGGGGAAGAGAAGGGGGTTGGAATCAAGACATGAGCCCAGACATCTGCTGACCAGCAAGGGTTCCAGGCAATTGAGAATGTTGTTGTCCTTGGTTATATCATTCCAGTGCTCCTAGAAATCTCTAACAAAACATAGCTAGCTGTCTACATACTATTCCTTTAATCTCAGAGTTAGTTTTATGAACTAATGAATGTTGCTTTTGGGCCAGGCCTGGTGGCTTGCACCTGTAATTCCGCACTTTGGGAGGCCAAGGCAGGTGGATCACTTGAGGACAGGAGTTTGGCCTCCCCAAGTGCTGGGATTACAGGAGTGAGCCACTGCACCTGGCCTTTTTCTTATTTATTTATTTTTGAGACAGGGTTTCACTCTGTTACCCAGATAGAGTGCAGTGGTGGAATCATAGCTCGCTGCAGCCTCGAACTCCCAGGCTCAAGTGATCCTCTCATCTCAGCCTCCAAGGTGGACAGAACCACAGGTACACAGCAACATGCCTTGCTAATTATTTATTATTTATAGATATGGGGTCTTGCTATATTGCCCAGGCTGGTCTCCAATTCCTGGGCTCAAGTGATTCCCTATCTCAGCCTCCCAAAGTGCTAGGATTACGGGTGTAAGCCCTTGTGCCAGCCTCTTGTTTTGTTTCTGTAGATCCAGGGAGTACACGTGCAGGCTTGCTACATGCATGTATTGCACAGTGGTGGGGCTTGGGCTTCTAGATTATCCCTCAGCTGAATAGCGAACATTGTACCCAAAGGTAACTTTTCAACCCTCACCTTCTGGTGATCATTTTTATTTGACTGTTGTATGAATCCATTCTTGTGTTGCTATAAAGAAATACCTGAGACTGGGTACTTTGTAAAGAAAAGAGGTTTAATTGACTCACAATTCCACAGGCTGTACAGGAAGCATGATGGCTTCTGGGAGGCCCCAGGAAACTTTCAATCATGGCGGAAGGAGGAGAAACAGGCTTGTCTCACATGGCCAGAGCAGGAGGAAGAGGAGAGTGCGGAGGTGCTACACACTTTTAAACAACCAGACATCATGAAAACTCACTCACAGCAAGAGCATCCTGGGGGAAAGTGCTAAACCATTCATGAGCAACCACCCCTATGATCCAATCACCTCCCACCAGATCTCACCTCCAACGTAGGGGATTACAATTTGACACGAGATTTGGGCAGTAACACAGATCCAAACAATACATTCCCCACCGCCCTAGGCTCACACTTCATCTTGTAAAGTGTCGATAACCTATTTGTTGACCTCTCAATTACCCAGGAGAATGTCTGAGGACACTGTACACATAAGATTCTGTAGCCACACTGAATGAGTTATTGAGTAAGAACACATTGCTCTATGTGTTATTTATAATATTTTGTAGCAAACCTTGTAGACAGAGAAATCTTGTTATTTTAAATAATGAAACTGTGACCTCCTTAGAGGAAGTCTCAGGCCTGAGGGTTGCTATTTATCCACTGTGTGTTGCAAGACCTGGGAAGCAAGAAAGCCTTCGGAAATTTGTAATTAAAGGCAAAACGAAAGTCACCAAAATTCTGACCTTGTTTGCAGCTAACAAAATAACAAATACACACACACACACACACAAACGACAAAAAGAAAGAAGTGGCCCTTTCAGAACCAGTGTTAGATTTAAACATAGCTTTCTCAGAAATGGTTTGATAAGAAGAAAGGAATTTAGAAAATATGTGTATACAAACTAAATAGTTGCACTGAAGGACTTTGATATAACATTTCATACAGAAACAATTACAAATATATTACACTAACAGTAAACCCTAACACATACAACAAAAATGCTATTATTATTATCTGGCAACGCTATAGTAAAATTCGAAAATGTAACAAAAGTCAATGACAAGCACATCGTACGGTTGGACAGTAATAACGTTCATGTGCTTCTGAAAACACCAGCTAATGAAACAGAGGAATATTATAGGAAAATATTGGCAAGACCTGTCTACTGAGAAAGAACCATAAATAAACATTGGTATGCATGAAAAATGAGACACTAGCTTAGACAGAGATTTACGAAAATCATGACAGAATATAATGCATATTTTTTATCACATAGATGAGGTCTTTGAAACAGTAAAACACCCCAACACAGATAAGACATATGAATACTCAAACGGTATTCACTAGAGAGTCTCAATAATTCACTAAAATGCATGACATTATCTGGAGTTTTGGTAGTATATGTAGTTGAAACAGGCTGGTCCTAAGTTGGTAATTATTGAAGGTATGTACTTGACAGTTCGTTACACTCCTTTCTCCGCTTCGGAAAAATGCTTAAAAATCCCCCCTCCTTTTGTTTTAAAATTCATGTCCCCAAAAGAATACCAGACCTAGATTATTTTGTAAGACTATCCTATCAAACTGAACTGACAGGGAAGTTTCGTTTATTTTATAAATATTAACTTTTAAGATTCTGCAAGAATAAGGGCCAGGTGTGGTGGCTCACCTCTGTCACCCCAGGACTTTGGGAGGCCAAGGTGAAACCCCCTGGCCAACATGGTGAAACCCTGTCTCTACTAAAAATACAAAAGTTAGCCAGGCATGGTGGTGTGCACCTGTAATCTCAGCTACTTGGGAGGCTGAGGCAGGAGAATCATTTGAACCAGGGAGGTGGAGGCTGTGGTGGGCCAAGATTGCACCATTGCACTCCAGTCTGGGCAGGAGTGAGATTCCATCTAAAACAAACAAACAAACAAACAAAGATTCTGTGAGAATCAAAGGCTTTCAGAGATAGATAAGAACTCCACAATCCTTGCATCTATTCAAAACTATATTTGAGGAACTACTCCTTGCAAAATGGCAGGAAAATACCCAAATACCTGAATGCTTTTTAAGGTGTCCGGGCCAGGAGTGGTGGCTTACGCTGTATTGTCAGCACTTTGGGGGAGGCCAAGGAGAACAGATCACTTGCATCCTGGAGTTTGAGATGAGCCTGGACAACATGGCAAAACCCCATCTCAACAAAACAAACAAAAATTAGCTGGGTGTGGTGGCACACGCCTGTGGTCTATCTACTCAGGAGGCTGAGGCAGGAGGATTTCTTGGGCCTGGGAGGCAGAGGATGCAGTGAGCTAAGATGGTGCCACTGTATTCCAGCCCAGGGTGACCAAGCAAGACTCTGTCTCAAAAAAAAAAAAAAAAAAGAATCAAAATGATACACATTATAATAAACAGGCATAAGAATCTATAGAACACTAAAATTAATGTGACTACTCAGTATCAATATCTTTCTTCTATACTGGGAACAACCAATTAAATAATCCAATTTACATTTACTATTTAAACTAATAATGAAAATATCAAGTTGCCAGAGAGAGGGATCATGCATTTTCATCCAGATATAATTAATTATAATAGCTCCAAATTGGCAACAATTCAAATATGTAGTATAATATTCATAGAATAAATAAATTGTAGGATATGAATACAGTGGAATATTATACAGCAGTGAAACAAAACAAGTATATTTATAAACAGCATAGATAAACCTTCCAATCAAATGTTGAGGAAAATAAGTAATGTAAACCAAGGTAACACAAAGCCAACTGCATGGTTCCAATTTTATTAGGTATCAAAACAGGCAGAGTTAATGCAGTGTGCTTATATTTGGGGAGAATGGAGCGAGTAGCGACAGAGATGGGATATGAAGGATGTCTCTGAGGTGCTGTTATTATTCTATGTATTGACATAAATGGTTATTATATGGGTGTGTTCTCTATGCTAATGTATCCCGCGGGTTACTTGGTTTGTAAAATTGCAGTTTTTGGGTTATATGTTGATCTAAAGCTAAAGGTAACTTCGTAATGTTTATGGATGTCTGTTAAATTTCTTTGTATTTTAAACTAAATATTCACTGTGCAAATTTAAGAGTCATTATTACAAATAGAAAAGAGGCATCGAGTTCTGCCGGTTCTATTGCCTTTCAGAATGGTAGTGATGTATTTGTAAATATGAGAAGATGTAGAATTAAAAGTTGACTAGTTAACTACTGCATTGGTAGGCAAATTCGACTCCAGGTGGAAGCAGATTCTGTATACTAATAAAAGATTATTGGCCCAGCTCAGATTGAAGAACTAGAACACACCCTGAAATATGTGTAAATATTCTTAAACATGGGCCATCAGATCATTCCAACAACATAGGGGCCTGATAGCACAGTGATTTCTGCAAGTTATTAGAAGGAATAATCAGGGTTTTAATTTATCAAAGAAATAAACAAGTTCCCTATTATTATAGTGAGACCCTTGGCAACAAGTTAAAACAACCTAAAAATATAGGCTGGCATGCATGCCTGTAATCCCAGAGCTTTGGGAGGCAGACGCTGGTGGATCACTTGAGGTCAGGAGTTTGAGACCAGCCTGGCCAACATGATAAAACCCTCTCTCTACCAAAAATATAAAAATTTATAGGTGGTGCATGCACCTATAATCCCAGCTACTCAGGAGGCAGTGGCAGGAGAATTGATTGAACCCAGGTGGTGGAGGTTGCAGTGAACTGGGATCTTACCACTGCACTCCAGCCTGGGTGACAGAGTGAGACTGCACCTCAAAAAAGATTAAAAAAAAGTATTACGTTTTAATGTAATGAATTATAGATGTTAGGAGGAGAAACTCTCTCTCTCCCCCCCTTTACACACACACACACACACACACACACTTACATATATAGTTATCATGGATATCATTTGAATTTAGAGAAAGAGATGAGCTGGAAAGTAAATAAAAATAAACACATAAATTCTCTCAGAACTATCAATACTTACTTCAAAGGCCACCATTTTTGCAGAAGTTAAAATATCAGTGTTTTAAGAAAATTTTAAACACACAAAAGATGATATTGTGTAAATGAGGAAAACATCTCTAACGTTTCTAATAATCTAAGAAACTTTTAGAAGTGACTACATTTAAGAAAAAAATTTACCCAACAATCTTCAAAACATTCAGAGTTGTGCACTTAAATAGCTTTTAAATATGTGAGTGTTTTTCTTGTTTTTAAACATTTCATGTGCTATGAGTTTATGGACCATCAATGTTTTTCTCCCTTAATGTGGGCTGTAACTGCAGAAGCCTGCTATCCCCAAGTCTAATGCTCTTACAGATTATGGAACTGCATTTTAACCATGTTTCATAATCTGCTCCATAGCATACATTAAGTACAGGTGATGATGTAGCCATTATGTGTGATAATGCATACATTTGTCCCTAGGAATGACACGTACATGGTGCCTGTGTGGATGTTGGCGCTGCCTTCACACATGTGTTCACCCACAGGCATTCTCATTGCCCAGCCCTGCTAAGGAACAGTGGGCCCTTTCTCTATTTGGATGTGGTTATTTTTCTTTGAAATTGAGCTCCGTTTTCTTTTTTTATCTTTTCAGACCCAAATCTTCGCTTGTCCTTTTTTCCTATTGCCTTTTCCTTAAAAATAAACACAAGTTAAATGTTAGCAATAGAGATTAAAGAAGAAAAGTCACTCTTAATGTTTCAACATACAAATCAGAACATAGACTTTAATTCTGATGAAAAAGTTAAATAAACTTCTCTGAGATTCTGCTATGTGCAATGTATAGTGCATCAAGCTTTGAAGTCTGTAAAGGTTTAAACCAGATACCATCAAGGTGGCATAGTTTTATTAAATCACACGTAAGATTATGGAATATTGTATGACAATAATGCTCTCTTAAGTAACAGAAATGAACAATGTGTCAGACTGGTTCTGTTAGCACATTTTGGAAAAATAGCAAAGGAATCCCATAGGTAATTATTGCATTAGGATTTCAGGAATGAAACAGTAATCAGTTTGCCAATTATACTGTGTTGCCTGAATTCTGGAGTCTAAGATACATCCTCTATCATCTAGTCTCTGTATGAGAGGAACTCTTGCGTGCCCTCGGATTGGTATTGATGGTGTTTTAAAACATTCTGTTTGTAATTGAACTCTGAGAAAAAAGCATCATTGAAATGCTATTGAGAATAGTCTGTTTTGATGGTTCCATCCTTGCTTTTCCACCCTACAAGGTTCATGGTTCATATATTGTCTTTCATGTCATATTGTTAGATTTTAATGTAACTCCACAGTGCTTCAAATACTCTAATGCTCGAGGAATGCTTTATAAAATAACTCATACTGATGAAAACATGGAGAAAAATAATGAGACAAAGAAATACTGAAAAACTGTTGTTTTTTGACTGTAAGAGCTTATCAACTATAATTAAATTGCATTTTGTCCCAGTCTACTAGGATTTTTCACTATTACTCTCACTACCACAAACAGACACATCACACACATACATACCACATTAAATCAGGAGATTTTATATCCATCCTTGAATGTTTAAAATTGTTTAATAAAGCACAGCTCAAATAATTATGGTTAGATATTTGACACTAGGTAATTGATCACACAAGACAAATACTAGAGCATATAAAATAATCGGTATAAAATCCCATCGGCGTGTGCCCCACAGGAGCTGTGTGATACACTCATGTAAAATAATTAGACGTGAGAATATCAAATTTCACCAATAAAAACATTTAAGACTATCATTGTCAACATAGATGACTCTCAAATAGATAAATTGATATCATTAAAGTATTGGAATTGGAAGTGTGGAATGAATTCTATATCCATCTTAATACTAACAGCATATCAATCTAAAGGGTAAAATTCTTTGAATCATCTTGGGAGGATATTGCTTAAACAGTCTTGTAGAAGGAAGTCTTTGGACAGAAAAATGCTGCATCCGTCAGTATTTAGTATTGTGGTGTTTCATGGTCATTATTTACTTCATTAAGTTTCTAAATGCTGGGTCCTTTGGGGGAAATTTAGACAGTTTCTCTTTTATTTACTAACAAGAATTGGGGTGTCTGAGTCTGGGCCTTGCAGATATACTTACATATCATGTGTACATGCCGCTGAGCCTAGTTTTCCTATCCAATATAAAGTGGTCAATTATACAAAATCTTCTAAGCACGGCAAGGATGATCTTGCCATTTCCTTTCACTTTATGCCTCTACTCCCAAAATACAACTAACGTTCAGTAGAATTACATAAGGCAAGGATGTCTGAACTCCCAAAAGAATGTATGGAATTTTTTTCTGCATCGTGATAATGCCGTGCATTTATTTTCTGAAATAAAATAAAAGAAGTCTTGCTCAGATTCCTGTGATGAGCCTGCTCAGGTGCTTCCTCCAAGTGTCAAAGACCAAATGTGGAATAATCTTTCTCAAGCTTTCCAAATCAATCAATGCCTATAAGAAAGAAATTTTCTTGCACCTAAGGACAGAATCACTCTCAAAAGATCTGCTACAATTTTTGGAAACTTGGGTATATCTGCAGTATCTTGATGCGAAACCTGTGATATGTTATGTGTCCAATTTATTAGATGAAAAGGAGGAGCTATATACCGAGGTGTTTCAGCACATCACAACTCAAGGTAGTGGAAGAAAGTCTAATTTTAAACTGAATTGACAAGTTTTTCTTATATCAAGTTAACCAATTGGTTGTTTCACCTCACTGGATCATAGAGCTATTTGAAACATATTCAATAACAGTTTTCACATTGAAACCATAAAACTAAAAACTACAGTTGTTGCATCTTAATTATTCACCAGTGTCTTGAATGGGGCAATTAGAGTAGATGAAGGATCTTTATTTTCATCCAAGTCGGTCTTAATCACCCATGATTTTCTCATATTTTCATTTTTCTGTTTCTTTTGCATTTTATTTACTCACCCAGTCCCCTCTCACCCACTCTTCTCCTTTTTCAAGACCCTCTCTTGTGCTGGTGGATCTGTTTGCCCCAAATTAGCACTTTTTTTCCCCATATTCATTTACTTCTTTAAACAGACCTTCTCCCTCCAACCTGTAACCTGCCTTGAACCCCGAGGACATCATCTGCCCTCCAGCCCTTTAAAGTGAGGGTGAAATCTCCTGTCCTGCAGCATAAATCTCTTTTAGATACTTCATTGCTCTTCAGTGTGTCTAATGTGTCTTCCAATTCATTGCTTTTTTTTTTTTAACTTACGAATGCAAAGAAAACCACAAGCACAAATATGAAATAACACACAAGTCAGATTTCCTTTATGTTCAGTTCCCTATGACTTTTGTGGACACAATTACCTCTTGAACTACTTACCATCGCACAGACTGAGATCAGTGTTTTTACTAATGACAGTTGAGGGGTCTAAGTGTGGGCCTTGCAGATGTACTTACTTATCAAGTATACACGTTGGTGAGCCTAACATGGCCAACCCATTCAAAACCACACCTTCTTAATTCCTTGATCATTTCATTCATTGCATATGCTGCAAGGTCCTTATTAGTTTCAAACAGAATGCTCTATTTTTTTTTCAGGCACAAAACACTCATGCCAAACAAAAGATGTTCTGTATTTTGACTTGTTTCCAAATATTTGTTTTCTATGTTTTTTCCACATGGTCGGTCTTTTTTTTTCTTAATCTCTTTAATTAAAAATATTCTTTTTCTATTTTTCTACTCAACATGTTCTAGATTACAAGTTATCTGACAGCATTTTTCCCTTAAACAGGTTTAAAGGATGAATTTAAACAATATTTTTTCCTCTACTGAACATCATAAGGGACTTAGAAAACTTCAAGCCTGAACATTCCCTTTCCAATTTCTGTGAACTGATGTTGTCATGTTTTTAGTTAATTCTATCTTATACTTCAATTTCCACATGACATTGTCATTTTCATTGAATGAAGTCAATGCATGTTTAGATTTAGCTACACATTGTCCACCTCCAATATTCTTCATTTATCATTGTTTCTCAGACTTTCAATCCGAATTGTGCTCTTCCTTCTTGAGACATTGCCACAAAATAAAAACAATGCTAAGAACGTTTTTGAGATTTTGCCACCACCACTAAAATAAATTCTAAGAGGATGTGTTTGACTTTGTAAACAATCTTCACTTTGACCTTGCTCCAGAAGGGTATTTTTCTGGATTCAGAGCTGTACCTTGAGGTTATTGTGAAGAAATCTGACCTCAGATGAACTGTTATTACTTCGCTTTTCCTTTCAAAAAATATTTTCCTACTTGTGAGATCTTTTCTTTGCCTTGTTACTTTGAATTTGTAGCCTATACTCCTAGATCTGAGTTTGTTTTCACATATGCTGTTTGGATTCCAGGTTTTTCTACTGAGAATTGGTATCTTCAATTAATTTTGTAAAACCCTTAGGCAGTCACTTGAAAGATAGTTTCACACCCTCCCATTTTTCTCACCTCTCCCCCTAAAGCCTTGAATAGCTACATTCAAGGCATCTTCATTTCATTCTTTTATATTTCTTAAACTCACTTTTCAGTTGTTCACCCCTTAGTGTCACCATAGCTGGGTCCTCTGTTTAAATGTTTCACATCATTACTCACTTTCTGTCTCCTCCTATTAGGAACCCTTTCTTGTCTTCACTCCTTCTTTCATTTGTTTACATGCATTTATATATGAAACAAGCATACTTGCTTTACATTTTGCCTCTGATCATTTTTATTTTTGGAAGCTTTGCTGATTTGACTGCTTTTCTTATTTCGGCTTTCAATTCCAAGTCCTCTGTGTTGCATGAATTGAGCCACAGACCCCACAGTCAACTCTCATTTATCTATTGAAATTCTTTGAACAAAATGCTCAACATCACTAATTATTAGAGAAACAAAAATTAAAACCCCAAGAGATACCATTTTTCCCTAGTCAGGATGGCTATTATTAGAAAGACCAAAAAATAACAGATGCAAGTAAGACTGTGGAGAAAATGGAACACTCATACACCATTGGTGGGAATGGAAACTAGTATGACCTCTATGAAAACAGGATGAACATGTCTCAAAAACCTAAACATAGAATTACCATTTAACCCAGCATTCCCACTACTGGGTATCTACCAGAGGGAAAAAATCACTACATTAAAAGAAACAGACACGTGCATTTGTATGTTTATTGCAGCTCTATTCACAATAGCACAGATATGGAATCAGCCAAAGTGTCCATCAACAGATGATTGGATAAACAAAATGTGGTATATACACACCATGGAATACTATACTGCCATAAAAAATCATGTATTTTTCAGCAACATGGTTGGAACTGGAGGTCATCATCTTAAATGAAGTAAGTCAGAAATTAAAATACCACGTTTTCATTTATAAGTGGGAGCCAAGCAATGGCTACACATGGACATAAAAAGTGGAATAATAGAAATCAGAGATTAGGAAGAGTGGGAGGGTGAGGAGAGCCAGGGAGGAGAAAGGCTTATTATTCTGGCAATGCTTATACTAAAAGTCCAGCTTCACCTCTACATAACATATCTATGTAACAAAACTACAGTTGTACCCCTTAAATGTTAAATAAAATATGTAAGTACATAAATAAATACAACTCTTTAAAAGAAGGTAAAAATAGATAAATTCTTTGAACCTGCGACAAAGGTAGATTATGAAAGCCATTTTGCATTTCAGGAATCTGTGAACTTACTGTTACAGCTGCAGATTTCATATTTTCATCTTAACACTAGCACATACTTGAACAAGGCAGGTGGAGTGCATTTGCGCCGACAACCCTCTGGTACCTTCACTTGTGGTTAGAATTTCTTTGTATTTATTATTATTATTTTCTCATTACTCAACACCACCATCCCAAGGGGGAACATGCCTGTCCATGTCCTTTCCAAGGTTGCTGGCAGTGTAGGGTATTTCTAGTTCATGTGTTCAGCGTAAGGATAGTTCTGTGCAGTCTGGACTATACATGGGGTGGTGGTTCTTCTTTCAACCTCCCTTTTAGTGGGCTGTCAATGTTGTCTTCTCTTCCCTGTTCTATATGCAGCCACAATTATTAAAGCTTAGCAAAACGAAGATTTAGTAGGAGCTTCGGGATGCTTCTTATCTGTGACATTCCTGTTTCTCCTTTGCCATTTGCATATAAAGACTTTATGCTGTCCTTTGACCTCAGTAATCTATGATTCATGTCAAAAGATTTCTAGGGCTGCGTGTGGTGGCTCATGCCTGTAATTCCAGCACTTTGGGAAGCTGAGGGAGGAAGATTGCTTGAGCCCAGGAATTCAAGACCAACCTAGACAACATAGATAGACCCCATCTCTACAAAAAATGTTGAAAATTATCCGGGCATGATAGTGCACACCTGTAGGCCCAGCTACTTGAGAGGTTGAGATGGGAGGCTTATTGAGCCCAAGAAGTCTAGCCTAGGTGACAGAGTGAGACCCTACCTCAAAAAAAAAATTAACAAGGATAAATATAAATGGTATAATTCTCCCACATAGGGAATTCACAGTTTCATGAAAGGACACCGTTATTTGCTTAATTTTTCAAATCAAATACATAGGAGTAGATATTTGCACACCCATGTTCATAGCAGAACAATTCACAGCAGCCAACATTTGGGAGCAAGCCTAGTGTCCATCAGTGGTTGCATGGATAAGCCAAATGTGGTCTACCATACAATGGAATGAGAGTCATTAAAATGGATGAAAGGCTGACACATGCTACAGCATGGTTGTACCTTGAGGACATGACACTAAGCAAAGCAAGCCCATCACAAAAGGACAAATACTGTATGATTTCACTCAGAGGAGGTACTGACAATCATTACATCATAGAAAGAAGGTAGCATGGTGGGTGCCAGGGGGTGTGGAGAGGGATGAAAGGGGAGATGCTTTTAATAGAAACAGTTTTATTTTTGCAAGATGAAAAAAATAATGGAGATGGATGGTGGTAACAATCACACAACAATGGGAATGTACTTAATGCCACTAAATTGTACACAAAATGGTTAGAAAAAGAAATTTGGGGACCAGTGCAGTGTTTACCATCTGTAATCTCCACACTTTGAGGAACTGAGGCAGGAGAATTGCTTAAGTCCAGGAGTTTACGACCAGCCTGGGCAACATAACAAGACCTTGTCTCTACCAAAAAGTTTTAAAAATCTAAAACTTAGCTGGGCATGGTGGCATGCCCCTGCAGTCATAGCTAGTCAAGAGGCTGATGGGGAAAGACAGCTTGAGTCCAGAAGTTTGAGGCTGCAATGAGCTACATTGTGTTACTCCACTCCAGCCTGGGCAACAGAGAGAGAGTCTGTCTCAATTTTTTTATAAAAAGAAAGAAAGAAGAGAAAATTTTATGTTATATATATTTTAACGTAATAGAAAAACTAAAACTCAGTAGTTCCCTTTGATTCCTTTATCAATTACTTCTGATCAGTACATGTGTCCTGATACCTTCACTCTGATCAATATCATTATCCCATTCACTTTCTCTCACTTAGACCATGGCAAAACCTGCTCCAGAGACTCTCAGCCTCCATGCTCCATCTTCAACTCATTCTCTACATAGTAGTCAGTATAATTTTGTAAAAATATAAAGCAGATCATTGTGCCTCAGAGCTTAATAGGAACTATTGACTTTTCATCACGTAGAATGTAACATTCAAGTCTTTCGTATTTGTGATAAAACCTCTAAATGATAGGCTATACACATGCTACTTAAACTCTTAATTTTCTCCACCAGTTCAGTATGCCCTGGTTACTCTGCCTTTCATTTGGTTCCATGAACTCACCAAAGTTATTTCATTAAAAATATTTGTATTGTGGGATTGGTTTCCACCTCCGCATGATGGAATGGAAGCTCCTGCCTGTCACTCCCTGTCCAGCCTAAATTTCTCTCCTCTTTAGTAGTACTGCTATGATCTCAATGTTTGTGCCCCAAACTCAATTCCTATCTTGAAATCGTATTCCCAAAGGTGATGGTATTAGGAATTGGGCCCTTTGGGAGGTGATGAGGTCAGGAGGGTGGAGCCTCATGAATGAGATTAGTGACTTTATAAAAGGGACCACTTAGAGCTCCCTTGCCCCTTCCACCATGTGACGACATAGTGAGAAGGTGCTGTCTGTGAAGCAGGAAGTGGGTCCTTTACCAGACACTGAATCTGCCATGCTTTGATCTTGGATTTCCCGCCTCCAGAAGTGTGAGCCACGAGTGTCTGTTGTTTAGCCATGCGAACTATCACAGCCACCTTCTGTTATCCTCTAGCACAGTCTCTTTCATCCTCACATCTTATTTGTCTGTATAGCTCCTGTTATCGGTGCTACATATTGTGAGAAATATAGTTCTCACTATATGCAACTGTGCAATGTGTCATGTAGTCTTGGTCTGAATCCTTTTCCAGCACTGACTGGTCATTCTGCAAATTTTTGAGTGTTGAGGGAACAGTGGTCGTTGTCAAAACAGGAAGTCAAAACTCAAGTAACTGACTTCCTCCTCCTGCTTTCCTCTCATACAAGGACCAAGTGATCTCTGGAGATTCAATCCAGCTCTTATTTAAAGAAAAGGGTGGATATTTTGGGTCTTTTATGAACAGAGAGTTCTTTCTGGAATGAGTGTTTATTTATTTATATTCTGCTCACGCTGGCCCCTATTCTATTGACTCCTGGTCAAACTGAATAAAGACAGATATATTGGCAGGAAAGACAAGGATGCATTTGCAGAAAAGTGAAGCTCCCTGGGGCCAATTTTTTTCCATTAGACAGCCATTTATGGAGATGGGGCAGCATCTGTCCAGGGTCTTGTAGGGCGTCTTGTACTGAAGGAATCCCAGACTGGAGGACAAAGTACTCTCAGGGGAAGTGGTTGGTCTGTTTTCAGCCTCTTAAGTATCAAAAAAAAAAAAGGTGCCCATGAATAATTTAGTACCATTATAGGTGAATTTCACCATGCTGGGTTTTAAAAGAGGAGATGTCAAAATGGACCTGTTTTAAATTATTGAATGACATTCTTACAAGGTGTGTGGATTTACATTTCATGTACATTTTTACAGATTTTTTAAAAAAATTAAACTGTTCTTTTCTAAGATAAATGTGACATCTTCAAAGTAGGATTAATGCAAAGGTATATAGCTAAAAAACAATGGAAATTAAATTTTGCAAGAAGCAGTATGCTTCTATGCATGTAAAGTGTGTATGTGTTGGAAAATTATGTCTACATAGGCATACTTTAAAGACAGACAAAGACACACACTTTCACTGAGAAGAGAGAAAGAGAAAGAACATTAAGAGGCAACAAAGTTCTTCCCGGTCTGGAGCAAAAACAGACACATTAGAACGTTCAAAACACATTCCACATGATGCTGCCTCTTTTTGTTTTAAAAAAAAAAACGGCAAATAAATTTTCCAAACAGAATTTTAGTAATCAGGTAGGAGATTAGATTTATGCCAGAACAAGTGGTCAAGTAATTAGATAGGAGATGTTTGAATTTTGTTTTTTCCTCTAATAAATTTAGACATCAGATCTATGTAAAAATTCCTTCATTAATAAATTCAGTGAGGTGTTATTTGGATACTTGCAACTAAGTTCTTAACGTTCTAGGATTAAACATAAGCATTATGTTTGGAAGGTGAACCAATTGGCACAACATCTACATATTCTAAAATTGAACTACAGTCAACTGGATGGTCCATAAATATTTGGCATTGGGCCTAGTGCAGTGGCTAATGCCTATAATCTTGACACTTTGGGAGGCCAAGCTGGCCAGATTGCTTGAGCCCAGGAGTTTGAGACCAGCCTGCGCAACACAATGGAACCCTATCTACACAAAATTTACAAAAATTAGCTGGGCATGGTGGCACAGGCTTGTACTTCCAGCTACTCAGGAGGCTGAGGCAGGAGGATGGCTTGAGCCTGAGAGTTTGAGGCTGCAGTGAGCCAAGACTGAACCACTGCACTCCAGCCTGGATGACAGAGTGAGACTTTCAAAAAAAATGGCACAGATAGAAACATTATTTTGAGTAATGCCTTATAATGTTGCACTGTTCTGATTATTTGTCATAAAATAGGGTGGTCTAACCCTACAGTTACTAGTTGTTCTGGGAAAATATCTTCAATCTGGATGATCTGCAATCATTGTTCATGGTATAAATGCCCTCTGGTTTCAAGGACAAGCTCACTGAAAAGAAGTATATGGATGCCCTTTTGTCCTTCTTCTCTGACGTGTGTTGCTTTATTGGCTATTATCCAGATTTCTTGCAAAGCACAACACCCTATCTCTACTGATGGAGTCACCGTGTACTGTTCAATTTTAAAATCTGTAGAGCAATTTTCAACCATTTTATTTCTGGAGCTTCCTAGAGCATACACCATTACTGATCATGTCCTGTTGTTTGAAACTTTATCATTCCTTGGTAGCCGTAACACGGTTTTCCTGTTCCTGTTATTCTTCATTATTCTTTTGCTCTTGCTCCTACCTCTTCTTTGTCCAATGTAGAAGCTTCCCTGTCTCTTCTTCCTGTGTCTCTCTTTTTAATATTAATAAAAATTTAGCCTTCCACAGTTTTATCTTCTGTATCAGTCTCCATTTTCCCAGGTCAACTTCTCTCGCTCTCCCCTGGCTCTAACGAGTCTTTCTACACTCAAGGGAGCCAAATATAGCTATCTCATAAAATTGTTTTCTTATAATTTGGATCCTTGTATCCTTCTGTCCAGTGAATATCCATCTCTCTCTGGTTAAACCAAAGCCAACTCAAAATCCATGCACATATCAAAACTGAATTTCTATTTTTCCTTAGGTAATGTGTTATCTTCATGAGTCTTCACTCAGGGGGCAATAAAAAAATATTGTGTCCTAAGTCATCATTACCTCAAGGCATCTACCAATCTTTGGCAATGCTCTGTCAATTTTTCTTGTGAATATCTCTCAGGTTCAACCAATCACTTCATCCCTGTCACCAGCTACTTGTTAGTTAGGTATAAATAACTATTATTGTGGATTTCTGAAAGTCTTGTCACAGTTTGTGCCACCTACAGACACTCACTTGTACTTATCTCAAAGAAATGAACATGATCACCTGTTCCAGTTCTTCTAACAAGCCTGGACAACATAGCAAGATACCATCTCTATAAAATATCTTGTAAAAAATTAGCTGGATATGGTGGTGTGCACCTGTGGTTCCTGCTATCCAGAAGGCTGAGGCAGGATGATCCCTTGAGCCCAAGAGTTAGAGGCTGCAGTGAGCTATGATGGTGACACTGCACTCCAGCTTGAGCAACAGAGTGAGACACTGTCTCAAAAAGGTAAATACAACAAAATTATTTGTTGCTCAGTAGGCCTAAGAAAATATCCACATTAGGCTGGGTGCCGTGGCTCACGCCTGTAATCCCAGCACTTTGGGAGGCCGAGGTGGATGGATCACCTGAAGTCAGGAGTTCAAGACCTGCCTGGCCAACATGATGAAACCTCGTCTCTACTAAACATACAAAAATTAGCCAGGCGTGGTGGTGCATACCTGTAATCCCAGCTACTTGGGAGGCTGAGGCCGGAAAATCACTTGAACCCAGGAGATGGAGGTTACTATGAGCCAAGATTGTGCCACTGCACTTTAGCCTGTGAGACAGAGTAAGACCCCATCTCAAAAAAAATATTCCATGTTATTTGTCTTAGCACATGCTAACTCTACCCCTTTCTTCTTACTATTTTCTAGACTTGAAAATAGTGTTCTATTTACTGCTGTGACAAATGTCTGCAAACCTCGTGACTTAAAATAGCCCGCAGTTAGCCTGTAATTCCAGTGACTCAGTAGGCTGAGATGGGAAGATTGCTTGAGTTCAGGAGTTCCAGGCCGTAGCGAGCTGTGATCATACCACTGTGTTCCAGCCTGGGTGACAGAGCAAGATTCCATTGGAAAAAAAAAAAAAAAGCCCAGATATATTGTCTTACATTTCTGGAGGGTGGATCTCATTAGATTCACTGGGCTCAAATCAAGGAGTTGGCTAAGCGTTCAGTTCAGCACGAGTGAGGAACCATCGCCTTCATTCATCCCCAAAGTTTTTCATCTTCCCCAGCTGAAACTCTGTATCCATTACAACACTAATCCACATTTCTTTTCCCCTAGCATCTGCAACCTTCACTCTGTGGCAGACCAGTCTCACTAACAGCTGAACACGCCTCCATAACAACTGTTTCAGCACTGACTGAGCGATGAAGTTAAATATTAAAAGCCGATAGAGCCAGTGTTCTCATATAACAAAAGCCCACCAAGAGTTTTGCTTAGGCCTCTCCTGGGCCCTGAAGCATGACAAGATAACGAAGAAATTCTTAACAGGACCCATTTAGGATTAAACATGTTTTATTGGGGGTCTGAAGAAACTCCCCAGACGTCCACAAACAAGTTTTATTGGGGGTCTAAAAAAGCTCCCCAAACCTCCATGATTTAGCAGGAAATAAGATATGGGTAATCACCTCAGGAAAGTCCAAGTGACGTGATTCTTCCTGGACACTGGACAAGGGCCGGGGTACCAAGAGGGCAGGGCATAAAAAGATGTCACCTTGGCTCTCCAATGAGCTGGTTTAACACTTAGCCATCCACGGACAGCAACTGCTAAAACAGTATTAATTGTAACACGCCCCTAGATGCTACCGCAGGGCCAGAGCGTGAAAGTGCTCTCCTCGGCTCCTGCACCTGCTCATCTGCATGATCCCCCTCCCATAAGGGGTTTGAGCATGCAGTGGCCAAGCAAGCAAGCCATACTTCTGTCTCAAGTTCTGCAATGGGGTCAGGGAACTCTCCTCACTCATTAAAATGTAGACGTCTTTGGGGCCATGACTAGGCCACACTTGATGATCTTCACTGCAGTAAAAACAAACTAGTAAAAGTTCACCGCTCTGCTTAGTCTCAGAAATGTTCATAACATCTGTGTTTTTTTTTTTTTAACCCAGACCCCCGTTATCCACATTTTGCAACTATCTTTCCTAATCTGGTTCATACTTCAGATCCCTGTCAACATGGCAATGTTTTGAAAGAGCCTCCCCTGTGGTAACTTCTCTCTGGCCATATTGAAAAGCCCTCTTGTGTTTTCAGTTAGAACCTTAAGGAAGATCCCTAATAACAGTCTCCAGGCTCCTGACAGCACAGCTGAAGGTATTTTTCTTCTTGAGGGAACCAATAAGAGCGATAGATTGTTGTTCTATCGATCAGGTGAAGGGTCTCTCCTCCCTTGCAGCTGATGAACAGTGTATGTGCAGAAAGAAGCACTTGCAATGTGTGGAAACCTCACCTGAACGTGTGTTTGTTTTTATTTACATGTTTGCTACAGAGTAGGTAGGAATCTGCTCCTCAATGGCCCAAAGGAGGTAAGATAATTATAACTGGAGACCAAGATGGACCCATTTGCACTGCCTGGGGGAAAAGTGATATATAATTGGTAAGAACACCTCTCTCATGGTTTGTTAAATTAGTTGAAATATGTAAGAGGGAATATTTCTTTTGTCTACCCTCATGGCATGCCAGACACTTGAGGTCTGGGGTACAAGATGATTTCGAAGTTTTTAAAAAAGGAGGTATATAGTGGGAGGGTTCCTACATGTGCTGGATATTGGCTATGCATTTTACAGAATTACCAAAATGTGCTTTTCCCATATGGTGCTACTGAAAATGAAAGAGATTCTCTGAAAGAGAATCAGAAATCAGACAAATGGTAGCAGATCCTAAAACAAGCATGGAGTTGAGTAGATTGTTATTAATCTTGAGGTTTCCAGAACTCTCTCTCTTGAATATTTGCTGTATGGTCCTCTTCAGGATTTTGGTAATTGTCACATCTCTGGATTTGTGCAGTTTTTGCTCTGCAGTAGGCAGAATTTATTCAGAAAAGAAAGAAAAGAGAGGAGGGGAGGGAGAGGGAGAAAGGAAAGGAAGTAATATTACAGAAAGAAGAAATAGATGCATCCAAGATAATGAGAAAAGAAGGAATCTAACCCTGTAGCTTACTGTGCACTCTGCAATAATAGATTTTGAAAATACATTATTATAAAAGATCACTTTGATCCAATTTAGGCAGTGCTTCTCAATTGGAGGCAATTTTGTGCCTCTGTCCAGGTCATTTGGTGTTGTCTGGAGACGTTTTTCATTGTCATTATTGGGGGCAAGGGGAGGAGAGCTACCAGCATTTAGCAGCACAGGATGGCCCCCACCACAAAGGATCATCAGAATTCAAATGCCAAAAGAGCCAAGGTTGAGAAACTATGGCTCAATGAATTTTTTTTTTTTTTTTTTTTTTTTTTTTTTGGTGAAAGCTGAAAGATTCCTTTTGCTAGTTTGACATGTTTAAATCATCTTTTAAAGGTATCCTTTTAGCCATCAGACATTAAGCAGTGTTAGTAGCTGATTTGTTCCTTTTGACATAGTTATCAGTTTTACAAAGTGCCAGTTAGACTGAATATTTAGTTAATAAGAACAAATGGATCATGTGTCTACAGTCTGAGCTGATTTGTTGGTTACTGTGGTAGTTGTATTAACAAAAATGTCCATCAGACCTAATATTTACTAGAAATAAGTCAATATCTGATTTCTAAACATAGACGTATTAACTATGTCTCATATATCATATAAATGTGCAAATCTTGAGATCTCCTATAAAACTAATTTTAACATAATTTTATTAGTTTCTCATACTCAGCCAAATAAAACTAATTCTAAAAAAGAAGTTTTAAACAATACAGGTTGTATTAAGCACTTGTCAAAGTCAAAGACAACCCCCTCTTTTGGTGAAATTGATGTTGTTCATTTTATGATTACCAAATGAGGCAGAACTTTTGATACAGACAGGAGACAGGGAAATACTGAGTAGAAGAGGGTGGCTCCCTGGCAAAGGCCCCACCCTCAAGCCTGGAAACCTGAGGCCCTAAATAGGAATAGGCATTTCTGTTTTTGTGCCCAAAAGTTGTTTTAGGCCCACCATGCCCCCATCCTGTACCCATATAAACCTCAAACCCCAGGCTCCATAAGCAGACAAGAAGATGAACAGAAGAGCAGAAGAACGATAGAATGGCATGCAGGGAGAAGAGAAGGAGTGTCTGAATGCCCAGGGGAGTTCGGCTGGGCATGATTGGAAAAGATTGGCCAAGGGACAGTCAAACTCCAGGAGAACATCATCTTCCCACTCCAACCTCCTTCCAGCTCCCCATCCATCCCCCTGAGAGGCACTTCCATCACTCAATAAAATCCCAGCATTCACCATCCTTCAAGTCCATGTGATTTGATTCTTCCTGGAGGACAAATACCCAG
Organism: Callithrix jacchus; assembly: GCF_049354715.1. Taxonomy (NCBI): domain Eukaryota; kingdom Metazoa; phylum Chordata; class Mammalia; order Primates; family Cebidae; genus Callithrix; species Callithrix jacchus. The sequence goes on from NC_133524.1 coordinate 5,418,049, forward strand.
GTACCAAGAGGGAAGGGTGTCAAAGGCTATCACCCTGAGTCTCCACTGAGGGGTGGTTTAACACTTAGGTGTTTATGGGCAGCAACTGCTTAAAAGAGCATAAATTGTAACATGCCTCTAGATGCTACCGTGGGGCTGGAGCCCGAAAGTACTTACCCTGGCTTCTGTACCTGCTCACCTGCATGTTCCTCCTCCCAAAAAGGGTTTGAGCTTGCAGCAGCTGAGTAAATGAGCCACACTCCTGTCACAAGTCCCTCAAGGGAGTCAGGGAACTCTCCCATTTCAAAAACATGAGTAAATCCATCATTTATTTGTTTATGTATCTGTTCCATTCACTCAATTGAACTACCATTTTAAAAAACCAGGTCAATATTACCACATCACTTTCTACCATTAGCTTGCAATATTTCTTCCTTTATCCTACCTCACTGTTCTTTTTTCAAAAAGAGTGATAAAAACTCATTAAATACATGCTGAGATTCGATCTATGATGCTTGAGGTCTTCAATGGGGAATTCAACTTAAGTTCTCTGAACACATCTCTTGACTTGAATTTATGAAAGCTGCTTTTGTTTCGGCTTGTATAACTGGATATATTGGAAATTTGTGCCACTTTTTTCTTCCATTCTTTGTGTTTTTCTTTTTGTTGTTGTTACTGTTATTTTGTTTCGAACAGATATACCAGACATAAATGGTTCCAGACTTGAAAACAAACTCTTGCAAACAGTGTGTATAGTTGAGTAACTCAATTTGAATTAGTTCAATGGAATTCACATTAACAATGATTAGGGGAAGGTAATTACTATGGTTAATAATAATATATAGTATCAAATTGCTAGAAGGAGATCAAATGTTCCCAACAGAAAAAAAATGATAATATGGGAAAAAAAAATAATTAGGACATGCTAATTAGCCTAATCTGACCACCATACATTATATTGTCACAACATCACTCTGTACCCCATGAATATGTACAATTTTTATGTCAGTTGAAAAAATTGTTAAAATAAATTAATAAACAATTGCAAAAAAAAACCTTTGACTCAGACCACACCTGAAAAGTGTTCATAGGCTATTAAAAAATGGGCAAAATGTTTTCAAATATATGTACTTTGTTATGTATTTGGAAGAGGAATTCACTTAACTAAAACGTTTGGGAAGTCTTCATTAAGGAAATAAAATATACACTCGATTACAAGAGACCAAATCAAAATAACTTTATAGTCAAGAAGAGGAACAGTATTTCTGGAAAAGGGATGAGCTTGTACAAACAGTTCTGTTGTGAAATCAGATTGTATAATTAGGGGATGATAAGAAGTACATTTTGTAATAAAAATGCATATCTTCATTTGCAAGAGTGCAGGCATTCATAGGTTAAAGATTTTCACATGTCAGTGCTTAAAGATTTCTCCAATGTAGACCAAGTCCAAAGTATGGTCTTACTGTCCATTTAAGGTAATTGGAACAAAACAAATTCCATAGAGCTAAGTGCTGCTTTATATACTTATATCCTTGGGTATTGCTGAATTTTGTAGAGTGTAGTTAGGTTACTTACTAAAAGAGTAAACAACGTGATCAGATGCTTAAAAATCATAGAATAAAAACGATAGTTGTTTTCCTTGATATTTCTTATTTGTTTAGGATCTCTTTCTTTCTCCCTTTTTTTTCTTCTGCTGTGTTAAGGATTCATTTTTAAAAACTGGTGTCTTTGCTTTTAAGGTGTATTAGTAGCCCATGCAAAACTTCAAGAGATTATCTTCTGTATCTTCATAGATCAAAATATGACAGGGACAAATCAAATAGTGATGCATATAAATAAATATAAAACACAAGCCAGGATCTTCAACAAATTTGAAAAGTGAATATGAAAAAATAATTCAAAGATATTGCTTCTCCCAATGTAAAGTGAAAGTCTCTACCCAACATCAAACTCTTTTATTTCTGACAATTATCAATCCAAGGACTGGTGTGAAAAGAACATTTTAAATTGAATTATCATAAATAGATTTGAATCAACTACTCTTAAATGTTTTTTACTAAAATAAACTGTTGGATACACCTCATCTTTGGTGTTTATTTTATATATATGTTATATATTATATATGTTATATATAACATGTATATTATATACAGCTATAACACACATATAATCTATGACATGTCATATAATATATAACAACATATAATTATATGTTATATATACCATATAACAACACGTGAAATATATAACATATGCCATATCTTATATATGTAATATATATTTCATGTTATGTTATATTGTATATAACATATGATCAGATATTATATATTACTAAGATGTTATACATATAAAATATTACATATCATACATAATGTGTGTAATATATTTTATATGCTATATGGTAAAAATGACATATGATTATTGTATATTATAAATATATATAAATATATGTAAGTATACAATAAATAATATAACATATGATGTATTAGATATGCTATATGTGACATATGTTGTTATATATATACTATATAACATAATGTATTTTTATACATACATGTTTCACATTATTATATAGTATATAAAACATATGACAACATATATAATACATATTGTACTATAGTATATAACCTATTAATATATCAGATGTGATCATATTATTATATACTTATATACATTTATGTATTAATATGCTATATATCATATAATATGTTAATTTGTATTTAAAATATAAAAAATACATTATGTACTGTATGTTATAACATATATGTATTCTATATTATATAATATAGCATATATAATATATTATAAATATATAATATGTATTAATTATATATATATTATATATAATGTAATATTATTGGCACATATGTGCGTGGGTGCATGTTCACAAGTGTCATTATTAGTTGCATATCATTTTAATTACTCAGGGTAACCAGTTAATTTTAATTTTGAGGATTCTCTACATACCAGAACATCCCATATGACCCAAGATTATTAATGTGCTTTCCCTTCTACTTGTTTCAAGGTAAACCAACTGTAATACAGAATTACTATATGTGCTTCCAAATTAACTCACTGGTGAATTTTTACTGCCAAATCAATGTAGAAATGAATCTATTTGTCACAATACCTACTTTCCTACATAACAATGTTTCCGACAATGAAGGCTTTGGAAATGACTTTGAAACACACAAACACTCACCTTTTAGAATATGTGTGAGGGTCAGGATCCTGTGATTACAAATAGATTTTATAAAACTGCTGTCAAAATTGTGTTTGTAACATGCACATAATTCTATGAGAAGCATATTTGCTTATGGATTAACCATTCTAAAGCACTCAGTCTGAAAACAAAATTTTATATCTCAAACAAGTAATTCAGTGCTATAAAACTACAGTCTATATTAAATGAAAATTTTGAAATATTTCTTACAATATTGGGTTCAATAAAAGTAAGTACAGACTCATAAAAACCAAAAACAAAACAATGACCAATCTCTGAAAAGCATTTAAAATAAGATTATGGCTTAACATTGATTTCATGGGAAATGTAACTGCTGTATTTTATATCATAGTTTTGCAATTCATAATGTTACTAAACGCATTTTGTTTCTTGAACACTATGTGTTCAAGTCAAAACCTAGATATAAAAGTTTTAAATTCAATACAAAACACATTATTTCTGGTGAGAATCATTAAGGAATTGACTAACATTGCTAGAGAATTCTGTATTTTATTCTAACCCCATAGGATGCTTGATCTCAACTGCTGGAAGACAAAGTATACATTAAACAGAACAGCAACAACAACAAAAAACTAGGCATTATGAAAACACGGTTAAATATTATCCCAAACTATAGATCAAAATTTTCAAAATATCCAATTGAAGGAAATTTTTATCCATGTTGTATTAGTCACAGTTCTCTATAGGGACAGAACTAATAGGACAGATGTATATATAAAATGTTTATTAAAGAGTATTGACTCACATGATCACAAGGTGAGGTCCCACAATAGGCTGTCTGCAAGCTGAGGAGCTAGGAAGATAGTTGGAGTCCCCAAACCTCAAAAGTAGCGAAGCCAGCAGCACAGCCTTCAGTCTGTGGTCAAAGGTCCAAGAGTCCCAAAGCTGAAGATCTTGGAATCCGATGTTCAAGGGCAGGAAGCATCCAGCATGAGAGAAAGATGGACACCAGAAGATTTACCCAGTCTCTTCTTTCCACGTTCTTCTGCCTATTTATTCTGACTGTGGGAGCAGCTAATTAGATGGTGTCCACCCAGATTGTGGATGGGTCTGCCTCTCCCAATCCACTGACTCAAATGTTAATCTCCTTTGACAACACCCTCATGGACACACCTAAGAACAATACTTTGCATCCTTCAATCCAATCAAGTTGACACTCAATATTAACCATCACATATGTGTACACTGCAAAACCTAGTCATAGTGAACAGTTCAACTTCTTAAAATAATTAGATTACATTTCAAGAAATACCACATAGATTTCAAATTTGAGAATTTGGCGTGTGCATTTGCAACACATGAAGCCATAAATATTTATTCTAACATCTAATAGGGACAATAGCTGCACATGGAAATATATGGAAAACCTACTATGTTGGTAGCAAGCCATCAGTGCTGAGGTGAGCCTTATCAACAGAACAGTTCTCAGAGCCTATACCTTTTTGATTTAGTCTCCTTAAGAGAGGAATATTTTGAGTAAATTCAATTTTCAAGTTTCTTCATTTGCATGCTTTCAGATGGAAATCCTGCCTCAAATAACTAATAGAAACTCTTAAGTCTCATTGACATTGATTGATTGTTATAGCAAAGAGAGTCATTTTTCTTTTTCTATGACCTTTTAGGGCCTTGGAGGGGTGGTAGGTAGGGGATTCAGTCTCTCCAAGAGGAATTTACAGAACTCCTATTGGTATCTTGATTGGAGCTATAAATAATATAGAATATGGGATGATAAATATTCAAAATGAGCTCCAGATATTTATATTTCCAGCCTGACCTTGTTCAAAGTCTTTGAAAGTCAATATTTTTCTTTCCCCCAGGGCTTGAGGGGAGCAGGAACATGGTACTGATGGATAAATCCAGCAGTGCCTAAGTGCAAGGAAAGCAAACCTCCCTTGAAGAAAGGTGCTTTACTTCTCTTGGGGTATGAATAGCAATTCCCAGGGTGATATCCATTTACCCCCCATTCTGTTTGCTTTCTTTGTCATCATACCTTGTTTACGGAGAGGACTAATGACAAAAAAGCAACTGCATATTTTGGTATCACCCCAGGCTAAAAGTTCAATTTTACATCATTTTGGTGGATGAATCAACTCAAGGCCTGAACTTGCTCACAGTGTTCTTCCTGCTTCTTATCTTTATTTTATTTGGGGTTTTGGAGGGTTGTTTTTATTGTTGTTTTTGGTAAAATCTGATGAGACATTGTATAAACTTGTCTTGGATTTTTACCAGGCAGGGTTCATCAAAAATTTCAGTAAGTACTGAAAGTAAGAACCATAATGTATTTAAATTCATCTCATCTTGGATCTCATCTCATCTTGCAAGCAATATTGTGGCCAGGAATTAGGATGTTCCATTCTCCTCATTTCATGTGTCTAATCCACAAATTCATAGCTCAACTTGAGAGTCATTTTCAATATCTGAGAAGGCTGTACCTTGTATACCTTTTTATTATGGTTGAGAGATATCCTCCTTTTCTTCCATAGTGGAATAGTATAAAACAAATTTTATATTCTTTTATCTTTGGAAGACAATAAAACCGAAATTTTATAAAATTTTATAAAATGTTTCATCTATGGAAAGAAAGGAGAAGATCCCTGCTTTCTTTTTTTTTTTTTTTTTTTAGATCCCTGCTTTCTTATCCACTAGAATGTAAATGGACATTTCAAATCAGGAGATAATTTCTATAACTCAGGATTTTATCCCTCTGGAGAGAAGAGTTAACACAGCAAGTCTGAGACTTCTAGCCTCAGAAATCCAGCTTGCAAGGTGAGCCTTTGGTTGGCTCCTCAGAACTTAGATTTCAGGTACGTTCTCACTCTTTCCTAAGTGATAAGAGTGGCTCATGGTGCCTCAAGAGTTAGTATACACATGTGGTTCACATGGAATACCTGATTTCCTTCTGGGAGTCTGGTATTTTGGGATGTGCTAGGCAGAAGGTACCTATACAGTTAGACACTGAGAAGAGCTTTGGGAACTGATCCTTTATGAGCTTCCTTGGTAGACATTTTTGCATGTGTTGTCAAAATTCAATACCAGGAAAAGTTAGCATGTCTACAGAGAGGACTCTGGGAAGCTTGCGCCTAATTTTCTCTGGAATTCACTGCATGCATCTTTAAAAAAAAATTTTAACTTTAAATTTTTATTTTTTTTTAATTTTAACATATTTTACGGGTTCAGGGTATATGTGCAGGTTTGTTCGATAGGTAAATTGCATGCTGTGCGGGTTTGTGTACAGATTACTTTCTCACTCAGGTGATAAGCATAGTACCTCATAAGTTGTATACATATATATATATATATATATATATATATATATATATATATATATATGTTCTCCCTTCTTTCACCTTCTGCCCAAGTACGCCTCAGTGTTGGTTGTTCCCATCATTGTGTCCGTGTGTTCTCAACTTTACTGTTTTGTTTTAAATTATGAATCTAAAATTACAAACATGTTTAGCTCCTGCTTACGAGTGAGAACATGTTACCACATTAGGTTGCTTAGAATTACAGCCTCCAGTTCCATCCATGTTGCTGAAAAGAACATGATCTTATTCTTTTTTATGGCTGCATAGTTTTCCATGGTGTGTGTATATGCAACACATTTTCTTTATCCAGTGTACTATGGATGGGCATTAAGTTGGTTCTATGATTTTGCTATTGTGAATAGTTGTTAGCATCTTTTTTTGGGCTGATTTTGTATTCTGTCATCTGCTGTGATAAATCATAGCTATGAATAGAACTGCATGATGAGTTCTCACAGTGAATCATCAAACCTGGTCACATGAACACATATTTCCAGGCCAGAAATTCACTCCTGAATACTCACTATGTCTTCAGTCATCTTTAAATTTGTTAACAGATTCATTGAGGTACAATTGATATATATAAATTTAACGTGCATGATTTGATAACTTTTGATATGTGAAAACACCCATGATGACATTGCAACAATTAAGACAATGACGATACACAACAGCTCCCAAAGTTCCCTGCGTCTCTTTGTTTTTTGTTGGTTTGTTTGTTTTTTGGTAGAAATGTAGCAGGCCATGTCTCACTAACAGCTGAACAGGCAGGCCTCCGTAACAACTGTGTCAGCACTGAGTGGTGAAGCTAAATATTAAAAGCTGAAAGAGCCAGTGCCCTTATAGGAAGGCTGGAATGTAACAAAAGCCCACCAAGAGTTTTGTCCTCTCCTGGGCGTTGAAGTATGAAAAGGTAATGAAGGAATTCTTAACAGGACCCTTTTAGGATTAAACAAGTTTTTACTGGGGTCCTGAATGAACTCCCCCAAACTCGGTGATATCGCAGGAGACAAGATAAGGGTAATCACCCCAGGCACCTGAACCCATCTAGATTAAGTACATTTACTGAGGCTCCAGAGGAAGGTCTTCAAAACTCAGACCTTACTTATAGATTAGAAGTTAATCACTTATATCTATAGATGAATGCATACTTGCACGTAGACATATAGCTTACAAGGTATAGAAGCTCTGGAAAACTTTGTAATTTTGAGTTGGTCTGGTGGTATTTTCCCAGCCTTCTCGCTGTACCTGATTACAAAAATAAACTCCCTTCTTCCCATCTGCATCTCATTATTGGGCCAGGAGAATAAGCAGCCCAACCCTCAGTTTGGTCTGGGAACAGGAAAACTTAACATGCAATGTACACTCAACACATTTCAAAGTGCTTTTCACTATAGGCACTGTTGTACAGCAGACCTCTAGAATGTATGCATTTAGAAGAACTGAAACTTGACACTCACTGAACTTCCCGCTTCTTCCTCCCCCAGGCCCTGGCAACTGCTATTATATTCTCAGCATCTATGAGTTTGACTCTCTTAGATGCCATATCTAAACGTAATCATGCAATATTTAAAATTCAGTTATGTTTTAACTTCCAAAGCTTGTCCTTCAACTCACATCCCAGTAAATTTTGCCCAGAAAACCAAAATCACGTGGAAACATACATTTTATCTACACACTCATATTTGCTTTAGGTGTGTTTGAACTCGTGTATTTTCTAATTGATGGGTATAAGCTTCTACATGTGTCCATTAGATTATGTGCATTATGTGTTTTAGCACCTTAATATCTTTACCTTTAAAAAAAATTATGGATCTAAAATTACAAGAAAAGGCATGCTAAAATCTGAAAATATGGCTTTAGTTTTTTTCTACATCTCCTCATTAATTTTGCCAATTGCCACTTCATATATTTTGATGTTCTTTTTTTTTTTTTATCTTTTTTTTTCCTCTTTCTAACCACTAGACCACCAGGGACATATATTTTAATGTTCTTAAGTGTTAGATGATTAAGTTCAAAGATTGGAGGAGAAAGAATTTTGTAAGAAAATATACCCTCACCTCCAGAGGCCTTCCATGGTTTCTTGAAACAAGCAATATTCCAGCAAAACAAACATTGCAATATTATATGTTACACAAAATCTCATTATCATTCATGTCTAATTGTGTGAAACTTATAACTTCGGCTGCAATCTCTTGCTTGGAAGTAGGGTACTAGCTCCAGCCCACGTAGGAGGGGCGGAGATTATTTAAGGGCATAATTAGCAGGAGATGGGCAATCCGGTGGAGGTGGGTAATAGATATTCTGACTATATGAAGTGCATAATAAGCAGAGCTTCTACAATCATTTTTCAGTTAGCAAGGGATATGTCATTTACTTGTGGTGTCAATTTAACAAAAGAATGGTAAATACCATAGTCTATGCAAATTTTGCTACGGAATAAAGGGGTCAGGAAAGATGAGAGATGGTCAGTAAAATACATGCTTGCAATGACTAAAATGTAACTTCAGTAACCTCACCGTTTTGTCTTTGAATGTGACCCACTAAGTCTTCCACTTTAGTCATAGGTAAGTAGACAGGCCCTACTCACTCTTGGAATTGCCTTGTTGCTTTCTCCCTCAAAAAACTTCACAGTATTTCTTTTATTTGTTTCTTATTCGCATCTGAGAAATCAGCAGTCCACATGTAGTGACTCTATACTCTGGAACATCCTATACATTCTAGTTTCTCATGTTTGCAATACACATCACAGTGGTATTTATGCTGTGCTGAGTTAAAACAGTGGCAGCAACACTGTTTCAGTATGTATCACAAAACAAGACTAGCACAAAACATGGATCACAGAAGAGATCGACTCAAAATAGGGTTTAATGACTCAAAAACTCAAACAACACGTTTGAAAGTTAATGATGATGCCGAAAGCCACCTTCAGGCTTCTTTTCTAAAATCTATGTTTTACTTTACGATGGAAAAGGAGAAGTCCCTGGAGGCTGTCTCCTCAAAGTAATTATTTCTAAAGGGAAAAACTCCAGCCTTTTGGCGACATGATTTGAATATCACACACATGCCTTTACGCTGAATTTTCCTTTCCTTGGACAGTTTTATGACATAATATGAAATAAAAATGGATTTATCAGAATGGTGGAAAACATTAGACCTAGATTTCTAAAAATTATGTTTATGATAGTTTTCTAGAATTATCAGAAGACGAAATAAAATTCTTTTTCCAGGTGCCACCAGGAAGTATCTGTAAAAAGCTGCTCTCTCTCGAACTGGCTACCCATGAACTCAGTGTGACCGAGGTGTTTATGTTATCTACATATGCCTGAAAATTTTTTTTTTCCTATTTTTTTATTGCATTTTAGGTTTTGGGGTACATGTGCAGAGCATGCAATACAGTTGCATAGGTACACACATGGCAGTGTGTTCTGTTTGCTTTCACCCCTTCACCCACATTTGGCATTTCTCCCCAGGCCATCCCTCCCCACCTCCCCCTCCCACTGGCCCTCCCCTTTTCCCCCCAATAGACCCCAGTGTTTAGTACTCCCCTCTCTGTGCCCATGTGTTCTCATTTTTCATCACCCGCCTATGAGTGAGAATATGCGGTGTTTCATTTTCTGTTCTTGTGTCAGTTTGCTGAGAATGATGTTCTCCAGATTCATCCATGTCCCTACAAACGATGTGAACTCATCATTTCTGATCGCTGCATAATATTCCATGGCGTATATGTGCCACATTTTCCCAATCCAGTCTATCATCAATGATGCCTGAAATTTTATATGGGAGAGTGAGAGGGAGAGAAGAAATGATATAATTTGGGGAACTGGGGATCTAATCAAGAGTCAACATTTCTCTCAAGGCTAGAGTTCCACAATTAATTGTGGAGTAGAGTTTTAGAAAGAACTTTGCCAGCTGCTCCTCTTCTTTTTCAAGGGGGTAGGAGCTCTGTGATGTCACAAGTGCCATCATTGAGCAAGATTTCCTAGGATGGTTTCCAGATTTATAGCATTCTCTTCCACTGTCAGCACATGTATGAGGTGTTTTGTTCAAAGGTTTATTCACAAACTATAGTGTTTTTCTGAGCAGCTCTCAAACCAAATCATCTTGATGCAGGATTTTTCTTGGTCATACTGCGGGCTGGAGACTTCCAGTTGACAATGCACCTCAGGAGAATTGCTTTGAGTCCAGCTCTGCCTTAGAAGATGCCTGACTGCTCCAGAGTGGATCCCGCAAATACTGACACTGTGCACTCAGCCCTGCTGGGAGAAGGCACGTGAGCAAGCCAGTGTGGGGTCCGCCAACTGCTCCAAATGCCTGCATGGAGGTGGGCTTCAGGTGAGTTGCCCTGACGGGAACACAGTGGCACCTGGGCAGGGTCACCCATGACACAGAAGCCTAAGGGGGGTTATTATCGTGTTCTAATTCATTCTCTTAGTCCCGCTGTCTGCAATCTGATGGACAGTAGTGTGTTAGCTGCTTGGTCAGCCCCTTGCCCTGCTCTGGCCTATGGCTCCAAGGCTAGTTTTGTCCCCCTGCTTCTTCTGTTGCATGGGGAGGCTACCCTCTGCTGATGGAGGGCAGAGTGCCACAGTGTGCCAGCCTTCTTTGTACCCATGTTTGATGGGGTCCCTAGTTCTTGTCCTGCATCTGAGAAGAATGAGGGTACACTGACAACTGAAGAGCGATTAACACAGAGCATTTTATTCAGTGACGAAACAGCTTTCAGTGGACAGGGAGACCCGAGGATGGTCCCCCTACCTGAAGGCCGGAAAGTCCTCCCCCACCCAAAGGTGAGAGGTTTTCCTAGTGTGGCTTAGCTCAGGGCTTTAATGGGCTCAGAATGGGGAGTGGGTGCTGATTGGCCTGTGATTATGCAAAATAGGCAACAGTATAAAAACCAATTAGGTCAGGGCAGATATAGGTGAAAGGTGGGGGTTCATCAGAGAAAAGTGCGCCAAATGGTAAGAGAGGTTCTCAATACGGTCTACGGATTTGCTGAGACTCATAGCTTTGGCTTTCAGGCTTTAAACTGTCTTTGGTTTAAAGGTGGGGTTTCACCAGCGACCCGGCCCTGTCCGCCTAGAGATTTGTCTACCTTCTGCTACTATCAATCTTACCCACCCAGACATGGGTGTCGCAAATCTTTACCCTCTGTATAATTAGAAAGCCAGGTAGGAGCTACATATTTCCTTGCTTTACTATGAGAAACATCAGTTATTTTATGAACCCTCAAAGAACTTCAAGGAGTAGGAACAAGCATAAATATATCTATGTAAACTTATTTAGGTTGAATGAAACCCTACTCTTTATTAAATATGTTTACATAAATATATTTATGTTTGTTTCTACTCCTTCAAGGGAGGCGGCGGTCTACAGGGTAGGTGAAGTCTAAAGTTCTGTGAGTCTGCAAAGAAAGTGCAAAGGAATCTGCAAGAGAAAATTGAATGATGGAATTCAAATGCTTCTTAGGAAAATTAATAAAAAGCAGAATTAAAGAAAGGGCATTATCACTGAGGAGGTGTGTGCTTATTATTTAGAATTACACACTGTTTTGTTTAAATCCAGCTTTGGTGAATACAAACAGTAACAAATTTTATATTATCAGATACAATATTGAAGCAGGAGATTTCCCTGACCCCTTTGCGGGTAGGAACTGGAGTGCATGGGCACTGGCAAGAGTGAACTTCACTCACTTGACTTGCTGTGCTGCACCCCTCACCCATGACTTCTGAAGCTTCTGAGGAAGTTAACACTTTTAACAATGTCCTTTCAGCTTTACCATCTGTGGATGGCTTAACTATTAACAGTTCAGTGGAGGGTCAGTGTGACAGCCTTTTGCACTTACCATCTGGGCACCTGAGTTCTTGTCCTGCATCCGGGAGGAATGAGGTTGCATAAATAAAGTGAAGGTGGTAAATGTGGGGATTTTAATGCCAATGAAAGTGGCTCTCAGTAGGAAGGGGAGCTGAAAAGGGGATGGAGTGGTAAGGTAATCTTCCCCTGAGGACAGCTGGACTCCTCCCAGAGCTATGCTGTTAAGCTGCCCCTCTGAAGTCAAGCCACATCTCTCCAATGTCCAATCGTAGTCTCTGATGTCCAGCTGCTTCTCCTCTTCTCCTCTCTTGCTTGCTAAGCCTGGATTCTTATGGGCACAGGAGAGGAACAGGGCAAGCCATGGGTGGTTTTGGAAAAGGCAACATTCCAGTGGAAAAACAAGGATGTCACTTCTACTTTGGGTTGTGGTGTTAGACTTTTTGGTTTGAGGGTGAGGCCCTCACTTGGGACCTGCCTTCTTTTGCCTAGAATTTCTCTGCCTTCTGTCCCTATCAATACTTCTTATGTAATCAATTACTCCATCTCTGTCACATGATATGAGCCTTGTAAGGCCAGTGACCAATGTGGGCACATTTGTATATCTATCTCTATAGACATTTCAATAGGGTATGTTCATAATGAGCCACCAACTAGAAACATCATTGCAACATTACACTTGCAAGAATTTGGAGACGTCCCAAGTGGTAAACTCTATGGAAAGAGTGACACAGGTGCATAGCATATTTCTGCTCTCTGATGATATGCACCTATTTAGACAATGTACATAAATATACAGGTTCAGCCATGACATGCTCTCAAGATATTTTATTTGGCGAGAACGTAGGTTTCAGGGCAATAAACTACAGTGAGTATAACAAAATGAAGTTGAAAGAGGACGTTTTTGCTTTTCCTGCTTTAATTTATTATCAGAAGGATATTGTTTGATATTGGTTTTAACTATAAGGGCGTGCTGGGGAACTGAATTACAGCGTGAAACAGTGCCTAGCTTTTGAGAGTAGCTCTTGGGCAGCACAGGAACCAAGAAGACAAGAATCATAGCTCCCCAAAGTCAGCTGGGATGTGCATAGTGTGTGTAAACGACATAGCTACCTGTTAAAATACACGGCAACCTCAATTTAGTAGTCTCAAGCAATCTGCCCACTTCAGCATCCCAAGTAGCTGGGATTATAGGCATGCACCTTCAAATCTGGGTAGTCTTTTTTTTTTTTTTTTCAGAGAGAGAGAGAGATGGAGTCTCATTATGTTGTCCAGGGTGGTCTTGAACTCCTGAGCTCAAGCAACCCTCCCACCTCAGCCTCCCAAAGAACTTGCATTACAGGTGTGAGCCACGGTGCCTGGCCTAATTGAAGCGTTAAGATCATTTACTTTTCATTTGATTATTGGTAGTAGGATTTACATGTGACATGATGTAATCAAAAGTTCATGTCTTCTCACAAATTCATATGTTGAAGACCTCACTCCCAATATGATAGTGTTTAGAGATGAAGGCTTTAGGAGGTGATTTGAATTAGGTGAGGTCATGAAGGGATTTATATCTTTATAAGAAAAGGAACGAACAACAGAGCACACACTCTCTCTGGCTGCCAAGTAAAGACATAATCAACAGCGGCCATCTGCAACCCAGGAAGAGAGCCACCACCAGAAGATGAACATACTGTTAACCCTGATTATGAGCCTCCAGCCTCCAGAACTTTGAAGAAAAAAAACCATACATGTCTGGCTCTGTTGCCCAGGCTAGAGTCCTGTGGCGCCATCTCAGCTCACTGCCACCTCCACCTCCTGGATTTAAGCCATCCTCCCACCTCAATCTCCCAAATAGGTGGGACTAGAGGCACATACCACCATGCCTGGCTAATTTTTGTAGTTTTGGTAGTGGCGGGGTTTTACCATGTTGCCTGGGCTGGCCTTGAACTCCTGAGTACAAGCAATCTACCTGCCTTGGCCTCTCAAAGTGCTGGGATTACAAGTGTGAGCCACCATGCCTGGCCAGAAAATAGATTTTCATTGCTTATGTCACTAAGTCAAGAATATTTTGTTATGGCAGCCCTAGCAGACTAAGACATTCGTCAATCACCTTTTATATAGAGTTTTTAGAAAACACACATTCCTTTTATATCTCACTGTCTTATGTGTCATCCCTGGTGTTTTTGATTCACTTGTATAAATCTACATTTTTATCTGTTAAAATTATCCTATTGCTTAAATGACTTTCTTTGACATTTCTTGTAGCACTGGTCTGTGGGTGTTTACTTTTTCAGATTTTGCGTATTTTTAAAAGTTTTAATTTCAATTTTAGTTTTGAGTGATATTTTTACTCAGTTTAGAATTCTAGGTTGACTGTTATTTTCTTGCATTTCTTTAAAGTTTCCTCTGAAAATTGTCTCATGTCTTGCATTTTATATGATGAGAACACTGTAGTTATCTGTCTGTATTCCTCTGTAGATAATAATTTTTTTTGAGACGGCGTTTTGTTCTTGTTGCCCAGGCTGAAGTGCAATGGTGCGATCTCAGCTCACTGCAACCTCTGCCTCCCAGTTTCAAGCAATTCTCTTGCCTCAGCCTCCTGAGTAGCTGGGGTTACAGGCACTTGCCACACACCTGGCTAATTTTTTGTATTTTTAGTAGAAATGGGGTTTCACTATATTGGCCAGGTTTGTCTCAAACTCCTGACCTCAAGTGATCCACCCACCTCGGCCTCCCAAACTGCTGGGATTACAGGCATGAGCCACCACAACCCGGCCAATAATGAATTTTTAAGCGAAATAGTTTTTAAAAAATTTTCTCCTTTTCTGTTCATGTGTCAGTTTGCTGAGAATGATGTTCTCCAGATTCATCCATGTCCCTACAAAGGACACGAACTCATCATTTTTGATTGCTGCATAATATTCTATGGTGTATATGTGCCACATTTTCCCAGTCCAGTCTATCATTGATGGGCATTTGGGTTGGTTCCAGGTCTTTGCTATTATAAACTGTGCTGCAATGAACATTCGTGTGCAGGTCATCTGCATTTGTCCTCTTGGAAAAAGCACACAGGCTGGGGAGGTCTCCTCCTTTCCCTGAAACCCAGAAAAAAAAATTTTCTCCTTATTACTAGTTTATAGTACTTTGATTTTCAGTATGATATGCCTTGCTTTTGTGTTTAAATTTTTTTTCTGTTTCATATTCATTGGAACTCTATGGATCTGTGAGTTTATGAGATTCATTAAATTTAAAAAGATTTTAGCATTATTTCTTTAAATATGCTTTTTCCCACCATGTCTGATTCCAGTTATCTGTGTATTATTCTGGATGAGGTTGTCTCACAGTTCCCTGGATCGCTGTCCTCTGTTTTATCCATCATTTTAATATTGATGTTTTATTTGGATAATTTCATTGGCTGAGTTTTCAATTTTACTCATCTTTTATTTTGCTGTGTTGAATATGCTATTAATCTCATCTAATATATTCTTAATCTCAGACATTGCATCTTCTGACTCTAGAAGCTTAATTTACTTTTTACAGTTTTCTGGGCTCTTTTTGTGATCGTGATCATTTTGACCACTTTCTTTATCATGGAAATTAATCATGAATTGCTTATGACTCTTTTCTACTAATTGTACTATCTATGTCACTTTTGGTCTGCTTCTATTCATTGAACTCATTTATCTCAACGTGATTGACTGTTTTTTTATGTTTCTTTGGATGCTACTCTAATGTTTGATTAGATACACCCTTTGCAAATTCTACCTTTTTGGGAAAGGAGTCATCATAAAGGTCTTTGTCCTTGTCATCATCACATTGAGTAGGCTGAGGAGGAAGGGTTGGGCTTGGGGTGGCAAAGGTGGAAGAAAAGCAGAGGGTGGAAAAGGAGGCAAGAGAGGCAGACACACTTAGTGTAAGTTTATTTTTAAAAATCTGAGCATAAGTAGGCCCATATGATTTAAATATGTGTTGATCAAGGATCTATTGATCTGTCTAGTAGTAGACAGAGAGAAGAACATTTCCTACACATTATAAAGGAAAGGGCCTACTTTAACTCCCAACTAATGAAAACAGAAAGACCGCCTAACACACAGGATGTTAACACAAAATATATTCAACGGTATTGCTTCAGGCTGGGCGTGGTGGCTTACGCCTGTAATTCCAGCACTTTGGGAGGCTGAGGTAGGAGGATCATTTGAGACTAGGGATTCAAGACCAGCCTGGGAAACATAACAAGACCCAGTCTCTACAAAAATAAAAAGAAAAATGTTAGGTTGGTCATGATGGTACATGCATGTAGTCTCAGCTACTTGGGAGGCTGAGGTAGGAGGATTTCTTGAACCCAAGAGTCTGAAGCTGCCATAAACATTGATTTGTGATATAGTACTCTAGCCTGGGCAGCAAAGACCTTTTCTATTAAAAAAATAAAAATAAAAAAATAAAGAAGAGTATTGTTTCGGTAGTTTTGCCCTAGACTAAATGTTGTTCTGGTCTCACCCAACAGCGCTAAAAAGCAAGTTACTATTAAATTGTCAGTTTGGTGGCAATGATTTCACCTGGGCATATAAATAGGGAAACATGGCATGGGTGTTTTACAATTACGAATCTATAAAGATTGTCACTTTTATGTTGGGCGTGGTGGTTCAGGCTCGTAATCCCAGCACTTTGGGAGGCCAAGGCAGGTGAATCACTTAAGGTCAGGAGTTTAAGACCAGCCTGGCCAATATGATGAAACCCTGTCTCTACTAAAAACACAAAAATTAGCCAGGTGTGGTGGCAGAAGCCTGTAGTCCCAACTACTTGGGAGGCTGAATTGGGAGGATTACTTGAACCCAGGACGCAGAGGTTGCAGTGAGCCAAGATCAGGCCACTGCACTCCAACATGGTAAACAGAGTGAGAACCTGTCACAAACAAAAAAAAGATTGTCACTTTTGGTACTTGCAGATAAGACATGAAGCTGAATTAAAGAAAAAACACATGCAAACACATGCAAGCATGTGCACACACTCACATATGCATATACAGATACAGTCAGTGTTTTGCATCCGTTGCTTCCACCTCCAAGAATTCAACAGAGGATCAAATATACTTGGAAAAAATAAACAAACAATACAAAATAATAATACAATACAATACAAAATAATACAGAATTTTAAATTACAAAACAATGTGGTATATAACATAGCATTTCTATGTTATTAAGTATTATAAATCATCTAGAGAGGATTTAAAGTATAGGAACGCATGGGCATAGGTTACGTGCAACTAGGATGCCATTTTATATCAGGTCATTGAGTACCCATAAATTTTGGTATCAATAGGAGTCCCGGAACCAATTCCCCATAAATACCAAGGAATGACTGTATAATGTATAGCAGTTTAGCTACTTTCTGAAAACAACAAAGAATACAAAGGGTGGGCTTTTCGTCTGACTGCTAAGACAATATGTTTATTGTGGAAAACTTGAAATATATTGGAGAAATATACATTTAATTAAAAAAGTCAGAATAAACAATATTCTAACACAACTTTTTTTCTGAATTGAATATTGAATAAAGATCAAAGCTTGACTTAATATTTTGTTTAAAAATGCTGTTTTTCTTTCTTTATTTAAAAATAGAAATGGTTTCTCACCATGTTGCCCAGGCTGGACTTGAAATCCTGAGCTCAAGTACTTCTTTCACTTCAGCCTCCCAAAGTGATGGCATGATCTACTGCATCTGGCCAATAGCTTTGATTGAAATATGCTCATCATCTTATGTGAGGCCACAGTTTCTGATTAAATACTAAAGTAGATATTTTGTCATTATTCTGTGTTTTAATTTTTGAAAATAGTTTCATGGATGCAACTGGCTGGAGCCAGCATCGCAGGTGGTAGAAGAATTTACCAAGACATTTGTGGATAAAGGACCCAGATATATTTGAGAAAGCTGAAGATATGCTGCAGGAAAACTGTCTGCAAAGAGGCAGAGGCTGGAGGGAAGTTTTATAGAGTCATGCTGCACGGGGCCATGTGCAGAACAAGGCCATGCCTCTGGGGCTACGTGCAGAGCTAGCCATTTGGGTGCAGGATGTTGTGCCAGTGGGTTGTGTGTGATTAGCCATCTCTAACAACAATTGCTCTTCCCCAACCTGGGCCCCTTTCCTCATTGTTGCTTATTTATATTACTAAGACTCCACAAAGAGCATTTTAAGTTGGACTCCACCAAGGTACATAAAACATACACAAGCCAGGAAAATAAAATGAAATTCATTCTAAAAGTGAAGCAAAATTAATATTTAAACATTTACATAGAGATGGTACTTTGAATGCATTTTCAGTGGAAAATAGATAAATGTGTGTCAGAACTACTCAGAATTCAGGAAGTTTAGTTTGATTAATGTTGACTTCTTATGTCTTTTTCTTTTTATCCCTAAGGAAAAATGTATAGGCGAGCTATGTCCTTGAAAATCTCTGAGATTTCATCTGTATTCTGTTAACTAAAACTTCAAGATCTGCTTCCAAAATTTAAAACCTGTCAACAAGGTTATGAGTGTAGAAAATAGAAAATATTTTTCAAGATATGTTACTATGCATATGTGTGTTCTGTCAGTGTATTATACAGGCAGATAACAACCTTTGAGGTGCATGTTTTAGTAAGAATGCATATTTTAAAATCAACAAAAATGAAAATAAATTAGTTTACACTCTCATAAAAAGAAAGATTTGCCTAAAATTAAGGGAAAAGGAAAGCTAAACTTAATTTATTTTTTCTTGAAATAAATTGGCTGCCATAAATGTTACTTATTTTGGTCTACCTGTAAGCCTTAAAGGAAGATAAAATGTTGAACAGATTCAAAACCCTCCTGACTCAAACAGAGTTTAAGAGATACACTAACAGATATTCTTTAAATATGACAATTGCAGTTGTCATGTGGTTGCTGGCTGCATCTCAATGAAGCCAAGACTCTTTGAAGGTCAAAATTAAAGCACAATTCAGGATGGAGCTTAGTGAATGGTTAGAGGTCAATATCTTACATTCTTGTCTGCATTTCAGAAATAACTTGGACTATCCAGACAGTGCAGAGAAAAAAGCAGACCTCTCAGGACAATTTGAATATCCTATTGTGTTTCTAGTTTTGGAGATTATGTGTAGATCAGATAGAAATATAGACATACTCATGGGCCATATAACAAGGTTTCAGTCAATGGTAACCTGCATGTAGGATGGTGGTCCCGTAAGATTATAGTGCAGCTGAAAAAGTCCCTTTGCCTAATGACACTGTAGCCATCTTAACATTGTAGTGAAACACATTAGTCTTGTGTTTGTAGTACAGATAAATCTATTCCTCAAGAAGAGCCTCAGGCAGGTCCTCCAGGAGGTATCAATTGTGTTTATCATCTCCAGGTTTTTAAACAATAATGATGAATAGTAATATAAGAGTTGATTAATTGAAATCTGGCCCACTTAAACACATGTCCTATTCTATCCTTCTGGATAGCTATTGTCTATTCTCTCCTTTGCTAGAAAATAATTAAATTATGCAAAAATATCTTAATTGGTTTCAAGGGAATAAGCAAAATGTGCATCTAAAGTAAAAGAAGTAAATTTCTTATTGTATATGGTGTACTTTGTTACAGAGAAAGAAGAAGAGGAGGACGAAGAACAAGGAGGAGGAAGAAGAGGAGAGGAAGGAGGAGGGAGAAGAAATGCCTAAAGTTCTAGCATTACATCAGGGAAAACAGTAAGAAGTAAAATTGAGTTTGCTAACTTTGAAGTTTAATAGCGTATTTTATAATAAATGATAAGAGAGGCAGCTATGTTTGTATTAAATGGCTGAGGTACTACCTTTCAGCAGTTAAAGTTCATCTGTGTAATTAAATCAACAGCAATCAGAACAGCCTCTTTGTGGAAAGGTCATGCATCATTCCAAAAGGCTGAACTCACAAGCACATAGAAGAAAAAATAATGAATTGCCATAACATGGGGCACTTCTCCCCTACTTAATACTCCAATAGCACAGCTAGAAATTTAGATAGGAAAGTTCCAGCTAAGATTTATATGAGGAGCTGCAGGACATAATGGGACATTATTCAACATTGGGACATATTCAACATAATGGGATATTATTCAACAATGATCATATTTTCCTTCTCTTTCATGCTCTGGAATTGATAGTTTTATGTTCTCTTGCTTTGTGTTTTGGTTTTTGGTGGGTTTTCTTTTTCCATAAATCTAACAATTCTCTTATTGGTCTCTATAAGCGACAGCTTCTCAGAGACTATAGTGGTAATAAAATCAGTTAAAATAGGAGGATATATGTTTAAAATTAAAAAACATATCAAATTGATAAGTTACATTGTTAAGCCTTAAATAATATTTTTAAAATAATGCAAAAAATAATTTTTTTGTTTACCATAGAAATCCCATACTCTGATTGTAAAATAGTGTTATAATTTAACTCAAATTACCAATTATATTTATATTAGAAACTATTTTCTGGTTATACTTCTTTAAGCCCATTGTATAAGAAGAGAAGGAAGAAAACAATATAATTTTCTTAATGAGAGAAAGTTCCAGTGGAAATTATTCTAAATGCTAAGGCTATTCCCATGCATCAAAATCAATTGGAGAAATGAAGATCAGCAGCAGCAGACAATTGTTGTGTATATAATCATAAATATGATTTAAAAAGAAAAACATTTCTAGGAGATGTAGACACCAAGCATTGAATTCAGGAGAGTGATCCTGTAGATAGTTTAGGAAAGTTGAAAATTTTGTATTTACAAGTAAACAAATAAACAAAAACCTCCTTCCAGCAAAACACACCAATTCTCGCTCAAATGCTATACAAATAGAATGAAACCAAATAAACTGCAGTTGTATTTTTTAAACATAAAATGCAAGCCAAATAAGTGGTTTTGAACATTAGGTATACTGAAGGTGGCTTCCAAATACTCAAGGTATTTGCCCCAACAGAACTTATATCCACGAAATTAACGTGCTTGTATTTTTGTTTTCATCGCTAACCAAGGGATCACTTTGTTCTTCTCCACTGTGGTCGCAGTTGCTTTCTTTTCATCAGTTTTGTACCAAACATGAGGAATAAGCTAATTAAGTGACTTTGAGGACACTAATAAAAATAATTCTCAGAACAAAATAATTTCAAGAGCTGCTCATCTAAATTATTCAGTTACATGGGAATAAAAATTTATCTTCATTTTTTAGTGGTCTTTAATCATGTGTAGCCTAACTGAAGATGAGCGTGGAGTGTGAGTACTCATCTATGAGGGAAGCAAAACACCCCAGAATGGTTTTCAATTTCAACTTTCATGCTTTTTAATAGAGCTTGTTGTACTTTACATGATTAAAGGAAGGTTGAACTTCTATGTCTAGTCACTTTACTTTTCACTGAGTGACCACTACCCAACTGTCCATTTCCTGGCGATGCTGTGATAAAACATTCTATCCTATATTCACTGCCCACATCAGGGAAAAACATATTTTTTAAGATATTGTCATCTTCTGCAAACTTCCAGGAAATTTTACTGTTGGAGGCATACTTTTTTGGGCTTATCAGCATAGTTTTTATATAGTTGGAATAGTTAAATCTTAAAAAATAGAGAATAAATTATTCCTAAACCAGCAATAGCAATGTGTAATTTTCAAAAGATAAAATTTATATTAATATTATAAAAAGCTATATGTATTAGCACCAAATGTTTCGCTAACTATATATATTAACATTTGTATGAAGCTATATATATACATATATTAAAACAGTATTTATAATGTATGCATATATGTGCTTGGGTATACATATTTGAGCATGTGTGTGTACATATGGAAGCATGCATGTATATGTGTGTGCCTATAAAATACAGCTAACAAATGAGAAAAAACAATTTGAGGTGTGGGGATAGTGGTCCATGCCTGTAATCCCAGCACTTTGGGAAGCTGAGATGGGAGGATCAATTGAGATCAGGAGTTTGAGACAACCTACGCAACATAGCATGACTCTATCTACAAAAAAGTTTTTTAAAGAAATTACATGCACATAGTGGTACAAGACTGTAGTCCCAGCTACTTGGGAGGTTGAGGAGGGAAGACTGCTTGAGCCTAGGAATTGAAGGCTGCACTGAACTATGATTGCACCACTGCAATGCAGCCTGGGTGACAGAGTGAGATCCCATATTAAATAATAATAATAATAATGAGAAAACTAAGATTCTATATTGTGCTTCATTGAAAAAATTAAAAAAACAAAAGTATGAAGTAGTCATATTTAAGAAAATCGTCTATCTTTAATATAACTGTAAATCCCATAGACATGCTATCAGATTCCCTACAGATTTCCCTGTGGAACTTACAGAACAAATTCTCTCACATAATAAAGACTATCGCCTTCTAAAACACTGTGTAGATTTTGTTGCATGATTTAAAATGCTAAAGTCTACACGTTGCTGGATTTATAACCTGAGGCCAAACACAATCCAATTTCTATTAAGCAGACCCATCCTTGTACGATTTGAAAACCTCTGGGAAAACAATTGCATTTGGAGTTCTTGCTTCTGCTGACTGACATGGTTAGGAATGAGTTCAGCTTTTCTGCAACAATTATGGTGCATATTATTATAATTGCCTTGTTTGTAGATATTGAGTGGCAGAACAGGGAGTGAAGTGTGGCATTCATTTGAATCTGCCTATGGATTTGAGTGTGTGTGTCTCCCTAGATTTGTATGTTGGAACCTACAACATACAAATCTAGGGAGGTAATGACGTCATCAAGGTGAAGCCCTTGTGAATGGGATTAGGGCCTTACTAAAAAATACCCCTGAGGCCAGGTGCAGTGGCTCAAACCTGTAATCCCAGCACTTTGGGAGGCTGAGGTGGCTGGATCACAAGGTCAGGAGTTCAAGGCCAGCCTGGCCAAGCTGGTGAAACCCCGTCATTACTAAAAATACAAAAATGAGCCAGTGGAGGTGGTGGACACCTGTAATCCCAGCTACTTGGAAGGCAGAGGCAGGAGAACTGCTTGAACCTGGGAGGTGGACGTTGCAGTGAGCCAAGATTATGCCACTGCACTCTAGCCTGGGCAATAGAGCAAAACTCGATCTCAAAAAATAATAATAAATAGTAAATAAATAAATAATAAAAAACAAGGGGCAAGAGCTCCCTTGCCCCTTTCACCATGTGAGGATACAGTGGGAAGGCACTATCTATGAACTAGGAAGTGGTTCCTCAGCAGATACTGAGTTTGTCATGCCTTAATATTCAATTGCTGGCCATCAGAATGTGAGCAATGAATGTCTGTTGTTTATAAACCATAAAGTTTATGGTGTTTTTGTTATAGCAGCCTGAAGGGACTAACATGCAGGGTCCGTCTATGTCAACTAGAGGACATACCTCTCAGAATTCCAACTTTTAAAAACCATAGCAAAGGAAAAAAAGACCCATAAAATTTACTGATTATAGAAAGTTTTCTGGGATTCTTACCTAGAAATTCAGCATAAAGCCTGTTCCTTCATTTGTCCCACTAAATTTATACACCATTACAATCACTTTAGGATTAGTGTGGATCTGTCGTCTTTAGCTGAAACAAGAACAGAGAACAGTCTTCTGAAGATGAATGCAAAGATCAAAGCTTGTCCAAAAGACTGCCAACGGTTCTAGAAGTTGTAGTAATGAAGACAGTGAGGTGAATACGCAGGGATTAAATATTGATGGCTCAAATGGGAGTGATTAGTACTAACACTAGGAAGCATAAAAACCTTTTGTATGAGAGAAATGCAATGACCAAACAGTGGGGAAAAGAGAGATTATTTGTCAAGTAGTGCCAGGATACTAGGAAAAAGCACAATTTCACATCTCAAAAATTCACCTCCAGAGAGATCTTAAGAAAAGATCTTGTGCCTTACCATTTATTTGCTGGTATAGTCTCACGATGATCTGACCAGTTATACTCACGGAAAAAATAATATTGGACCATTGTAAATTGACATGAAATAACTAGTGTTTTCATCTCTTCTGCATGGACTAGTTGCTGCTTTTGGGAGAAAAAGAAAAGCAAATGAAAAAGATACATCTTGCACAAAATAAAACCTTAAAATATTTACAAACAGAATGTAGAAGAATAGATTGATGACATCAAGTTAGATTTATGTATTGTAGATATACATTTAATATATATTTATATATAAATGTGTACATAGAAATATATATTATGCATACACACACACACACACACACACACACACACACACATATATATATTTTTAAGAGACAGGGTCCGGATCTGTTACCCAGACTGGAGTGCAGTAGCAAAGTCACAGCTCACTGCGGCCTCTACCTCATGGGCTGAAGTGAGCCTCCTGCTTTAGCCTCCCCAGTAGCTGGGACTACAGGCATGAGCCACCATGCCCAGCCAAATATTTCATAAAGAATAAAAATAAATATAAAATAAGTAAAGAAAATGATTAAGTTTTCATATTAAAACTTTAAATTCTATTCATTGACAGCTGACATTTGCCACAAAGATTTAGGCTTCCATATGTCCCAGTTTGTTCAGAAATAATAGTATATCCTCTCGCTTTCAAATGTTTCTTTTGGGGTATTAATAGTTTGACTAGCCTAGACATAAACATCAAAGGATAAATATCTGAAATACATTAAACACTTCAAAACTGTATTTTAAAGAACAATAAAATAGTATTTGAGTTTCAATGCTACATTTCAAAGACAATAAAATTATTTATGACCAACAAACAAAATATAATCAACCTCACTTGTAACTTGAAAAGTAAAAACTAAACTGTAAAACCTTACCATTTTACATCTGTGAGATTGCACATTTTTAGAAATCGACAATAGGTATGAAATCTCTCTTGAAAACAGCAGAAGCTCACATACTGTGAGTGAGAGTGTGTTTTGTTGTGATGTCTTTGTGTAACAATTTGGTATTATCTGAAAAGTAAAGCATACATCCTAAACCCATTCTTTTGCCTTCTGGCTGTTTCCTAAAGAGACATGTAGAATTATGTTCTTATCAACATTGTTGATGATAGCTGTAAAATGGTTAGAACTCACCTTGTAACCACCTGAGAGGTTCTTCCTGCCCATTGCATAAAGATCATGAATTTGTAGTAGAGAAAGAGTTTAATATACACAAGTCTTCCCATGCCACGTGGGAGATGGAGTTCTATGCAAATCATCTCATTCAAAGTTCCTAGGTTAGGATTTTTCAAGGGCAATTTGGGGGAATGGATGGGGGTGGCTAGGTAACAAGTGCTTGCTGCTGATTGGTTGGGGTGGAGATGAAATCATAGGGGGTTGAAGCTGTGCTCCTGTTAGGCCAAATTACTTCTGGGTGGGGCCACAGAAGTAGGGTTGTTGGTCCATGTGGAGCCATGGGTATCTGGCATGCAAAAAACCTGGAAAGATATCTCAAAAGAGCAATCTGCAATAGTGTTTCATTTAAAGGAGTACTTGGGTGATTTGCATATCTTACAACCTCTGGAATAATGGCTGACAATCCTTTATGTCTGCAGGACTCAAGCTCCTCTCCACTCCTCAGGCTGGTGGCTTCCCATCAGCTTTATAAAAGTGGGTTTGGGGCAACGCCTATTATCATTTAAACTGTAGCCTAAATATCTTCCAAAGTTAATTTGGCCCAATAGCCCAGGAATAACTAAGGAAAAGTCAACATGGGGATTGGGTTAGCTTAGCTTACTGTTACAACTTTCTCACTGATTACAACTTTTGCAAAGGCAGGTACAATGCCCCTGCCTTTAGGTGTGTTAATAGGTGGGACATTAACAATAACTAAACTATGTGTAAATAGGGGAACCTATGATATGTTGTCATCCTAAAAGTAAGCTTGCAGTGTAGCAATACAATAAAGAGAAATGAAGCATAACTCCATCTATAAGTCTGCATGTGTCTCATAGACAAAGCTTATGGAGAAAATCAAGTTCCACAAGAGGGTATGTAATGTGACCCCAATCATATGCCATTAAAACCACTGAGAAATTATACAATGAATGTACATCTGTGGAGCACAATTGTGTAGAAATTGAGGGAATGGTAGGTACATAATTCAGTGGCATGTTATATGTGGGCTGAAAGTATCTTGCTATGGCTCATCTAACAAATTGCCAAAACTTGATGTCTTATAACAACAAAAATTTATTATCTTACAGTTCTGAAAGTCCAGAGTCCTCAATGAATGTCGCTGGGCTGAAACCAAGGTGTTGGAAGAACTGGGTTCTCTCTGTAAGGGAGAATCTGTTTCCTTGCATGTTTCAGCTTCTAGAAGTTGCTGCCCCTTCTCTTTCCATGGTGCCTTCTAATGTCATTAAAGGCATCAACATTGGGTTGATTCTTCCTCTGACACCTCTTTACAATTTTAAGGATCATGTGCAACCCTCCTAGGTAATTCAGGATAATCTCTTTAAGTTTAGCTTGTCAACTTAGATCTGTAACTATAATTCCCTTCATCATGGGATATAACATATACTCAAGTTCCAGATAAAATGATGTGGACATCTTTGGGGACCATTTTTCTTCCTAAGACAGTGTACTAGTCTGTTCTCATGCTGCTAATAAAGACATACCTGAGGCTGGGTAATTTATGAAGGAAAGAGGTTTAATGGACTTACAGTACAGCATGGCTGCAGAGACCTCACAATCATGGTGGAAAGCAAAGAAGAAGCAAAGGCACGTCTTATATGGTGCCAGGCAAGAGAGTGTGTGTAGGGGAACTGCCTTTTATAAAACCATCAGATCTCATGAGACTTATTCATGATTATGAGAACAGCATGGGAAAGACCCGCCCCCATGATTCAGTTACCTCCCAT
The DNA here is from genome assembly GCF_049354715.1 of Callithrix jacchus. Lineage (NCBI taxonomy): Eukaryota > Metazoa > Chordata > Mammalia > Primates > Cebidae > Callithrix > Callithrix jacchus. The sequence continues at coordinate 5,445,210 of NC_133524.1, forward strand.
TGGATTCCTCCCACTATGTGTGGGAATTGTGGGAGCTACAATTCAAGATGAGATTTGGGTGGGGACATGGCGAAACTATATCAGACACGGACTGTAATGAGAGGTACTCTTGATCACAGGCTTTGTCATAACAAATTATATTTCCTTGATCTTATAAATATTTGACAAAGTATTTTTAAAATTGAAGATAATATATATTTTAATTTTTATTTATGGCAAGGTAGAGAGATCACTGTTTACAGTAGTAATGGGAAGTATATTTTCAATAAAATATACAAGAAATAACTCTAATCTCAATGAAGTTATTGTTCACTTGGATGTAGTATAGGTGGTGGTGGTAGTGGTGGTGGTGATGTGTGTGTGTGGTGTGTGTGTGGTGTGTGTGTGTGGTGTGTGTGTGGTGTGTGTGTGGTGGTGGTGGTGTGTGTGTGTGTGGTGGTGGTGGTGTGTGTGTGGTGTGTGTGTGGTGGTGGTAGTGGTGGTGGTGGTGTGTGTGTGTGGTGGTGGTGGTGTGTGTGTGGTGGTGGTGTGTGTGTGGTGTGTGTGTGGTGGTGGTAGTGGTGGTGGTGGTGTGTGTGTGGTGGTGGTGTGTGTGTGGTGTGTGTGTGGTGGTGGTAGTGGTGGTGGTGGTGTGTCTGTGGTGTGTGTGTGGTGGTGGTAGTGGTGGTGGTGGTGTGTGTGTGTGTGGTGGTGGTGGTGTGTGTGTGGTGTGTGTGTGGTGGTGGTAGTGGTGGTGGTGGTGTGTGTGTGGTGGTGTGTGTATGTGTGTGGTGGTGGTGGTGGTGTGTGTGTGTGGTGGTGTGTGTATGTGTGTGGTGGTGGTGGTGGTGTGTGTGTGTGGTGATGTGTGTATGTGTGTGTGGTGGTGTGTGTATGTGTGTGGTAGTGGTGGTGGTGTGTGTGTGTGGTGATGTGTGTATGTGTGTGTGGTGGTGTGCGTATGTGTGTGGTGGTAGTGGTGGTGGTGGTGTGTGTGTGTGGTGATGTGTGTATGTGTGTGTGGTGGTAGTGGTGGTGGTGGTGGTGGTGGGGTGTGTGTGTGGTGGTGTGTGTATGTGTGTGGTGGTGGTGTGTGTATGTGTGTGGTGGTAGTGGTGGTGGTGTGTGTGTGTGGTGATGTGTGTATGTGTGTGTGGTGGTAGTGGTGGTGGTGGTGGTGGTGGGGTGTGTGTGTGGTGGTGTGTGTATGTGTGTGGTGGTGGTGGTGGTGGTGTGTGTGTGTGGTGTTTGCTCTGGAAGCTTAAGAATTTTCTTCTTTATTCCTGATTTTATAAAGTTTCACAAAATTATGCCCAACTGGATTGATTTGCTTCTTTTTTTGAACTATTTTTTTTTTTTTTTTTTTTTTTTGAGACGGAGTTTCGCTCTTGTTACCCAGGCTGGAGTGCAATGGCGCGATCTCGGCTCACCACAACCTCCGCCTCCTGGGTTCAGGCAATTCTCCTGCCTCAGCCTCCCTAGTAGCTGGGATTACAGGCACGCGCCACCATGCCCAGCTAATTTTTTGTATTTTTAGTAGAGACGGGGTTTCACCACGTTGACCAGGATGGTCTCGATCTCTCGACCTCGTGATCCACCCACCTCGGCCTCCCAAAGTGCTGGGATTACAGGCTTGAGCCACCGCGCCCGGCCTGAACTATTTTTTTTGAAAAATTGGGGACTTAATTTTTATTTTTTAATATATATTTTATTGCATTTTACGTTTTGGGGTACCTGTGAAGAACATGCAAGATTGTTGCATAGGTACATACATGGCAATGTGATTTGCTGTCTTCCTCTCTATCACCTATATCTGGCATTTCTCCCCATGTTATCCCTCCCCAACTCCCCACCCCCTGCTGTCACTCCCCTATTTCCCCTCGACAGACCCCACTGTGTGATGCTCCCCACTCCGTGTCCATGTGTTCTCGTTGTTCAATACCTGCCTATGAGTGAGAACATGCGGTGTTTGATTTTCTGTTCTTGTGTCAGAATGATGGTTTCCAGGTTCATCCATGTCCCTACAAAGGACACAAACTCATCATTTTTTATGGCTGCATAGTAAAATTTGCACAGTTCCAATTGAGCACTCTTGGTAGAATGCCTTTCCCCAGTTATGAGAAATGGCAAACTATTATTTCCGTTGATACTGTATATCATTTCTAATTTTTGCTAAAAATGGTGTTCAAAATTCTGGATATAAATACCATGTCTATTAAAATGTATTATATATTTTTTCACAGGAATGTATGTTATATTTAAAGTATATCATTTATATAAAATATATAAGTATAATATATCAAATATACATAATATGTAATATACGTAAGGTGCATATATAGATAGTGCATAAAGTATATAAAGCATCAAAAATGTGTATACACACACACAACATGTATGTTTATATGTTTGGGGACAATTCCTCAGCTATTACTCAGTACAACCTATTCTACAGTACCATTGTTGAAATTTTATTTTCACATGGTTAAAACACACACAATCAGCAACAGAAGGAAATGAATTCTCCCCTAGAGCCTCTTGAAGTTCTGTGGACACCGTGATGTTAGCCCAGTGAGACCTATTTCTGACTTCTGTCTCCTATATCTATAAAGAAATAAATCTGTGTTGTTTTAAGCCATCAGGCTCATGGTAACTTTTCACTGCAGCAATAAAACAACCTAACACAATTACCAATGCTGTATACAAAATAATATTGTATCTTTTCCTTTAAGGGGAAAAGATAGGGATATCAATATAAATTTGCCAACAATAGTTACTTTTATAATAGAAAACATTAATAATAAAATAAATGCAAAAGATTAAGAACAAAGTTAAATGCTGGATTCCTGTATGTCCAAATTATAATCTATTTGAAGCTTCCCTTGACAAACTGTATTTCATGAACACAGCTTTGTTACATCTAATTTAACACTCTAAATGAATATGCACCATAATATATCAAGATTTTAAAAATTCTAATGGCTTCAAATCATAGTCACGATTAATAGATTTTTTTGTATCACATATGCATTTTTAAAAATCAGTGTGTAATTATGCAAGTATTTGAAGACTGTGCATTTGATAGTTATAGCTGAAGTCTCTCTCTCCTGGTGCCTTTGTTCTGTGTGCATTTCACGATTATTTGGCATGACAGCCTATGATTTGTCTTGTAATTGTTTCTGCGGGATTGTGTCAAAGCGTATGGGAGCATGTGAGTTTGCATCTGACGGGGGCTGGGGACACTAAATGTGAGGTCACTTTAAATTAATTTGACCAGAAGTGGTGGCTCATATCTGTAATTCCAGCACTTTGGGAGGCTGAGATAGATGGATCATCTGGGGTTAGGTGTTCAAGATCAGCCTGGCCGACATGGAGAAAACCTATCTCTACTAAAAATACAAAAATTCACTGAGCATGGTAGCACATGCCTGTAACCCCAGCTACTCAGGTGGCTGAGGCAGGAGAATTGCTTGAACTCAGGAGATGGAGGTTGCAGTGAGCTGAGATCATGCCACTGCGCTCCAGCCAGGGCAACAGAGTGAGGCCCTGTCTCAAAAAAAAAAAAAAAAAAATTAAATTAAAATTAATTTATATGTTAAAATTCTAGGACCATAGAGGAATTGTCTAGTCAGGCTAAAAATGCATTGCCTGGTGGTTATGAGCTTTCAAGGGTAGATTATTTATCCCTTCTGTTGAGAGCCAAGATTGCAGGTAGGCAATTTTCTTTGCTATCTTTGAGAGAGGAGACATTTCTAATTCACCCTTCCCTGAGGTTGAAATGCTTTCGAGTTCCACGTTTGTGGGAGTTTTGTATTAGATGTGCTACATTGACTAAGTGTGGGACTTTATTTTCTTTCCCTTGCACTCCACAAAGCTCAGTTTCTCCAGATTGGAGCACTGTGCATTAGTTGAGTGCCAGTTTTTCCGATTTAAAAGATTTAGCCTGCTAATTGTTTCTTAAATTTTTTGCAGTCTATGAATTAAAGATTTGTTGTTCATTCCACAACTTGTGTTTACTTCCATTCGGTTGGCATATATGAGAATGCTAACAAAGAGAATTCCTAAAGAAAACAAAATGTATTTTAAAACATTATTGATTGAAACAAATTCCCTTTTTTCTCACTCTGTTTAGATGTAAGCATTTTAAAACCATGTATAATTGATGTGTATGTGTGTGTTTGTGTGTGTTATTAAAAATAAATTTGGGGCTGGGCAAGGTTGCTCACGCCTGTAATCCCACCCTTTGGGAGGCTGTGGAGGGTGGATCACCTGACCAACATGGCAGAACTTCATCTAGTAAAAATACAAAAATTAGCTGAGCATGGTGGCGGGCACCTGGTCTCCCAGCTACTTGGGAGACTGAGGCAGGAGAATCACTTGAACCTGGGAGGTAGAGATTGCAGTGAGCCGAGATCATGCCATTGCACTCCAGCCTGGGTGTCAGAGTAAGACCGTGTCTCAAAAAATAATAGTAATGATAATAATTTTTGTACTTCACATTTATTAAAAATGGCAAGGAAGCCTTTATTCAAGGCTGTTGCAAGGGGGATCAAGACTATTTTAATAGGGGAAAGAGATAGAACTCAACTCTGAGTATACTAGCATATGGGGGCCATAGACTCCTGGACCCTTAAAGGTTTGTTGAAAAATCACTGACATGAGTCAGATTGACTAATAGGAGAAAAGGCATACAAATGTACTTAATGTGTCTATTCCTTCATTCCTTTGGAATGAATACTGAAACCCACAATGACATCAGAAGCTTATACTCCACCTTGAGGCTACAGAAAGAATGGAGGCTTGGATACTAGTAAAAGAGATTATGGGTGGAGAAGAATTCTATTGAGGAACGATAAACGATTGCTGGGGAGAATGCCCGGAATCGTTCTTTTTAAAACTTGAATGATCCTTGGAGACAGTCAGTATACTTGTAAAGCAAGGTCTGCTTGGGTATGGTGACATCTTGGTCTTCTTTTCTGCAATAGACAATGAGATAATTGGGAGGGGAATTAAAAATAACTGTTCTCCTTGGTGGAACTCGATCTTAGGCAACTACAGGAACTTCTGCTTTCGGAGAGACAGTGGGTGTGGAAGGTCAAAGAGACCTTGAGGCTTCACCAGTTCAACACATAAAAATGCCATATTTTGGAGTATGACATCAAAATAGCCAAGGGGTAGAGTGAGGGGGTGGATGGAAAACTACGAAGAGGAACTTGGCTAGGCATCAAGGGTGCAGGAAGAGGAGCTTAACTGGAGATCAAGAGTAGGGAGGTAGAGATTCTTGATAAACTGTTTTTGCGGGATTCATTGGTAAAAAGAACCTAATGGGCCACATAGCAGGGGTGGAGCCAAGGACAAGGCCAGGTGAAAAAGAGGACTCAGAGGGGCCACAGTGAAGTTTGGTCTGGGAGAGAGTCCTTGTGAGTCTTTGGGTGCCGGCTCTTTCTCTCTGTGACCTAAGAGGCATTGTCACACTCTGCCTGTGATTCCATGGTCCATTGCCAAGTGACGTTTTTAACTGGTTTCAGTCAATAGTGTCAGAGGTGTTTGAGCCAGAGCAACTCCATCTTGAATAGGGGCTGGGTAAAATGAGGCTAAGGCCTACAGGGATGCATTCCCAGATGGTTAAGGCATTGTAAGTCACAGTATGAGATATGAGGTCAGCACAAGATACAGGCCATAAAGACCTTGCTGATAAAACAGGTTGCAGTAAAGAAGCTGACTGAAACCCCACCAAAGCCAAGATGGCTATGAGAGTGACCTCTGGTCATCCCCGCCAGCACCACGACAGTTTACAGATGCCATGGCAATGTCAGGAAGTTACCCTATATGCTCTAAACAGGGGAGACATGAGTAATCCACCCCTTGTTTAGCATATCATCAAGAAATAACCACAAAAATGGGCAACCAGAAGCCCTCGGGGCTGTTCTGTCTATGGAAGAGCCATTCTTTTATTCCTTTACACTCTTAATAAACTTGCTTTCACTTTATAGACTCTTCCTGAATTCTTTCTCCAACAAGATCCAAGAATCCTTTCCTGGGATCTGGATCGGGATCCTTTTTTTGTAAAATCGGGACCTTATGTTAGAACTTGAAAGGAGAAAGGACGTTAAAATTCAAGTAGTTCAATATCTCTTCTGAGAAATAAAAATAAAATCCTAAGCCCCCCAATCAACTGAATTAACCCCCTCTTGGCTATGGGGATTCCAGGCTTAAAAACTTAGTTTTTACCCATGAGAGGATAGGAAGTTGGATTCATCTCTGTATGCCCTTTTCTTGTTAACCTTTAACCAGAATTATTTCCTAAGTAGTAAGCTGAAACCAGCTCTGCGAACAAGGAACAGAGGACTCATTCTTTTTTGGCCCTTAGCCAATCATCTGAGGCCACCACTAGTCCCCTCTCCCTCTTTGGAGTGACACTCACTAGTTTCACAAGGTATCCTTCCCTACAACTGACCACCCTCTCATAGAGGATGCACAGTGAGTGTTTTTGTGTCTTCTCCTTCACCATTTAACATCAGAGGGCTGAGAACGTCACCCCCACATTATGCTAACACCACCCTGATTTTTTTGTTGTTATTGTGTGTGTATGTGCTTGTGGTTCTTTTTGAGACAGGGTCTCCCTCTGTCACCCAGACTGGAGTGCAGTGGTACAATCATGGCTCACTGCAGCCTCTGCCTCCTCGGCTCAAGCTATTCTCCCATTTCCGCCTCCTGAGTAGCTAGGACTACAGGCATGAGCCACTGCACTTATCCCACCATCTTTTAAAAACATACTACTTATGAAGAGGCATGAAGCTCAACTGTGCATGTGCATGTTTCTCCTTTTATACATATTTATGATTCCTCTTATAGCTTACTGAATATGTATACTTAGCCAACCCACTCAGCATAAATTCCTATTTTATTCTTCTTTCCCTCAAAGTTCTCTCTCTCAGCTTTTTTCCAGAGGCTATACTTCCCAGCTTATGGGATGACCAACCTGCAGGCTGCAGCCCATTATGAGAAATAAAGTTCTTCTTTCCAAATTTATGAATCTCATGATTCTACAGTTGACACCTTTCTTCCAGAAGCTTAACCATCAATGACCTTGTCTTTTCATGATTCCGCCTCCTGCCAGGTAGGTCTGGCACCTGGACTCTAAGTCTACCCTCTGGCCCTAAGAGAAGTGGTAGTGGCTTTCTGGGGTGGAGATGGAGAGCTCATTTCATGATAGTCTTAAAGTTAGATTAGATAATATAACTCAATTTCCCAACAAATACAAGTTCATTTCCTTAAGGAGCTGTCTCAATATATAAAACAGAATAGAATTTCTGAATGCCACCTTTTATTCATATTAGCATAATTTCTACTTCTCCGTCACATCCCATTTGCTTTTTTCAGCTCTTTCAATGCATTTGCAAATAGGTTTCTATATGGGATTCTTCCAGCAAAAATCAAAATTATAACACTTTTAGTTTATTTTTTGGCAACAAGAAATTTTATTGTGCTTCATTACTAAAATGTGGACATTATGATTGAAGCTAGTATTACTTTAACATTAACAATAATAATATAATATAACTTACATACAGTAAAAATGAGTGGAAAAAGCATACACACTTTGTAAAACACATACAAACAAAAAATATGGCTAAAATTTAGTTTAAGACTTAATTGGATTTTATTTGCAATTTATGAACTGGGTAGCATCCCATTCTCTAAAATAGAATAAGAGCTATTGACTGGGCACAGTGGCTCACACCTGTAATCCCAGCACTTTTGGAGGCTGAAGCGGACAAATCACTTAAAGTCAGGAGTTCAACACCAGCCTGTCCAACATGGTGAAACCTGGTCTCTACTGAAAGTACAAAAATTAGCCCGGCCATCGTGGTGCACATCTGTAATCCCAGCTACTTGGGAGGCTGAGGCACAAGAATCATGAATCAGTTGAACCTGGTAAATGGAAGTTACAATGAGCCAAGATCACACCACAGCACTCCCACCTAGGTAACAGTGTGTGACTCCATCTCAAAAAAATAAAAAATAAATAACAGCTCCCACTAGGCATGACACAACCATGGGTTTTATATGATGGGAACAACTAAATAGAACTATCAAAAGAAGTAGTTCAGTAAACCTCAAGTTACTTCAGATCATTTTTCTTGCAAGGTTTAAAGCAGAGGGGACTTACTATGCTGACTTAGGTTATCTGGGCCCTTTCTGATTAGTTACTGTGCGTTTCCTATTCTTAGGCAAAACTAATTGGTTTGGTATCTTTCAGCTTCCTTAAAATTTCACTTTTGTTATGTGGCACTTAGCATGAGTGACTCCATTTTAATCTGGTATGTTGGGACCTGGTATAGGAGGTCAGTTCAAAACAACCCTCTTCCATAAATTTTATATAATGATTCTGTTAGATTAGCTTGAGTGAGTTCTGGGTTTTTTTGTTGTTTGTTTTTCGAGCTGAAGTCTTGCTTTGTTGCCCAGGCTGGTGTGTAGTGGCGCTATCTTAGCTCACTGCAACCTATGCCTCCTGGGTTCAAGTGATTCTCATGCTTCAGCCTTCCAAGTAGCTGGGATTACAAGCCCGCACCACCATACCCAGCTAATTTTTGTATTTTTAGTAGAATAGTATTTCACTATGTTGGCCAGGCTGACCTCAAACTCCTGACTTCAAGAGATCCGTACACCTCCACCCTCCAAAGTGTTGGGATTACAGGCATGAGCCGCTGGACCCAGCCAGCTTGTGTGAGTTCTGTTTTTCTGAGTGGATCATGACTAATATATTCTACATTTTTATTAAATTAAAAGCTATCAGAAATTAAAATTTTATTTTACTTTGGATAACTTTGCATAGTTGATTGGTTACTAGTGGAAATCCCTTTATACCCTGGAATTAACAGGGCATATATTGAAGAGACTCTAGGAAATTCCAGGAGCTCTCCATTCTTCGCCAGTGATAATCACTTGTCTAGAAAAATGACATGTCAATTCAGCATTTTCTCAGAGACAAGACACTTTTGTGCAAATAATGGGCAACATTAGAATTCTAACCTATAATATTTGTATGTCTAGAAACCTTTGTGTCCAGATTTAAGTCTTCATGCAAACCAACAAAAGTTACATGAGCATAAATTGCTCATTCAGTTTTTCTTTTTTTTCTATTGCATTTTAGGTTTTGGGGTACATGTGAAGAACATGCAAGATAGTTGCATAGGTACACACATAGCAGTGTGATTTGCTGCTTTCCTCCCCTTCACCTGTATCTGGCATTTCTCCCCATGCTAGTTTTTCTTAACAAATATTATTGATATTTTAAGAATTATGAATTTTAAGTGAGGCTTTTAACATTAGAATTATTGTACCACCAATAATTGAACAAAAAAAACTTTATGAGTGTTGAGTTAATTCATTATTTTAAAAAATATATATATGACTCATGTTACATCTTAAGACTCAAAGTTGGATTAGATAATTCATATTCCCAACAAATACAAGTTAATTTCCTGAAGAAGTTATCCCAATATACAAAGCAGAATGGAATTGTAAAATATCACAATTCAATTTTATTCACATTAACATGTCTACTTGTCTGTCAGTGAAAAGAATAATGAAATTCTTTCTCTTTCAAGTCTCATAGATATTCAAAGGATATTGTCAACTCTCCTTTTCTATTTCGAACCCCCTACCATGGTGTAGTTATTGGCAATGTTGATTTTCTGTCACGGAAATTGTCTCATTGGCTCATACATACATCTTCTCTAATATCTTAATGTGAGTAAATGAGTGAAGCCCTAGACCACAAAAATAATTAAATTTAAAGAAAAAAATTCATCATACAAATTAAGTCAACACTATTCTAAAGTACATATTTTGAGCATTATTGGCTGAGACTTATACTTTAAATGTTGCCTAATTAATTTCAGTTCTCGAGTTGCACAGTGAAATTTAACAGTGTAGAGGAAAACAAATCACAGCATAAATGTCTGTGATGGTTTTTAATTTACAAGTGTCTGTCACATGCCTTATGTTTTAAACATGAATGGCATTCAAGTCTTTCACAATAGACTTGTCTATTTCTTTTAGGCCTCTCATGAGCTTGTAGCGTACTGGAGAGTAGGTCAAATCTTAGTTGTTTTTATAGAGCAAAAAAACTTGACATTCTACCATTGTTTAATCTAAAGTTTCAAAAAGGTCTGGGCAAGTGTTGAAGTCCACTGTATACAGTACATGTGGATAAGTAAGAAATTTTCTGGAATTAATGCATTTCGCTGAAAGAACAGAAAATGAAATAACACCAGAAAAAAGTGAATTTTATTGGGTTTGGTGGGTACTGTTGAAATTGTTTTCTTATTCTAGCCACTTCTGAAAAACTTAAGAAAAACTAAAGTTATGTTACAAAAACCTCAGGAATCTATAATGTGTACCGGGCAAAACCTCTCTCCCATGTTTACTAGAATTTAACAGATAACAAGGAGGTTGTTCCTTGGATTTAGTTAGCTTGTGTTTGTTCCCCAAAAAGTTACTTTTTCACATGACCTTATAGCATTAAGATACGTGATACCACTTTCAGGTTTTGAAACACAGGCTTTTGTTAGACAACACAATTTTGGTGTTTATCTGACATTTTTGCATATTTCTTCTCAAGCACTATTGTAGATACTTTCTTTTATCCTCTCTGAAACTTTCGTGTTCTCCACAGATGCCTGAGTGTTCATTTTCTTCTTTTTTTCTAACCAATCTCAACAGGCAGTTGAATTTAATCATTTCAAATAGTATCTAAAACCTGATTACTTGCCTGTCTATAAATCTTACTAGCTACACACCAAACACTGATCTCTCTCCTTAAATCTGTACCTTGAATGTTTAATACATTTTTAATTTTTACAGGCAATGATCTGACAACTAGTCTCTTTATATGTGTTTCTGTTTCATGTTTATGTATTTTTAGAAATTATGTGCTCACAATGATTTTTGCCATTTTTTCCCTTAAAAATGTTGTCTTTCTGTTTTAATTATGTGTCTTTTCTTTTGAGATGTGTCACTGAATATCACTCCCCTCTTCTTGTTCCTCTTCCCTTACAAAATCCTTTTTTGTTTTTTTCGTTTTGAGACAAGGTCTTGCTCTGTTGCTCAGGCTGGAGTGCAGTGGCATGATCATAGCTCACTGTAGCCTTGACCTTCCCAGGCTCAAGTGATCCTCTCACCTCAGCCTCCCAAGTAGCTAGGGTCATAGGTGCACACCACCAAAAATACAGACATGGCTAATTTTTGTATTTTTTTGTAGAGACAGGGTCTTGCCATGTTGCCCAGGCTGGTCTCAAACTCCTGGACTCGAGTCCAGTCCACTTCGGCTTCCTAAAGTGCCTGGCCCGCTTACAAACTATTGATGATGGGCCCTTCATTCTCTTTATTCTTCTCTTTATTTTTCATCTTTTCTATTGTTTTCTTAATTTCATTTGCTTTGGTAAATAAATAGGTAAGTCTATTTGGCTCACTTAGTATAGCCTCTTTATTTAAATTATAGGCTTTAAACTTGTGCTTCTTAATTTGTTAATCAAAAATAAAATAGCATCCCCCTACTCTTTTTATGAAGAATGAAGAAACTGAATTTCATTCAATATTTAAAACTCTCATTTTAAAGAGTTTTAATTTTGCCTATATATATTTAACATGTTTTTTCCCTTTGGGTATAACAATGAACTTTATTCCTTATGTTGACATGATATTTCATAATTTGGTTTTATTAAACACATATTTCTATTATTTTATAATCTTAATGGTTACTGACTGTGATATTGGTGTATAATAAAGATAAACCAATCTAGGCAACAAGGATAATCCAAATTAGGTTTTTAGAAAAAACTAAACTGATATATAAGAATATTAAGGTAACATTTTTTGGCATTGTGATAAGATTGAGGCAAGGCCAATAACAATTTATCAGATGAATTATTTCATATATCTACTTTGTCCAAAGATTAACTTAGTTGCAGATGTCATATGAATTGTATTTTTTTCTTCGGGATTCAAACCAAATATTTAAACAAATTAAAAGGGTAAAATATTGAAGTACAATATGTATTCCTTTCTTACAAACTACTAACCAAGACCATTAATTAAAGTCATATTTGCACCATTTTTCTTTCTGACATATAGGTTAGATCACAAAACAAGACAAAAGCAGTATATAACTGCATATATGTAACTATATTTAACTATATATATAAATAATATGTATTTAACTATATCTTTATATAACTACATTTATATACATATAAAGAAACAAAACAATTAAAACGTAAGAAATATAAATTTTTTAAAAATTTCAATTTTTCTTGTTTAAATGTATATGAGCCATTATCAATCACTATAAACCAACAAGAATACTTGTTCAGTTAAATTTTAAGAAAACCTGTAATCTAATTGATTAATTATCTTCAAGATTATTCAAAGGATAGCATTCTTATTCTCAAAAATATTGCAAAATAATAGCATAGACATTTTTTGTCTATTCCAAAGGAAGCTAGGGGAACTCATTTTGATGAAGCAGCAGGAGATGTGGGATTTAGATGCATTGCTGCTTACTGGAGATGCCGATCAATTAAGGAACCAAATGCATATAATTGAGAGCCATTGGATGCTGCAGTGGAATAGCTCCACTAAGAATCAAAGTGCTTCGTGATTACGTTCTGAAACTGCCATGCCGTTATATGTCCAGGACCATTATAACAGTAACCTTTATTCTCATCTGTTTTTGTAAAGGTTTGAGTTGGCTTGGGATTTGAGGACTTATTAAGTACTAGTTTTGTTGGCTACCAGAGCCTCTATTTTAAAAATTATGTATGCAATTTCTAAAAGTATGTTTTTCTTCCTTCAGCTCATTGCCCTTATTTCAAGGGGCCTGCAATGATTTTCATTTTCAATAACTTAATTGTTTAGATTATTCACTAGAAAGATGCTCCTCAATTTACAATGGGCTTATGTCCTGATACATCCATTGTCATGAAAATATGTGTAAGTTGAAAACGCATTCAAAACACTTAACCTCCCAAACATCATAGCTTAGCCCAAACTACCTTACATGGGCTCAGAACACTTACATCAGCCTACAGTCGGGCAACATCATCCAACTCAAAGCCTATTTCATGGTAAAGTCATAACAAATTCACGTAATTGTATTGAGTACTGTACTAAATGTAAAGAACAGAATGGTTGTATGGATACTCAAAGTACGGTTTCTGCTGAATGCATATCCACTTTGCACCATTGTAAAGGCAAAACGTCTTCAGCCTAACCATCTTAAGTTGAAGACTGTCTATGTACTTGTCCAAGATAATTCATAGAATGTTAGTTGATTTTCTTTCTGTTATGAGACCCTCCATAGGTATAATGCTTTATTACAGCCACTAGCTTCTTCTGGATTGGTGCTATATCAAGGCTATTCTGGATATAAAAATTGCATTTTGTAGATCCTGATAATTATTGAGCTGACAGTGAGTAACCATAAACACTAAAGCTTGGGAGAAGGAACAGGCTTTGAAATGTGTATGGTTAGATGAAGTGGTTGCATTGCTATCAGTGGCAAATCCATATAGGTCTGCAGCAAACTCAGTCCTTGCCTCCTCAGAGAAAAGAATTTGGCTGAGGGGTGTAAGGCAGAGGGAGAGACTAAGGTAAGTTTGAGAGCAGGAGTGACAGTTTCTTAAGAGGATTTAGAGCAGGAGGGAAAGAAAGCAAGGTTCACTTGGAAGAGGGCTAAGTGGGTGACTTGAGAGATCCAAGTACTCAGTTCAGTCCTGCACTTGGGGTTGTATACACTGGCATAGTTTCAGGGTTTATGTTTTTTCTCTTTCGATTTTTCCCTTGGGGCTGTCAGCATGTGCAGTGGCCTGCCAGCACTTGGGAGGGGCCACATGCACAGTATGTTTACTGAAGTTGTGTCCATGCTTAGTTGAGGCATTTTTCCCTAAGGAGTCGAATGTTCCTTCAGGAAGGTCATATTCAGGTTAAGCTCCTCTGCCATTTTACCTGTTATTGCACGTGCTTGAGCCTCTTGCCCAGCTCCTGAGATCTTATTGGGAAGCTGCTGAACACCAGCTTCAGGTGTTTTCTATCTTTTGGCACACTGCCTTTCCCTGTTGCGGCTGTGGCCAATTATTATTTTAAAGAGATATTTTAACAACCACCTGACCATCACCTGATGGTCACCTGACCTGGTGCCTCTCTAGGGCTGCTCATGTCTGCCTAACTACCTACTCTAACAGCATGAGTACACTCACATATATGAACTCACAAACAGAGGGTTATGTGGCCTGAAACACAAAACAGGCATAAGGAGTTAATGCAGATATAATGTTGTTTTTTTTTTTAATTACCAGTTCGTGAATCCAAATTTCCTAATATCACTTCTTATCCATCCAGCTAACTCTGCTAATGCTATCAGGGCTTCCAATTCAATGATCTCACCTTTTCATTACCACCCCCCACCTCTGAATGACCTCACTTTTCTGTTTACTCAATTTACTTTCTTGGTCCAGCTTTGTAATTATTTTTTTACAGTATATTCCACTCTCTCGTTCTATTCCTCTTCAGTTATGTCCCTCTGCCCAAAGCCCACACTAGTTCATGAAACCACTTTTACAAAAATTTAATCAGTGAGAAAATGATGGCAGTGAAAGAGAACCAAGATAACTTGCCCTACAATCTTGCCTTTCCCTTAAATATTCCTGTGCTTTTGGGCCAAACTAACTTTGGAAGACTTTTAGGCTATAATTTAAATAGTAACCGGCCTTGCCTAAGACTCAATCACTTTTTGTAAAGCTAATGGGAAGCCATCAGGCTGGGATGATGAGAGGAGCTTGAGCCCTGCTAAAGTGCAGGCATACGTGATTGTCAGCCATTGTCCTGGAGGTTATAAGATATGCAACTTCTTCAATTACTCCTGCAAATTACACCACTAGTGTAGATTGGCTTTTTGAGAGACATATTTCCAGGCTTTTGTATGTCTGACATCCATGGCTCCACCCTGGACCCACCAACCCTGATCTCCTGTGTCCACCCAGCAGGATTCTGCTTATAGGAGCAATATTTGAAAGACATTATAGCAGCACAGGGGAGAGACTGTACCATGGAAACTGTCTTGTGTTAAAGTCTAACTTATTCATTTACCACCTATGCCATTTTGACTTAATTACTCTGTATCTGTAGTTAATAATCTCTCAGTGGTGAAAGAAAAATAATGCATTCATTCAGTTTTGTTATACAGATGAATCATGAGTATAGTGTTCTATCAGTACTATCATCATTTGCTACTTTTGTTATTTTCATTACCATCATCAGATACAGATTACTGCCTCCTTTGTGAGGGACTTCCTTTACTTGGCCTTTCTGCACTTACCCCTGGTGATCTGTCAGTGCTACATGAATTCAGATGTCATAATACTCCAGTGACTCTTCCATTGATGACTTCAACAATGACCTCTCACCTGAATCTCAGGGTCAAATATCCATGGGCCAACTTAACAACTAGATAAGAAACTAGAGACACACCTGCATAAAGCTGGTAAGTGAAATTGGTTTACAGGGCTGATAGGGTTTAACTGTATCCCCACCCAAATCTCATCTTGATTGTAGTTTCCATAATCCCCAAGTGTAGTGGGAGGGACCTGGTGGGAGGTAATTGAATCATGGCAGTGGGTTTTTCCTGTGCCTTTCTAGTGATAATGAATAAGTCTCATGAGATATGACAGATTTATAAAGGGCAGTTCCTCTGCATACTCTCTCTTGCCTGCTGCCATGTAACACATGCCTTTGCTATTCCTTTGCCTTTGGCCATGATTGTGAGGCCTCCTCAGCCACGTGGAACTGTGAGTCCATTAAACCTCTTTTTATTTATAAATTACCCAGTCTTGAGTGTGTCTTTATTAGCAGCAGGAGAATAGACTAATACAAGGGAAGACTGAAGGTTTTGAAGATTGGGATACAAGAAGAGGACAGAGAGATATGGTGGGTTTGTGTAGGACTTGCTAAGGAATCAGAATTTCTTCTGAGTGATACTACAGTCATTGGAAGGGTGAAAATGAAAGATGTTGGTGTGCTTTCCTGAGAGCAAACAGACTGCTTGGGAGTTCCATACTCCAGTGAAACCTAATGATGCTTTGGCTGTGTCAAGAACAGTGGTAGTCATGGAGTGGTGAGAGAGGAAGTATTTTGGTGGTAAACCTAATAAAAATGGCTGAAGGATTGACCATAGAGTATGAGGAGTTTACTTTGATTTGGGGTAACTAGGTGAATAATTGGACCCCTTCATGTGATAGGGAGGCTCAGGAGCATCTAGCACAAAATTGGACATACTCCGTTCAAGATCAATTTATTTGTTACCCAAGGGTTGGATAACTCAGAGCCTTACACATAGTAAATGACTGTTTAAAAAAATAAAAGAAATTGAAAGATGTGGGGGAAAGTGAGGAAAAAAGAGTGAGAATGTAATGGTTAAATTCAGTCATTTATGCAGTTTCCTCTTCTCCCACAGACTTTTTCACCCAGAATCCTCATCTTTTGAGGTCAAATCCTGTGGGAAGGTTTTTTTTTTTTTATTGTTACTTATTTTAGTAAGAACAAGTTTTCAACCCCAGAAAATAATGGAAGAATTGTGCTCTTCCGACTTTGATTCTGTTCAGATCTGATTTCCAAGCTGGGCTTTGGGCTCTTGGCCAATTCCTAATTCCATTTTAGATGGAGTTATTTTTTTCCTTTATGATTTTTATTATTATGGATTTCAGAAAGGTTGGCAAGGTAAATATGAGTTTGCTCCCCTATCTTTCTCTATAAGCCTTAGACTTTTAAATATTTAGATGTTCCAGCCTTAAAGAGAAATTTATAGCCTTTTTGGAATGTAAGTTATCTTCAGTTCCCATTTTCTTAACTCAGGTAGGTATGAATAAGAAAGCACATTTCAAGTTAAATTCTAAAGCTCATCTCTTAACCACACACATAATAGCATAAAATTAAAATGTTCCCTACCTCTTCTATTCTGAAATATCAAGGTTTAATGAATTATTTTCTACTTCAAGTATTTTACTATCACATTTAGTACCACTCCCGCTGGCCATCCTTACTTCGAGCAGACATCATGTTTTGTTACTGGCCTTCCTAGAAACATTTTCCCATTTGTAACATCAGTGGTTTTACTGTGAAACATTACCAAATCCAACTTTACTGCTCTGTGATTAAAATGACCTTAAGAATAATCACAGCATAAAGTAACCAACTCAACTCAAACTGAAAATTGACCATCCTTGAAATTTCATGCCCGTGGCCTGTAACTGAAATTATTCTTCTGATCTTTTTCTTTTTAACAACTCACTCCTTTTTACCTTCAAGATTATGAGGATAGAGTTTAGATGAATAATTAAAATAATATATAGCAGTTTTCAAGGAATTCACATATAATACTCAAAGCACATCATTCTAAGTTACACCTGAGATGAAATACACCTTTTTGGAGAATAGAATTCATAAAAAAAAATATAGCCAGGATCTAAATCTAAATAAAATGTGTATGAATGTATTGTAATTTATTAAGAACCTACTATGTGCAAGTCACTATGCTAAACATTAGAGAAATTATTTTTAACCTTCACAGTACCCTGAAGGTTGTGTAGTATCATCTCTTTCTATTCATTAGGATATTAACCACATGGATCTTACATGTTTTGTTTGAAGAGGTAAATGAAGGATTTGCTCAATCAGCAAATTGTCTACTTGCAAATTATGTTAAATCACCTTTTTTATATAAAAGTGTATGACACCCAATGAATGATCGTAGCAGCAGGGACTTTGTTTCATTAACATAAAGATATGGAAGTATGCTACTCAGGGAGATGTCTAACCATGACTGATGAGAGGTGACTAACAGAATTAGATAATGAGCAAGAGACACAAAGTGGCTTGGTGTTTCTGAATAAATATGGTTGGTCATTGTTCTTACACATTATTATTATTACAAATTATTATAAAAGCCCCTACATAGAACTTTGTTTCAAAACCTTTGATAGCTCCGTTAAATTTTATTACCAACTATTACTAAGATGATCATCATTACAGATGAAAATACCAAACTCTATCTGCTGCTCACTAATTTCACCTGTCTGTTCATCATTATTCTGTATGTTAGACTAGCCATAATAGACTAGGCTTAGTCTACAAAGAAGTACATGAGTAAACACATGACCTCATGAATAACAAATATTGCTGAGATGGGAGAGTTCTCTGGACCCCTTCATGGGACTTGCAACAGGAGAATGGCTCACTTACTCTGCTACTGCACTCAAACCCCTTGCAGGAGGAAGAGCGTGCAGGCGAGCTAGTGCCTGGGCTGTGGCAGCATTTTTGGGTTCTGGCACACTGGCAGTGTCTAGGGGTGTGTTACAATTTAGCAAATGCCATCCACAGATGGCTAAATGTTAACCAGCTCAGTGGAAAATCCGGGGACAGCCTTTTGCACCCTGCCCTCTTGGTACCTGCATCCTTTTCCAGCATCTAGGAAGAATCAAGTCACATGGACTTGAAGGATGGTAAATTCTTAAGTTTTACTGAGTGATGGAGGTGACTCTTAGTGGGATGGGGAGCTGGAAAGGGAACGGAGTGGGAAGAGAATCTTCCCTTGGAGTTCAGCCATCTCAGGCGAACTTCTCTCTAACAGTCCTGAGTCGAATTCCTCTCAACTTTCAGATGCTTCTTCTTTTCTCTCCTTCTCTGCCACCTCTCTCTGTTCCTCTGCCAGTAGAGCTTGCAATTTTTATTGGTACAGAATGGGGGGCATGGTGGGCCAGGGTGATTTTGGAAAAAGCAACACTCAGATAGGAAAACAGGGATGTGAAGTTCTCATTTAGGGTGTGGGCCCAGGCTTGTGGGTAGGGCCTTCATTGGGGAACCATTCTCTTCTACCCAACATTTCCCTGCATCCTGTCCATATCATTGCCACTTATTGAGAGCTGGCCATTTTCAACGAGGTTATTTATGAGGTTGTGTGCTTGGCAGGCACTATAAGCTTTGGAGAAACAAGCTGGGTCATCAAGCTATAAAGATGTATTAGTTGACTATAATTTTTAGTCTATACAAGTCATAATGAGGCTTTTAACAATGTGTATGGTTGAGGATAAGTAGAAAATGAGAAAATGGGACACATGATAATGACAGAGACTTGGCAGATTTAACAAATCATTGGATGCACAAGATTAGGCAGATAGCAGGCTCAACAATGACTCCAGTGGTTTTCCGTTTAGGTAAAGAAATCAGGTAAAAGATCTTGTTTGAAGGGATGCAGATTGCTGCAAATCTGTGTATGGTAATTTGGAGATACAAGTCCATGAGCTAGTCCAGTAGGCAGAAGGGTAATGTGGTTTGGAATAAAGGGAGCTGAAATTCATGCAGCTCCTAGGTGTTCAGACACCATTGGTATAAGGTGGTTTGGGAAACCAGGGTCTTTGAGGTCAGCACCAGGGGAATATAGAGGAGAAGTAGACAGAGGGTCGAAGAGATTGAAACCACCTTTGCCAAAATTATAGCTGAGGAAATTATGGCAGTGAAAGAAATCATCAGACCTAACTGACTCCATCTTGCTTCTAACATTTAATCTGTACTTGTTCATTCCTTGGCATAGGCCAAGCTAACGTTAGGGAGGAATTTAGTTTATAATTTGACTCTGAAACAAAATTGATGATAGCCCTATGCTGAAAAGACCCCTTTCTTGCCTGGGGACCAGTTTGCCTTTGTATGACTAACAAATTAGCTACAAGATTAGAAATTACAGTTGTGGGTCATGTGGCCTCTGCATGCAAGAGTCCGAACCTCCCCAAACCACTCCTGGAGATAACATCACTGTTGTGAAATCTAAGATCACTGCTTGAGATATTTTGTAGACCCTAAACTCAATGGATCAACTGGCACCATCCAGACCAGTAATCTGGCTCATCCAGTTCTGTGATCCCACCCTGGAACAGCAAGAAAGACATCAAGAAAACCTCACTTTGATGCTCTATGATTCTATTTCCAACCTGACCAATCAGCACTCCCCACCATTTCCCAAGCCCCTACAAACCAAGTTGTCCTTAAAAACTCTGATCCCTGAATGCTAGGGGAGACTGATTTGAGTAAAAATAAAACTCCCATCTCCCACACAGCCAGCTGTGTGTGAATTACTCTTTCTCCATTGCAATTCCCCTGTCTTGATAAATCAGCTCTGTCTAGGCAGCAGACAAGGTAAATCCATTGGGTGGTTACAGGATGGCCAATAGCGTAGGTGTCGGTCAAAAACGAGCAATAAAAGATGACACAGAGTAACAAATACAAGAATCAGAAGGCTGAAAGATGATGATGCTTCATTACAAAAGAAATGATAAGAGACCAGCAGAAGGCACATCCTCAACTGGGAATAATGTTCTATACCTACACTGACTTAAAATGTAAATTCAAGAAGAGAAAAGATTCTTTTAAATTGCTCATTGTAGTATTCTGCATTAATGGAACGTTCTTTGAAAGTGCTTAACAAATATATATTAAACGAATGTGAAGTCAGATGAGACAAGTTTTCAGAGTATATTGGGCTTCACCAGTATGAAAATACTTTACAATAATCTCTTGAGCACCTGCTAGTTTCTGGACAATAGTATATTATGATATACATTGGTATATTCAAAGATGGGATAAGACCCCACCTTTGAAATTTGACAAAGTAGTACAATGTGAGAAAAGAAAAGACAAAGCATGAATTGTAGTTTTTCAAATAAATAATTGTCTGTACGCACTGGGAAACACAGAGTTGAGAAGGTATGGCAGCATATTTATATTATAAATGATGCTAGTGAAAAGCTTTTTAAAAAATTAAATATAGAACTAAGATAACTAGCAAGAAAATGATCCCAGAGCACTCTAAATAAATGTAAAATTCTAATGTTGCCTTAATGTGGAGAGTTCTTAAGAATGGATGATTGGTTTGGATAGCTTGTTTCATCGAAATTTCCATCTTATAGTCTTTCAATATCGAATAATGATTTTTCAGGAGTTTCACTATATGTCAGCATAATATTGCACTTATACTTGGGCAATTGCAGTAGAAATCACACTCTTCAATTTTCCATAACCACATTAAAATTCACTAACTCCTCTTATTTCTTCTTGTTGAAACTATTGTAGCAGCTTTGACAATGCACTACAATGTTTCTGTTTTCTTGTTTGAAGTAGGACCAGGATTTCTTTGCCTCAAGATCAATAAAATTAAGGAGCATGGACACAAGGGTGAGATTGGAGTGAAAGTTTAATGAGTGAAAGCAGAAATTGTTTTCTGCAGTGAAGAGGGGGTGCGAAGGAAGGTTACTGTTTTACAGTTGAATACAAGGGCTTTTATAAGGTCTCATGGGGCGAGTAAGATGCAAATAACCAGTTAGGACTGGGTGTTTCATCTGCATAAAGTGCAAATTCCTGACTGTTCCTCACTGTCCTTCTAATGTGCATGCGGACCCTTAGCCTAAGTTACTCCATGGTGTTTAATTTCCTTTACTGCACATGTGTAGGCGGATAAAATTCTCCATTGCGGACATGCTGGGTTCCATGTTACTCCACCTGGGCATGTTTCAAGCAAGCCGCCCCACACCCTTCCCTGTGCAAATTCCCTTAGCTGGGTATGTCCAAAAAAGGAAAGCAATGTGCTCACTGAAGCCTTCTGTGTATACATGACCCTTGCTAGCTACACAAAAGGCATGTTTATAGTGGACTTTGCCTTCTTATCTAGGCTTGCAGCCTGATGCTTCAGGCTGTTCCTTTGTTAGAAAAAAAGGAATTCTACCTAGGACCTGTCCTAGCTGTCTGCCTAACTGGTTCCTTTCTGTCTTTTCCCTCACTATAATCCTAAATGTGACATGATTTTATTAATGTTTTATATGCTAAAAATGTTACCAGGAATCCCCCATCACTCAAGATATAAAGTCTCGGGGCTGGCATTCATAAAGATAAAAAAATGACCAGCTGCTTACAGTGAAATGATAGTCCTGGGTGATGTAAATTGTAATAGTAGACTTATCATTTGTACCATTCTTAAATTAACATATTCAGATTTAGTTGAAAACATGGTAGAAAGAAACTTGAATTCCAAGTTGATTCAATAATAGTTACTATTACAGCACATCAAAAAGCTTATCCACCATGATCAAGTAGGCTTCATCCGTGAGATGCAAGGCTGGTTCAACATACACAAATCTATAAATGTAATCCACCACATAAACAGAACCAAAGACAAAAAACCATATGGTTATCTCAATAGATGTAGAGAAGGCCTTCAACAAAATTCAACAGCACTTTATGCTAAAAACTCTCAATAAACTAGGTATTGACAGAACATATCTCAAAATAATAAAAGCTATTTATGACAAACCCACAGCCAATATCATACTGAATGGACAAAAACTGGAAGCATTCCCTTTGAAATCTGGCAGTAGACAAGGATGCCCTCTCTCACCCATCCTATTCAATATAGTATTGGAGGTTCTAGCCAGAGCAATCAGGCAAGAAAAAGAAATAAAGGGTATTCAATTAGGAAAGGAGGAAGTCAAATTGCCTCTATTTGAAGATGACATGATTGTATATTTAAAAGACCCTATTGTCTCAGCCCAAAATCTCCTTAAACTGATAAGCAACTTCAGCAAAGTCTAAGGATAAAAAATTGATGTGCAGAAGTCACAAGTATTCCTATACACCAATAACAGACTTAGAGAGAAAAATCAAGAAGGAATTGCCATTTACAATTGCTACAAAAAGAATAAAATACCTAGGAATACAACTAACAAAGGATGTAAAGGACCTCTTCAAGGAGAACTACAAACCACTGCTCAATGAAATAAGAGAGGAGACAAACAGATGGAGAAACATTCCATGCTCATGGTTAGGAAGAATAAATATCATGAAAATGGCCATACTACTCAAAGTAATTTATAGATTCAGTGCTATCCCCATCAACCTACCAATGACCTTCTTCACAGAACTGGAAAAAAACCACCTTAAACCTCATATGGAACCAAAAGAGAGCCTGCATAGCCAAGTCAATTCTAAGCAAAAAGAACAAAGCTGGAGGCATCATGCTACCTGACTTCAAACTATACTATAAGGCTACAGTAATCAAAACAGCATGGTACTGGTACCAAAACAGAGATATAGACCAATGGAACAGAACAGAGGCCTCAGAGGCAATGCCACACATCTACAACCATCTGATCTTTGACAAACCTGGCAAAAACAAACAATGGGGAAAAGATTCCCTGTTTAATAAATGATGTTGGGAAAACTGTCTAGCCATGTGCAGAAAGCAGAAACTGGACCCCTTCCTGACACCTCACATGAAAATTAACTCCAGATGGATTAAAGACTTAAACATAAGACCTAACACTATAAAAACCTTAGAAGAAAACCTAGTCAAAACCATTCAGGGCATAGGCATGGGCATAGGCATGGGCATGACTACAACACCAAAAGGACTTCATGACTACAACACCAAAAGCATTGGCAACAAAAGCCAAAATAGATAAATGGAATCTAATTAAATTCCAGAGCTTCTGTACAGCAAAGGAAACAATCATTAGAGTGAACCAACAACCAATAGAATGGGCAAAAATTTTTGCAATCTACCCATCTGACAAAGGACTTATATCCAAAATCTACAAAGAACTCAAACAGATTTACAAGAAACAAACAAACAAACCCATTAAAAAGTGGGCAAAGGATGTGAACAGACACTTTTCAAAAGAAGACATTTATGAGACCAACAAACATATGAAAAAAATGCTTATTATCATTGGTCAATAGAGAAATGCAAATCAAAACCACATTGAGATACCATCTCATGCCAGTTAGAATGGCGATCATTAAAAAATCTGGAGACAACAGATGCTGTAGAGGATGTGGAGAAATAGGAACACTTACAATGTTGGTGGGAGTGTAAATTAGTTCAACCATTGTGGAAGACAGTGTGGTGATTCCTCAAGAACCTAGAAATAGAAATTCCATTTGACCCAGCAATTCCGCTACTGGGTATATATCCAAAGGATTATAAATCATTCTGTTATAAAGACACATGCACACATATGTTCATTACAGCACTGTTTATAATAGCAAAGACTTGGAACCAACCCAAGTGCCCATTGATGATGGACTGGACAGGGAAAATGTGGCACATATACCCCATGGAATACTATACACCCATAAAAAATGATGAGTTCGTGTCCTTTGTAGGGACATGGTTGAACCTGGAATCCATCATTCTTAGCAAACTGACACAAGAACAGAAAACCAAACACCACATGTTCTCACTCATAGGTGGGTGTTGAACAATGAGAACACATGGACACAGGGAGGGGGGCATCACACACTGAGGTCTGTCAGGGGTGACTAGGGGAGGGACAGTGGAGGTTATGGAGTTGGGGAGGGATAATATAGGGAGAAGTGCCAGATAGATGATGGTGGGATGGAGGCAGCAAACCACATTGCCGTGTATGTACCTATGCAACAATCTTGCATGTTCTTTACATGTATCTCAGAACCTAAAATGCAATAAAATATACATTTTTAAAAAAAAATCTGGAGACAACAGGTGCTGGAGAGGATGTGGAGAAATAGGAACACTTTTACCCTGTTCCTATTTAGTGTAAATTAGTTCAACCATTGTAAAAGACAGTGTGGCAATTCCTCAAGGATCTAGAAATAGAAGTACCATTTGATCCAGCAATCCCAGTACTGGGTATGTACCCAAAGGATTATAAATCATTCTGTTATAAAGACACATGCACAGGTATGTTAATTGCTGCACAGTTTACAATAGCAAAGACTTGGAACCAACCCAAATGCCCATCAATGATAGACTGGATAAAGAAAATATGGCACATATATAGCATGGAATATTATGCAGCCATGTAAAAGGATGAGTTCATGTCCTTTGCAGGGACATAGATGAAGCTAGAAACCATCATTCTCAGCAAAGTGACACAAGAACAGTAAACCAAATACCTCATGTTCTCACTCATAAGTGGGTTTTGAATAATGAGAATGTAGCCACAGGGAGGGGAGCATTATACACTGGGGTCTGTTGGGGAGTGGGGCACCAGGGGAGGGATAACATTAGGAGAAATACCTAATGTAACTGACAGGGGGATGGAGGCAGCAAACCACCATGGCATCTATACCTATGTAACAATCCTGCATGATCTGCACTTGTATCCCAGTACTTAAAGTAAAAGAAAAAAAAAGAATATTTATTATTACTCAAAGACCCTTGGAAGTGTTTTTGTGTGTGTTGTTTAATTAGTTGCAGATTTTTGGGGGTGAGGGCAGATAAAATAATTTTGGAGATGGTTAAAAAATCAAAATATTTTGAAGCTACAAAGCCTGGTACATTTAGGTAGTACATGTGCAGGAATTTTGTCTTTTTTAAGAACAAAATAAGGGAGTCATATTAAAGAATTTTTCAGTGAAGTGGGATAGGAAGGAGGCCGAGGAACATATGCATACTTAAACAAGTTTGATCGCTAAGAAAGAGATAATTAGCTCATCTGTGGGGAGACCTGAAAGCAGGAAATATCACTTCCACCAAAGCCTTTGTGCTTATTTTTTTCTTACATTTTCAGGCAACCTTGAGGACATATTTGACAGCTTTTCTTCCTTACCTAGAAAGGTTCTCATCTCTGAGAATAAGGCTATTTAAACTTTAAAGATTCGCAGCAGGTTGCAACTGTTTCCTGCTCAGGGTCTTTAAAGTTTATGAAAAGAAGAAATGTGAAAAAGGCTTTTGTGCACTTGAGTCAAGTATGTTGAGTTAAGAGGTAATGATTCCATTTTGTTTCCTGAACCCAGTGCCCTGGGCCCTCTAATCCTGTAAACCAAGTCTAAGGGGCTTCTCAACTTCAAACATTCTTCCTTTCTTACAACTTCTTTCTTCTTGGAGATTTAAAAGTTTGACTCTAGTTTCGGTTCCTTTAATCATTCTTAGGATTTATTAATTCTTATAGATGTTAATCTTTTATATGTTCTATACCTCCATCATCCCATGTATTAAAACATCAAATGACAAGAAATTATAATACATGGGATGATGGAGGCATAGAAAATATAAAAGATGAACATCTATAAGAATCGGTAAATCCTAAGAATGATTAAAGGGGAAGAAACAAGCATCAAACTTTTAAATCTCCAACTTATTATTATAAAATAACCTAACTGAAATTTTGCAATTGCTTTCTAAATTGAGAATACTTATGCTGCATTTAGTTGTTGTTTTAATTTTCAGGTGAATGAAAAAAATAAAAATAAATATCAATATATTTCTTGCTTGTTAATAATAGATAAGGTGGAAATGGGAAAAAAAAAGGGCATGCAGGAACATGTCTGCAAATATATACCACCTAAACTGTGGCATCAAGCTCCCACATAGTAGGAATATTCAAACACTCCACATTCCAAGCTGCAGAACTTTTATAACATGAAACCGGAACAAATAAATAAACAAATAATGGTTTGTTAAACAATAATAAACATAATAATTAAAAAACTACATAGCATACCATACCAATCATTAAGTGTTGTTATTTATTTTGTGTAAGCTTTTAATAAAGAATTAAAAACTTTACAAATCTATTTGAAGTTAATAATTATAACAAATTTCAATGTATTTAGATGTTGGAAACAGATATGTGTCTCAATTCTGGCCTTTTGCAATGAGGATACTCTGTAACACAGGTATAAAATATTTTTTATTTTCTACTCAACTTATGGGGGAGAGTTGATAGTTTTGCCTATGTTTCTGCATGTTATCTAATTACTTTCAAAATAAACTATTATTGAAATATCTTGTTACTAGATTCTTAATGATGATGGCATTTGATTCTTCTTGGTGACCGTCTTTTCCTAAGAGAATTCACCCAGTGCCAAAAACAACTGTGCTGTTCATTTTACAAAGCTAGAAAGACAAATCTCTGTGTGTGTGTGTGTGTCTGTGTGTGTGTGTGTGTGTGCATGTGTGTGTGGGGGGGAGAGAAAGATGACAAAATATAAGTAGTTAAAAATCCATGAGTACATTTACTGTGGAGAACATTTATGGAAAATCCCTTTCCCTTTATTGAGTCAAATGAGCTCAGAGATTTTAAATGTGTGGTTTAATTACTGAATCTTCTAGTGCAGAAGTAAAGCTTAAAGTACTTAAAATGTATTGAATACATACTTGAAGACCTATAAAATTGAACAAAATCATGTTAACTTCTGATGGATATGATGAACTGAATTGATCCGGGAGTCTGCTCTTTCATTTCAAACACAAACAAATAGTAGAAACATGTAATAATACATTCAGGTCATCAATTTAATATCAAGACAGGAAAATCTATAGTTACTAGGAACTCAGTATACTCTAAGTCAAAACTTTAAGGGTGAGTTGAAGACAAGAGAGCATGGGGAAAATTGGACTCTAAATAGGTATTAACAGGTGGAAATTGCAACTTTCCCACCACATAGGGAAGGATTTCAGGCAACAATCCCCCATGGACAAACAGATTTTCTCTTATTCCTTTTTATTTTAATCACTGTAATTTTGCATCCTACCTGGAATTGTGAGCAGCTTCTCTATAATTGTAGGAGAGAGAGAAAGACTTCTTTTTGAAAGTACCCAGTGGCTACCAAGATGGCAGGGTTCTGAGAGACCCATAGAGTTTAACTCAGTATCTCACCCTAATATAATGTTTAAGGTGTTTATGATTCACCAGTGGCAGTTAAGACAAACATTATTTGAGAGGCCGAAGATCCCAGCAAAGCTATGGGTATTTACCTCGTAGCTAAAGGACAAAATCTAAGCATGAGGGTCTGTCACAGAACAGGATCTGGTGAACATCTCCAGCTATATTTTGAAATTCTGACAAAGTATCTGAAATTTAAAATACTGACAATCTAATTAAACCTCTGGCATGCTGATGACTTACATTCTAATTAGAATAATCACCTTTGAAAAAAAATTGTCGGCATTAACCAAAGTCGAACATAGAACTTTGGGAGGCCTAAGTGAAAGGATTGCTTGAGCTCAGGTGTTCGGGACCAGCTGGGCAAAATAGCAAAACCTTGTCTCTACAAAAAATACAAAAATTAGCTAGGTGTGGTGGTACATGCCTAGAGTACCAACTACTCAGGAGGTTGAGTTAGGATTCACTGAGTCCGGGAAAATCCAAGCTGCTGTGAACCCTGATTATACTACTGCATTCCAGCCTGGACCACAGAGCTCTCAAAAAAACAAAAATAAAAAGATGGAACACAGATATATTCCATGACCCAGGAATTCTACTTTTACACAGCTATAACTATAAATATGCATGTGGGTAGATATATCTACTCCTATATATATATGTATAATTTTACGTTATCCATGTTCTCCATATAAATATATACCCCAAAGAATGCTTATACACACACAGACACACACACACACACATACACACACTTACTAAAATGATTGAATAAATGCAATTCTTTTTATAAAAAGGCATAGCATCACAAAATTTACCTTGAGGTTAGCCATCAACAAAGCCTCAAAGTCCAAAAATATAATATCTTACAGAAAAATTCTCTGACTCCCATGCCATTTAATTAGCATTGGCCAGTACATTAATGATAAAAACAAATAGAAATGTATTTCTTGCTTGAGTTTAAAAGAGGCAATCAGAGTGGGACTGGAAAAATAACCACAGTTAACAACTTTTTGGAGTGTACAATAGATACATATTTAGGTAAGTAGTGATTAAAATTAAATATATATATAAATGTGAGCAGCTGCAATTAAAGTGTAATTCTAATTCACGGCAGCTTTGACCTGTAGGGCTCAGGTGATCCTCCTCCATCAGCATCCTGAGTAGCCAACCACAGCTAATTTTTAAAATTATTTTTAAGAGATAAGGAATCACTAAGTTTTTCAACCTGGTCTTGGACTCCTGGGCTCAGGCAATCCTCCTGCCTGGGCCTGTCAAAGTGTTGGGATTACAGGCATGATCCTCTAATGAAAAAAATTACATCATTTGATAAAATTATGTTAAATGAATTTGGTTATTCTAATTGAATTTATGTAGCCTCAGATTCTTTAAGATACCTTTATGAGACAATAGATGAGAAACATCTTTTAAAAATTATATATTTTTGGCCAGGTGCAGTGGCTCGCACCTGTAATCACAGCATTTTACGAGGCCAAGGTGGGCAGATCACTTGAGGTCAGGAGTTCAAGATCAGCTTGGCCAACATGGCAAAACCTTGTCTCTACTGAAAATACGAAAATTAGCTGGACGTTGTGTCTCGCACCTGTGATCCCAACTTCTCAGGAAGCTGTAGCAGGAGGATCACTTGAACTCAGGAGGAAGAGATTACAGTGAGCTGAGATCATGCCACTGTACTCCAGCCTGCCCAACAGAGTGAGATTCTGGCTCAAAAAATATTAAGTATTTTTTAATCATTAGATCGTTACTAACGCTTCTTAAAGGCTGCAGGTCTCATTTGAAAACAGCTGTATCAGACACTCATTAAACAGCTGGATGGATATGTAAATAGGTTAGGTAATGCCCACATTATACTTACTTACAAAGATAATAAAGTATTCTAATGGTCACTTTTAAGTCATGCACACACTTTACCCCTAAAAATGAGGTGAAATCGTTATAAAGTTGTCAATAATTGCACTGGAGGTAGTAGCCAATTATTTTGTTCTGTTTATTAACATTTTGCTATTTGGTTTTAGGGGATATTGGGCTTTGCTTATAATTTTCACCTTAGTAAGTGGCAATTATGTAAATGTCTACTTTATATCATTGTGCTTCCTCTGTCACCCTAATTCTAAACACAAATTGTCACAGAGAAACAAATAAAAGCAGGCAGTTAAACCATTTCGTTTATTCCAAGATAACTCCTCAGTGGCCAGTCAAGATGAGTAGGGAAAGGTGAAGTTAATTGTATACTTTGCAAAGTCATTTCAGTAAAAGCTGTCTAGGAATAAAATAAGTTTATACCATCAATTTGTAGATGAAAGCACCTCACTTCCATTCCCATGGCTTGCTGTTGTTTTTAGTATTTCTGTAGGGTACGCACTACTGTAACAAAGATGTCCTAAGATCCTGTGGCTCAGATGTGATGAAAAGTTGTTGATCTTGGATTTAACAACTCAGAATCAGATGTGGGCGGGCAGACCGAGCTGACAACGTGGCTTTTCTCTGGGGGTCTTCTTGGACTCTGGTTCTGGTCATATTTGTTAATGATTCATCCCCTGACCCCACAGTAGAGATGGCTTGACCATTAACATCTGCAAGCTAGCCTGCAGAGTAAGGAAATTAGAGTGGGAAGTGAACTATGTCTTTACAAATTTACATTTGACAAAATCCCCACACACAAAGGCAAGTTCACTGATAAAAATACTATCTGGAAATTAAATGTTTTGTATTCATTTCCATACCTTTGGCCAGAAATGGACACCTTGGGTTTATGTAGATGAAATAGAGGAAAATACAATCGTAAGCTCTGAGGCCATGTGCCCAGGAAAAAGAGTGGGGGGGAGGAGAAGAAGAGTGGATGCTGTAGTACAATTAACATTCTTTGCCATCATGACATGAGTTTAATTGGAGATAAAAATATTTTGAACAGATTTCTTCAACGTGCCATTTGTGCTAGATATAGTTATCTTTTCTGGGTATGAAGTTCTGGTTTAAGTTGGTCAAAACACATGACTGAAATGTCGTGGCACCAAGCCAATGTCCTCACAATGGGATGCCGAGGACAGAGCCCTGCAAACCTCATCCTTGGGGACCTCATTCTGAAGCTAATGCAACCCTTTCTCCATATTTTATTTGAGATAATAAACATAAACATTGACTATGTTAACAAAAATATGTCCTAATACACAAAATCATTTCTCTCCATTTCTTCAAGACATTTGACATAAATATCATAGCCAAATATTCTATCTTCTATTTCTCTGTGTATGTATCATTATTCATATGCATAGACATTCCTGCGACATTTCCAGTATGTTCTTGAAAATTGATAGAAGTAAAACTTCCGTTTGACTTTCAAAATCTATGCTGGAGGAGTCACATTTGATTGTTATTTAAAGAGCGGTATGTTAATATTTAAAGTACAGTATGTTAGTATGTTAAAATGAGGGAAAACACCTTGGACATGGAAGTATAAGAAATTGCTTCAAACAAACTGTGGTACATGAGCACATGATTTTGTTTTCTTAGTATTAGACTCATATTAAATGGAAACAGTCATAACTATCCTATACAAACACTATGCTGATAAAATTAAAACATTTGTCCCAATACAATTCCAAGTACTTTCCCTCCTGCCACAATAATTCTATCAGGACAAGGATGAATGCTTTAATAGTGGTTCACCTTAGGGACAAATTAGGCAACACTGCATAGATTATGCAACAGTGAAAACATAGCCCACAAATATTCATGGCTTATAACAATAAGGACTTGATTTTTATGCATTTTCTGTGTTCGTTTGAGGTTTCTCATGGTGTTTCCTCTCTATAGTATCCTAAGTCTAGGATTCTGGTTGGTAGAGCAGACATTATATGGAATACCATGAGGAACTACAGCAAATGAAAGAGAGTGGTGAATTGCCCACAGACACTTAATGTTTCTACCCAGATGTGGCATGCGTCACTTTCTTCCTCCTATTTCATCCACCTAAGTGTTTGCTTGTCCAAAACCATAAGAGACAACATCGAATACTGGTGAGGATATGGAGCATCAGGAAGTGCCTATAATTCATTGTCGGAGATGCAAAATGGTACAGTCACTTTGGAAAACAGTTTGGTAGTTTCCTACAAAACTAAATACACTATTACCATACAATCCAGCATTGCACCCCTTGGTATTTCCTCAAATGAATTGAAAACTTATGTCCACATGAAAATCTGCATATGCATGTTTATAGCAGCTTTATTCGTAATTGACAAGATGTTCTTCAATAGCTGGATGGATAAATGAAATGTGGTGCATCCAGAGAATGGAATATTATTATCCAGCACTAAAAATAAATGAGGCAAGCTGCCAAAAACACGGAGGAGATTTGAAGACATATTGCTATGTGAAAGAAGCCAGCCTAGAAAGGTTATATGCTGTGTGATTTCAACTACATGAATGTATTAGTCAGTTTTCACACTGCTGTAAAGAAATACCCAAGACTAGGTAATTTATAAAGGAAAGATGTTTAATTGACTTACAGTTCCACATGGCTGGGGAGGGTGCCGAAAACTTACAATCATTGCGGAAGGGAAACAAAGTCTTTCTTCACATGGCAGCAGGAGAGAGCACATGTGAGAGTGCAGAAAAACTACCATTTATAAGAACACTAGGTTATGGGGGAACCACCCCCACAATCCAATCTCTTCCCTTCCATGAGAGGTGGGGATTACAGGTCCCTCCTTCAACAAGGGGGGATTACAGGTCCCTCCTTCAACAAGGGGGGATTGCAATTTGATGAGATTTGAGTGGTGACACTGAGCTAAACCATGTCAATGACATTGTGGAAAAGGCAAAATTATGGAGAATAAAAAGATAGGAGGTTGCCAGGGGCTTTTGGGAGGGAGAGATGAACAGGCAGAGGACAGAGGACTTTTAGGGGAATGAAATTATTCTGTATCATACTAAGATGGTAGACCTATGTCATCATGCATTTCTGCAAACTGAGAAAATGTACAACACCGAGATTGAGCCCTGAAAAAAAGGAATCATGTGTCAGCCAAAGATGGCTGCGCTCAGGCGAGTAGAGCTGCAGTGACCTCCGGCGTGGCTGAGGAAGACCTGAGGAGGCACCCACAGGCTAGTGGCTCAAAATGGAAAATCATGAATTCAATAATAACGAAGAAAGCCTTTTTGAAATCATAAAAAAAAAAATTAACCAGCTTCCAGAAGCAGAAAGGAATCTACTTGAAAACGGATCGGTTTATGTTGGATTAAATGCTGCTCTCTGTGGCCTCATACGAAACAGTCTTTTTCGACGTGTCTTGAATGTGACAAAAGCTTGTATAGTTTCTGCCTTACCAATGGCAGTGCTCCCTTTCTTTACAACAGAAGTAACTTACAGAGGTTTTGTAAATTTTCCTTTGATAACAGGTGATTCGAATTGCGAAACCTGTACCGCAACACGTAGTGGACTGGTTGGTCTTCCTGGTGGTGGTCTATACCCTGTTTTCTTAGCTTTACCTGTAAATGGTAGCCTAGCAGCCAGGTATAAAACAGCTCTGTTACCAAACAAAGGGAACATCTTAAGTTACTGGATTAGAGTTTCTAAGCCTGTCTTTAGAAAGATGTTATTTCCTATTCTGCTCCAGACTGTGTTTTCAGCATACCTTGGGTCTAAACAATATAAACTACTTATAAAGGCCCTTCACTTACCTGAACCTGGCCAAGAAATTCACTGATTTTAAGCAAATATGTACACAAAAATAAAATAGTAAAAACAGAAAAAAAAACAAAACTGTGGCCCCTGGGTGATAATAATGTGTTAATGCAGGTTCATCAGTTGTAACAAGTGCACACTCTGATGGGGGATGTTGATAATAGGGGAGGCTGTGCATGTGTGGGGGCAGGGCTTTTGGGGGGAAAGTCTCTGTACTCTCTGCTCTATTTTCCTGTGAACCTAAAACTGGTCTAAAAAATAAAGTCTATTTTTTAACAAAAAGAAAAGAACAAGTCATGAAAAAGTACAATCCTATCTTGTACCCAGATGAAGAAAAGAAATGAAATGAGTGGGGTCTTAATACCAACTACAGAATAGTCACTCAATCACTTTTCATAACAAAAAGTAACATCTTCAAAAAGGCATATCTGGGCTTAGGCATTGTGGCTTATGCCTATAATCCCTGCACTACGGGAAGCCAAGGTGGGTGGGTCATCTGAGGTAAAGAGTTCAAGACCAGCCTGGTCAATATGATGAAAACCTGCCTCTACTAAAAATACAAAAATTAGCTGGATGTGGTGGTGGGCACTTGTAATCCTAGCTACTTGGGAGGCTAAGGCAGGAGGATTACCTGAACCCGTGAGGCAGAGGTGCAGTGAGCCTGTACAACAGAGCAAGACCCTGTCTCAAAAAAAAAAAAAAAAGAGAGAGAGAGAAAGAAATGCATATTTGGCTAAAACAACCTTAGTGGATTCTTTTCTCTCTTTTTTTTTTTTTTGACACGGAGTTTCACTCTTGTTACCCAGGCTGGAGTGCAATGGCGCGATCTCGGCTCACCGCAACCTCTGCCTCCTGGGTTCAGGGAATTCTCCCGCCTCAGCCTCCTGAGTAGCTGTGAACATTCCTTTTTCCTGGTGACCTTTACTAACAGAGATTCTAACGCTCTCTGTTAGTAAAGGTCACCAGGAAAAAGGAATGTTCACAGAAAAGGAGGCAAAAACATTGATTGCAGATACAGCCATCATTGCTGGGAGTAAGACTTCCACTTAAATCTAAGTGAGAAGTCATTGTTGGCAAGTCTTTAATGATCACGTTGACACTGAAAAAAAGTCATCACTACAAACCTGCAGGATGAATGGAGAAGATCATCACCCTAATCCTGCGTGAACAATAATTTGTCATTTCTGGTGACAATATTAGGCACCGATTAATAAAGTCACTAAAGTCAAACAAGTTAGATGGATATGAAGATAATGCGCCCAGGAAAATGCCATGAGATATTTGAAAGAAGCTTTCTAGAGAAGACGTGGATATTGCAGATGTTGTGAACAGATTGTCTATAACTGTTTTATACAATATGCATGTGGTTAACAGCAGTGTTGCTATGTCTGATGCAGCACAGACTATGTAAATACAACTTAAATTTAGATATGTAACTAATAAATTAACTATTGTAAACAATGCAATCTTTAACACTCTTGGAATTTAATCTATGTAAGTTACTTGTGCTTGGTTATCTTTTTTTCAGGGACAGGGTCTTGCACTGTTGCCCAGGCTGGAGTGCAGTGGGGCTATGATAGCTCACTGCAGCCTCAATCTCCTGGACTCGACCTATCCTCCTGCCTTAGTCTCCTGAGTAGCCAGGACTACACCAACACCACCAGGCCTGTCTAACTTTTAATTTTTTTAGAGACAGGGTCTCACTCTGTTGCTCAGGCTGGTTCTAAATGCCTGGTCTCAAGTGATTCTCCAGTCTCAGTTTCCAAGTAGCTGTGATTCTGGGCATGTGCCATCTCATCTGGATGCCAGGGATTTTACAAATAGTCATTATTTTTATATTTGTAGGGGAGCAATATCTAACCAGGTAGAATATCTATATATATGAAAATTCTAGGAATGTAGTAAGTATTGATGAATGATATATGAATCTGCATTTGACTTACAAAAAATATTTTGTATTGCTCTATAAGGTCTTATTTCTCTCAAATGAAGGTATAAAACCATAGGTATAAAAGCCTGCAACACATCTATCTACCTACCTATATAAGGCAGGTTCGCTCTGTTGCCTAAGCTGGAATGCAGTGACTTGATCACAGCTCACTGCAGCTTCCATTTTCCTGGCTCAAGTGATGCTCCCACCTCAGCATCCCGAGTAACAGAGACCACAAGCATGCACTACCACCATGTCTTGCTAATTTTAGTATATATTTTTTTTTTTGGAGACAGGGTCTGCCATGTTCTCCAAGCTGGTCCCAAACTCTTGGGTTCAAGCAATCAGCCTGCCTAGCCTCCCAAAGTTGTGGGGTTATAGGTGTGAGCCACCACACCTGGCTGCATTATATATTTTTGAGTATTAAGCAAAAGGATAATTTTTAAAGAATAAATGGCAATGAAATAGACAAATGTTTTTAATTGCTACCCATTTTCAAATGCCCTTTCCTAAAGTTTATAGGAGACTATGATTTTATGGCTTATTTCAATGTCTCATAGTTTTAGGTATTTTTTTCTGAATATTTTAGTAGCTCCATGATTTTAGGACTTCAGGAAAAGTAAAGTGGGCCCTACATTGTGATTTAGATGCTGACTGGCAGGCATCCATGCTCCACTCCAGATATATGTCTACCCTCAGCTGCTAGCTTGTCTTCCATTTTCGGCTACTTGATGAACCCTGAGAAAAGATGAATGATGTCAATAGGTGAGTGACGTTGGTTTTGGTTCCAAGCAACAGAAGCCCCAACTAAAAGTGACTTTAACAGTGATAACAGAGGCCGGGCACAGCAGCTCACACCTGTAATCCCAGCACTTTGGGAGGCCGAGGCAGGCAGATTACCTGAGGTCAGGAGTTCGAGACCAGCCTGGCCAACATGGTGAAACTCCATTTCTACTAAAAATACAAAAATTAGCCAAGCATGGTGACAGGTGCCTGTAATTCCAGCTACTCAGGAGGCCAAGGTGGGAGAATCACTTGAACCTGGGAGATGGAGTTTGCAGTGAGCTGAGATTGCGCGCCACTGCACTCCAGCCTGGGTGACAAGAGGGAAACTCTTAGAGTACCAAATCCTATATATGCTATTATTTTTCTATGATAATTTTTGTTTGTTTTTGAGATGGGGTCTCACTCTATTGCTTAGGCTGGAGTGCAGTGGCATGACGATGGCTCTCAGTAGTCTCCAATTCCTGGACTCAAGTGATCTTCCCACCTTAGCCTCCTGAGTAGCTACGACTGCAGGTGCACAACACCATTAATATTTTTTATTTTTTGTAGAGATGAGGATCTTACTATGTTTCCAGGCTTGCCTTGAACTTCTGGACTCCAGGAATCCTCCCACTTCAGCCTCCCAAGTAGCTGGGACTATATGTGTGCACCACAACACTCAGCTAATATTTTTCATTTTTATTTTTGTAGAGACAGGGTTTTGCTATGTGGCCCAGACTGGTCTTGAACTCCTGGGCTCAAGCAGTCCTCCTGCCTGAGTGTCCCGAAGTGCTGGAATTATGGGCATGAGCCACCACACTGGGTTATGATAAATTTTGATTTATAAGTTAGGCACTTAACAACCAAAACTAATAATAATTGACTTGGTAGTGAATTATAATGGTATGTCAGCATCACTACTCTTGTGCTTTGGGGCCAATATTAAGTGACAGAAGGGTGACTTGAACAGAAGTGCTGCAATTCTGTGATAGTTAATGTGATCACAGAGGTGGCTACCAAGCGAGTAGTAGAGGGAATCTGTGGACAGCGTGGAGATGCTGGACATGGCAGGATTCACATCCTGGGGAGGAAAGAGTGAAAGCTTAAGATTTCATCACACTACTCAGAATAGTGCACTATTTAAAACTGATGAATTGTTTATTTCCATTTACTATTTTTGGACCCTGGTTGACGTGGTAACTGAAACCAGAGAAAGAGAAACTGTGGCTAAAGGGAGACTTCTCTACAGACAAGTTCCACATGTGATATTGAGAGTATAGTTCTCTCTTTTACTGTTTCTTTAGGCAGGGTGTCCCTCCGTTGCCCAGGTTGAAGTGCAGAGGCACAACCATGGCTCACTGCACCCCTGATCTCCTGGGCTTCAGTAATCCTCCTGCCTCAGTCTCCCCAGTAGCTGAAACCACAGGGGTGCACCACCATACCTGGCTAAACTTCAAATTTTTTGTAGAGATGAGGGTCTCCCTATGTGGCCCAGGCTTGTCTGCTGGGTTCAAGTGATCCTCCTTCCTCAGCCTCTTGAGGAAGTGCTGGAGTTGCAGGGGTGAGCCACTGCACTAGCCTTTCTCCCTTTTTCTTTCCATTTGTTTGTTGAAGAAAAGGTGGAGAGGGTCTTGTCATTTTTCCTGCAGGGTTTCTCATATCTTAACCATGGGATTGCATTCCTGTAGGAAACCGAAATGCTGCTTGTATCCCCACCCCCATGGTGGCATATGGCCCTGGGTGTTGTATAATATGTATAATTATATCCAAACTTTAGCCCTTCAGGAAAACTTTGGAATAGCAGTTTCTTCTCTCTTGGGAGAAGAGATGATGTAACTTACTGCAGAATTTAGAACAAAGATCTGAATTTGGGTGAAAATTACATTAAAGATCAGAGAAGGGAAAAAGCCCACATTTCTGGGCTCAGGAAACATTGGGAGTGGTGATGGTTTCTAAACATGCACTTAGAGAAGAATGTCTAGTTTCATGCAGTATAACACCAACTCATTAAATTGGAAATTCTAAAAAGTAAGATGAATGGTTCTCTGGAAATTGATCCTCAAGGGCTGTAACAATGATCTTAAGAAAATCGAAACCTTTTTCTTTGTGAAAAGGCAGCTAATTTCAGATGCATTTGTGCTAGTTCTGAACTGCTTCTTGGTTCCATAAGCCATGTCCTGGCAGCATGCAGAGGTTGTCTCATGGGTCAGATGGAATAGTAGGCAGGCTTTGGGGTAATATCAGAAGTAGTAGAGAGCTACTTGCTCTCAGATACATGAGAAAACAAAATGCGAACTACTGTCCTAGGTCCTGGAAGAAAGGATTTGGAATCATGTTTGAATCAGAGATGCCATAAGCTTAGAGAACGCTGAGTCAAAAACGTGCATCCTGGGGCATGAGGATTCATTAGACACTTTGGACTTTTTTACACAGTGTCAAACCACAGGTGACTCATGGCTTTTTGGAAACCTTTCATCTGCCCTACAAAGAGAGTACTGATGCTAAAAAACAGCACCATATAACCCCTTCCCCTACCCATCCACCTCCCTCCCCACACACAGGCTGGATGCTGCAGATAAATTAGACTTGCCAGCCTTCTCTCTAGATTTCTACAAGGGAAACAATGCCAATGACAGCACTAATAGATTAGGATGTTGCTGCTAATACTATTAGTGAGAGCAACAGTACCAATAATGACACCACTAATAATAATACTGTTGTTGTCATTAATTATAGTAATAGCAAGGACAACCGTCAGAAGATATATTTATCTTCACTGAGCAGTTGTTAAGTACTAGGGACTCTAGCAAGTGATTTATGCAACTGTGTCCATCATTATATGCGTTACTGTGGTTCTTGTCACAATAACTGCATAGAGTAGATGGTGGTAATATCTTTGTTTTTTTCTTGATATATTTAGAAAGTAAACTCAAAAGTGAAAGCAATGTTCCCAGAACCACACAGATTTGAGCTGGGGAGAAATAAAACTCAGTGATTATTATCCCTGTGTTCATTAACCACTTGGGTGAGTATTCACAAAGTCAGGCTGGAACTTTTGTGTAGTTTCCCCAGGGTGCCCTTGCTCCTAATAAACAGAAACTCAAGACTCAAAGCTTTATCATTAAATATTTCATGGATATTAATACTCTGAAAGTAAAAGCCATGTGCAAAATGTATCATCCAATAGTCCCCGCCTCTGGAGAAAACTCTATAGACTTAAGACTTCCATTTCCAAATTTGTGTGTTCCTATAAAAATACATAGCTGAGCAATATGTATTAGTTTTATAAATATAATGGAAAGAAACACATTTTTAGTAGTAAAAGCACAAATATATCAAGTTCTAATAAATGGCATGTTATATGCAATCCTGAAACTTGCTTTTTTTCTTCTTAATGATTCTTGATATATCTCCACATCGGTGCAGAATTACTTTTTATATTGCTCTTCGGCTGTATTATTTTATTGTGTTGATGTGCCATACTCAAATCTAAATAAAACATCTAGTAATTGACTTTTATGCTGCTTGGAATTATACAGAATTAATGCAACTTCTAATTTCGTTTGTTTATTTTTTTGAGACAGGGTCTGGCTCTATTAGCCAGGCTGTGCAGTGGTGCCATCTCGGCTCACTGCAACCTCCACCTCCTGGTCTCAAAAGATCCTTTCATCTCAGCCTCCCTAGTAGCTTTGGACTACAGGTACATGCTACCATGCCTGGTTAATTTTTGTTTTTATTTTATGGTAGAGACAGGGTCTCACTGTGTTGCCCAGGTTGGCCTCAAACTCCTAGGCTCAAGCCACCTATTGGCCTTGGGCTCCCAAAGTGCTGGAATTACAGGTGTGAGCCACCACACCTGGCTTAGAATTAATGCAACTTTTAACTAATAGTACTTACTGAGTAATAAGAACCTTTACTATCAATCCTGACAGGAATAAACATATCTCATATATATTTTTGAGAGGCTCAGAGTATACACTTGTTACATTTTCTCTCAATAAATACTTACTTTATTTGTTTCCCGACTCCTAAACTGCGTCTACACAATATTTTTTTTTAATTTTTGATAAGAAGATCTAGCTTCTAGAGCAGTGAGCATAGTTATAGGCGTATTTGATTTCTTATAATAGTTTATTCATATGCATTTTTAATATTTATTGGTTTATTTTCAGAAAGCAAATTGAATTAATGTAAATGTCTGTTTTCCTAAGTAACATATGTTTTTTCATATTATTTTATTAATTTCCTTTGAAGCCATTTTTATATTTTTGTTTCTAATATCTCCAGAAAATTTATTTCATTCTTTTTTGATCAAGCAACATTTTTGAACCTATCATTTTCCTCTGAGTACATTTTCAATGATATCCCTTGAAATTTGTCTTATGGTATTCTAATATTATACTGTTCTCCTTCTTCAAATAGTGGGTTCTATTTATTTTTTACTCCAGTTGGTTTTTTCTCTGTAGTTCCTATGTGATTTTTTAAAAATTCCCTTTTAATTCATTTTGAGTTCTATCACATTATGGTCTGATAATATGACCTATACCAGTTCTACCTCACAGCTTTTACTAGACATATTCCATTGGCATTGGAAAATAAGGTAAGCTTTTAGTTTATATATATGAAGAGGTACCTGTTATATATATACACATATTTATTTTCAAATTTGAGTAATATTAAAAATTTTGTGCTTATTTTTATCCATATAGATTTTTAAATCACATCTGATAGTCTTGCTTTGCAATAAGTGAGATGATTGTATATACATTTTCTTGTTAAGAGCCATTTTGTTCTTGATTCTGCCAAGTTTTATTTTGTTTTTGTTCTGTTTAATGGACTTTGCTCTTGGTTTGACATATTTTGTTATATGGGCTGATGCTCTCCAAAACAACTTACCTTTCTCACAATGTGACAGCATCCGTCTATTTTTCTTATTTGTAATTAGTAATAATTAATCTATTTGTTTTGAAATAATGGGGAATTCACATGCAGTTGTAAGAAACACAAAGGGACATTGAATGTACCTTCTATTTACTTGACTGTAATGGTAGCATGTTACAGAAATAAATTGCAATGTCATTGGTATAGATTGCATGTTTGTGTCTTCCCAAAATTCAGATGTTGAAGACCTACCTTCTAATGTGATGGTATTAGGTAGTGGGGTCTTTGGGAGTCATCCATATTAGTGGAGGTAGTGAGGCTGGAGCTCTCCTGAATGGGATTCATGCCCTCATAAGTGTCCGGGGAGGGTTTGCTTTCTCTGTTCTGCTGTGCAAGGACTGAAATAGCAGATGTTTAAGATCTGGAAGACTGTTCTCACCACAACTTCATCGACTGTGCTGGTGTCTTGACCTTGGACTTCCAGCTTCCAAAACTGTGAGAAATAAATGTTGTTGTGTGTAAGTAAGCTACCTGGTTGATGATTGCTATTAACGGCATACCTGAGACTGGGTCATTTAAAAAGAAAACAGGTTTAATGGACTCACAGTTCCACATGGCTGGATAGGCCTCAGAAACATGGCAGAAAGCAAATGAGGAGCAAAGTTGTGTCTTACATGGTGGCAGGCAAGAGAGCTCGGGCAGGCAAACTCCCATTTATAAAACCATCAGATTTCATGAGAATTATTCACTACCATTGGAACAGTATGGGAGAAACTGTCCCGTGATTCAATCATTTCCACCTGGCCTCACCCTTGACACGTGGGGATTATTACAATTCAGGGTGAGATTTGGGTGGGGACACAGCCAAACTATGTCAAAGATAATTGGTTCTAGCAGCCTGAATTGACTAAGAAAATCATAATTAGAATATTGGCATTGATACCATCAAGATCTCAAACCTTTCCATCACTGCAAGGATCAACCATGTAGCCCTTTGTAAAGAATTCCAAATATGAGCCACCACACCTAGCCAGGAATAAATTACTGGTCTTCACAAAACCTGGAGGAATTACAAAAAAATTATGTTGTGTGGTAGTTTGCACACAACGGAAATTTATTTCTCACAGGTTTGGCAGCTGGAAGTCTAAGGTCAGGGCACCAGCATGGTAGACAAGGTTGTGGCGAGATCTCTATTCCAGGTCATACACAATTCGCCTTTCAGTCCTAGTATAGCAGAAGGGAGAAAGCAAGCCCTCTCAGGACTCTTATGAGGGCAAGAATCCCATTCAGGAGAGCTCCAGCCTCACCACTATGTCTACACTTTGTCGTTTTAAGAACTGTGTATACATGGACTCTTACAGTCTGTCATCTTGTGTTACTGGATTTTTTCACCTAGCAAATTCATGATTCATCCAGGTTTTGTATAATCAATAGTGCATTCTTGGCTAGGCATGGTGGCTTACGTCTGTAATCTCAGGATTTTGGGAGGCCAAGGTGAGAGGATCACTTGGGCCCAGGAGTTCCAGACTAGCCTGAGAAATATTGTGAGATCCCATCTCACACACACACAGAAGCTCATTCCTTTAATGAGTGGTATTCAACGGCACGAATGTACTGGTTTATTAATCCCTTTACCCACTGAAGTGCATCTGGAAGTTTGGACTCTTTTAGTATTCTATTTGATAATTTGTTTTGTTATTTGGACCAAATCTTTCTTGCACCCTCACGCAGACAGTCTCTCATGATATGAGTGTATATGGTCTATCATTAATTTACATGTTTG
This sequence comes from Callithrix jacchus, assembly GCF_049354715.1. Lineage (NCBI taxonomy): Eukaryota > Metazoa > Chordata > Mammalia > Primates > Cebidae > Callithrix > Callithrix jacchus. The sequence continues at coordinate 5,488,004 of NC_133524.1, forward strand.
TATTATATATTATTTACTTATGACACATGCTTATGCATTTATTCCATGTTCTTTTATTACCCTACCTATAAAACAGAATCTATCATTTTCTCCATATGAAAGACAAGGGCACTATAACACGTTTACTTTCTGTTCTTCTAAAATTTTATTTTTCATTTTCTGGAAATTTTCTTCAACAGAATTATAGAAGAAAAAATGCTTTCTTTGAGTATTAGAACATAATACTCTATGCCTGAATACTCAGGCTACCTTCTTGTCATTTCGAGCCACTTTATAACTCCACTTCATTTGCTTTCAGACTGTTTTGAAACATTTCCAAAAGAGTAAAGATAAAAAATGAGGAGGGAAATAATTTAGTCTGTGAGATTTAATTATGAAGTTTAAAATTACAAGGGACTGGATAAGGACAAACATAGAAGTTGTGTGTGTGTGCCAGTGTGTGTACCTACATATAGACATATATATGTGTGTGTGTATATGTACATATACACAGAAAGAGACATTTCTATATTTGCCATATATACACATATATCTATAGAGACATGTATGTGTGTGTGTGTGTGTGTGTGTGTGTGTGTGTGTGTGTATATATATATATATATAGAGAGAGAGAGAGAGAGAGTTTTGGTTTGGTATTATGATACTTCATTTTGGTTTTCACTTAATGACAGATTGAAGTCAATCACAGACCACTTACTATAATGTGTAATTTCCTGTTTCTTTTTTTATTGTGATAAAATAATAGATATATAACATAAAATTGATGACTTTAACTACTTTTACATATACAAGTCAGTGGCAATAAGTACATTCCTGTTATTGTACAACCGTCACCACCTTCCATCTCCAGAACTTTTAAGTCATACCAAACTCTGTATCCATAAACAACAATTCTGCATTAACCTTTCCCCAGCCCATGGCAATCATCATTCTACTTTCTGTCTCTATAAATCAGCTACTCCAAGTACATCATAGAAGTGGAATTATATAACATTAGTCCTTCTGTGACAAGCTTATTTCACTCAGCATGTTTTCAAGGTGCATCCATGTATTATTATGTGTTAAATTTTTTTCATTTTAAAAGCTGAGTAAGATTCTATTTTTTTATGACATTTTAGGTTTTGGGGTACATGTGCAGAACATGCAAGATAGTTGCATAGGTACACACATGGCAGTGTGTTCTGCTGCCTTCCTCCCCTTCACCCACATTTGGCATTTCTCCCCAGGCTATCCCTCTGCAGCTCCCCCGCCACTGTCCCTCCCCTTTTCCCCCCAATAGACCCCAGAATGTAGTACTTCCCTCCCTGTGTCCATGTGTTCTCATTTTTCATCACCCGCCTATGAGTGAGAATTTTATGTACTGATATGGTTTGGCTGTGTCCCCACCCACATCTCACTTTGAATTATAATAATCTCTATGTGTCAAGGGCAGGGCCAGGTGGAGATAATTCAATCATGGAGGCTGTTTCCTCAATACTATTCTCATGGTAGTGAAAAAGTCTCATGAGATCTGATGGTGTTATAAATGGGAGTTTCTCTACACAAGCTCACTCTTGCCTCCTGCCATGTAAGACATGACTGTGCTCCTCCTTGCCTTCTGCCATGATTGTGAGACCTTCCCAGCCATGTGAAACTGGGAGTCCATTAAATATCTTTCTTTTATAAATAATTAAGTCTTAATATGTCTTTATTAGCAGTGTGAGAACAGACTAATACATGTACATACTGCATTTTATTTGTGCATTTATCTGCCAATATACATAGGTTGCTTCCATCTCTTGACTGTTGTAAGTGATGCTGCTATGAGAATTGGTGTAGGTATGTATTTTGAGACTGTGCTTTCAATTTTGTAGGGCAATGCACATGGTTCCAGTTTCTCCAGGTCCTCACAAACACTGGTTATTTCCTGTGCCTGTGTTTTGATAATAGGGTGTAAAGTGGCATCTCACTGTGGATTTGATTTGCAGTTCCCTCAGGATCAATAATAGTGAGCATGTTTTCATGTGCTGATTGGACATCTAGGTATTATATCCTTTGCAGAAATGTGTATCCAAGTTTTTTGCCATTTTACTTCATGCTTCTTCAAACAAGACATGCAGACACATTTGATTCATCTGTGATGCAAGGACTCATTTATCTTCTGAAGCACCCACAATTTGGTTTAATTTTGTGTACATTCCTTAACCTCCCATTTCTGCAGTGCTGTTGTGCTTCCACCAGACATCTGTGCAGAGTGCAGGTCAGCTAACACATCATCACTTGCAAGTGAATTGTTAGTACCAGGCTACCAGGGCTAAATTTCTCTGTGAATGCTACTAAAGAAACATGGAAAGACTTCTGTGGGACTCATTAAGAAAGGGTTGTAACTGATTTTTCATATGCACATTCACATTGGCAATAATGTCTACTATTCCTCAATATAGTTTTTAATCTTTGTTTTGGCAAAAACTATGTGATGAGTGTTTGCCCATGACCTTTTACAATGAACATATTTTAACTTATGAAGGAGGCTCCGTTAATACATGACATCTTCAGGCAATGATACAGAAAAATAACAGCAAGAATCTCGCAAATTCAATATGTTCTATTTCATTGTGCTGAACTTGGAAAATTTCATATAGACTGGTGCACCTGCAGCGTCAAATGAAAGACTGCAAGTTAAAATCAGTTCATTTATTACATCTCTTACATTCCTGTGGGAAGATGGATTATGAAAAGATTACTTATTTCCTCTTATTAGTGAGCACTAGTGATTTTTTTTACATTTTAAAAATCTATAATCTATTGTTACTTTCTTTGTCACCCTCTCCTGAGAAGAAAATTCCCTAGAATGAAATAGGAGAGAAACTAAATACTGCTCTGGTGAATAAGAAAAGTAATTCCCACATAAGTGTAGGAAAAAACCCTGATATACATTTCTTCATTAATTAATATTGTATTAGAAAAACTGGATATAAATGAATGTTCTGCGAATCCTTAATTATAGTAAGGTTACAGCCTTCCCCCCAAAAAAAGAAAAGAAAAAAGTGAGCAAATAAAATTTAAAATCAACAATTGTCTCCAGATATAAGTCGCAGGATTAAACTTGCCATGGAGTCATGACAAATGTTTTTCTTAGTGTACAGAATAACATGAACCCTTTCAAACTCCAGCCTTTCTTTGCAAGCATGAAAATGATAGAGTTGCTTTCAAATATTAAAGAAAGCTAAAATGTACTCCTAAAGATAGTTAGTACCATTCCCTACAGTCAACAAATGTATAATGTATAATTCAAGTCAGGGAGTCATACTGGTTTTAGTAAGAAAACTGCTATAATAGGTATCCTACCTGAAACATGATTTCTATAATGCCAGATATAGGTGAAAGGGGGATAGAGGCAGCAAACCACATTGCAATGTATGTACCTATGCAACAATCCTGCATGATCTGCACATGTACCCCGGAACCTAAAGTGCAATTTTATATATATATATATATAACATCTGAGGACTCATTGGAAATATAAACCTGGTCTTCAGTCTTCCTTGAAATCGTGGAATGGACTTGGCTTTCCCACCATTGGATTTGATAATTTTATGTCTTGTATTTACTCAATGTTTGTGGAGTTCTACTAGCCCAAATACTATGTTTTTAGTAATGTTTTGTTCAAACCCTGTGACAGGATGAATTGGGTTATACTGATCTCCTCCCTGTATGGACAATATTTGGGGACCACAACAGTTCTAGCACTCCTCACAAATGTTTGAAATGAAACCATTTGAAAGTTAATGTAGCCTCCAATGTAAATCAAGCTACGGATTATTATTTTGGCCCTTGAGGGGCAGATTGAAGCCATGTTAATGAAAAGAACAGCTCTCTCCACAGCAGCAAGGTGATTTAAGAATAATAAGGAAGTGAGACGTTTAGAGAGGAAGGCCAGAAAGCATTTCTGATTTGCTTGCCAGGTGATTTATTTGCATTTCCTCGTAATAGCTTCAGTAAGAATCTGCATGGTTCATCAATGCCTTTGGAGTTTAATGTTCTTTTATTTATTTATTTATTTATTTATTTATTTATTTATTTTGCCCCTGGTTGAAATGACTGCAATGATTCATACTCGAGTAGATGACATTTTTTGCGCAGGTTACAGCAAAAGGAGAAGTTACTTATGTTTCCTAGACAAAAAGTCACAAGGAAAACTACCTTCTCATTTTGATGAGAGGTGAGGACCACTTGGCTTGCTCACGGGGCTAAAGGGAAGGCTGATTTTGAGTCAGAGAACTCACTGTTTCTTCTGCACATAGGAACACAGACACATTTTCTCTATCAAAATCTTTAAAGCTGCATGAAAGAAGGCATAAAAGCATAAACTGGTGGAGGTCACAAGACCAGTGAAAAGACAGAATCTGAACAGTTTTATCTGGTAATGAAAAGGGGCTGTTTGGGGGCTTGTCAGAGGGAATGCTAAAAACATAATGATTTGAAGAAACCAAAGGAAGCTAACTCCTGATGCTGGAATCCCTCCTTCCCAAAGAATTTCAGGATTTCACTTCTGCCCTTCAACTGATGGCAGCAATCAATCAACGTAAGAAGACCTTGACTTTAGATTTCCTACAGGAAACTTCTCTCTGAATGCTGTTAGACACTGCAGAACAAAAACAACAACAGAGACAAATAAATTTGCCTTTATCATCTGCCGGTGCGTGACATGTTTGTTTTGGACATCCAGGAAAAGCTGAAGATACCTGGGAATTTAGTATTTCTCAATCTTCTGAGGGGATAGCGGAAAAGGGAAAGTTTCCCCCTTTACCTCAGAAGGTCGGCTGAAAAATCAACTCATAATAGGCAGATTAATCAGAGAAAAGGCAAACAGATTTATTTGATTATAGTTTTAGGTGGCATGGGAAGCTTCAGAATGAATATCTAACTCCCCAGTGAGGTGCAGAAACTTATATACCATACTGACGTTACAGAAAGAGTGGTGGCTGTGTCCTGGCAAAACAGCCTATAGGAACAGGGAGAGAAGAGGAATTCTGTTGAGATGCAATTAATGATTAATTACTAGGAATAATTCAGTGCGCTTGAAGAATGCACAATGGCTTGGGACAAAGTCTGTTGGGACTGCAGGGAGGACACTGGTTTGTGACAAAATCCATCCATGTGCGTTGACAGATTTCACTCAACTCAGAGAAGGGACTGGAGGTCATTGTTTTCTTCTTTGGCAGGTGTGACTTTTAGGCAAAGATACAGTTTGGCTGTGTCCCCAGTCAAATCTCATGTTGAATTGTAAGCTTCAGTGTTGGAGGAGGGAGCAGGTGGGAGGCGATTGGATCATGGGGGAGGACTTTACCCTTGCTGCTCTCATGACAAAGTTCTCAAGAGGTCTGAGTGTTTGAAAGTGTGTAGCACTTCCGCCTTTGCGCATGCTCTCTCTTGCTCTCTCTCCTGCTCTGCCATGCAAGACATGCCTGCTTCCCCTCTGTCTTCAGCAATAATTGTAAGTTCCCTGAGGCCTCCCCAGCTGTGCTTCCTGTCCAGCCTACAGAACTGTGAGTCAATTAAACCTCTTTTCTTTATAATTACCCAGTCTCAGGTAGTTCTTCATAGCATTGTGAAAAGGGACTAATATAGGCAAATAAAGAAACTTCAGAGAACAACTTCATCCTGTGCTTTGGTGGATCTGCTCAGATATGGGAAGGAAGCGAGAGGTAATGTGAGGCTCCTTTTTCAGTTTAGCATGCACAAAGTACCTCAGTTTGGGACATTAGTTTCTAAGCCCTGTGAGAGGGTAACCCAGAGGAAACAAGGGTGAAAGAACTCAGAGCTCAGTGTCTTTCTGAAGAGTTTCAAACAAAATAGCGACTCCTACGAGTGGATATAGAAGGGTTCACAAGACACAAGTAAACAAGATAACTCTGCAGATGGTGATAAGAATCAATTACCTTCTCCTACCCACAACCCTTCTTCACCATGGTCCCTCCTAGAGGCAGACATGAAGAAGTCCTACCTAACATAGTAATTACTGCATTTACACTTGTAGCAACTATTTCGTGATCTAGGTTTGATTAGACCTGGTTGTAACTGTGGTCACTGGAACATTTCTGCCTGCGATATCAACCTGCTTCAGAAGATAAGCCTTCACTTATCTGGAGTCTGGCATCTTCCTCTGTGTCCCTTGATCTAGTTTCGGGGGGAGGCATTCCACAAATGAAGGACAGGCGAGGACCACCTACCCGATCGCTGCCTATTTGCTGAATAGAGAAGGAGCTTGGAATAGTTGATTGTTTATTTCTTTACAATAAGTGCTGGAAATATAAATTGCATTAATAATTGGAGTTCTTTTGAATGGGCAGAAGAGACAAAAATAGCTACTCCTTAGCAACTGGAAATGTGGATAAGAAGTTATCCTTAAAGTTGTAAATCACTACTCTGTGGGGAAAAAAGGGAGGTAAGATAAAAAAGAAAGGAAAGAAGAAAGGAGGAAAGAAATTAAGAAAGGAAAGAAGGTGGGGGAAGGAAGAAAGAGAAAAAGAAAGAAAACAACAGAAAAAATATAAGAAAGGAAGAATAGGAAGAAAGAGAGGAAGAAAGAAACAATAAGGAAGAAATGAAAAATAAAAGGTGAAGGGAGGGTGGGAGAAACGGAGGAAGGAGAAAGAGAAAAAGAACAAAAGGAATGGAGGGAGTGAGGAAGAAAGAGAAAAAGAAATGAAAGAAAAAAGAAAAAGGAAGAACAAATAAGAGTAAGAGAAGCAGGAAAATAGAAAAAAGAGAAAGAAAGACTAAGGAAGGGAGAGAGAAAGAAAGAAAGGGGGAGAAAGGAAGGAATATTTAAGGTACTTCTATTGTGAGTAATCATTTTAATAATTGTATAATCATTTTGTAGGTACATACTACGTTCTGTGTATGATAGAATTAGTTATTTTTATTTTTATTTGTTTGAATTCTAATTCTATTTCTGGGATATGAATTAGTTAGAATTTCCCTCCGATTAGAATAAACTCTCTGCATTCTAAACTTTCCACAGCATCAACTTGTCAGTGCTTCTCCTTCTGGATGCAATGTAATATTAGTGAAAGCATTTTCTCTATTGGGAAAATAAATGTCAAATTCTTCATGGATGTGAATGCTATACTGCCCTCCACAAATTAACAATCAATAATAATAATAAAGCAGTAACAATTGGGTCACTGATGATTTATCAACTAGAACTCAACAATGGTCTAATACATTCAAACTACCAAACACTATAAAACTACACAGCATAAATTATTTTTGGATTATCCTGTTGAGGAGAATTACTCTGCAACCACTAAACTATCCAGTTAACATCATGATGTTTTTTCAACAAAGCATGTCCTGTATTTACTTTACAGTGGAAATCTATGCACAAGTGGGGGGTGAAAGATGTCTTCCTTCTAACTTTTCTACTCATATCAAAAAATGAAACTGAACAAATAGAACTGGGGGAAGATTTGGCTTATGGACACTAAGTTGATTGTGTAATTTAATCCTGGAAAATGCAAATATGGTTGCAAGATCTTGTAATAAAGTTGAATCCTAGGAAGAAGTAAGAAGTAGGTGACTGGCTGTGCTAGACATAGGTTAAAGTTGACCCGGACAACATTTAAGGGAAATGAACTACAGTGAACCTTTGTACAGATTGTCTTCATCTGCACAAGTCCACTTATATGAGGATTTTCTTCTTCATGTAAGGATTTCCTCCCTTCCTTCCTTGTCTCTGCCACCACTGAGACAGCAAGAGCAACCCCTCCTCTTCCTCCTCCTCTTCAGCCTGCTCAAGGTGAACATCACGAGGGTAAAGACCTTCTTGATGATCCACTTGCACTTAGTGAATAGTAAAGATATTTTTTCTTATGATTTTCTCAATAACATTTTCTTTTCTCTAGCTTACTTTATTGTAAGAATAGAGAATGTATATAATACAAAATATATCTTAATTGGCTGTTTATGATATCAGTGACCCAGTAACCTATTAGTGGTTAAGTTTTGGGGACGTCAAAAATTGTACATGGAGTTTTGACGGTGTAGGGGGCTGGTGCCCAGATCCCTGTGTTGTTCAGAGGTCAGCTGTATGGTGATGAAGAACTGAGCGGCTGTGCTCTGTGGGGAGTGTTTATAAGAAGCACTGATGGGTAAGTTTAGACAAGTGAAGGCCCATGGGCTGCACAATGACAAACATCAGCTGTTCGATATTAAATCAAGCTCAAAGGGAAAATCCTATGGGGTATTGCCTTTAAAATATTATTTTTCAGACTGGGATATTGGGAACACTATTTCCTGGATTTTCATTATCCATTTCTGTAATATTAAATGGCATTAAAGATCATGAGAAAGTCCATCTAAACTGTGATATTTTGAAGGCATGTTTTTCCTGTGTACATCAGAATGTAATGAACCTAAATGTGTGGTTAAAGTTAGTAAATGTTAACGGAGTGTCTAGCATATGCTGAGCACACTGACCAGGCTTGGCACATAGGAATGGATGAGACAGCCGTCATCTTCAAGTGTTCATAATTTAGCAGGGAGACAATGAGTATATATGGGGGTGAATGCTGTGATAGAAACACACAGGGTATTATGAAAATGCAAACAAACAAAAAAAAAACGGTTGTTTTACCTATGAATGAAGGTTTCTCTGAGCATTCCCAGTGCAGTGTGGCTTCTATGAAATCTGAAAAGAAAAGATGGAGTTATTAGTTATTCAGAATAATGGGGTGACAGTGGAAGAGGAGAAATTTTGCTCCAAGGACCAAAATAGAATTTGCCAAGTTTACGAAGGCTGGAACGTTTGAAATAATTCCTGTGAATTGCATGTGCATGTGGTAAAAATAGGGAACAGGCCTAAAATGAAGAATTTCATCTGGTTGGCCATTTCACTGCAATTTTTGTCATGGAAGATGTGGCATGCAAGCAGCCCTGTCAAAATGAGATGCCATTCAAAAGTAAATGAGCGAATTGGACTTGTGTTTGCTGAAATGAGCATTGATTAAATGAAGACATGTGCAGAACATGCAGGATTGTTGCACAGGTACATACATGGCAATATAGTTTGCTGCCTCCATCCCGCCATCACCTATATATCTGGCATTTCTCCCCACGTTATCCCTCCACAACCTCCCTACCCTCTGCTGTCCCTCCTCTATTCCCCTCCAACAGACCTCAGTGTGTGATGCTCTCCTCCCTGTATCCATGTGTTATTGTTCACCCGCCTATGAGTGAGAACATGCAATGTTTGATTTTCTGTTCTTGTGTCAGTTTCCTGAGAATGATGGTTTCCAGATTCATCCATGTCCCTGCAAAGAACACAAACTCATTATTTTTTAAGGCTGCATAGTATTCCATAGTGTATATGTGCCACATTTTCCTTGTCCAGTCTATCATCGATGGGCATTTGGGTTGGTTCCAGGTCTTTGCTATTGTAAACACTGCTGCAATAAACATACATGTGCATGTGTCCTTATAATAGAACAATTTATAACCCTTTGGATATATACCCAGTAATGGGATTGCTGTGTCAAATGATATTTCTATTTCTAGATCCTTGAGGAATTGTCACACTGTCTACCACAATGGTTGAATTACTTTAAACTCCCACCAACAGTGTAAAATGTTCCTGTTTCTCCACATCCTCTCCAGCATCTGTTGTCTCCAGATTTTTTAATGATCACCATTCTAACTGGCATGAGGTGCTATCTCAATGTGGTTTTGATTTGCATTTCTCTAATGACCAGTGATAATAAGCATTTTTTTCATATGTTTGTTGGTCTCATAAATGTCTTTTGAAAAATGTCTGTTCACATCCTTTGCCCACTTTTGAATGGGTTTGTTTGTTTTTTTCTTGTAAATCTGTTTTAGTCTTTGTAGATTCTGGATATTAGCCTTTTGTCAGATGGGTAGATTTCAAAACTTTTTCCAGTTCTGTTGGTTGCCGATTCACTCTAATAATTGTTTCTTCTGCTGTACAGAAGCTCTGGTATTTCATTAGATCCCATTTGTCTATTTTTGCTTTTGTTGTCATTGCTTTTGGTGTTTTAGTCATGATGTCCTTGCCTATGCCTATTCCCTGAATGGTTTTGCCTAGGTTTTATTCTAAGTTTTTATGGTGTTAGGTCTTACATTTAAGTATTTAATCTATCTGGAGTTAATTTTAGTGTAAGGTGTCAGGAAGGGGTCCAGTTTCTGCTTTCTGCGCATGGCTAGCCAGTTTTCCCAACACCATTTATTAAACAGAGAATCCTTTCCACATTGCTTGTTTTTGTCAGGTTTATCAAAGATTGTATGGTAGTAGTTATGTTGTATTGCCTCCAGTGCCTCTGTTCTGTTCCATTGGTCTATATCTCTGTTTTGGTACCAGTACCATGCTTTTCTGATTACTGTAGCCATGTAGTATAGTTTGAAGTCAGGTAGCGTGATGCCTCCAGCTTTGTAGAACCCTAAATTCTATGCCTTTTCCTTGACCAACATCACGGGTCTTGAGTCTACAATGGGAAACTTCAGAAACAATGAAATTGAGAAGTTGTCAAGTAAGGAAAGAAAATGAAACTATGATTACGTTGATGAAATTATTAAAACATGAATAGGAGGACTAATTTGATTCACAGAAAAATATGATGAGGTGTAGTGCCCATATATATAAATTGTCCTTTTGTGGAAGGTTGGTGGTTTCAATCAGCAGGGGAAGGTAGCACACTCATTTCTGTAATTGTTTCTGAGAGTAACCAGCAAAATAAATTAGATTTGACTGCAGAGAATCTAAACTCACCTGCATGAAGGAAAGAAAAAAAAAATCATTCTTAATAGATGCATACATAAAAGAAAAAGAAAGAAAACAGATGACAGGAGAGATGATATGGGGTGCCCTTTAATCTCTAACCAGAATTATCTGGGCTCACTTACTTGCCAGTAATGCTTGATGTTTTATCTGTCAAAGCTTTTGGGAGAATTTTAGCAACAACTCACCCTCTTTCATGAGTAGAAAGTTCTTTTTAATAGAAAGCATATCACTCAAATATTTTCTAATTGCTTTCATTATCATTTTCAAGTGATTTTAGAGTAATCACACTCAGATTCCTCAGAGTGATTTTTGTGTCGTTGGATAGCTGATTCATGTGTCCAGCTCACTACCAAAACAGACATTAATGTTAGTCAGTAACTAGAGCTTCGAATAAGGCGCACTGTACAATGATGTTTGTATAAGAAGTGCTAATAAGACAAAAATCTTCTTATTATGTTGGTTGTGACTTTATTTACTCCTTTAATTATTTTTTGAATAATGATCATTTTTGAAATAATGAATGCCAGTGTGCAACTCGATTGAACAAAAGTTGTTTTAAAATGTAAAGATGAGAAGAGCGTAGACACCCTAAAATGGTTACATTGCTGATAAATGTATTGCATTTCTGAACGTATGCCTTGTAGCTTCTATCACAGAGATCTGTAAACTTTTTCTTCTGTGGAAGAACAGAAAGTAAATCTTTTTGTCTTTACAAGCCATAGAGTCTCAATTGCACCTACTCAACTTTGCCTCTGTAGTGCAAAACCAGCTATGGGCAATTCATAAGGAATGGAACCGCTGCATGCTGTGGACGTAGCTGAGTTTAAATAAAACTTTATTTATAAAAATAGGCAGTGGGCCGATTTTAAACATGGGCTGCAGTTTACTGATGTCTGCTCTATAGTAATGCAGAATAAGGGTAAAAAACAAATTCTAAACACATTCCTTCAAAAAGTTATTTGAGTAACTTTAGAATTGCCAATGCATTCATCCTGGGAGATACAGAGGTCTCGTTTTGGTGAAACTGGCTCTGTTGAGTGAAACTTGTAATGCTTGGAATGTTAACTCTTTGATAAATGTCTGAAATACTTGCAAAAATTTTAAATGTCTCAGAAAGAAAAAAAAAAACAGATGTTGCCTTCAGTAGAGAAAGCACGACATATACTGTGTTTATATTGTGTCTCTACTCATTAAATATGTATTATAATGATGTCTACATTGTCCTTCACATATTCAAGGAATAAATTCAAAGTTTCTTGTTTCATTTTGTCTTTAATGTGAGATCCAAGGTTCTCCCTGAATTGATGCTCATGTATGTTTTCAAATTTATGTCCCTCTTGCCAACTCTCTAACCTTTTTGAAAGAGGTCTTGTTTTCATTTCTTGGATGGCCCTTGTACACAATATTCCCTGAACCTTTGCTTTAATATTTTCATTTTGCCTGGATTTTCCTCCTTTTTCTACTTTCTAAGTACTTATCTGTTAAGGTCTAACTCTATCCCTGCTCTTCCCTACATTTTGTCCAAATAAGGAGTTAAAATGACATCTGTGGTAGAAATAAACCCTGTATCATTGAAGCCCTTAACATATTCTTTAGTTAGTATATAGTCCCTATAATCCTTATTTCTACATTCTATATACTTGCTTTCTCCAACAAGTACAATGAAACTAGTAATTGTGTCTTATCTCATAGGCATAGGCAATATTTTGGAAATAACTTTGGCATTATAAAAATTTTATGCTCAACAAAATTCTATTACTCTGTTGATTAAATTTAGGAGTTTTCCAAAATAAGCACATTTTAGATAATTATTTATCAAATCTATTAACTTATCTGAGGCATTTTGTGCCAAAAATAAAAGAAAGCATCTTAGAGACCCTGATTCCATCCAAAGCAAATTGTTTTGGTACATTCAGGGAATCCAGCAATGAAAGTGGTACAGCTGAGGTTTTCTTTTATGTTTTCCCCTGTTACAACTAATTATGGTAATAGATTTTGTAGTCCACAACAGATCTTTTTAAAACTTTGTTTTTACTTTCTAATTTCCAAAGGTGTACGACACACGGATCTTGGAATCCTACAGAATGACGTTTGACCAGGCAGAGATTTAATTGCCACAGGACTTGGTGAATTTAACCTCTCTCATTTATCTTTAAAATATACATGCCTTAGTTATTAAAATAATCTGATCAAAACTTCATCTTTCTTAAAATCCAGGGCACAGAGTACATAGTCAATACCCAATACCCAAGATATATTGGGTATTACTATTGCTTTTACTTATATTGATCTCTTTTCACTTTTTCAAAATAAGTAAAATAAGCAAACTGTGATTATTTTTTCACATTTTACACTATTTTAATCCAAGGGCAAAATGAGGTTTTTTTCAAATCTCAATTTTCCAAGTCATTAGAAATAATAGGCACAGAATTACTGAAATGTGCAGCATAATTGTAATCATTTGTTGTCTTCTCCAATCTTTTTCTTACCCAAACCCCAGATATTATTTTTACTTCTGTTGTAATCATATGGTGAAGAACATAAAATTGCAAAAATGCATGCTAATGAAATCTATCCTAAACATGTCCAAAATTAAACTTTACAGAAAGCAAGAGAGTCCTATTTATAGACACAGTATTTTTATTCCATTCCTTCTATATAAGAAGTATATGAACATCTCCGATGGCTGAGTTTCACAGATAGTGACTAAATCTAATTTTGCAAATAATTGCAACCATCTGAAGGAGAAAATTGACTTGCTTTCCGCTGTCATAATCTTGTCTTTCTTCTTCCCTAACTTTCTCTTTCCCAGTGGCCTTGTCAGAATCATTCAGCCTTTTCTTGGTGCTCCTATGCAATGTTTACAAATACAGAGTGATGTAGAGAAATCATTCTGTCGAGATTTTATGTCTCCATGTTTTTTGTTTTTGTTTTTTTTTTTTTTTCGAGACGGAGTTTCGCTCTTGTTACCCAGGCTGGAGTGCAATGGCGCGATCTCGGCCCACCGCAACCTCCGCCTCCTGGGTTCAGGCAATTCTCCTGCTTCAGTCTCCCGAGTAGCTGGGATTACAGGCATGCGCTACCATGCCCAGCTATTTTTTTGTATTTTTAGTAGAGACCGGGTTTCACCATGTTGACCAGGATGGTCTCGATCTCTTGACCTTGTGATCCACCCACCTTGGCCTCCCAAAGTGCTGGGATTACAGGCTTGAGCCACCGCGCCCGGCCATTTCTCCATGTTTTTAACTCCCTGGTGGATTATTACCTCATTTTTGCCAGGGAGCATGTCTTATCCACTTTAAGTTTTCTGTTATTTAGCTCATTATTTGGCACATATTAGCTATTGTTAAATAAATACAGTAACCAATTACAATAAAATAAACCACAGAAAATAAACACGGAGAGGTGATAGATTCTCTGTACTTAAATTTGACTCCAGATGCTTTCAGTCACATTTAATAATTGCCATATTCTAACAGCATTATATTTGCTACAGAAAGTGATTCAATATGTTTCACTTTGCTAATGATATTTCCGGTTTTGGAAGCACTATGAATTCTTAGGATGAGAAGAAAGTTCGATTTTGATAAGGTTTTAGATCACAACCATCATTAGCTTGATGTATAATTTGTCTTTTAAGGCATGAGTAATTGCTTCTTTGTTTTTAATATGTTAAACCAATCTTTCCATAAATACTTTGCTTTTCAGGGGGTGAGAACATTAAGACAGAACTATTCCTGTCCTTTAAAAATGTATTTTTACAGTAACTGTGTTGTTTATAGATTCATTGCAGAAAGCTGGAAATTAATGGGAAGTAACTTGAGTGCTTAGTAGTATCAGAAAATTTCCAGGTACTTATTGGAATGCATTTTCAGCATTTAAAATTTACTCGAGTAGTAATAGTCTACCTATACATTGGATAAAGTTGTGTGTTCTCAATGGTATCTGAACTCCAGCTGATCTATTCACTACAATTTGTGGATATGTATCATGAGTTTTGTGGGCAAATATCCTGCAAAGCATTCTCTTCAGGACAATATCCTGAATACTGTGTTTTGGATAGTTGGCGTTCATAATGTACATAATTCAACTTATTTATGTGTGCATGGCAATTTAATACTTACAGCAAATCATTAATTGCTATTTGCAGTTGTCCATATCCTGTATGATAAGCACAGTGAGATATCATTTGGATACCAGAAGTCAAGAAATAACCAAAAATCAGGACTGAACTGAAGGAGATTGAGATACAAAAAATTTTTAAAAAGATCAACAAATCCAGGATCTGTTTTTTTGAAACAAATTAATAAATTAGATCACTAGATAGACTAATATGTAAAACCCAAAACTATAAAAACCCTGGAAGATAACCTAGGAAATATCATTCAAGACATGGGCACAGGCAAAGATTTCATGACAAAGACGCCAAAAGCAAAAATTGACAAATGTGATCTAAGAACTAAAGAGCTTCTGCAAAGCAAAAGAAACTATCAACAGAGAGAACAACAGACAAATTACAGAAATGGGAGAAAGATTTTACAAACTACTCATCTATTTCTGACATCCAGTATCTATAAGAAACTTTAACATATTTACAAGGAAAAAAACAACCCCATTATAAAGTGGGCAAAGTCCATGAACAGACACTTTCTTTTTATTTATTTATTGTATTATAAGTTCTGGGTTACACATGCAGAGCATGCAGGTTTGTTACTTTGGTATACATGTGCCATGGTGGTTTACTGCACCCATCCACCCGTCATCTACATTAGGTATTTCTCCTAATGCTATCTCTTCCCTTACCCTCACCCCACAACAGGCCTTGGTGTGTTTCTTATTTTAGCCTTACAGAACAGTAACAGACATTTTTTTTGTCCCTTTCTAGCTTTGCTAAATGTATTATCATAGTTTGAGAAACAACTTAGAGCTACTATCATTCTATTTAAGAAATTTAACTTTAAAAAAATGATTTTATTAATAAAATTATTCAAATTTAAATTAAAAATTAATTTTATTTATTATAATTTTATCACAGAAAACTTGTGTCATAACTTTCACTTCTAATTCAAGAAAATATAGTCTTAGATGATCATTAATCCTAAAATCATTTTTAACGTAAGTGATTTAAACTTGTTATATCAATAAATTGAAATTTATTCATTTATTTTAATGGCCATACATGAGAATTACTTCACTGAAGAAATAAATACTAAAGAAACTGAAACATATTAAATAGGTATGTTTTACACAAACAAAAACCTCTCAATAATTTCTGTTTGACCTTATACCTTAGCTCTCCAAACTTCCTTGTATATATCTAAATAACTGATAAGAGCATATTTACAAAGTCTCACTAAAATATGAAAAAATAACATTTTTATTCACACTATATAGGTCCTATACATACAACTTACTATCTCTCTCTATATATGTATACTATATATATCTATATCTATATATACTATAGGTACAGGCATATTTCTATTTAGATATTTTCTATCATCCAAATATAAATATAAGATTAAAAGTTTTCTAAAAAGAGTTTAAAATTCAATCAGATTTGAAAGATAATTGATATTCCTCTAGGCAAGGCCATGGCTCAAAGAGACCTCTAAATAGCACACTGGGGCTACAATTTAACCAATTTAAAAAATAAACTTAATTTACATTTGGAAATTCTCTGATAAACTAACAAGATTTTATAAATAAAAATTGTGTATTACATTAGAGAATTTAACATCCTACTGATAGGCAATCATTACTACTTGTGAAGAACAACAAAAAACTTCTAGAAGACAATTTCATTTATGTGTAATTCTGTTTTTTTTAGACAGAGTTTCGCTGTTGTTACTCTGATTGGAATGCAATGGCAGGACCTTGGCTCACCACAACCTCCGCCTCCTGGGTTCAAGCAATTCTCCTGCCTCAGCCTCCCGAGTAGCTGGGACTACAGGCGCACACCACCATGCCCAGCTAATTTTTGTATCTTTAGTAGAGACGGGGTTTCACCATGTTGACCAGGATGGTCTCAATCTCTTGACCTCGTGATCCACCCGCCTCGGCCTCCCAAAGTGCTGGGATTATAGGCTTGAGCCACCGCACCCGGCCATTTATATGTACCTCTATGACGGTTTACACTCTGACAAGTGCTTCATTTTAATTTCTGTCATCACACACATTCATATTTTATGTAATTACTTAGAGTTAATGCACTTATATTTATGAGCAAATTAAGCAAATTTAAAATTAAAATGCCACTGATACTGATACTTTTTTTCACTTATTTCAGTTAATAAAAATGTTTGACCTAAAGGTAATGAAATGATTCTATCTACAGTGCCTCTGATGAATTATACATATGAACTTAATTTTCCTAAGATCTGGGACAGGGTGATTCCAGATTCATAATCGGAATTATTTCCATAGAGCGTGTTTTTGTAGCTCACTTTGTTTTTGGTGTTGATGCTCATTTGATTATGACAGTTGAGGACACCCATCATATTGTGATTGTTTTGTTTTTCCCCTAGCTACTGAGCAGCACCTGGAGCTCAGGTGACCCTCTATAAACAGTTATCAATATTTATCTTGCCTTTTTATATGTCATATTACAATTTGAAAGTTTTTATTAAACAACTCAATGTGTAGTCAGTTTTTGGCAAATATCCTTCTTTAAAGAAAGGCATAACAGAGTTTTATGGATTAATGAAAAGTCAAATTTTAAATGACATTATATTAAAAATCTATCATCTATCTATAACTATCTATCTTTTTCTATTTTTTTAAGTGGAGTCTTGCTCTGTCTCCCAGGCTGGAGTGCAGGATCTTGGCTCACTGCAACCTCCCACTCCCAGGTTCAAGTGATTCTCCTGCCTCAGCCTCCAAAGTAGCTGGATTATAGGCGCCCACCACCATGCCTGGCTAATTTTTGTAGTTTTAGTAGAGACAGGGTTTCACCATGTTGAGCAGTATGGT
Source organism: Callithrix jacchus (assembly GCF_049354715.1). Lineage (NCBI taxonomy): Eukaryota > Metazoa > Chordata > Mammalia > Primates > Cebidae > Callithrix > Callithrix jacchus. The sequence continues at coordinate 5,505,753 of NC_133524.1, forward strand.
CTTGAACTCCTGACCTCAGGTGATCTGCCCGTCTTGGCCTCCCAATGTGCTGGGGTTACAGGCGTGAGCCACCACATTTATCTATCTATCTATCTATCTATCTATCTATCTATCTATCTATCTATCTATCTATCCATCCATCCATCCATCTACCTACCTATCTGTCTTATTTGAATGTAAAAGCTCTCTTTCTCTGTGGCTGATCATTGGACCATGGGTTCTCTGCATCTTCGTTGAGTGAGGGCTTTTTCACAGAGAGAAACCACCTGGGTGCTATTAGATTAATATTCAGATTGTTTAACCACAAAACAATTTCTCAACCTGTACCATTGTTGTTGGCTTTTTTGTTAAATGAACTATGAAAAGATAAATAATTCTTTATTGGAGACATTCATTTTATATGATATATAAGTACACATATCAATCAAACTATCCCTCTGTCATATCTATCTATATATTTATCCATCATATCTATCAATTATATCTATCATCTATCTGTCTGCCTATCTATGCATCCATCTGTGCTCTTTAAGTATCTATCAATTCATCCATCATATGTATGTATATATCTATTATCTATCTATATCTATTATATCTACCTATCATCCGTCCATCCATCATCTATGTATTTATCTATCATCTGTCTGTCAATGCATCTATCTATCTATCTACCTACCTGTCTGTCTCTCTACCTCATCTGTCTATCTAATCTGCCACCTCGCTCTCTCTCTCTCTCTCTCTTATCTGTCTACTCAATCTATCTGTCCAACTATCTCATCTATTTATCTTATCTGTCTATGTATTTGTCTATCCATTTATCAAATCTGTGTATCTTTCCACCCACCCTTACCAAATACTTGTTTAATTTTGGAGAAAATAAAGCATGTTTTAAGTCAGCTACCTACGTGAGGAAGTACGGTTAAAACGCAAGCAGCAAACTGATTCATTCTCACTGTGAAATGAACCACATTATAATATTGTTGTTTCTGCCCTGGAGGTAGGGAGCAGGTTCCAGGGATTCTTGTTCATACTTTCTTCTTCTGCCTCAACTTCTATGCCTGGTATAATGGCTGGGATTTCCTTTCTCATGTGTTGTGTGCCATCCTTGCTGTCATGGCTAGATGGACACTGACCTACATTATATCTATTTTTTTTCTTGTTTGTTCCACCTACTATTCATGTCCCTTAGTAGCCATATTACTTTTGTGTCTGTCCCCTTTTACCATTAAAAGTCAAGCCACAATTATGTTATACTACAGCATAACACGCTACAGTCATACCTCTGGATTGGTCATTCCTGCTTAAGAGCAAACTAAAATTTGAATCTATTTTATTCTTCCTTTTGGTCAACCCCTCTTCAAAATTATTTCTTTACTTTTATTTCTTTATTGCAAAATCTAATGCCCAAATTAGAATAGTTCACAGATGCCCCCAAACATTAAAAATGGGTACTTGCTTATTTCTTAGAAAGGCTTTCCTTTACATAGCACGTAGTTGAGTGGAAATAGCATGAAGAGGGAATGAGCATGCTCTGTAAAATTAGAGGGTAAGAAATAAATTGCAGGCTGACCCAGTTTCTGACTTGCATTGATATTGTATTTCAATATGTTAACACAGTTTCTGCCACAACTACCAAATAAAAATTCATTTTAATCATGTACCAAGTTACGGCTACAACAAATAGGTTATGTCAAACTGTTAAAACAAAAGTTTATCAGGTATAAGTTGAGAAAGCCATCATTCGCACAAATGGCACCTTTAAGGTCTTAAAACAACCACATAGATCGAATCATTTTGTGATCTTGTTCTCTGCTTGCACAATTCTCATAAGTGGATATAATACTGCTTTGGTAAACGTAATGAAATGAATGCTTACAGTGGTTGCAGTTTAGGTAATTGATGATAAAGTGAGATGCAAGTGAAAAAGTTACGCCCATAAGGTTATCCTATGATAGCATAACTGTGCTATTCTTTCTCCAGTTCTTTCAATACAGTTTGCTGATTGAACAACTCAACTGTAGGAATTTTCTTCTACGTCAAAGAGAAAATGATAAATACTTGCATTTTTCATGAATGTAAATCATGTCATAGCAACTGTTTATTGACCATGAAAATGAATTCAATTATGCTATCAAATCTCTGTTCATGATAAAGGTCTGTATCTCCATCAGTTTATCTACCTCTCTGTGTCTAGGTTTTCTAATTTTAAATTGGAACTATAATTTCCTTTACTTTATAAAATTGTAATGAAGATTAAAAGTGCTGATTCCTATAGCATATTTTGAATAGAATGGTATAAGATAAATGCCCAAGAAATATTTGCTGTTGCTATAATAATTATTGTCATCATATGTAAGTATATAATATTGTTATGTATATTTCATTACAAATACTTATATAATACAATATTTATATTATATTATAATTATATAGTAATTGTATAATATGTATATAATACATTTGTATAATAATTACATATTAATTTTATTATATATAATGACAATTATTATTATTACCTATACTGGTTTAAAAAATGCAGAATTTCAGTTCACATATAGTATCAGCCTTCATTACTATAAATGGCAAGTAAAATAGAATCATTGTGACCTGAATTCATTTTCTAGAATACCTTACGTTAAAAAATATCACTGTAATATTCAGTCTTCCAAGCATCAAGGAAATTTGACATATATCAGCTCTTCTCATTAAATGCATTAAACAAAATAATGAGTGAGATCAGATAATTGAACTTTTATTTTGAGTGTCATGTTCGTTTATCTCCAACAAATAATTAGATTTGTTTTAAAGCACCTAATTTCCTTGGAGTCAAAATAAGTCATCTTCGTTCGTTTACATAGGCACCCTTATTTCATCACATACTTGCAAGATTAAAAATCTTTCTATATGTTATTTAGTGTGAAAGAGTGATTAAGTGGTTTTGTTAGACATGAAATTTTTACGTGATGTGATTTTTAACGTACAAATACTAAAATTTTCAGATTCCAAGAAATTTGGTATTTATGATATATCTTAAAATATAAAAAAGATTCTTCACTCAATTAAATAAATGCTATTTTTCTATTTTATAAAATTTGTTTTGGATAAATGTTATTCTTTCTGCTAAAAAATAACATGCCATCATTGCTTTAACTGAATGAATTTTTAACTGAAAACAAATCTATGTAAAACTAAAATAGAGATCTGAGAATAAATAATTGTGAGTTAAAGGGAAAATTATCTTTGTATCCTGTGAAATGGAATATATTATCCAATAAATTTCAAACAAATGGGCAAACATTCTAGAAATGAGTTTAAAATGTTTAGAGCCCATTATTGTAAAAGAAACTAATGCATAATTTTAAAAGGGGGAGTGTTGCTTGTTAAATTCTGCAGCCACAAATTGTATTCAAATTTTATTAACTAGCTTTAAAAAAAACTATTACTTTAGAGGGGAAAAATAAATTGTAGTAGTGTCTAATTAAAAGAATATATTGAGTAAGAAAAAAAATCAAAGCTTTTCCTCTAGTGTTAATTAAGGACACATAAATTGCTCTCCTAAGGACATTGAGTCTGGAACAAGTGGGCAGAAACCGTGGACACCAGTTCTACATATCAGCACAGACTCATGCAGCTTTGATATATTATAAATTAATACCAGAATGTAAATCCTCTGCCAACTAGCAACGTTGTCTGAGAGCTACAAGGTTACAACCCCAAACTCAGAAATTCATTCAAGTTGTTGCTGTTAATAATGTGTTCAGCTTTCTTTTTTTTTTTCAGATGGTTGACATTTTTGCTGGTCAGTTCATAATTTTGCTCAAAATGAGGCTATTATGTAAAACCTATAAAGAAAATTATGTACATAATCCAGTGAGTAATACTAGCTGAGCCCTGGTGAATGTTCCCCTTGCCAATTTCTATTTCCAGGGTCCCTTTTCTTTTCCAAGCAGAATAATAAAACATGTCACAGGACTTCACTAATTGGTATCATCGCTCCTAGGCCTCTGATTCATGTCTGACTTTAAAAAGCTCTGCAGCAGAAAAAGAGGAGCTGGATTTTGTGGTATTAAATTGTCAAGAATTATTCAGAAGTTTTCACAGCTATTGCTGTGACTAATGCAGCATGTTTCAGACAGATCATTTCACATCGTTGCCTTCGATTTTGACTCAATTTCCCTGTAACAAAAAAGGTAAAAGAAAAAACAATAAAAACACCTTTCTTCCTTTAAAATATTTGGAATGTATTTTCTCAATTTGTGAAGGGAAAACAATGATGAGTTTCTTACACTGAAAAAGACGTATGCAACTTGGAGATAGTTTGCAGTCCAACTCATACAACTAAGATTATTTTGTCTAGGGAATGACAGCTAGTTTTGGTCAAAAGATAGGCTTATTATTAGTACAACCAAGTGATGAAGGGCCTCTTCTTTATAGTTTGTTTCTTTATTCAGTACTGAGGATGGTAAGAGTCTTTAGAGGGAGAAAATAAGTGTGTGTGTGTGCGTGTGTGTGTGTGTGTGTGTGTGTGTGTGTGTGATGTCCAGGCAACATTAAGAGGAAGTGTAGACTAACTGGTAGGTTTTTAATTTTTTTTTTTAATTTTGGAGACAGGATCTTGCTGCTGGAGTGCAGTGGAGTGATCCCAGCTCACTGCAACCTCTGCCTCTTGGGTTCAAGTGATACTCCCACCTCAGCTTCCTTCTGAGTAGCTCAGACTACAGACGTGTGCCACCACACCCGAGTAATTTTTGTATTCTTGTAGAGAAGGGGTCTTGCTATGTTGCTGATATGGTTTGGCTGTGTCCCCACCCAAATCTCATCTTGAATTGTAGCACTCATAATCCTGTGTCCTGGGAGGAACCCAGTGGGAGGTAATTTAATCATGGGGGCTGTTACCCTAACACTCTTCTTGCGACAGTGAGTGAGTTCTCACATAATCTGATGGTTTTATAAGGGATTTCCCCCCTTCTTCTCTGCACTTCTTTTTGCTGCTGCCATGTGGAAGACATGTTTGCTTCCTTTTACACCATGATTATAAGTTTTCTGACACCTTTTCAGCCATGTGTAAGTGTGAATCAATTAAACCTCTTTCCTTTATGCATTACCGAGTCTCTGCTACATCTTTATTAACAGCATGAGAATGGACTAATACAGTTGTCCAGGCTGGTCTCAAACTCCTGGCCTCAAGCAATTCTCCCACTTTGGCCTCCCAAAGTGCTGGAACTACAGGCATGAGCCACTGTGCCTGGCCAGCCTAGCAGATTTCATCTGAAACTCTAACAGAGTTTTTAATCGGTCCCAGATAAAGTGAAGGCATTTGATTTAAACTATTTGGAATTAAAAAGTTAATCCTTTGGTTTTTCTACAGAATGAATTTATAATGTGTTATACATTTCAGAACAACTGTGGGAGAGAAATAACTATTAACTCTTTTAACTCTTAAGCTGGAACAAGAGGTATATACCAGAATTGGCCCAGACACTTGGAACATATTGTTATCCAAAGGTGCTACCCTATTTCATAATTGTTAGACATTTTGAGGACAGAAACTCAAGCATAGGTCTCTGTACAAAATGATGTTTCTGAATCACGCATGTTTTAGAAGATAGACTTCAATATGGTGGAACATCATAATCCATGGATATTAAGTTTATTACACTCACACATATATTTCACCCACTTTTGAGCTCTGCATTTTAATAACCCATAATAGATTATCTATCTATCTATCTCTCTATCTATCTATTATCTATCTGTATCTGGTTATCTGTCTGTCTTTCCTTCTTTCTGAGTACACATATTGCACTGTTTTCATTTTACTCTCTTCCATTTCTCCCACTCATGTTTATTAAGCTCTCATGATGGATACACCATCCTGGGACTTGTTTGTTTAAACATGCACTTATTGGTACATCATTTTGAAGCATATTCTTTACCATTTCTGAATTTTATATTGATAGACAATCCCTCATCATTTGCAATTTATTGCTTCTTCATGTTACTGATGGGAATCTGGGTATTGATCTAATTATTACTCCTGTGTATGTGATCTGTGACTTTTCTCTGGTTGCATTTGAGTTTTATTTGATCCAGTAAACACCCAGTTGTGCTTCTGAGCATTCATTCTGTTGCTACGCTGTAATAAGCATCATTTTCTCTCCTTATATCTCATTGCTTTTGGAGCAATAAAAAGATCCTAACAATTTGAGCATGATTTGTAGAGCATGACTTTCTATCTAAACCTGGTGTGAATGTGTCTTTTCTTTGTTACCTGATGTGATGGTTAATTGTGTCAGCTTGACTGACCTAAGGGATGCCCAGAGAGCTGGTAAAACATTATTTGTGGATGTGTCTCTGAGAATGTTTCTGAAAGAAATTAGCATTAGAAACAATAGACTGGATGATATGGTTTCACTGAGTTTCCACCCAAATCTCATCTTGAATTTCAGCTCCCACAATTCCCAAGTGTTGTGAGAAGGACCTGGTGGGAGGTAACTGAATCATGAGAGGTGGGTCTTTCCCATGCTGTTCTTGTGACAGTAAATAAGTCTCACAAAATCTTACGGTTTTACAAAGGGGCATTTCCCTACCCATGTTCTCTTTTCTGCTGCCATGTAAGACGTGACTTTGTTCCTTGTTCACCTTCTCCTCCCAGAATTGTCAGGCCTCTCTATCGATGTGGTACTCTGAGTTACTTAAACCTCTTTCCTTTATAAATTACGAAGTCTTGGGTATGTCCTTATAGCAGTGTGAGAGCAGACTGATAAACTGGGTAAAGAAGATCTACCCTCACCGATGTCAGTAAACATCAGCTAGTTTGTTGAGTGTCTAGATAGAACAAAATGGCAGAGGAAGGGTGGATTCAGTCTCTAATTTCAAGCTAGATATGCATTTTCTCCTTACCTCTGGCATCATCACCCCCGGTTCTCAAACCCTCAGACTTGGACTGAATTACATCACAGGCTTTTCTGGTTCTCAGTTTGCAGTCAGCAGGTTGTGGTACTTCTAAGTCACTATAAGTATGTGAGACACATGTTATAATAAATCTTATTGATCTTGCTATCTATCTATCTATTCATCATCTATCTATTTATTCATCCATCCATTTTTTCCATTCATTCATCTATCATTCATCTATTTATCTGTCATTCATCCATTCATACAGCAAGCTATCCATGTATTCATCTGTCCAATTGTATATCTCCTATTAGTTCTGTTTCTCTGGAGAAACATATGATCATTGGTATCTTTCCATGGGGCCATGAAGAGGCCACATGCAAGAAAGGCACATTGGTAAACGTGAACATTTTGCTCATTCAAACAACTTATATCTACTAGACCTGTCTGATCCCTACTTTATACAGCTACTTCCCCTTCATAATGGAGTGTCCCTGGGCTCACTTGTTCATTGGGATGGAAAACACCTAATTTCTGATGTGTACCTCAAGATGCATGACCACATGCATCTGATAGTGAGCTGAACAATCTCTACCAGGACCCTGTAAAAAGCAGGCAGCTCTTATCCAAAATGAAAAGACAGCAAAAATGGCATGACCTTTCCCTTCATAAATGAGAGATTTCATTATAATGATCCTAGTGGGGCTTTCCACTAATCCTATCAGAACCATGACCTGTTACATGCACTTCACGCAACAGTGAACTGCTGAGTGACAAAGCTTACAATAAAGATATGCTCGTTCTATGAACAAAACAAGTGGTGAGACTTTCTCCCACTGGGCACCATGCAAAGCCAGCCAGCACATGGAGTATGAATATGTATTCTGTTCAATTTTATTTACAGGTGAAATGAAGGGTATACTGCATGGTTGTGGATAACTAGGTATTTAACAGAGGGTTCAAACTACTGATCTTTCATAGACTCTTGTGGGCTTATTTGAGTCTCCCTAAAATTCATATGTTGAAGCCCTTGCCCCGGGGGGGCCTGTATTTATAGGGCCTTAAAAGAGATAATTAAGCTTAAACGAGATCCTTAGGGTAGGCACTAATCCAATAGGACTGTTGTCCTTATAAAAAGATGAGATTAGGACAAAACAAGTGCAGAGGGACAAACGTGTGAGGACACAGGTAGAAGATAGTGTCTACAAGTCCAGGAGAGAGGCCTTAGGAGAAAACAGTGCTGCCCATACTTTGGATTTGCAGCATCCAGAACTGTGAAAAAAACGAATTTCAGTTTTTAAAAAAAAATCTACCAAGTCTGTGGTATTTTGATATGACAGCCCTAGCAAACAGAGACTTGGACTTTATCATCCATTCTATGTCAAGCAACAGTCTTACACATTTATTTGGAATATTGCTACATCCTAAGCTTCAGGTTCCAGGAGCATCAATGTAGCAAACCGGGGCAAAGAACTGTGAGATAGTGAAGTAACAAAAATACCTCTAAGTTCTATGTGGACACACAAAGGCTGAATGTTGCAAAGGCGGTAAAATTGTAATGCTGACACTGTTATGTGAAAGCCAACTGCGGTAGGGACTGTTGCTCATTGAGATAGAGAATAAAGAAATGGGAAGGAAAATGCAACAAAGGCATTTGCTACCACAATAGCTATATGCCAGGCACCAGCATTTGTATTGATTTGTTTCTGAAAAGATAGAGAGAATGTGTCTGAATAGCAACTGTGAATTGAGCATAGCATGAAACCCTAGTCTGACTACTGCAACTTTCCATGAACTTCTGACTTCTTCAGTGACAGAAAGACATGTTAACATGGGGTGCAAAAGGTACCTCCACTTGGGGTTAGAGATGTGAGTTGCCTCTTTGAACATGTATTCATCTCGAAAAGTTTATTATAATTGCCTTCTACTTTTCTGCTTGACTAAACAGCTCAGAAACCTAAACTTACATTTATCCAGCTAATCTTCCAGACAGATGTCAAACTTACATTCTTTGAGTTAAACGCACTTGTGTGAGATATGCAAGCAGAAGGGACTTAGGTGATCAGAGTCAGGTGTGAGAAATCCTTGTGCAGGTACAGGTCATGGCAGGCATGGTCTCGACCTCATTAGAACCAAGCAGCTTGGAAGGTAGACCAGGTAGGTCCCTGGAAGTAGCTTAATGCTGGCTTCATTGAGAACCTGCATCTATCAAAAAAGTTTGAGACTCATACCTGGAAGGGGATTCTCACAGCATATTCCAGAACTTCTAACAGATAAAGTTCAACGTAAACTTAAAAATCAAAACATTTACGCACAGTCCAAATTGTTCATTAGGCAATGTATATAAGGCAACTTCCCATATTTAATTTTATAATTAAAATAATAAACAAGGGGGTGACATGTTTGTGACACTATGGATTATATTTCAGATATTAAAATGAAGTACGAAGCAAATTCTAATGACTAAATGGCAGGAAATTTACATGTACAATTTTGGTGGTGATCAGTTTTGCAGAAGGGAAAAGGAAAGAAGTCACGCAGTTCAAATCACAGCAGATACCCAAACTTTATTTCTGCCATAAGCTTTTAGCTTTATAAACATTAATAAAATGTATAAATATTTACAGCATTTATAAAAGTTGTTAAATATTAAACCAGGTAAATTTTTAGGCACATAATCTTCAGAGTTTCACTCCACACTATAACATTTATAATTCTAAATAATTCCTGTAGTGGTCACATATAGGCTGAACAGAACTGTGGAAGTTGTACAATTGTCCATGTGTACTTGTGTAAACTGTACATGTACAAGTACAATTCATTTCATTGTCACAAACTCCTGCATTAAAAATAGGTATCTGTATAGAATTTCCTCTTAAAATAATACTAGCACAGAGAATAATGTTTATTCTTCTTTCTTTTTGCACATATTGTATCTTACATATGCATTTTGTTTGCTCTTTCCATGCTTTAAAAATATTGATATCAACTTTAGTCCTTAAAAGCAAGTGCAGAGATTTTTAGGTCAAATTCCAAGAAAATTGAGACACATGTATTTTCTCATACCAGAAATATTTATGGTTATCATATCTGTCACTATAACATAGGATAAAATATAGAAATGCATAGAGCAAATAATATCATTCAACTCATTATTGGATTTGAAATTATTCCTTAATTAAAAAAAAATTAAGAGACAAAGTCTATTGCCCAGGATGGAGTGCAGTGGTGTGATCATAGCTCACTACAGCCTCAGACTCTTGGGCTCAAGCAATTCTCCTGGATCAGCCTCCCAAGTAGCTGGGACTACAGACATACACCACCATGCCTGGCTAATTTTTAAATTTTCTGTAGAGACAGATTCTTGCTATGTTGCCCAGGCTGGTTTTAACTCCTGGCCACAAGCAATCTGCCTGCCTCAGCATCAGAGTGCTAGGATTATAGCTGTGAGCCACTGTGCCTTTAATTTTGATGGGTAAAAGGAATTGTAGGCAAAATTGTATGAACATCACAGTAATAGTTACACGTTCTCCTGTATCAGTGACTGGATGAGGTCAATCACCTTTGTGGGTGCTTTTCAATTAATATCTCTAATTCCCACAACAGACATGGATTAATTAAGGGCAATCTATTTGTTTGAAAAAAACGAAAATAAGATTTGGATAATTGTCATAATTTTACACACTTCCAAATTATGATCAGCTAGGTAATTTGCACAATTCCATTCAATGTATAAGTGACGAATTCAGTTAGTGAATCAACTTCATTTTGATCCAAAACCCACTGTCCCCTGGAATATGACTCAGAAAAGTCAAAGAAATTAATAAAGTGTCAGAAACTAGACTTTCAGACAACTGATCTTTGGGAAGTCTTGAGAAAGAGGTGAGGAAAATATACATCCCAAGTATATAAAGCACAATCACTATTCAGTAATTTATAAATGATACCAGCTGGGCTCCAGATCTTAGATAGAATTGAATATTTTTTAATTTTTGAGGCAGGGTCTCACTCTATCACCCAGGCTGGAGTGCAGTGGTGAAAACCCAGCCCACTGCTGCCTTGACCTCCTGGGCTGAAATGATCCTCTTGCCTTACCCTCCAGAGTAGCTGGGACTACAGGCACAGGTCACTGCACCCATCCCACCATTTTTTAAAAACATACTGCCTATGAAGATGCACAGACTACCACACCCAGCTATTTATTTATTTTTATTTTTGGTAGAAACGGAGGTCTCACTGTGTTTCCCAGTCTTGTTTTGAACTCTTGGGTTCAAGCAATACCCCCACCTCAACCTCCCAAAGTGCTGGGATTTCAGGCATAAGCTACAATGCCTAGCTAGAATTCTAGATAATATACAAGAAAGCATCTACAAGAGCATGTGTTAATCTGTGAAGATAGTTTTCAAAATGATTCTCCACTGGTATTTTAAAATAAAATAAATTTTTATCTGTCTGAGGGAGATTGTATTTGGGATCATCTTCCTGTGGTTCTAATTGACTGTAATGTTCATGTAAAAACCCACAATAATGTGTTTTTTTATAACTAGCTTTTGTTTTTGCAAATGCCAATCTGTATTGCAAATGCCATAGTGCTAATGAAGTATGTGGTTGAAAATGGTATAAATTGAAATTATAGCTTTATGTGAGATTTATTCTAGAAGCAGTATGTAATAATCTAAATAGTTATCACCTTTAGTTTTAAAAGAAATGTAAATGTGTGTTCCCATGTTCCTGAAATAAGTTGGACTACTGTTATAAATGAAAGAAAGTAAAAAAGCAAAATGAAAATAGATCTCTCTTTTTCTTTTTTTTTTTGCTTCCATGACTATTATAAAGATTTCTAAAGATTTTTTTGACACCAAACAAGCTATTTGGAAAGCTGTAAGTTCGATTCATATCTTACATTTCTAGCAATATCTTTAAAAAAATGTATAGTTTCTAAAGTTCTAGAATCAAGGTAATAAAGAAAAAAAATATATATAGTTCCTATGAAGCTGACCTTCTAGATAACTGATTTTACTTAAGGAATGTATGTTTTCATGACCTTCTATATAATCTATTTTTCCTAAGGAATGCATATTTCCTAATATATTCGATTTGAAACCTACCATTTGACTAATATGGGTAATTTGACCAGTTAACAACTGAATGAAAATAATCAAAACATATTAACATAGCCACCTTTTTAAACAACTTATAGTCTTGGTTCAGAGCAATCATATATCAGCAATCAGGTGATCATATTCATGTAATAAGTTGGAAGAAAGGGAAGAAAACAAGACAATGCATTATAATTTTGGGATATGTGGGTGTATGTGATAAAGTTGACTTGCCCCTAATATAAATTTCATGGATTGTTTGTACTTCAAAAACAGATTGGAAGATTAATTTATAACTTGATCATTTTTCACTTGACCTGTAACTAATTTTCACAGTAATGCAAGGAAAAGATTTCTATAAGTAAACGGCTACTTTTTTCCTTGCGTTTTGACACTGGTATTTATCTCTATTTTTATCACAGATAAAGAGATCTATGGGAACAATGTGAAAATAGGATACTCATGGATGATTTCTTATTCATGAAGCTGATAGAAGAATAAAAGGAACATTAATTATATAAGTAAGGTATACTTTTAGCATCAAGGGAAACTGAAAATTGCAGCTTACCATCAAATTAATGAAAATTTGAAGAAAAAAAGGCATAATGAAGAGGATGCCTCATATATTTCAATTATTATTTGGTTAAGATTATATGCCTTCATTAGGAATAATCTTTGACGTGTGAGCAGAAAATCTTCTTTCATAAAATTTTAAAGTGAGTTCTTAAGTAAAATGAAGCCTGTAAGTTACACATTACTATCAAACTGAAGGGATCGCCTTATGACTGTGGGTCACACAAATTTGTCACTCAGAAGGTAAACGAGTAGAGAAAAGTCACACGAAGAATCAGAGAATGACAGGTTATCATACTACATATGATATTGATATTTTCTCAAGTAAAGTAAAGTATGGTGATAGAGTCATTTTAGTTAATATTTAATTAACAACCCTACTTAATTTAGATAATTTAAGGTATACGAACCTTTTAAGCTAACATGATGAAGAAGCGCGTATCTAGTTATTACATGTTTTTAAAAATGGTATTTTCTTCTTCATTGATTGGCCAAATTGACTAATGAGTAGTTAATACAGTTTGGCTGTGTCTCTACCCAAATTTCATCTTGAATTGTAGTTCCCATAATTTCCATGTATTATGGGAGGGTCCTGGTTGGAAGTAATTGAATCACGGGGGCAGATCTTTCACATGCTGTTCTCGTGATAGTGACTAAGTCTCTTGGGCATGGTGGTGCACACCTGTAGTTCCAGCTACTCAGGAGGCTGTGGTGGGAGGATCCATTGAACCCAGGAGGCAGAGGCTACAGCACGAGCCAAATTCATGCCCCTGCACTCCAGTCTGGGTGACAGAGTGAGGTCCTGTCTCTAAATAAATAAATGAATGCTTGTGTAGAAATATTTCTTCTCAGGCATAATCCCATAGAGCAGTCATTTCAGCCTAAGGTGATTTAGCTCCCTGCAGGGGACATGCAGCAAAGTCTAGACACATTAAAAAAAAGTTTAAATTTAATTTGTAATTTTTATATAATAATTCTACATATTCACATGGCACAGGGATGTTCTGATACATACAACGTATAGTGATCACATCAGGGTCATTAGTGTACCCATCATCTCAAACTTGTACCATTTATTTGTGTTGGGAACTTTCAGTATCTATAGTTATCCTACAGTGGTATAGAACAGTACGACGCATTCCTCCTATGTACCTGTAACTTTGTGTCCTTCAACGCATTTCACCCTGTCTTCCCTTACTCCTAACCTTCTCATTTTCTAGTATCCTTTTTTCTACGTTTTAGTTCTATGAGACATTTTTAGTTGTCATATCTAGGGAAAAAGGCTTACTATTGCTTTTCTTCTCTTTTATTTGTTATTTCAACTTATATTTTAGGTTCAAGAGGTCCATGTACAAGTTTGTTACTTGAGTATATTGTGTGACATTGAGGCTTGGGGTACAAATAATTCTGCCACCCAGGTAGAGAGCATAGTACCTGGAAGTTCATTTATCAGCCCTTGTCCCCTTCTATGCTCTCCCCTTTAGTAGTTCCCAGTGTCTACTGTGCTCATCTTTATTTCCTTGATGATTTAATGCCGAGTTCCCACTTAAGGGTTAGAGCATGTAGTATCTGGTTTTCTGTTCCTGTACTAATTTGCTTAGGATAATGACCTCCAGCTGCATCCATGTTTCTTCAAAGAACATTATATTTTTCTTTTTTAGCATTACATGACATTCCATGCTATAGATGTACCACCTCTTTTTATTATTGTTAAATCCAATCCACTGTTGATGGGCATCCAAGTTGAGCCCACATCTTTGCTACGGTGAATCATGCTATAATTAATACACAAGTGCCTGTGTCTTTTTGGAAGCACAATTTTTTTTTTATTTCTTCCTTTTTTTTCAGCCTTTCTGAATAACTTCGTTTTTGGTATATTTCTTGTGGATGGCCTATTATTGGGTTCTTCTGTATTATCCCATTGATTTTTTCTCTCTCTCTCTCAGTAAGTGAGTTAAGCTCCTTGCACATTAATTGACATGTTTCATATATTCAGTCTCTAATCTGCCACCATATAATTCTATGCATCGTGTTAGATTTTTCTGTATTTTGTCATGGGTGAGTGGCATCCTCTGGGGCTGCTATTGCAAGGGTAGCAAAATAATTTACCAATATAATGGTAGATAAGGAAAGGCAGATTTATTAGAGAAAGTATGAAAATACATTGCAAGCATGAAATGGGCAGACCAGACAGAAAGGAGTTGACTATCAGGAAACAAAGGTTTGCTGGGAATTTTATAGAATGATGTTTATACTGAAGAGTGTTACATGCAGTAGTGATAATGCCACAGTTGCAGTGAGCTAATTTGCCGGTATCTGGTGATAGTTGGGCACAGGAAGATTGTAAGTTATTTGCCCCGGGGGGCTATGTGTCCTGGACTATGAAGAAAGACAGACTTACAGCTTATCTGCTTTCTGTTTTTGCTTTCCCTTGACCTAACCAGTCTGACTCCTTTTCCCTAAGAAGGACTCCACATATTTCTCTATGCATAGGTACTCATTTCTCTTTAGTTTGTATTGTGCCCTGGTATTTGTCAATTCAATTTCTGTGCTTACCATATCTTACATTTATGTATAGTGTGTTATAGGAATAGATGAACATTACATTGGTGAACCCTGTAGCTACCTATCTGCTTCCAACTGGTTTATTTCTCTCTATCCTCTCTCTAAGTCCTAAGACTGGTACCGCCATCTTGGCTTACTCTCTCTTTGATATTCTATGTCTAATCCACAATGAATCTGTCCTTTCCAGTCTTCTTTACTAAAAGAAGAGAGAGGTAAAAAAAAAAAATTCTTTGTTCCACGTTCTTAGCTACACAGTTCCATCAATCATAGAAAACTCTTCCATCAATTAACCACGATTACCTCAGTCATTAAGAAAATCAGTCCCTTATACAAGGAATAATGATATTTCTAGAAGGAACTGAGGTGTTGTGATGTTATCCAATTTTATATCAGCTAAAAATGGTAGAGGAAACAACTCTTTTGAGTAGACAGAATGTTTCTAACATTCTGTTCTGACTTGTGATTTTAATATTATCATGTGAAAAAATCAAATATCTTCATCCTGTTTTTTTCTTGTTTTGAGACAGAGTCTCCCTCTGTTGCCCAGGCTGGAGTGCAGTGGTACTGGTATGATCATGGCTCATTGCAGACTCCATTTCCCAGGCTCAAATGATCCTTCTGCCTCAGCACCCCTAATAGCAGGAAATACAGGTGCATACCACCACGCCCAGCTAATGTTGTATTTTTTGATAGAGACAAGGTTTCATCATGTTGCTCAGGCTAGACTCAAATTCCTGGGCTCAAGCAATCCACCCACCTTGGCTTTTCCGAAAGTGCTGGGATTACAAGTGTCAGCCACCATGCTGAGTTTTCTTCTTCTTAAATTAAGTTTTATTTCTGGAAAAATAAGTGCTTCATTTTTTTTAACTGAACTATATTTTGCTTTAAAACATCCTATGAGATTCCCCAGAAACAGATTAAAATGTCAAAGGTTGAAAAACTTAGACGAAAGATTAACTTTGTACCTGCATATAAAGCAAAAATGCAAAATGTTATAGCCTCTTCCTCATGGGCCTGAGAATAAGATTTTGTGTTGACCTCATATATAATTTTTCTAAAGAGTCCTAAAGGAAACTAAATGTACCATTGTGCATATTGTATTATAGAAAGCACAAGAGATTAACTCTACCAATAAAATATCACATTATTGTTTTATTCGTAGCAGAATAAAACGCAGCTGCATGCTACAAACTCCCACAAGAATCATGGATGTTGGAAAATCTGAAAGAAGACAAATATTTAGAAACATAACTTTAAAAATAAATTTTAATTTGCAGACTGTCAGAGTGAATTAAAAAGTGGAGTTTAAATACATGTTTGACATTTGTGCCTTATTGCAAACTTAGTTCCACTTTTCCTGTGACACACGTCTACAGTTCATATTTCATTGCCACCAAAAGGGACATCTTTAGAACAATTCAAATGGGACTTCATCTCTCAATATCCCGTCTTGAGAGTTAAAAGATCCTTTGGTATACTGATTTTATACTTGGAAAGTTAACTCTAACCTGCGTTTCTCTGCTTTATGCCAAGGCAAAACTTTGCAGGTGTACAAATAATTGAGTTAGAAATGGAGAAACAAGTTACAATTGACTAGCTCACCAGCTAAATAATAAAAAAAGACTTAGATGGAAAAACAGACTGGATCTAACCTGAAGATAACAACATTTCATCTCTGTTTGTGAATTAGAACATATTATTTAAGAGACAGGAGCCAGGCCAATCTCTTGCTGATAAACATTTAAAGTCAAGAAAATGCCTCCTCAGAATAGACATTGCTTTGCAAAGTTGATAGAAAATAAGTGTTTTTCTATATTTGCATTAATTTTAGTTGAACTTTTTCCTTACATCAATTCATTGCATTTTTGAAACTTTTTAAAGTTAAACATCGTTTTTTGGTTTTGAAATACCTTGAGATTCAGGACAGTTGTAAAATACAATACAGAGTCCATTGACCAGTTTCCCCCAACAGTGACATCTTGCAAAACTAAAGTATAATGCCACCACCAGGATATTGCTCTTGAGATGGTCATGATACAGAACAATTCTGTATTAGTCTGTTCTTACAGTGCTTTAAAAAGAACTTCCTGAGACTGGGTGATTTATGAAAAAAAAAGTTTAATTGACTCAGTTCTGCAGGCTCTAGAGGAAGCATGGCTGGGAGGCCTCAGTAAACTTACAATTATGGCGGAAGGTGAAGTGGAAGTGAGCATATCTTCATATGTCAGCAGGAGAGAGCATAAGAGGAAGTGCCACACACTTTAAACAACCACATCTTGTGATAACTTACTCACTATCACCAGAATAGTAAGGAGGATATCCACACCCATGATCCAGTCACTTCCCATCAGGTCCCTCCCACAACATTGGGAAATACAATGCAACTTGAGATTTGAGTGGAGACACAGAGCCAAACCATATCAAGTTCCATCCTCACAATCATCTCTTATGTTGATCTTTTATAATCACACCCACTTCCATGAACTCCAGCCTTAACCCCAGGCAACCACCAATCTGTTATTCATTTCCATACTTCTATCATTTCAAAAATGTTATATAAACAGAATTGCACAAGATGTAACTTTGGAAGATTGGCTTTTTTACATTGTTGGAGATGCATCCAAGTTGTTGCATATATCAATAGTTCTTTTCTTTGCTAAGGAGATCCTATGGTGTGGGTGCATCAAAGTTTGCTCAGCCACCAAAATAACTTAAGGAATGCTTCAGACACTACACATAGCATAGAATTTTCAATATAATAGCATCTTATTCACTTATATTAAAACATTGACTTATTTCTGCCCATTATTAATTAGTTATTTGTGTGTATCAAGTGTGTATTAAGTTTCTGAGAGTGTATGCCGATGATCGTTGGATTAAGATGAGCTTACATCCCCATGAACACATTGTAAGCTAACAATATTCTAGGATGAGGATACATCAAATACATCTAACCAATCAAACATCATAGTTCAGCCATGCCTATCTTAAATGTGCTCAGAACACTTACTTTTGCCTATTGCTGGGCAAATCATCTAACACAAAGCCTACTTACACTAAAGTGTTGAGTATCTCCTGTAATTTACTGAATCCTGTACGAAAGTGATAAACAGAATGATTGTATGGGGACTCGACTCAAAGTGTCATTTCTACTGAATGTGTGTGACCTTTGCACCACTGTAAAGCTGAGAAGATGAGAAGCAGAGCCACTGTAAGTTGAGCGGACCACTTAGATAGCAATTTGCAAAAAGTCGTGTTTTAAACTGTAAACTGAAGAATGAGCTCCATGCAATTATTCATGTTATATGAAGTCTAAAAACTGTCTTGTGCAAAGAATGATAAAGTAGATACTTAGGCCAGGTGTGGTGGCTCTCGCCCTTAATCCCAGAACTTTGGGAGGCCGATTTGGGCAGATCATGAGGTCATGAGATTGAGACCAGTATGTCCAACATAGTGAAACCCCGTCTCTACTAAAAATACAAAAAATTAGCTGGGTGAGGTAGTGTGTGCTTGTAGTCCCAGCTACTCAGGAGGATGAGGCAGGAGAATCGCATGAACCTGGGAGGCAGAGATTGCACTGAGATAAAATCATGCCATTGTACTCCAGCCCAGGCGACAGTATGACATTCCAGCTCAAAAAAAAAAAAAGATATTTAAATGATTTCTTATGTTCAATTTCAATATAAGTCATCATGTAGATACTTTAGTTCTTATTATGGAGCATTATATAAAGTATTTCTTTTAAGCATACTTGAGGTTCTAACCCACGACTTAGATTTTCTTATAAATCTTATTCAGATCATTTAGCCATTAGAAGAAATATAACAATAGCAAGAAATAAACACTCTTGAGGAATAGTTAAGCAAATAGTTATAAGTGGCTCAGTATATCTCAGAATTTTTTTTAAACTGCAAATACTATGGCAAATAATTTGCATCAGAGTTTTGAGGTGGGTGTTTTTTTTTTATGAGATAGAGTCTCACTCTGCTGTCCAGGTTGGAGTGCACTGGTGCAATCATGGCTCACTGTAGCCTAGAACTCCTGGGTTCAAGCAATCCTTCCACCTCAGTCTCCTGAGTAGCTGGGGCTGGAACTATAAAAATGAGCCACCACACCTGGCTAATTTTTAAAAATTGCTATAGAGACAGGGTCTCGCTAGGTTGCCCAGTCTGATCTCGAACTCCTGGCCTCAAGCAATCCTCCCAAAATGCTGGCATTACATGTGTTAGTCACTGTGCCTACCTGGAGGTGGGCATCTTTAATAATCGCTCCATTCAAAAATT
Source organism: Callithrix jacchus (assembly GCF_049354715.1). Lineage (NCBI taxonomy): Eukaryota > Metazoa > Chordata > Mammalia > Primates > Cebidae > Callithrix > Callithrix jacchus. The sequence goes on from NC_133524.1 coordinate 5,525,170, forward strand.
ATGAATGTTAGGCAATAAAAGTTGAGTAACTTACTGAGGCTCCACAGAAGTGGTAGCCCTTGGGCTATACCTGTTACCCTTGATAGTTGCAGTTCTGCACTCTGCTGCAAAACCAATTAAATTAGAACCTTTGAGGAAGTGGGGAGAGTTTGCTGGTTGGAGTATCTTCAAACCTCCAAAAAGCCCAATGCACAGGATACATAGCTGTGTTTTTGTGCTATGCCAGGTGCAGACCTTGGAACACCTCAATCAGCCTCACCTGGGAGCTTGTTAAAAATGCAGAACCAGCCCAGAGTTACCTCATCAGGGTATGCCTTGTGATAAGATCTGCAGGTAACCTCTATGCATATTAGAACTTGGGACATACTACTCTATGACATAATTCTTAATTGTCAATCTAATTAGCTGTTTATTCTTTCCAACTGAAGAGCTGAGTTATCTTAGAGGAGGATACCTAATCTCCGAAGAATTTGAATCTGTCTCCCATCACAGAGGCGTATGTTTGGAAAGTGCTCCGATCACCTTAGGGTGGCTCAGGTGCTCTGTAGAGGAACAAGACAATTTATTGATGAGTGCTGAGGTGAGAAGGGACAAGCGACACGTCTCTCCACTGAAGTACTGTCATAGGTTCAATTATATGGCTCCAAAATTATAACTTGAAGTCTCTAACCTGCCACTACCTCAGAATGTGACTGTGTTTAGAGATAGGACCTTTAGAGATAATCACGTTAGAATGAAGTCATTTAAAGTGGACCCCAATCCAATAAGACTGGTGTCCTCATAAGAAGAGGAGATTAGGACACAGACACTCACAGAGGGACAAACATGTGAGGGCACAAGGAGAAGACAGTGTCTAGAAGCCAAGAAGATAGGCCTCAGGAGGAACCAACCTTCTGTCACCTTGATCTCGTAATTCCAGCCTCCAGGACTATGAGAAATATATCTCTATTGTTTAAGCTGCCCAATCTGTGGTATTTTGTTGTGGTATCTCTGGCAAACTCATTCAAATCGTATAAATAAATCAAAACAAGGAAATAAAATTGTTTTTAAAAAAAATATATTTTCTATTGTAGCAATAATAGAGTATCAGGTGATTTTAGCATTATTAAGATTCAAAAAATATATTTACACATGAGAAACTGTGTGTCATTATAACAAACCACATATTAGCAAAACAATCTTTTGAACTTATTAGATATGCTTTTGCTTCACCCCACAAGGAAAAGAGAATAGCCTCATGGTATTCACATAAATGATGGAGTGTGGTTCTTTTGCATTTCCCCAAGAGAGCTTCATGTCCTGTTTTCTGGACACATAATCCTGTTTTTGAGGAGAGCTGCAATCTGAAATGATACTCATTAATTTCACAGGCGATAACCCCTAGTTCTGCTTTCCAGTTTGCTTGCACAGAGAACTACAGGCATATAAAATTCTAGGATAGAGGCCGTGTTTCAGAAAACAGCTAATATACCATTTTAACACTTTAATGCTTTCAGGCCATAACCAAGCTTATGTTTCATTGTTTGCAAACATTACAATGGATTGCATATTTTTATTTTAAGAAATGGCAAAACATCTGGTATTTAAAAACCTGAGAACAAATTACTGTTTGCCACCTTAGTAGTAAATAGGCTGCATAGAGCAGAAGTAAGATTTTTGGTGGTATTATAAATGTCATGGGGCAAAACTTCCATATTTAGATCTTTATCTAGAAATATATTGATATAGATGAATAACAAATTTTGTCATTGGGTAGAGCTGTAGAACAGTACCAAAGATAGCCTCCAAAAACTTGGTCACACTGGAGAGATTTTATTTAATTGATTAATTCATCCATTTTATTTATTTTATTTTATTTTGAGACAGGGTCTCACTCTGGAGTGCAGTGGTGGGATCATAACTCACGGCAAACTCTGCCTCCTACATTCAAGTGATCCTACCTCAGTCCCCCAAGTAGCTGAGACTGCAGGTATGTGCCACCACATTTGACTAATCTTTTTATTTTGTAGAGATGGAGTCCCACTATGTTGCTCGGGCTGTTCTCGAACTCTTGGGCTTAAACAATCCTCCAACCTTGGCCTCCCAAAGTGCTGGCATTACAGGCATGAGCCACCATGCCTGGCTTGGAGGAAACTTTAGAATGTCTATTTGGAATCTGTGAGTATTTGTAACCCAGACGAATCACCTAGAAATAAGATTTGTCTATGTCTGTATCTGTGTCTATATTTTCCAAATGACTTACCCAGACAAGGTGAATTATTTTATTTAATGACATAACTATTCACTTGCCTCCCCTAAAAAAAATCACTGTGGATACAAATGTCAATTAGTTTCTAGCATACTCGTGCTACAGTAGTCATGGATTATCCATGAGGGATATGTTCCAAGACCCCCAGCAGATGCCTGAGACCACAAGTAGTACTGAATCCTATATATACTATGTTTTCTCTATGTTTACATACCTGTGATCAAGTTTAATGTGTTAATTAGGCACATTATACATTGACAATAATAATACCTAATACAACAATAATACCTAACAACGATAGTACCTAATACAATAGAACAATTATAACAAAAGACTAATAAAAGTTTGGTTTCTCTCTTTCTCTCAAAATATTTAATAGTACAGTGCTGTTGGTAACTGAAAGTGCAGAAAGCAAAATTGTGGATAAGAGAGAAATCATTATTTCTCCTTTCTTTCAGTGTTGGAAGCAAATCATGTTTCTTCTTAATAGACTTTTTACATACACGACAGGCAACTAGGTTGCACTGATGTTTCTGGCATTTGGCTTGGTAATTGATGTTTTCTCAAGCTAGGAAGGTAACAAGGTCAAACTTTCTTTTTCTAAGCTGTAAGGAGAGAAGCAAGCAGCCCTTCCTCAGTGGGACCAGTGGGATGTTTAAAATTGGACTTCATCTCTCCACACCTTAAGGTACATCCACGTTTTTGCATATATCGATAGTTTGTTTCTTTTTTATTTCTGATTTGTTTCAATTGTATAGATGCACCACGGTTTTCTTGTCCACTAAAATAACTTCTAAAAATGCTTAAAACATCAAATGTAGCGCAGAATTTTTCATTTTCATCTCTCCGTACCTCTCCATGTCTTGAGAGTTTAACGATACTTTTGTAGAGAAGCTTTCAATCTGGAGAGTAGACACTCACATGCAGTTCTCCTTTTTCAGCTCAAGCAAACCACTGGAAGTGTGCAAATAGCAATCAGATTTAGAAATGGAGAAATTCATACTGGACGAAGTGTGAGAGGTATCATTACCGTAGGTGAGTACTTGAATGTGGCAAAAAAGAGGCGAGTGAGGTGAGAGGTCAGGGGAAACCAGAAACCCAACTTTTATCAGGTCCATTTTTCTTTTCATCCCAAAAGGATGCTCATCATTTTTTTTCCTAGCATCCCCGTTATTATCTGTTCCTCCCTGAGATAAGGGGTAGGAAAGCCCTCATGGAGGCTTTAAGGATGGAAAATGAGTGCTAATTCCTGACAATTTAGCACAAGCATACAGGAAAGCACTTTATATTCTGGCTTCTTTTTCCATCTTTCTGGTTCAAAGAAAAGCATGTTGAAATTTCAGAAGCGTTCCAAGCTAAAAATTCAGACAATTAATGAGATGGAGCTTCTCTCTTGCCGCACTGCAAATATCAATGCAGTCTATCCTATCTACTACGTAATTCAGCAAGAAAAATAACAAGATTGCATTTATATTTGCAGTGTGGCAAGAGAGAAGCTCCATCTCATTAATACCTGCAAACACTCATATTGTCTGAATTTTTAGCTATCACTTAACCAAGTTTTCATGAATTGGCAGGGAAGAGCTATTTGCAAGTATAAAAAATTATTGCTATTGTGTTATTGCTTCTTGTAGGCAGCATTCTTTTTATAAAATGTTATTTCTAGCCTAACATATTAAAGCAGTTATATGTTATAAAAATTGAAAAAGACTTGAAATAATTGGTTATAGATGTGCAAGTTTCATTTATACCATGGCCTGAGATAGTCAATTAACTAGAGTCCGTTTTTTCTCTTTCTGTCCCCTCCCCCTACTTAATATTATTTATTGTCTGTCTTATTTTACACAGCAAAGCATTTAAATTGAATTCTAGTAAGAGAATTTGAATGCGTGCTCTGTGTAGACATGACCACTAACTGTAACAAACTATCTACCTCTGTTTAAGGCATAAGGTAACAATAATTCTGTGAATGGTGTTACTAATTCAGGATGTTTAGGCTGTTTAACCTGCTCTATGCCTTGCATAGCCAATAGTCAATGTCAGTGTTATTATTTAAACACATCCTGTCCAGTTTTGCTTTACCACAAGGATCAAGATCAAGGAATTCAGTGCTTTTTATCAAAGCCTAAATTCTGACTCATTAATGTTTTATCGTTGTGTGTGCACAAAAGGTAAACTATATATTAGCATGTTTAGGGCACCTTCCAATTTTAGCTAATCTTTACCTAGAGTGGATTCTATTTCCTAAGGATCCAGCTCTATACCAAGTATAAAATTTTGGTTAAAATTCAGATTACCAAAATATTTTTAATTCGAAATAATTTTATTGTATTTTGTCACTCGTTTTTTCTTCACAGATTTGCAGACCTTACCAAGATATTTATATAGGGAGCACTGTTTTGAAAAGAGCTTGATGGAGGAATTATACTATTATTATCACATTAGCTGGTAGATACTTTCCATATCAGAAGGCTATACTTTCTCTTTCCATATACCAATTCAGGATTCTTTAGCAACTATTTTTTCACACATGCAGTACGCTAAAACGATAACGAGGTGGCTTACGAATCAAGTTAGTTTAAAGAGCTAGCTATCATTCACATGGTTGGGATAAGAATCACTGTGAGGTTCTTTAAATACTAGAGAAAAAAAGCATGCACATAATATCAAATGCAAAATATTGGGCCCTGTAGTGCACAGGCAAAATCCAGTTTCCTATCTAATGTCACAACTTGGTGAAACTGAGGGCATGAGCATTCCAAGTAAACTAGTAAGTCACAGTCCTCTACTGCCTCCTGAGCAAAGTATTGTTCGAAGGTGAAATAATTCCATTCCTTCAGTGACTGAGGAAGTCTCATTTCTTAACCTCTTCTGAAAATGTTTGTACTATATACTTTTATGCTTTTTCTTAGCTACCACTAATGAGCTCGCAGACAGAAAAATTGAAAAGCTAGCTTTTCTGCTAATATTATGAACTTGATTTTAATTTGGAAAGTTAAGGAACCCTTTTTCTTGGCGTTATTAGCCAAACAGCATAACCTGTCACTACTTTTTCTCAGTCCGTTCATGAGTTTAAGCGATCACTGAAAAAAATGATCACTGCTTCAATGAAACAGCATGAACAAGATCAACCATCCATGGGCGTCTCAGGAAGAGAATATAAACTGCTGGTCAGTGATGTTTGATATCAGCAGATACAGCCCTGTGGAAAATATATGCTAAAGAATGACAATAACAGATGGTTTCAGAAAATACACAAATGTGTATACTATGTGTTAAAAAAATCAGTAAAGGAACAAATAATTTTTCAGCAGAAGGTGGTAGAAAAAGATTTTATGGAGGAGATGGGAAGCCTGATTGGAATTTTCGGAGACCATGACAAGATTAAGAGGTAGATTTAACCCAAGTGAGGCAAACCACAGGTGTTGGTTCCATTGTTTTTGCAGAACATGAAGGATAAAGATCTATAATATTGGATTGTAAAAGAATGGGAAGATTTTCTTCTCTGGAACCAGAAAGTTGTTAACCAAACCAGATGCAAGAGAAAGGACACTCAGAAATTTTAGAAAGTGAATTAGGTTTTGTGTTAAGAATAATTAAAAACAATCACTAAACTTAAATGTATATTATCCAAAATTGTGATGTGTTTTGTGTGCATTATCTCAGTAGAATTCGGTTAAAAAAAAAAAAACTAAACTAAAGCACTTTACATTGGGAAATATTACAATTCTTTTTTTATTGAATACTTTTAGTTTACACATATACTGCTTTTCCTATGCACTTGAAACTTCAATTCTGTTGTTTAAAGACTTCATTATTTCCCTGCATTTCTATGTCCAGCAAAATTTTAGCATTTAAGATTCTCTACACAGAAGACAATTTGCCAGGCATGGTGGCAGGTGACTGAAGTCACAGCTACTCAGGAGGCGGAGGCAGAAGAATCCCTTAAACCTAGGAGACAGAGACTGCAGTGAGCTGAGATCACACCACTGCACTCCAGCCTGGGTATCAGAGCAAGACTCAGTCTCAATAATAATAATAATTAAAAAAATAAAAAGATTCTCTACACGATAGAGAGACTGAATTTTGTATTAACAGAGGGTCTTGTGATAATCCACAAGATACATGAGAATCGGAGACCGGTTGGAAGGCCTATTAGAATGGGAGAGGTTGACATAAACACATTCCAGGGGGGAACATATAACAATTGGGGCCTGATTAGAAACAGGCATAAAAGCATCTCTGAGACAACTAAATATGTTGTCAAACTTGTACGTTCTCTCTTGGTATCTGCAAGGGATTTGCTCCAGGACTTCCTGGGAAATTAAAATCCTCACATGCTCCAGTTCCTTACATAAATATCTTTTTGCATATTACCTATTCACATCCTCTTGTATACTTTAAATCATCTTTAGATTACTTATAATACCTAATGCAATGTAAATGCTATGTAAATAGCCATTTCATTGTATTTTCTGGATTTTTTTTGTTGTTACGTTGTTTTATTTTAACTTTTAAATTTTTTTCCCATAATATTTTCCATCAGCAGTTGGTGGAATTTATAGATATAGGATGCACAGATAGAGAAGGCTGATTTTACTCCAGTTTTATCAAAAAATAGAAATTATAGTTAGTGTTTAAACTCACAGAATTTCTAAAGTATTCCATGATTATTCTTGAATCAAAAAGATTAGGGGTGAAAAGAAAATCAATAGTGCAGAGGCAGCAGTAATGTTTCCCCAGATGCATTAGTAATAAAAAGTTGGTGAAGACTGATAATTGAAAATATTTATATCAAATAACTAAAGTAGAGGAGGTGAAATCGCATGCATTTGAGCTCAGATTTTTCCTTCCAGGGGTTTTATTGGTTGTTCTGTCTTGCTGCTGTCTTGGGAAACACCGCAAAATGCACATTAAATATAGCCTATGGAACGTACGTGTGCGAAGCATATAAATGTTCAGTGTCATCTCTAGAGAGAAAGGGACTTTTCTCTGGCTCAATAATTTGTGAAAGAGTAAAAGTGAAAATGATAGCTTTCTATAACCTACCACATTTAGTTTTATGAAGATAATTATGCTATGAGTTAAATCATCTAGTAATCCTAGTTTTCAGAAGGTCAATGAATAAAATGAAAGTGACCAAATGTGAAGTTTACCATGTGCTCATAACACTTTACTTTCATAAAGTTCAGCTTATTATTAATAACAAGAAAACTTGTGGAGCTTACGGCTAGCTGTTTAGTCTTCATAACAGAAGACTAAGAGTCCAAGTTCAAGGCGTGGGCATGGCTCATTCCTCCTGAGGCCTCTCTCCTTGGCTTGGAGATACTGTCTTCTCCCCGTGTCCTCACGTTTGTTCCTCTGTGTGTATCTGTGTCCTCATCTCTTCTTACAAGGACACCAGTTCTACTTGATCAGGGCTTATATCCATATGGCCTAATTTTACCTTAATCACCTTTTTAAAGACTGTATCTCCAAATACAGTCACATACTAAGGGGATTTAGAAATTCAACATAGGAATTTTTGAGGAATGCATTATAGCCCATGACCTAACAGAAAGTTTGTAAGTGTTTCAAGGGTATTTAACATCAAACAGACAACCAGTGGTTTCAAGACTAAACAGGTTGATGTATTTAAACTAAATTAGAAGAAAATATTTTATTTATATTATATATGAGTATAATATTATATAATATTAAAGCCTGTAGAGTTATGTCTTATTTCTGGGAAGTTTTCTCAGCTTAATCTCTAAATATTTTTGTATGCCATTATTTAATTTATTTTATTTGAACACACCTGTGTATGTTGGATAAGAACCAAGAGTTTTATCAGGCAAGTGACAGAAAGGGAAATAGCTGGGTTTAATTATGTATGCAAAAATGAACAACCTTTCTCTTAATTAAAATTCTAATTAAAACAAAAAAGACAATTTTTCATCTTTTATTTTGCTAAACTTTAACAAGCTCAAGCCAACAAAGATTTAGGGAATCACATGTAGGCTTGTAAGGGACCTCAGTTAATAAAACCTTTGGAGAAAGTTTAGAAAGGTTTGGTGATTTGGTTTTTTATATCCTCTGACCTCCCAGTTATAATGCTAAGATTGAGTACACAGATGACTATATGGGCATGAAAGAATTTGTAGAAAGGTATTGAAATATGGTTTCAAAAAATAATGAGCTAAGCATAATAGCACCTGTCTATAATGCCAGTGCTTAGGAGACCAAAATGAGATCAGAAGTTTGAGACAAGCGTGGGCAACTTAGCTATCTCTATAAAAAATAAAAGTTAAAATTAGGCTTAATCATGCCTGTTTGTATTCCTAGCTACCTGAGAGGCTGAGGTGAGAGGATAGCTTGATTCCCAGGAGTGAAAAGCTGCAGTGAGCTATGATTGTACTACTTCACTCCAGCCTGGGAGACAGAGCGAGGCCCTGTGTCTTAAATCAACAAACAAAAAAATAGATGCATTTCTTTAAAAAAAATACCAAAGAACAACAAAACATTTGAACTAAATATTGAAATACTTTATTTCCACCAATAGAAGATTGCTCATTTACGGTAGGGTATATAAGTACAGAGAGATACAATAGAAATTCAAATGAATGGAATAACATATTATTTGACATGAAAGAACTCAGTTATTTTTTCCATAAAAATGCACATTTTAAATGCACAATGTAGAAAATGTATAATTGGCCTCTATTTCTATAAAGTAACAAAAAAAACTACAGAAGTGCTATTTTTCACATCAAAAATATATTACAACCAATATTTTTCAATGATTATATGATCAGCATGGTTCTATTTATTTGGTAATTATTCTGAGTAAGGGGTAAAATTCCACCTGGTGTGTCTGTGTGTATTCATTTAAAAATGATCTAAACTTGTCTACAGAGTGCCTAGATTTTCTCAAAGCATTACCTTCAGAAGGATTTCTCTATTTATGTTATAAACATAATATAATTATTGACAAGAGAAAATATAAGTTATTGTTTGCAAAATTACATGGTCAGCTGTAAAGCATAAAAGCATTAGAATTCATCAAGAGAATGTGAATGGACTTGATAGGGAATGTGTATATTTAGACAGCTTTAAAACTATATGTTTTGGTAAACAATTCTATATTTGGTAATATTTTCTTCTAATTTAGTTTAAATACATCATCCTGTTTTGTCTTGAAATCACTGGTTGTCTGTTTGATGTTGTATACTCCTGAAACACTTACAAATTTTCTAAATGACTAAGTGCCTAAAATTGAGGCAACAGAAATTTTGTAATTTGACAGACCTGCATTTGACAATTCTATGTCAGTTATTATGTGTATGTGTGTGTGTGTTTGTGTGTATGTGTGTAATCCTGGAAAAGCCATTTAAGTTTTTAACTTTATATATATATATATATATATATATATATATATATGATGCAAAGTTTATATTATTTTATATTATTTACCAAAGTAGGTCAACCTGAGATATTTCTCAAAGGATCCAGACTTTGCAGAAAGAAAAAATGAATCCATGGGGCAGAATGTTAAATGACAAAACCACTTATGGGTCCAATAAGACAGATGTTAGTTGTCAAGTAAGGAATGCTCAGTGTTAGAAGACCATGTAACAATGTACACAAACACTAAAAGAAGAAATGTATAACTTATCAGTTTATATAACCATGCTGTAATTCAAAGATAGTGTCTACTGGGGGAAAATGCACACTTAAGATTTATAGCTTCTGTGAATTTTGTTGGAAAAAAAAAGTATTATTTTATTTTCTATCAATGCCACTAAGTTACCAAAATTTTAACAGCTGTCTACATAATCATCTATTATGTTGCAGTTTTCATGGGTTAGACATATGGGCACAGCATGGCTTAGCTACTTTCCTTCTCTGGGTCTCACAAGAACAAAGTCAAGATTTGGATAAGGCTACATATTTTTTCTGGAGGATCCAGGGGAGAATTCATTTCCAGGGTCTTGCAGGTTATTTGCAGAATTCAGTTATGTGTACAGAGCTGTTAGACATCTCTATAACCCCATTGCAACTTGAAAATATCTATAACTTGAAAATGCATTTAATACACCTAACCTACTGAACATCATAGCTTAGCCCAGACTGCCTTAAATCTGCTCAGAACATTTACATTGGCTTACAGTTGAGCAAAATCATCTATTAAAAAGTTCATTTTATAATAAAATATTGAATACCTCATGGAATTTACTGATGTTCTATAGAGCATGTATCACTTTCATGCCATCATAAAATCGAAACATTGTAAATTGGGGACTATCTGTCATTGCAGGGTTCAAGGTTCCATCTCCTTCCTGGTTGTTATCCTGGGATCTGTCTCTGTTTCCAGAGACTGTCTGCATTTCTTTCCCCATGCCCGTTTTCTCTATCTCCAAAGCCATGAGCAAGGGCTCAAATGCCTCTTACACATTGAACTTCTCCTGATTTTTGTTTCATGGCGTCTTAATGATGCTTTGCTTCCCATTTATGTATCTTTGTGATTACTTTGCTCTCACCCAGATAATACAGGATAGTCTTCCTATCATAAATCAACTGATTAATAACCTGAGTGACACATTTATTTCCTCCTATATCACAGACTTGGGATCTGAAGAAGCTAGCAACCCAGAAGTGCCAACAGGAGCAGATTTCTTTATTATGCCCCCAAAAACCTTCTCGCTCTAGTCAAAAGGCCAGGATATGAAGAGCTTAGCAAGACAAAAATTACTCCACAACACCGAACACCATGTAAAACAACTATGGCTTCACCTACCCATACAAGCACAAGTGTGTGTACCTCAAGGTCCACTCCTAGTAGGTAATCCCAAAACTCTTCAAATCTCCACTGGGGTGGCATCAGGAAGGTTAAGTAGAAATCCAGGACTTTGATCCCTTCAATTGGTAATGATGATCCCTATGATGGGGTATCATTTGAAACCACGTGGAGAATGTGGACTTTCAATCCTACTTGGGGATAACGAGGTGCCCTGCTCTCTCTTCACTGAGTTAATTTCACAGGAGTTGGGATCTTAGTGGATTCAATATTCGAGACTTTTGTCACTACCCAGTGGTAACAAGGCAATACCACCCGCTTTGGTGTTAGTGTGGACTATGTGGGGATTTGGAATTCCTATACCAATCCAGAAGTAGTAAGAGTCCCTCCTCATGATCCCACAAATATAATTAGAGTTTGTGTAGGGGACAGGGACTTCTACACCAACAGGAAGTAGAACTGCAGTAACAATGTTTTTCCTCTTTCACAGTGGGATCCAAGAAGCTAGCTAAATTAGATCCAAAAGTATATGCCACAGTTTGCTGTATCACTGTGTTCCTAGAAAATCACTTGTCATTCCCCAAATCAGAACAATCTCAAAGTGAATGAAATAGAGCAATCATTCATATCAATCCTGAGATGACAGTGTAGTTAGAATGGTCCTACAGAGATTTTAGAGCAGCCATCTTCAACAAGCAATTGCAAATCTAATTGAAACAAATGAACAAAGCAAAGTCTCAGCAAAGAAATAGAAGAGGGAAAGGAGAATCACATAGTAATATTACAATGGAAAAATTTAATAACAACTACAAAAAAAAGTAAATGGATGGGTTCAGACGGGGGAGCCATGGAATATAATTAGTGAACTGGCAGTTGAGACTCAAAGATAAGGGATCAAGTAAGCTGGTAAAAAATGAGTAGATGCATAGGGACCTGTGATCCTATAACAAAATATCTAAAATTTGTGTCATCAGAGTCTTAGAATAAGACAAGAGAGAGGTCAGACTGAAAAAGTACTTCAGAGAAATAAAACCTGAAACTTCCCCAAATTTGCCAGCACATAATGCTGGAGAAACTGGATATCCACAGGAAACAAACAAACAAATAAATATAACCTCAACTTATCACCCACAACTTATTCAAAAATTAATATATGGCAAGGATGTGATAAAAAAAGAGCACTATAAACTGCTGGTGTGAATGTAAATTAGTATAACCTGTATGGAAATCAATATACAGATTTCAAAAAGAACTAAAAATAACACTATTTGACCCAGCAATCCCACTACTCAAAAGAAAAGAAATCATTACATCAAAAAGATACTTGTATTTGTATGTTTATCATAGCACTATTCATAATAGCAACATCATGGAATCAACCTAAGTATCCATCAATAAATGATTGAAGAAAGTATTTTATATATATAATATATAATTATATACATAAATCTATTATATATAATTATATATAAATATATATACTTAATCTATTATATAATTATATAATAGATTAATTGTTAATATAATCTATCATATATAATTCTATATATACATTAATATATAATTCTATATTATAGAAATTTATGTATAGATCATCTATGTATAGATTCTATATATATAATACAAGTATATATCTATACATAGATGATCTATATACAGAGTTCTATAATATAGAATTATATGTATAATTGCATTACATATAGGTAGTAGAATACTATGCAGCCATTAAAAATAATGAAATTATGTCTTTTGTATTAATAGTAACATGGGTGGAACTGGAGGCCATTATTTTAAGTAAAATAATTCAAAAAGACAAAATCATGTTCTCACTTATAAATGAAGGTAAACAATGGGTACATATGGCCATAAAGTTGAAAATAATAGACACTGGGAATTCCAAAAGGAAGTGGAGGGAAGAAGTGACAGATGAAAAATCACGTGCTGAGCAGAATGTTCACTATTTGGCTGATAAATACACTGGAAGCCCAGACTCCACCATTATGCAATATATCCCTATAACAATCCTGTCCATGTATCCCTGAAACTATAAGCATTAACAAATACAATCTAGTATGGATCATAGACTTAAATATAAAGCATAAAACTGTAAAATTCTTCAGAAAAACAACAGCAAGAAGAGAAATTCTTCAGTGCCTAAGGCCAGCAGGGAGTTCTTAGAGATGACACAAAAAGCATGATACATAAAAAGAAAAAAAAAGGTGAATTTTACCTCATCAGAGTTGAAAACTTTTGGTCTACAAACAATCTTATTAACAAAATGAAAAGGCCAATTATAGGTTGGCAGACACGTATGCAAACCAACTAATAGTTAAAATAAAAAATAATATTCCAAACTCAGCAGAAGAAACACATTCAAAATCCATTCAGAAAATTGACAAATGAGATTAAAGGACATTTCACTGAAGAGAATATGCAAATGGAAGATAAGTATGTGAAAAGATGCTCCATAACTTTCATCTTTGGAAAATGCTACTTAGAAACAGGATCTGCCAGCATCGTGGCTCACACTCATAATTCCCAGACTTTGGGAAGCTGAAGCAGGAGGATTGCTTGAGGCCAGAAGTTTGAGACCAGCCTGGGAAACATTGCAAGACACAATTTCTACAAAATAGATTTTTAAAATAGCTGGGCATGATAGCACATGACTGGCACAGCTACTCGGGAGTTTGAGGTGGGAGGTTGAGCCTGGAAGGTCAAGGCTGCAGTGAGCCTTGATCATGCTACTGCACTCCAGCCTGGACAACAGAACGAGACTCTATCTCAACAAAACAAATCAAAACCCATAATCTGATATCTTTACCCACCTTTCAAAATGATTTAAATAAAAGAAAGTGACAACAGCAAATGTTGGCAGGGATGTGAAGAAACTGAATGACTCATATATTGCTAATGGGAATATAAAATGATAAAGCCACTCAAAAAAAGAGTTTCTTAAAAAACTAAGCATGCCATTACCATGGAAATCCAAAACTGCTCTCCTGACTGTTTATTCCACAGACACATGTAAGTTTTTACTTATGTTCATATAAAATCCTATGCATGAGTTTATTTGTAATAATGAAAAACAAAACAACAGAGGTATCCTTCAGTAGATAAATGATTGACAAACTTTGATACATATACATCATGCAATACTGTGTAACAATAGAAAGGCATAAAATATTAATACTGATATTGTATAGTTTTGCAAGATGTTGCCATTAGAGAAACAAAATAATGGGTACAATGAGCCTCTCTTATTTCTTTCAGCTACATGGGAAACTACATTTAAACCAATACAAAACGTTGATTAAAGAAAAAAAATTCCCTGAGATTCTTAAGAATGTTACCATATAGTCCATTGTTCTTATTAGTTTCCCTATGCCCAGAGAAAGTAACATGAAAGCAATAGCTAAGAATTATTGATTTTGGCTGTTTTTGATACTGGCTATTTTTATTACTGATTTCGACCGGATCTTTGCAGGAGTGGGTTATCACTGTTTTAGCTTTTTGTTTTCGATTTTGAGGCAGAGTCTCACTGTGTTACCCATACTGGAGTGCTGTGGTGCAAACACAGTTCACTGCAGCCTTGACCTCCCAGGCTCAAGCAGTACTCCTGCCTCAGCCTTCCAAGTAGTTTGGACTACAGGCACACACCACCATGCCCAACTAATTTTTTATTTTTTGTAGATACAATATCTTGCCATCTTGCCAAGGCTGGTTTTGAACCCCTGGCCTTAAGCAATCCTCCTGTCTCAGCCTCCCAAATTGCTGGAATTATAGATGTGAGCCACCATGCCCTGCTTGTTTTTGTTTCTTGTATTTTAGTGTTCTAGAATGAACATGCACTTTCATTGAAAGGGAAAAGACATACATATGAAAACTTATTTAAAGAAACAGACACATTTAAAAATAGAATTTTAGCAAATATCCAACATTGTAGTTATTTATAATTTTGCTGTATTTTTATTGTTTTTGTAATATGTAATATTTAAGGCTTTTCTTCCCTACCTCTAAAACTGTCATTTATTCATTAAGGCTAAGGGATAGAGAAAGAAAAATGTGCTTGTGTTAACCTCTGTTTCTTCAAAGTTTTCACAAGTGTTTTATTATTTAATCAGCACAATAACTTGCAATTTTGATAGTATCTTCATTTTACAGATGATGATACTGTGGGCAGACACATATTAACCTGAACACCCTGTTGCATATAGTTGGAGCTTGTATACAAATCCATGACTGCTTAGATACCAAGTTTATATTCCTTGATACATCATATAATTGACAAAATTCATCCGACATTTTCTCGTCCTGAAAAGTGTGACAATCATTCCAGAAAAACCTCAAACTACTTCCAAGTGACCCGAGGCATCATTGCCATCAAAACGGCAGAGAACAAAAGAACAAAAATGTCCTGAGTATTTCTGTAAGTTACAAAGCACAGATCTCTCATTTGGATTCCAGGAATCGTTTTGGAAATGAAGAAAGCTTGAAACAATTCTTAATATTTTAAGCAAAGAATCATGTTTCCTACTTTTCTATTCACTGTTTGGTTGATGAGCTTGTTGTAGGCTTTAAAACAGAAATTTAGAGGTCTGGACTGATTGTCCACAGCTGAGTAGACAATGAATGATGATAAATTGGAAGGTTTATGGCAACACCAGTCAGCAGAACATAATAGTTACTTTTGTTTGACATAAGGAGGTTAGAGGGAATTAATAAAATGTAAATAGATGTAGTAGATACCAAATATTAAAGGATGTATTACAGATCCATACAAGGTATTTAACTGTCAGATTCTAGTCCTAAAAAAGATTGTGGAAATCTTGACTCCCCTTATTTTATGAAAGATATAATGACACATGAGAGGATTATTACCTGTTTTAGGTCACTACACAGGTTACCTATAAAAGTTAAAACAGAATGAGAGGTTAGATATATGAACTTTTCCAAATAACATATGGGAAGTCCTTTTTTTTTTAATCCACCTTGGTGATGATAAATTAGAGTTGTCTCCATCAAGAATGCCTTTTAATTAATTAGGTGAATTCTCAGGGTGACCAGCTAATGACAAGTATAAAATCTGTCATGCTGAGATCCATTAAGAAGAGGCGCGATGCCAGGCATTCATTCTTCATCTAACAGTTTTCCACAGTTGCTGAGCATTCTACTTGTCTGAAGTGGTACTTCAACCTGAACGAGTCTGAGCCCAGGTCCAGACAGATGTGGTTATACAGGCAACAACTGGCTTCCCCTTCTAGCTAATATTCTTACATCTTTGATCAAGAATTACCTAGAGACCAGGCTGAGGACCACTTGGGGGAAGGAGGGCAAAATTGAACTTTTGTATTTGACATCTCCCCCAACTCTGTGACCATTCAGAGTCAGCGCTTATCTTGTATATTCCTACAGCAAAACGAAGTTCTCCATGTAAACCAGGCTTACTTTGCCTAGATTACAGATGGTAGCCTGTTAGTGTTCTTCAGAGAAACAGAACAAAGTGGATTAATAAAGGTAGCCAGATAGATAGATAGATGATAGACAGACAGACAGACATATCTACGTACATATCTACATAGATGATAGATACATACATAAATAGACACATACATACATGCATACATAGTGGAAAAATGATGCATGGATGAATAGATAGTGCACTAGTGATGAATAAATGAAAATATAGATATATACATAAATAGATGATGGATGATTAATAGATAAATAAGTAGATGTAAATTGATAATAGCTGAATGATGGATGGATAGATAGACAAAAAATGAATAAATGGACAGATACATACATACATACATAGATAATGGATGAATAATGCATAATAGATAGTGGATGAATGATAGATAAATAGATATGTACATAAATAGATAATGGATTGATGATGGATTGGTAGACTGGATACATAGATGGTAGATGATATGTAGGTAGGTAGATAGATAGATAATAGACAGATAGATGATATTTAGTGAATGAATGATGCATCCCTTGATGGTGAATAAATGATGAATGAATGGATATATACATAGATAAGTAGAAAATGAATGAATGATGGATATATAGATTGATTCATTGATTGATAGATATTTATAGAAACTGATTTGCATAATTATGAAGGTTGAAAAATTCTGCTGTGTACAAGCTGGAGAATCAGGAAAGCTACTGTATCCTGAGAACCAGGATATGAAGTTGATGATGTAAGTCTATATCTGGGTCCAAAAGTCTGAACACCAAAATTTCTGATGTTGGAGGGCAGGAGAAGATGAAGTCTACCTCAACCAGAGAAAGTGAATTCACTCTTCCTCTCCCTTTTTGTTCTATCCAGGTCCTCGATAATTGAGTGATGTTCATTCACATTGATGAGAGTGATCTTCCTTACTCAGTCTTCTTAATTAAATGCCAATCTCTTCTAGATACACCCGCACAGACACACACAGAAATAATGTTTTAAGAGCTATATGAGCATTCCTTAGTCCAGAAAAGCTGACACATACAATTAACCATTACAAAGCCACATGTTCTTCTCATTTGACTAACTCTCACCCCATCAGCCCAAGAACATTATGGAAGCACACATTCTTCAATGCCTGGTTCTTTTCCGGTCAATTGTTTATATAAATTCTATTTTCTCCACAGGATTATTTTTCAGCTTCAATTTAGCAAGCCATGGATGCTCAGTCAATCCCCATAGGCTGTGACACCATGGACAGGGTCACAATTGATTGATTCTTCCCAGGTTAACCAGGCTTCTGGGGGGCAATAAGTTTGGATCCAGGTGAATGTTTGCATGTGAGTATGTTTATTTTAAGAAGTGCAATTCATAAACAATTATTCTAATAATCACTTATTTAAGTACCAATGCACTCCATTTAATATTTTAATCTAATTTTCTGTATTTCTTTTTGATTGATGAAGAAATCAATCCTTGGAGAAATTAAGTTGGACTTCCAAGGTCACACAACTTACAAGGATGGAGCTGTGATCAGAAACCACACTCAACTTTTCATTTGCAGCTCTTCCCCCACTACAGCATCTACCTTCCATGGGAATTAATCTACCTGCAGCATATAGTTTAGGCTGAAGTGACATCTGGCCCCAAAATCGTATTTAACATACTAACCTCATTGCCTGTGGACAAATTGAATAATCAATTAGTTATGTGACATTTTGGTTCAAGATCATGGGACATACTGCTGATCTAGCAATTCTTGGCATTTTCTAATCTCTTTAAATAACATCCTGTACAGGTAAAAGTGGAAGTATATATTACTAAGCCTAGAGGAATCTGATATTTGAAATACTTTAGGTAGATGGAGTTATTAACAGTCACTTATAATGAAACGGCCTTTTAGACAAAAGGAATTTTGGAAGTCACCTTGCTATTCAATTTTGGGAAATGTCTTTAAAAGGAAAGTTGTATTTTGCCAAATCTTTATGATTTAATCCCCATTGATATGAAAAGACTCAAAACTCAGAAATACGATGACAGATCTCAGAAAGGGAATTTTAGTACCTAAAATAAAGGTAAAGCACAACTATAATGCAAACAGTATTGGGAGGCTAAAACCAATATTGGGGATTCTATTTTACGGTAATTATGACTTTTTAAAAAAAACCTCAGAGTTCACTCTAACTATTCTAGAGGTGGTCATTTGTGACCTTTCCTTTACTAAATGCCAAAATCTACCTTTTCATTTCTGGATTTATTTGCAGTGATTTTCCACAGTGACTTCTCATTTCTCAAATTCCTTTTTCTTGTGGTCTCTGCAGCATCTGAACCTGGATATCTTCCCACCATTGTTTTTACGTAGACTTTTTAAAAACAATTAGAAAAGTTTTAAATTTACAGAAAAACTAGGTTGAAAAGTACACATAAGTACATCTATCCCACACTCAGTGTTGGCTATTATTAGCGTATTACATTAATATGGAGCATTTGTTATAAAGAGTGAACCAATTTTGATATGTCATTCTGAATGAAAGTTCATACGTTGTACAGATTTCTTATTTATACATAATGCCACCTTGATTTTACAGGATTCTACATTTAGCAGTCATGTTTCCTTGGGCTCTTCTTTTTCTGGCACAGTTCTTTAGACTTTATATGATTTTGATAATCTTGACCATCTCAAGGAGTACAAGTCAGGCACTTTGTAGAACATCCCTGTATTGGAATTTGATGCCTTTCTCATGATTATCCTGGGATTATGGGTATGTGGGAGACAAAGCACCATTTTTACCTAATAATGATTTCATTTCATAATACCAAGTATACACAGTGTCAACGTTGACTTATCTCTAATGATGTTGACTTTGGTGAGCTGGCCAAGGTCGTGTTTGTCATGTTTCCACACTAAAAAAGTTACCTTCTTGGGTAATGGATACCTTAGTAATTTGATTTGATGACTACAACATTGTATGTCTATATGAAAACATCACATGTGCTCTATCAATATGTGCCCCTATTATGTACCCATAGTAGTAAACAAAAATTTAAAATCAACTTCAAAAAAAGTTACCCTCTTAGCTCTTTGTTATTTTTTACCAATTAGGAGGAATTACTATGCACAGCCCACACTTGAGGGATGAAAAATTATGCACCTCTTCCTTTACAGTGGAGTATCTACCTAAATCATTAGGAATTCTTCTGTAGAAAGCTAAGTTTTCTCTCTCTTCCATTCATTTTTAGTCATTTATTTATGTCAGCATGAACACATGAATATGTGCTATCCTATTTTGTTGCTCAATCTCTTTTAGCATCAACCACTGAGAGCTCGTTCAGTTGACTACGGTGCTCCTTTGGCATCACCCCATCATTGGGACTTTTGGTTTTTGAGTACTTCCTTACATTCTGGCATTACAAGAAGTTTCACCCTTATATTGTGTATTTCTTGTCCCAGGTTTAGGATCAGCCATTCCATCATGGGACCCTGGTTTCCTTCCTACCATTTTCCTCACCCACTTGGGATCCTCTACTAGGGCTTAATCATTGGAAGGGTGGCAGTCTTAAAAGGCGAAGAGGCCAATTCTGCCTATCTAATATCTGTATTCTCAAAGGCCTGTCTCCAAAATAATTCTGTCTCCAAAATTCAATTCTTATTATGGTACTTTTATTTAAATGCCTTTGTTGACAAATTACCTTCTTTAGCAGTGGTCTATTCATATTGCAGATTGTAAAAATTTCTCTATCTATCTATCTATCTATAATGTGGCTATTTACCTATTACCTACTTATCTTTATATATCACCTATAATCTATCTATCCATCTATCATCTATCTATTGATCTATCTACATATCTACCTATGTGTTTGTCTATTATCTATCACTTACCTATCAAGCTATCATCTATCATACATCTATCTTTATATCAACATATGTGTTCTCTAATTATCTGTCATATATCTCTCTATTTATCTATTATATATAAATTGTATCTATCTATCTATATATCCATCCATCCATCTATCACAGGAATAAAGGTAAATAACTTAAAATCACAGGTTGAAGTGTTGTGATGTGTGCTGCCAAATTTCACCAGTGCTCTTAAAAGTGGAAGAACACTGAAATTTGGAAAAAATTTCTAATCTATATCCTGGAAAAGGTAATCACTTATCCTTAGTGCCACCTCTCCCAGTAGCATGTCTTACTGATAACCTCATCATGTCTTTTTATTCTTCAAGATACAAAAAAGTTCCACGCCATCAAATACACATTTTCACCCCTTCACAGAACCCTTTACACTGTCTTATTTAATTTCCATAACAGAGTTACAATAGCCTTACAGAATGTTTTCAGTGGTTTTTCCTCTTCTTTAGAACCTAGGGTAATTTGAAATTATATTAGTAAGAATCTTCAGTATTTGATTGTACATTCCATCAACATCTTCTACCTATTTGCTTATTTGCTTACTTTGTGATAATTTTATTTGAAATTAATTTTATTAAAATATAAGGTGCTTCAAGTTGGAGGTTTCACTGCATTTTGATGACATGTATTCCTATGAATTTATAATTTCATGTATTAATTGACAGACAAATATACACAGTTGTTTTATATTATTTTATAGTATTAGTTATGGAAAACATATCTTTTTAATATGTTGTATCTAAGTTTATGTGACTTTTCTGCTTTGTTATTATTTCTTTCTTCTTCTTCCTTCTTCCTTCTTTCCTTCCCTCCCTTCTAGCATGATTATTTTCAACTCTGTTTTTTCCACTCATGGTTATTTCAGCTAGCCATTTTTGATATGCATTGAAACTGATTCAAGTTTCTTGATTTCATAAAAATAATGCAGTATAATAATGTCTATATAATAGTCTCATATGTATGTATGTAGGAAAAAACTCTTAAATGTTAAATGTTCTGGTCCAGTGAAAAAGTGAATTACTTTGTTCAGCTATTGCTAAGGCACCAGTGGAAATGCAACTTTACATAAAGACCAGGCAGCAGATTATAATAGTGCATAAAAATTTACCTATCTGTTTATCTATCTATCTACCTATCTACCAGTGGAAATGAAGAGTCTTTTCCCCGCTAATTAGAAGTTTTAAAAGTTAAAAATGTTGTTAATAGTTAAAAATTTCGATCTCCTATTGAAGTCTTGATGATCCTGACCTCCGTGGGCCTAGGCTAATGAGTGTTTTTCTGTTTTAGTTTTTAACAAAAAAAGTTTTAAAAATATTGAAAGGAAAAAAAATAATTTGGAAACTGAAAAAAATCTTGTAGTCCAGGATGCATGGCTCGTGTCTATAATCTTTGCACTCTGGGAGGCTGAAGCAGAGGATCATTCGAGGCCTGGAGTTCAAGACCCCAGACTGGGCAACAGAATGAGACCCTGTCTTTAAAATAAAATAAAAAGTTAGCTGGGCATGGTGGTGTGTGCCTCTAATCCCAGCTACTCGGGAGGCTGATGCAAGAGAATAGCTTGAGCCCTGGAGTTTGAGGCTGCAGTAACCCATGGTGGCACCACTGCACTACAGTCTAGGCAACAGAAGGAGAGGCTGTCTCTAACACAAATAAAGAGAGAAAGAGGAAGAGAGAGAGAGAGAGAGAGAGAGAAAGCCTGCAGAATAAAAATATAAAAAAGATATTTTTTTATGTTTGTATTTTAAGATGTGTTATTTAAAAAGGGTCAGAAAGGTAAAAAAATAAAAATATATGAAGTAAAAAGGTTACACTAAGCTGTTTCATTTATTATTGAAAGAAAAAAACATTTTAATAAATTTAGTGTAGCCTAAGTGTTTGCAAAGTCTGTAGCACTGTGCAATAACGTCCTAGGCCCTCACATTCACTTACCAGTGAGTCACTGACTCACCGAGACTCACTCACCCAGAGCAATTTAATGCGTGAGATGAGTTTCTCATCTCATTAAATTGAATAATGTATAATTGCATAATGCATTGAAGTTTAACTCACAGTCTGATATGGATATTGTAATCTGCAAATTTTATTACTGAAAAAATTAGAAATAGCTAAACGAATTTTAAAACAGTTAAAATGAAGTAGTAAAAGTCTACCCAACACAGAGAATGTGGGCGAGCAGGAGAATAAAGAACAGATGGGACAAATTGAAAGTAAATGTCAAGCTGACATATTTAAACCCAACTGTAGCAAACATTGCTTTGTACAAAGACAGAACAAACACTCAAATTAAATGACTGATTGCCAGACTGATTTTAAAAAGCATAACCCCACTCTATGCTGTTTCTTTTCAAGATGTATTTATTATAAAGACACATACTGAAGTGTATTAAGGCAGAAGAATTGCCATGCTGACAATGAAGAGAAGGAAGGCAGAGTGGCTCTGATACCCTCATTGGAGTAGATTGGAGTAGATATGAAGAGGATGACTAACAGAGATGAAGACCATTCCTTACTGGAACAAAAATAGTAAAACGTCTAGGCAGGAAGGCGTATGAATTTGTATGTATATGGAGTTCATTACAGAGCTCACAAAATACATGAAGCATACGAAGCAAAACTGATAGAAGGAGAGGAGAGGAAGAGCGAGGAGTTAAGGGGAAGGAGTGACAGGGAAAGAGGGAGTGAGAGAGAAGGAGAGAGAGGGAGAGACACAAGGAGTGAGGGAGAGAGAGAAGAAGGGAGAGGAAGGACGAGGGAGAGAGAAGGCAGAGGGAGAGAGGAAGACAGAGGGAGAGGGGTTGCAGAATTTCAAAGAGAAATTCTGTAAGGACTGTCTTACCCTCACTATCTACCTAATTTCTTTCTAGCTCCTATATTACTAACAATTGCATGCTGTGGCCAGAAGTGAGATCCAGTTGCTTACAACACCTTGGATGATCCAATCACAAAGCATCATCCTTAAGGGGGGTTAGGGAAGTTCTACCATTGATGTAATTTCAGTGATCTTCCTAAAAGTTACTGTGAAACTATTACTAATACAATAAGTATTTGATGTGTGGAATGAAATAATTCAAACTTTAAACTGTAGGGAATTTACATTATTTTGAGCCTGTAGAGGAAGGTGGCTATGTGACCTGAGTCATGTAATATGCAGCTGAAACATCTGCTTTTTTAATGTAGATGATCAAGAAAGATCTAATTGTCCCCAGAGATAAGACCCCTGGAAACCATTATCCCTCCCCACAGAGTTAAAATTAAAGCAAACTTTCTCATCAGGTCACAAGCTGCAACCAATCACATTGCCACAATGTATGTACTGACCTTGTATGAAAATCGTTGTTGTCTCAGTGTGTGAAAGTGAAACTTTAACTTCTCTTCTTTGCCACACTGACCCTCTTCTCTCAGAATCAGGTCGCGCCTGACTATTCTCAAGCTTTGCACTTGACTAAACTCTATCATTAATTTTATATTCTGAATCTCATTGCTGAAGGTTGACAAGAGTTGCTCCTTGTCAACTTTCTTCTTCTTTTTTTGGCAGGATCTCATTCTGTTGCCCAAGTTGGAGTGCAGCCATAGCTCACTGCAGCCTCAAACTCCTGGGCTCTAGTGATCTTCCTGTCTCAGCCTCCTGAGTAGCTGGGACTACAGGCATGCACTGCCATACCTGGCTAATTTTTTTCAAATTTTCTGTAGAGATGTGGTCTTTCTATGTTGGGCAAGCTGGTCTCAAAAATCCTGGCCTTATGCAATGCTCCCTCTTCTCCTCCCGAAGTGCTGGAATTATAGTTATGAGTCATACTTGGCTCCCAATTGTTGAATTAAAAACAGAAATAGGAGGGACACTCTGATGTCAACTGTTTTGTTTACATACTTATTTAGATTGCAGTGGAAATTAATATTGATGGGAGGATATCCCCAGGTAAACGTTATGCCAGATTCCAAGTCTATAAATATTTGAGTGAGGCTTGCTCATTTTTAGGAAAGAGGAATGCATGAAAATGGGGAAGCAAAGAAAGTTATGCATAGAGCTCCAGTTCTGTAGTCTTATATATTTACAGCACATATCTTGAGAGTTTATCTTTTATCCACCACTGAAATTGTCTAATATGGTTTGGTTGTGTCCCCACCATAATGTCATCTTGAATTTCCCTTCCTGTTGTGGAAGGGACCCTGTGAGATGTAATTGCATCATGGGACACACCTTTCCTGTGGTGTTCTCATGATAGTGAATAAATCTCATGAGATCTGATGGTTTTATAAAGGGCAGTTTCCCTGTGCAAGCTCTCTCTTTGCCTGCTGCCATTAATGTAAGATATGACTTGCTCCTCCTTGTCTTCTACCTCCCCAGCCATGTGGAACTTTAAGTCCATTAAACCTCTTTTCCTTCTCTGTCTTGTGTATGTCTTTATCAGCAGCGTGAAAATGGACTACTACATTGTCCTTCAAATTTAGGAGTAAATTTAACTCATTAGTTATTTCTACTTAGAATCTAAAACCTGGATTTTAAGTAAACAAGAACATCTTTTAGTAGAATTGCTGTTTTGTAGTTTTATGCATCTAAAATATTCAACGTGGGTAATTTTTTAAAAATAATAATTTCAAATTCTCTGTAGTGTCTGCATGGGGAAAAAACAAATAAAGAGGAGGTAGAGTCTGTCTAGGTTCTGAATAAAAAGAAAGACAAATGTAATTGCTCTGTTATAGAGACTCCTGGGGAATAATTTGAAAGCATCAGTTGAGAAATGTTCATGGTAATAAAAGAAAATTCAAAACCAATAGATTAATGTTTCTTACAATTTTCTCTTATATTCACATGAAGAATAGTATCCTTTTTGAAGATCTTCTTGGGGAAATAAAGGTGTTATACAATAAAAAAGAAAAAAATTCAGTCACTAAACCTATACAACATTACAAAATGTGTGGTATGACATATATTTATCCAATTTGTAAATTTGTCAATCATACCTCAACTAAAACCATTAAAAAGTGCGGGAGCAGAAGCAAAAGCTTTTATGTGTTATTTGTTATTTCATGGAGAAAAGTAGTTCCATTCAAATTCCTGTTCTACCAGTTGAGGATTGGTTGGCTGAAACGGAGCTCATATGTCAGTGACTGAGATATAAATAGTTCCCTTTAGCTCCTGTTGAAATGTGTTAATCCATCCAATTCATTAGGGGTGAATCCACTTATCAGTTACTGCTACTTTTCTGGGTTAGATTTTTCTCCTATCAAGCCAATTTTTTTAGTTCCCATGTAGTAGTCAACATTACCAAGATCTTATTTTACTCTCTTCGTTATGTGGCAAATTCTGTAAAAGAAAGGCTTCTCTTAGAACGCTTGGAGTACTCGGAATTCAACATCTTTTGTAGATTACAATTTATTTATTTCACGTTTATATAAACTCATCTACTCCTTAAGACAACAAAAATAGGGGCCCCACTAAATGGAAGGCTTTTAATCCACTTAATGTTCTTCAAAGGAAAACAGACTGGTTTTCCTCAAAATATATTTCAAAGTCTCACAAAAGAAGAAACTTTGTAACACTCAAAGAAATTAGGAAACTCAGTAGGACATCATAGTTGGATTCTACACCCTGTCCTTCAGCACTGACGCCAGCTCTATCACTTGAATGTTAAAGAAATCAAATGCATGAAAATTCAGCTTTACAGTTGAGAGAGTTTAAGAAGAGAGGAGAGGAAGAAATTTCTAGACAAGTAGAAAAAACAAATACGTTACAGTGGCAGGCTATGCTAATGGGATGATAACTATTCTTTGGCAGTAAATAAACTTGCGCGATTATTTGTTTTCTTTTTATCATTTTCATGTTTAAAAAAGAAGGAAGAAATATAGTTTTACAAGTTCAGCTTTGGGTCAAAACACAGAATACAAAACTCATAGTTAGAATAGAAACGAAACATAAAAGGATATTCTCCATTATAATAACCAAACATATTTTTATTGTAGTTTGACAGATCATCTCTAGGGATTTCTGAACACTCTAACCTGACTCTGACTGCAGATAGGTCATGGATAGTCTATAATCACCTATCTTCTTTGGGTACAGATTCCCTTCTATCTGATAGAGATATGAACCCAGAAAATCTGGGTTTATTTTGCCAAGGTTGTGGATGCGTACCCATGACACAGCCTCAGGAGGTCCTGACATGTGCCCAAGGTGGTTACAGCACAGTTTGGTTTTTATACATTTTAGGGAGACATGAAACATCAATCAACATGTGTAAGATGAACACTGGTTGGGTCTGGAAAGGCGGGACAACTCAAAGCAGGGAGGGGGCTTCCAGGTCACAGGTAGATAAGAGACAAATGGTTGTATTCTTTTGAGTTTCAGATTAGCATCTTAAAACGAGGCAATCAAATATGCCTTTATCTCAGCGAGCAGAGGGGTGACTGAATAGCATCCAGATTGGCCCTAAGCAGTTCCCAGCTTAGTGATTTGGGGGGCGGGTCCAGTACAATATTTTCCTTTCACAGAGGTTAAAGTCATGAAACGAAAAGTCATGTGCTAATACAGCTGTCACCATTTGGGATGAATAACTGTGCATTAGGAAAACATAAGCATCATATATCCACTCCTAATACATAATTGAATCTATGCCCGGAAAACAGGGAAAGTCACAATTAGAGCCATTAAAATACAATTCCACTGCTCTGTCAGATTCATACAACGAACCAAGAGACCCTAGGGCTAAAAGGATCCCCAGGAGTTGAAGAGTTACATTCTCCTGAATAGCCTTCAGCAGAGCCCCAGGCTACAGACCCAGAAAAACTGTTAATCATTTTAGAGCTCATAAAACTGAGTATTTTGCCATGCACACGTGTGAGTGTGTGTGTGTATGTTTACATATGTGTGACATTCTTTGAATAGTATCTTCCCAAGCAAAGGAGTGGTAGTTTAATGAAAGCCAAATTCAAGATTTTACAAAGAAAAACTGTCAGTTCTGTTACATCCATTGTTGCACTGTCAGTTCAGGATTGGTTTGTTGCCAAGAAACCGGAGACAGCGGTGATCAGTTGGTTGTTGTCAGTTTGCATTTTACTTTCCTCTTTTTAATATTGTGGTCCATGAAATCTGAGATGGCAAAAGCGAGTTGCGGACTGATCAGGCCATTCTTTCACAGAGCAGGTCTGTTCGGGACACTTTTCACAGCAATGTTTTTGTCCCGGTGGGGTGCTCTTTTTCTGTGAGTCTAGACCTGTGATTCCTGGAGATGCCTCTTACTTTTGCAGCAAGTCCAGGTTGTGTCAATCGCAAACACAGCTAGGCTTTGTCTGAGTCTCCAAATATCACATTTTGTTTCATTTAAAGAGATAAAAATCATTCAGAAGACATTTTTACAAAACAGAGTTTTCATTCACAATATGAAGCAGGTTTCTATGTTGGGAGCCAGGCAGATGGGATTTAAATCCCACCTAGCCACTTTCCACTGTTTGAACCAGGGCATATTATTTCAACTTTTTATCCTCAGTCTCTTTTTTCTGAGAGGATAATCATTCTTTTTGAAAATCACGTGGAAGGTAGCTAAAGTCACGAAGATACTCCACCCATGCTTCATGTAAGGTCACATTCACCTATAGAAATCCCCCATCTCAGTGGGGCTCATTCTCTCCTAAATTTTCTGTTATCTGCTCAAACTGCCAATCTCACAGTGGAGATGACTTGATGTCCAGCATGAAACCCTAACCAATTTGCAACACAAGGCAATACCATCAGCAACCTGGAAAGATCTCTGTCTTCATTTGACCAAGAGGTACCTGAAGCTCTAGCATGCAATTACCAAGCCTTCTACCATCACATGAGAAAATGGGAGCCATCATGTATTAGTCCATTTTTACACTGCTTGAGACTGAGTAATTTATTATTTTTTTTAAAAAAAGGTTTAATTGATTCACAGTTTAGCCTGGCTGGGGAGGCCTCAGGAAACTTAAAATCGTGGCAGAAGGTGAAGAAGAAAAGACATTCTTCGCATGGGGGCACGAAAGAGAGAGCTAGCAAGAGTAGGAAAAACTGCCTTATAAAACCATCAGATCTCTCGAGAACTCACTCCCTATCATGAGAACAGCAGGGGGGAAACTGCCCGCATGATTCAATTACTTCCACCTAGTTTCTCCCTTGACACATGGGGATTATGGAGATTACAATTCAAGATGAGATTTGGGTGGGAACACAAAGCCTAACCATACCACACAGCAATCTAGCATCTTAGACACTAGATATGATGGCATGTCTACCAACTACCCCACAATGTAGTATGAGACATGAACCTCAAGCCCTCAAGAAACTCCTACTATGAGATATGGCAGAAATTCCAGGGAGCGAATAACTCTGTAATTCAGATTAGAAGTGTGAGGGAAAAATAAAATCACAGGACTCCAAGCTTACTATGCCAAAAGGAAAAGTTAAGCTTGGAAACTGAGTCACACAGACAAAAAGTCTATTTTCTTCCTTGACAGACATCTCCTCAGGTTGCCTCCTTCACTCTCACAATGTAACTTATATAATCTTCACGAGTATGGGACAAGAGGAGACTAGAAATTGGCTCTCTGCCCACCCTGAGATAAATCCATATTTGACGTATTCTACTGTATGGTTACATTATCTTATGTAAAGTGTAAATTTACTGAGCACAGGAGAAATGTATAACTGACTGTTCTTCTGCCTTCTTCTTTCATATGCAACATGAGGATTCAGTGAGTGCTAATCAAAACCTCAAAATAATGCAATCACCTGTCTCACCTTCCCCTGTATTGCCCTTTCCTCTTTTTCCCTTTTGCCTGCTTCTTACCCTTTAAATATCAAAGCTCACAAAACCCTCTTTGGAAAAGGTGGGGGCCATAAATCCTACTGTGGCCTGTGTCACTTTTTTCTATGTGTGCCCTCAACCTTGGCAAAATAAACCTCTAAAGCGATTGAGACCTGTCTCAGACACTTTCTGAGAAGTGGGGGATGGGTGTTACAAATGTGTGTCCAGTGAATATTTCTGTTTTATACAGAAAGCAAATGATATCTTGTTTTTTTAAGTAAACCCCCTACTTTCAAAATGTAACAGATACGGAAGCCAAATAAATATAGATGTTACCAACCTCTCAGAGCTACAGGACATGCAGAAAGGGATCTCAGGACTGAAGGATAATGAAAGCTCCCCAGATTTACAACAAAGAGGATAGACCCTAAGCCCACCCCAAACAAAACTTCCCCTTCATAAGATGTGAGGTATTAGACACACCAGAGATGTCAGTCTTTGGGGACAATTGGCTTTTCAGACAGGACACCACTTTGACTAGTCTTTATAAAGAGAGTTTCATTAAGTGCTTCTAAGAAATTCCAATCCTATGCTTTAGGCTGAGTTTCAGGAAGCATCCCTTTAAACCATGTAACAGAATTCATCTGTTAGGAAAACTCTAGCTGGAAACAAATGCAATACCTTGCTTTCCATCAGAAAGCTGCCTAAGGGAACAACCCAGACACTGACCCCATAGAAAACTCAATGCCTTCTCCATCACCTTGTGGGAACATCTAAGTTCTTCATTTGACTTCCAGCATTTGTGTTAAGTTGTGTGTTCAATAGGACCTTGATCTCATGCAGAGTTCAGCTGCATGAAAATCTGAGTCAGATTTTCCTCTTTCCACTCTCCTTGCCTATCTTAATCTGATCTTTAATCACAGCTCCACTGCCCAGGGAAGATGAGGATGATGAGGATGATGAGGAGGAGGTGAATGACTACAGTAGATCAAGATAGAGGAGAAGAGAAGAGGGAGAACAGCAGAGCATTTTTTATGATTTCGAATGCAAATCACAGGTGTTGTCTGATGGTGGGAAGGATGCAAGTTGAGAGGAAACTTGAAGAGAAAAAGAATAAGGGTTATCCTTGGGATATGGACTGAGTAGATGATGAAACGAAGGTTCTGGATTTGGGGAGGAGCAGAGGAAAGCCATTGCTTTTATGTCTCTCTCCTGTCTTCATCCCTCTCAACCTGCAAGCTATTGGAGGCGCTAGTCTTCTCCTTATGACCCAGGTAATGGGCACATACCACTGGTTCTGGGCCTTTATAAGGCAGGAAACTGTCTTGTCTCTCTTGTGTTGTATGCTATACTATTTCCTCATAGTAGGGAGAAACAGGATACTCATAAGCACCTACATGAACCATCATACACAAACCCACACATTCTCACTTCCCACTTCCTCATAATGAGAAACCAACAGTTCAATCATCATATTCTTGCTTTGTAGGATGATCTAGATGGGAACCAAAAGTATAGTCAGGGAAAGAGATGGATGGTATCTTAAGGACTAGGAATCCACACCTCTTAAACTTTAATATGCGGTCCCCTGGAGATGTTGATGACATGAAGATTCTGATTCAGTGTATAGGATGATTTCTTGGATGTCATAGCTTTACCAATTTTCATGTGATGCTGAGGGTATTTGAAGCATACTCTGAGCAGAAAAGAGTTAAAACAGCAGCTCTCAAATTTTTCTGTCATCAAAATTGCCCAGAATGTGGGTTCAAATATATCCAGAGATTTTCGTTTCTGTGTTGTGGTGGGGCTCAAGAATTTCCATCTCGAACAAGTGTCTTGGTGGTGTGAATTCTGCCATTTTGCAGCCCATATTATGCGAACCACTGGGTTAAAGAACTAAATCAGTGGCTTTAAATCATGATTGCCCAATATAATATCAGAGAAAATCCTATTGATGGAGTCTCATCTACCAAGAGCCTGAGGTTATTTGTTTTTTTCAACTTTAATTTTAGATTCAGTAGGTACACGTGCAGGTTTGTTACCTGAGTATATTGCATGATGCTGAGGTTTGGGATACAACTGATTTCATCACCCAGGTAGTGAGCATAGCACTTAATAGACAGCTTTTCATGCCTTGTGCCCACTCCCTTCCAGCTTTAGTAGGCTCCAGGGTCTACTGTTCCCTTCTTACACTCCTTTCTTCTCCCTGTTGTGTTGTGTACGCAATGTTTAGCTCCCACTTATAAGCAAGAATAAGTGGTATTTGGTTTTCTCTTCCTTCATTAATTCACTTCGAATAATGTCTTTTAGCTTCATTCATGTTGTTGCAAAGATCATGATTTTGTTCTTCTTCGTGACTGCATAGTATTCCATGGTATATATGTACCACATTGTCTTTATTTAGTCCACTGTTAATAGGCTTCTCTGTTGACTGCATGCATTTGCTCTTGAGAATAGTGATGAGATGCATATAGGAATGCATTTGTATTTTGGTAGAACAACTTATTTTGCCTTGGGTGTATTCCCAAACTGGGATTGCTGAGTCTAATGGTAGTTCTGTTTTAATTTATTTGTGAAATCTCCAAACTGCTCTCCACAATAGGTGAACTAATTCATATTACCTCCAACAGTGCATAAGCATTTCCTTTTCTCTGCAGCCTCACCAACACCTGTTTTTTTCCCACATTTTAATAATAGCCATTATGAGTGGTATGAGATAATATCTCATTGTGGTTCTGATTTGCATGGCCATTTTAACAATATTGTTTCTTCAAATTTTTAAGCATGGAATGTTTTTCCATTTTCTTGTGTCGTCTATGATTTCTTTTAGCAGTGTTTTGTAGTTTTCCTTGTAGAGATCTTTCACCTCCATGAGCCGTATTATTAGGTGTTTGTGTTTGCGTATATTTATTGTAAATGGGGATTTGGCTCTGAGGGCTTGACTTAATGGAACCTGTCGATTCTAAAGCACCTACTATGATTCAAATGTGTAGCCAAAATTGTGAACCATTCCTTTGGGCTTTTTTGGGCTTTAAAGCCAAGAGAGTTCGTCTGTGTCAGCCCGTAAACCAGCTGAGTAGGGGACTGGAACAGGGGTCAACTTGTACAGGTAGATATCAGATAATTTCTGTGGAATTACCCTTCATAGAACTTCCTGTGACATATTTCTTTACTGACTGAGCCACCAGACTTCTCAGGGACACATTATCTCCTTCCTTTTGCTAGTGTCTTCAGTCAGGTGGCAAGCTGTCCATTCCACTGTAATGGACAGAAGGAGGAGGGTTGTGTGAATGGAACAAGAGAAATTATGATAATGAAAGTCCCAATGAGCATTGAGTTTCTTCTGGGCCTGAGAATAACTTTGAGCCCAATGGTAAAATGACCAGAAATGAGGAGCAGGCTGGAACTCAGACTCACTGGGCTGCTTTTGCATCTCAGAATCAAGTTCAGCTTAATTTACAGAGGTCAATCACTCTCTAATCTTAGCAGTTTTGACATGAAGCTTCAACGGTGACTACCAAAAAGAGGCACTCTCCACCCTGAAGTGGTTTATCTATTGCCAAGCTCCCTTTATTAAGCTGAAGTAATTGCAATTATGCTATGGAAAAACTATTGAATATAATGGTAATTGTATTACCTGAAGCCTGAGCCAGATGTGAAGCAAATATACATTATTGACTTATCAAATCTTCTGTCAAATTGTGTATTAAGATGTGATTTCATCAAGTGAAACAATGTGCATGAAAATACACATGAATAAACATGTAAGAGATTTTATTGCAGTCTTATATGCTTGTGAAAATTAGTCTATTTACAGATTATTTATTAAAAAATACAGAAGTCTAAAAGCCTCTATCAGACATCTTCACTAAACTCAGAGGGTGATCTGTATTTAGCCAATAACTCATAGATTATTATTGATTTTTTTACCTTGTCAGGGACTAAGAAAAGTCTGAAATAAAAATGTCTTGCCCCAGGCTTTTTCCACATGACCATAGTTGGAAGGCTTTCTAATCTCTTCTAATGAAATTGGCTAAGCTGCAATCAATGAACCCTGGAGCATGTCATATGAAATATGGGAGCACCACAGGATGCAAGCCAGCTCCCTCGATCCTGTTCCAGTAATGTGCTTTCTGTCTGGAGAAAAGCTTCTAGAGTTAAATTTTATTTCATTCTTTTCCCCTTAGCAAATGATACAATTATGATTAGACAGGCCTTTCCCCCCACTACAATAACACGGATGAACTTGCTCTCTAATTTTGCAATAGTCCATCAGCCCCAGCCTAGTAAACCATAATACTTAAAGCTTTGTGAGCTAAAACAAACAAACCTAAAAAAGTACGTTGATACTGGTTGTTCAGCATTTTGCAGAGCATAAAGGCCTGGTAGATCACAATTCCATGAAGAGCAAGCAAATATTAATGGAATTGGAAGATAAACAGCACACAGTGATATTTAAGTGATCAGACTGCATTACACTTTTTATCAAGGCATACTGTAATAAAATTACTCCCTCATCAGTCTTATTCACTCAACATTTTGTGCAGTAATTTTTTCCTTATTGTGATAAAATAAGGTTAGACATAAGACTTGAGAATTATTACTATTATTACTCTTTTAGAGACAGGGTGGCACTGGAGTGTAGTGGCACTGATAGAAGAGGGGGACAGGGAAATGCTGGATAGAGAAGAGTGGGGTCCTTGGCGAGGGCTTCACCTCGGGGCCTGTGCCCGCTGACCTAAATGAGAACAAGCACTCCTGTTTTCGGGCCCAAGTGTTGCATTTTCCAAGACCACTCTGGCCCACACCTGTGCCCATGTAAACCTGAGATTTTAGCGGGCACACACACACACACACACACAGCTGGACGTCCAGAGGAGCAGAGAAGGGCAAAGTGGTGGAGAGTGTGAGAGCAGCAAGGCAGCATGGCAGAGAAGGAGAGAAGAGGCGCCTTCTCTGCCAACTCCACCTTCCAACTCCAGCTCCCCATCCCTCTGAAAGCCACCTCCGCCGCTCAATAAAGTCTCTGCATTCATCACCTTTTCAACAGTTCGTGTGACCTGATTCATCCAGGACGCCATACAAGAATCCAGGGGGTTAACACGCAGCCATCCCCGGACGACAAAGCTAAAGGAGCACACTAACACACACCCAGCCTTAGACACTGCTGTAGGGATGGAGCCCAAAATCGCTCGCCTGGGTTCCTGCACCGGGGCCATCTGTGCGTTCCCCATACCCTAAGGAGTTTGAGCTGCTGGCAGCTAAACAGAGAGCCAAACCCCTGTTGTACATCTTCCCAGGGGATCCAGGGAAATCTCCCATTTTGGCATGATCACAGGCCACATGCTACAGCCTCAAATTCCTGGGCTCTAGTCATCCTCCCACCTCAGTCTCCCGAGTAGCTGGGACTACAGGTGTGCATTACCATATTCAGCTAATTTTTTTTTGAGAGATAGGGTCTCACTATGTTCCCTGGGCTCAAGCAATCCTCCCACCTCAGCATCCCAAAGTGCTGGGATTATAGATGTGAGCCTTGGACTGTAAAAATACTGAAAAATGATTTGGCCTATTCAAAGATTACTCCTTCTATTCCTTGCTGGTACTGGGCAAGTTTAAATCCACTGTGGGGAAAACATTGCCACTCAAACAGGATTGTATGATTGGATCTCTGTACACTCTAGTTTATCATGAATTCTCAACTAGTGAAATGGTGCTGCAAGGAGGTAATAGTGGGAATTTGCGGAGGTGAAAAAACACCTTTGGGAGGCTGGCAGGAGGATCACTTGGGCAAGAAGTTGTAGACCAGCCAGGGCAACATAGCAAGACCCCATATCTACAAAAGTTACATAAGTTAGCCAGGCATCATGGAGCACTTGTGGGCTCAGCTACTTGGAGGCTGAGGAGGGAGGATCGCTTGAGCCTGGGAGGTTGAGTCTGAAGTAAGCAGAGATTGTGCCACTGCACTCCAGCCTGAGCAACAGAGTGATATCCTGTCTTAAAAATAAGCAATTAGATAAAAACAAAAAAGTTCCCCTTAAGGAGTGATAATGAAAAACAAAAAAAAAAAAAAAAAGAGAGAAGAAATCATGGTGGAGGATAACTTGGAGCAATGAAGAAAAACACCAAATAAACTGGTCACTTGCGATGGAAGCTCTGCCTAACGGTCTTTCTCTGCAGCCTGGGGAAAAATATCTTTCTTTCCAAGGTCCTTCAATGTTTAAATGACAAGATATATGTAAGAAACCTTGTAAAGTTCTGGGTATGAAAGTAGATGAGGTCCTACAGGTATGGATGCTGACAAGGTACAGTCATTCCTTACAGAGAGTGGGGAAACCAGATTATGAGCCCCATGGGGCAAACCCTGATTTTGCCTTTATTCTATTTTACATTTTTATGTATAGATATACATATGCATTTACATATATACGCATACATTTGTGTTTTTCTGCCTTAAGATTCCTAAGACAAGGGAATTCTGTCTGCCTGTTGAGATAGTGGGTGGGGTAATAGATTGCTCTGTGTCACATTAATTGGCAGCTAAATGAGATTTGCTACAATGCAAAACTGTAAATCTGAAACTGTCCTCACAGGGTTGACAAGAATTCTGGACAGAAATACAGTTATAATTATGCATGAATGAGGCTGCACTTTGACCCACTTCCTTATAATGGAAAGTCACTTAGCACTAGATACTGATCATTTGTATCCAGATTGTTTCTATAGACAGGACCTCTATCTGTAGGAATGCTATAGATAGAATCATATATCCTATAGGTAGAATCATAAGGCGAATTCCAGTGAAACAGCTGATGCCAACCAGTTTGAAGACCCTTCCCCAGAGGAACCCAAACAGCGTGAGAACACAGCTTCTTCATGTTCCCGTCCCATGACTTCATCCTGCACTATTCCACCAATTAGTAATCTCCTCTCATGAGCCCACTTCCAAATCCTTGAAAACTCTAGCCCCAGTCTCCTCTGGGAGATGGATTTAAGATTTCCTTCTGTCTCCTCATTTTTGGGGTTTCTACGATTAAACTGCTTTCTCTGCTGCAACCCAGTGTCTCTGCATATTAACCTGCTATGCACCTGAGGCTAAGAACCTATTACACTTGCAGATCCACGAATGATCTTTTTATTTTCAGAGTATGCAAACTCAGTGAAAGTATTAGCATCATGAGGCAAGCAAAGATGAACAGCACAGGAGCAGGACAGAATGAGCTAAGCCCGGCTGTGCAGAGCTGAGCAGGCATCTTCTCCTCTACGGATGTTCTCAGCATCTCGGTTTTGCAGCAGATCAGCTGTTCCGTCAATGCCTCAAGATGTTTTTTGTGTTTGTTTCAATGTCTTTGCTGTGTGATAAGAACAATCATCGTAACTTTATATTGAGAGGAAAGGTTTGGTCATTGGGAGAACTGTGGAGACAGTCATACTAGATATTGAAGCTTGGGAACTTATTAACATAAGAAAATTATCATTCTTTGTGTTGGAAATAGAAATTTTTTTTTAGACTTAGGACAATCCTTCTACAGATTCTCTTGGTCAAGTACAGCTGTGGCTAAATACAAATACATCTTTCAGGTATATTATTCCTCTGTTCTAACTATTTATATCCCTTCTACTTCTCTTCACCTTCTTTCTTTCACACTTATAACCAGTGATTGAATTTTAGCCTGACATTTTTTTCTCCCTTCCATTACTTTAGAAGATGCATGAAGTCTTTGCACCTCTGGACTTAATTTTGCCTTATAGCCAACTCGTCTTTTACACTGTGGTCAGACAGATTTTTCTAAACCTAATATCTGGTCCTATTTTACTAAGAGCAGTTAATAATAATTACTAACTCGTAGTTACTAAGATACTACAACTTAGTAAAGGGAGCTTGGTAATAAGTAAACCAATTCAGGGTAGATAGTGGCTCTCTTTGGTAGTCATTATGGAAGCTTCATGTCAAATCCTCAGGTGAAATAATTCATCAATAATGACAGAGCTTGATTTTTGTCTACCAGTTTTGACTTCTTCCATGATTTAAATAACAGAACTCTCTTTCTGTTTTGTAGGGCATATGTCAGTCTTGTACATGTAAGTTCAGTTAGAGAACACATTTCCAGTTTCCCTGAAATCTATATGTGGGCATATGCATAGGATTTGGCAGCTAGAATATATGCCAAAGTGAAAAGCATAAATTGTGCTTCAAGTATTTGAACACACATCTGCTTCCCCTTCATGTCTCCTTTTCCTTTCCATGTGGTTGGCCTGCAGCTTCATTCTTGAAGAGGAGAAGCAGTCCTTAGGCAATAGTAGAGCCACACAGTATGAAATGCTGAGCTTGAGAAATAGATGGTCTCAAGCCAACCTGGACTCTTATGAAATAGACAAAGATCTTTCACCTTTGAACCATTCTAGTTGTGTGTCTCTCTTTGTAACAGCAGCTGAGACTCTTTTCTAAGTAAAATTATAATTTTCCATTTTCTACAGAATATGTTACAATATTCTTGGCCTGGCATGCAAAGATATTCATCATCAAAAATAAATTGCAGTGTTGTCATTGTGACCCATGCCTCTTGTTTTGGACAATAATAAAATCACCTTTGCAAAGATTATGCCAATGAGAGAAGTCTAGCTTGGCTAGCTCCATCTTGCTTCTAGCCACACAGGCTATCTGTTCTTACTTATTCCTGGGTGTAAGTTTATAGTTTAACTTGGAAACAATAATGATAATGGTCCCTCCCTAAAACTAAGCCCAGCCTCTCCTTGCTCAGGGGCTAAAAACTAACTAAAGGCCATGAGGTTAGGATTAAAGGAAAGTTCTGAATTCTGCTGAAACATAGGCAGAGTTTTTATAATCTTTTACTGTGCTAGAGTCATGTTGCCAGAAGTCACAAGGTTTGTGACTTCCCAATTGATAACACTATTGTCTATGTGGTTTGGCTGTGTCCCCACCCAAATACCATCTTGAATTGTAGTTCCCATAATCCTCACATGTTATGAGAGAAACCCAGTGGGAGGTGTTGAATCACGGGGGCAGTTACCCTCATGCTGCTGTTTTCATGATAGTGAGTGACTTCTTATGAAATCTGACTGTTTTATAAGGGGCTTTCCCCTGGCCTTTGCTCTGAAATTCTTATCGCTGTTGCCATGTGAGGAAAGACATGTTTGCTTCCCCTTCTGCCATGATTGTAAGTTTCCTGAGTCCTCCCCAGCCCTGGGCAACTGTGAGTCAATTAAGCCTCTTCCCTTTATAAATTAGCCAGTCTCAGGTATGCCTGTATAGCAACATGAGAATGGGCTAATACAACTGTAGATCCTAAGATTGGTCTTTTTGCGATGTGTTTTACACTTTTGCTTTCTGGCAACCAACTGACCCCACCTGGATTCATGACTCATGACTCAACCAATCCTGTGGCCACCACCCAGAGGAGTCAGTGCATGAAGACAGTTTTCCACAGTGTTATGATTTCATCTCCAGCACCACCCATTCTCTAGCCCTCTGCCTACCAAATTATCTATAAAAACCCAGCCTCTGAGTTGTTGGGGAGGCTGATTTGAGTGATAATGCTAATCCCCTGCTTAGCTGCCTTTCATTAATTAAACTCTTTCTTATCTGCAATATAACAGTGAATTTGTTTTGTCTATGGAGGAGGCAGGAAGAAGCTGTTGGGTGATTACCATAATGTAGAGCAGAATTTTCCCATATGCGTTCCAGCCAAAAGCTTTTGATCTGTTGCATATCTTTGTCAGTTTCATGTACTTTGTCTCTGCTGTAGGAAGGGATATCCCAGATGGGGGATGTTCCACACACGCTGCCATATAACATGAGCAAGATATAAACCATCAAGAAACAGGCCACTAAATTTTGACCATTATTTGTTTTTGCACCATTATCTAGTAAAAGTACACTAACATAATTATTTAAAATAAAACAAAATGAAATAAAAAATAATTTCAAGGAATCAAGCAGGAAGACTTTAATGTTTTTCTTTTGAATTTAATTAATGTTAACTGTAGGCAGATATTTAGAAAAATTTACTTCTGCTTAGAAAACTACTTAGTTAGTTTGTGTTCCCCAGAAACATATCCTGAGGCAAGGATACTTGGGCAAATGACTGGTTAGGGAAATACTCTGAGGAGAAACAGGAAGTGGACAGAGGAAGGAGGAGATGAAAGAAATTAAGGGAAAGTGACATTTTAGACAATGTCTCATGGAATCTTTAGGCATATACAGTTTCCTCCCATGTTACTAACTACTACATACACAGGATAGGTACAGGAAGAAACTGTGAGAATGGGAATACCAATTAACCCCTGGGCTTTAAAATTTTGTCCTTGGGCTTTATATACCAGTCAATTCATACATGTCAAGACATTCTGAGAGATGGTATCTCTATGATCTTTGAGTGACTCTTGACTCCACTTATATCTCATACTAGAACTTCTGGAGGACTTTATAGAATTTTAAGAGATCATTTTCAATATCTTTCTTCATTTTCCCACCCATTTTTCATATGTCATAAATAAGTCCCCAAATTTCCATTTGAAGTTTTAAGAGACTGAATTAGATTTTGCTAGTCAGATGCTCACTTAAACCAGAAAATGCAGAAAGTACTTTAGAGGACATTACAGGTTTCAATGCCTTGGACTTTTTTCTTCTAAATATGGTGCTTATACTATCTTTCAAATGTGAGGTTACTTTCATTTTATAAAGGAATATTTAGTCTCTCATGATCATAGCCCCTGTGGAATTTCACTAAAGGATCCTTAAGTCCTATCTCAGCTAATGAAGATTGAATGAATGCAATACACAGTAATATTTTACAAGGCCCTCTTCCTCAGAGCTGCTAGGAATTCATGAGATTGATGTCTGCAGAATTTTGGAAGGTGCCACCTTGCACGACTAAAAAATGAGAGTCATTTTTCTTTTATTAATTTGATGTCAGTTTATTAAAAAAGAATCATTGTGGTTTTCAAAATTCATTAATATTAATACCATATAGGGCAATGGAAACAGTTCAGTGAAAATTTGGAGTTGACTAATCCTCAGAGTTGAAATTACTACAGCTGCTCAAATTGGTAATGAAAAAAGCACATAATTGCCACAAACTAAAAGATTTTATGTTTCCACAGCTTCTTAGAAATGTATGTTTGACAGTCCTGTATTCAACTTTTTGCATTTGAAGACTTGGAAAGACAGAAAATGGAAGCAATTTTCTACCTCTTATTTCTTCTTATAACAATCAAATTATCTAAGTAATTCAGATACAATAATGGAGAGTTTAGAGTTTTTTTAAATCTGGTTTTAACAATTTTTCAAATATAAAGGATCACCAGGGCAATTTTAGGACACTAAGAAAAAAACAGATAAACAACAACAACAAAAAACGATTATGGATCTTAGAAAAGTCAAATGGTAAATAAAATGGAGAAGAAACATGCATATTTATGGGTCAATACTAATCAATACAACTTCCTTTCTAACTGAATGCATAGTTATGCATAAACTCTCTGATCCATATTATCTAGTTGTGTGTGTGTGTGTGTGTGTGTTTACATGCATGAGAATTTGTGTATAAATCTTGGAAAGAAGGGACTCTTAGGAAATTTCAGAAATTAAAATTACCATTTAAATACTTTATTTCATCAAAACAACTAAAAAGCACCTAGTCTATCCCAAATACAATTTCCTTTCTTTTGTGATTCTTTCCTGTAAATATTATATGAAACCATCTAGAGATGTAGAAACCAATTTAAAATGAAGGAATATATATATATAATATAATATAGATAATATATAATTTCCACAAGTGAATAAGTGACCACAAAAGTTTGATGTTCTCTACTCATGGTGTTCTCTCCTTTCTGCAGTTAGTTTATCCTGAATGTCAGGATTCCACAGGAAATGACGTGGTCTCTGAATATGTCAATCATTGAGAGAGCTAGAGGCTGTAATTCACTTACTTGTGGAATGTCTTTAAAGCTTACCTTCAGTACCTTTTAAATGCAAAGTCAAATTGACAAACATATTTCATTAATATATATTTATTCATGCTCTTGTGGTTGTTTTCATGTCACGGTTTTAAAAAAAAGAAGACGTACGTACCTGGTAAACCTCCACAAACGGACTGAAATAAAGCATTATCCTTTCCCTGTTGCATCTTGAGATGTTTTCAATGTCCTAGGCCCTTATATAGTTAATATCAGAAATGCAATGTGGCTTTGACAAGTGAATTCTAGTTTATTTCCTCCCTGGTGATTTGTTACCGTGAATCTTGTCATGACTTTCAATAGTCTCAATTTATTTTTCAAATTCCAAAATGTTTCATATGAGAACTTTTTTATTTTGTGTATATGTGTGTGTATATTTACATATAATATATATACATAATAAATACATAATGCCCATGTTTATATGTATACATGTATATCTTTTTGTGAACTTTTAAATATAATAATATTACTTTGTAAGCTTTAAATTGTTTATTTTTTATATTTTTTGCTTTTATTGATTTTGGACATACAAGTGCAGTTTTGCTATTTACCTATATATGTACAGACATATGTGTGTGTGTATATACAAATAGGCATATATGCAAGTGGATAGTCACTGCTAAGTATATACACGATAGTACACACTGAATGTCATTTTAGATAGTACACACTAAAAGGTCATGTATCCACACCCAAATAGTATTATACCATTTGGGTGTAGATAATTAGACTATTTCTAGTTCTGAATATATGCTTATCTTGGCAGTGTTTTGTTTATCTGGTTGTTTACAAATTCTATCATTTGAAATTTTAATATTTTTAATGTTAAAAATGTTATTCATTTTTAAAAATTTATTTTACTTATTTACTTATTTTTTTAGATATGGAGCATTGCTGCATTGCCTAGGCTGGATTCAAACTCCTGAGACAAAACAGCCCTCTGCCTTAGCCTCGCAATGTCACCTTGCACAGCTCCTGAAAAATTTATTTGTACCAAAAGACATTTCCATGTTCTATCCTTTTAGGTATTAATCCTCTCACTGAAGGCATTTGTTTTTTCAATCTAATATTTGTGATATGGGTGTATTTGGATTCTGTAAAGCTAGCTATATAATCTGATAAATTTGACACAAAAGTGTGTTGGTGTGTGGGGGTTTTGTTTGGATGGAGGTGAGTGGACAGAGACGTAATCTGGAAAGGATGTGTAGTGAAGTCAAGCAGAGAGAAAAATGTAAACAAGGTGGAACTAAAACCATGTTCTGTTATTAGGCACCAGAATCCAAACTTTGCTAAATTAAATGCAAATAAATAGTCTGAAGCTGTAAATCAGACTTTAGTGAAATTAGTTTGAATAAAATACATTCATCGTTCTGCCCATGATATCATTTTCTGTGGCTGTTTTTGACTCTGACCAAACTGCTCACTCTTCTTTCCTCACCCTATCTTACTAGTCTCCTAACTCTGTATCCACTTTTTCCAATGTAATTGTCCTCCTACCCTTCCATCCCTCCTACCCATCAAGCACAACATACTCAGCACTTTGTGTCTTCTACAATGTTAAAAAAAATATTTAAATTTGACCCTGGTGCTCATCCCATCAGCATTATCTATTGACTGTCCAAGTTTTGCATATTCTTATGTGGAATAACCATGTGTTGCACCCCTATCATTTGCCAATTAATACGCAATTAAAGATAAATAGGACGGGATGCAATGGCTCATGCCTATAGTCCAAGCTATTCCAGAGACTGAGGTGGAGGGATTGCTTGAGCCCAGGAGATCCAGGCTGCAGTGAGCCATGATCCACACCACTGCACTCCAGCCTGGGTAATAGAGCGAGACCCCATCTGTAAACAGAGAAGATAAGTTAGATGAGATAAATGGCATGCCACCTTGACTTCCCAATGTTACAGACTAGGAATGGATACGATGTAACGTGATAATTAAATTACATTCAGGACAAAGAAACAGGGTGGCATGACTA
Source organism: Callithrix jacchus (assembly GCF_049354715.1). Classification (NCBI taxonomy): domain Eukaryota; kingdom Metazoa; phylum Chordata; class Mammalia; order Primates; family Cebidae; genus Callithrix; species Callithrix jacchus. Next base: position 5,568,299 of record NC_133524.1, read on the forward strand.
GGCTTCTATAGAGTATCAGTTGAGCCATTCATTTAGGGTTTGACTGTACTAATCGATGAAAGCTGACCTTTAAAATGTTGCAATACTCCTTCCTTTTGAAAAATCCAATAGTAGATTCTCCCCTGTGGTTATCTTACTTGATCTATCAGCAGTTTTTGAAAGGATTAGGTATGCCACTTCTTCATATGTCTTACCTTTGCATCCGGAATACCACACACTTCTACTTTACTGGCTCTGTCTCATCTCAAGGCTTGAAGTACCTATAATTTCATTTTATTTAAATCTGCAACTTTGGTGGTAATTGGAAAATGAAAATTATGTTATCAAATTTGTCACTGCAAGCCTGACCTCTCTCCCAAACACTATTTATATATCCAACTATTTGTCACCTCTTATTGGAAGTCAGTGGGACAGCTCAATAACCTGCCTAACACCAAAGTTTGATTATTTTCTCACATGCACACCCCCCAAACAAACAAAGACAAAAACAAAAACCACTGTGTTCCCCTGGATTAATCACAATTCAAACATTATGACACCGATTAAATTGTCCCATATAACTCGTGATAATAGTTTATTTTGAATAAACATAAAAATGTACACTCCCAGTCTTAAAACCTGAGATCCTTTCTTAGGAAACCAACCAGCAGGCCTCCCAGATAGCATCAAGGAGCTGAAACTCACCAGATAACCACATTTGGACAATGAGATGCCAGACCCCTTACCTATCATGATGGCCTAACTGACCACCTGCTTCCTGTTGACCAACTCCTCTTTCTTACCCCTCCTTAATTCCTGTTTTCCTACATATAGTTTCATTTCGGCTATGTAAAGCCTTAATGTTAGTCAATCAGGGAGTTGGGTTTGAGACAGATCTTTCATCTCTTCAGCTGCAGCACCCAATTATAGCCTTCTTCTCTGCCAATACTGGTTGTCTCAGTGATTGTCTCTCTGTGTGGTAAGCAGCAAGACCCAGACCAAACCCCTGGTGTTTTGGTAACAATCATAGTTTGAATGAAAAGCTGTCATCTTTGACTCTTGAAAAACTGTCATCCTTGACTCTTCTTTTTCTTTTGCACAAAGTGCCTGGCCATCAGGAGATCCTATTTTCTCTACTGCTGACCCTCATTGTGTTAACCTCCTCTGAGCTACTATCTTTTCTCATGTAAATTCTTATTTATTTATTTTGAGATGAGGTCTCCCTCTGTTGCCCAGGCTGAAATGCAGTGGTGTGATCTCAGCTTACTGCAATCTCTGCTTCCCAAGTTCAAGTGATTCTCCTGCCTCATCCTCCCAAGTAGCAGAGATTACAGGTGTGTGCCACCACACCCAGCTAATTGTATTTTTAGTAGAGATGAGGGTTCACCCTGTTGGCCAGGCTGGTCTTGAACTCCTGATCTCAAATGATCTGCCCACCTCAGCCTCCCAGAAAGCTGAGATTACAGGCTTGAGCCACCATACCCAGCCAATCTCCTGTACATTCTTAACAATCATTTCATAAATGAACTTTGTTTCTGCCCTTGGTCCCATACAGTCTAATCTCAACAGAGGAGACACACAACAGGGATTCTTTTAAAATGAGAACCAGATCATGTCGATGCTATTTTCAATATATTCCATGGATTCCCATATTACACAATGAAAATGTCAACAGTCCTTACTGTGGTCTACAAAGAGCCACATGGTATGGTCAACACTGTATTTCCCATCTCATCTACGATCTTCTCCCTCACTCTGCTGTGGTCCGAAGTCTGTTTGCTGATCCAAGTTCATGCCTTAAAGTTGCAGACCTAGTTCCATCTTCTTCCTGGATTCCTGGTTTTCCAGCAGGTGACATGATCAGTTCCTCACTCCCCTCAAACCTGCTGGAATATCAGCTTCTCACAGAGTCCACCCTGACCTTCCTCTTTAAACCCACACATTGTCCCCACCTCACAGGCCTCCTGATACTCCTTGCATCACGAAAATAGATCTCTTTTCCCCATAACATTCAGCCTCTGCATGCACAGAGTTTGCTATATTTACCTACTAAATCTTCTTTATTTTATTCTTCATGTACACCTTCCTGCACTAGTAGAGTATAAACTCCTTTCAGGCAAGGGCACTTTTTGGCTTCACTAATATATCTCAAGCACCAAAAAGAAAAGCATCTATCACATTTAGAGAAATGAGAGATATTTGTTGAACAATAACAATATACTAATTTTAGTCATATTGCTAAATAATCTTTGTATATGTGCTTGAGGCGTGGGATGCATAAGGACATTGTAATGAAAGAACAAAAACATAAGATTGAAAACTTACGAATAAACCTTTTTGAACATTTATTTTCATACCCTTATTTTAATAGAAAGAACACGAGAAACATTTGTTCCCACCGTATCATACTACATCTCATCACAGAATATAGTTGTTTAATAAATATTTGAAAAATGAACTCTTTGAATACATATTAAATAGATGGATTAATGCCTGAATGATTATCAAAATTACATAATAATTATATGTAGTTTAGTTAGTGCTTTAAGGTCTCTTTAAGGTTTACTGGCAGCTAACTTAGTAAAATATTCAAACTTTAAGTTTCAGAACTACTTTAAAAATTTTTCTTGTGTTGAGATATTTTTCCAATGTATATTCACATGAAGACAAAGAGATTTCGTGAAATTCCTTCAAAGAAAAAAAAAGACATTAAGCAATGTAAAATGAAAAACAAAGAGGCACATAGAAGAATATAACTGTTGACGTGTTATTTGAAATAACGAAAAGATTGGCAAAACATTAGATGCCATTTATAGATGAGGGGTCGTAGAAAACATCACATATGCATACAATGCAATATTATACAAATGCTTAAAAAATAAGGTTGATGATAATTAGGGGCATTAATTGAATATATATATGTATATAAACACCAGGTATTGTTCTATCCACTTTGCACCTATTTACTGATCTCATAATAAAACTCAGAGTCAGATACTCAACTATTTCTTTAGCAAATGAAAAAAGAGGAGCCAATCAAGCAAAATAAATCTCCCAAGATTGAACACCAAGAAAGAGAAGTAGCTGAAATGTTAATCCAAGCTGTCTAAATCCAGAGTCCAATTTATCTCTCACCCATGCAGCACACATGGGTGAGTGCATATACATATACATATATTGAGTATGTAAGCTGGGCACAGTGGCTCATACCTGTAATCCCAGCACTTTGGGAGACTGAGGTGGGAGGATCACTTGAGGCCAGGAGTTTGAGACCACCTTGGGAACATAGGAGGAACCCATCTTTAATTAAAAATAAAAAAGTGTGTATATGTATATTGAATATATATATATGCATAGATACATTGAGAGTAGATATGTATATATATATATATATACACACATACCTATATGTACAATACACCCGGCTGAGTAGATGTGTATGTTCATGTATATGTACACATATATACATATCTATATATATTGTACCTATACATATATGTACAATACACCTGGCTGAGTAGATGTGTATGTTCATGTATATGTACACATATATACATATCTATATATATTGTACCTATACCTATATGTACAATACACCTGGCTGAGTAGATGTGTATGTTCATGTATATGTACACATATATACATATCTATATATATTGTACCTATACATATATGTACAATACACCTGGCTGAGTAGATGTGTATGTTCATGTATATGTACACATATATACATATCTATATATACTGTACCTATACATATATGTACAATACACCTGGCTGAGTAGATGTGTATGTTCATGTATATGTACACATATATACATATCTACATATATTGTACCTATACATATATGTACAATACACCTGGCTGAGTAGATGTGTGTATATATATGTGATATATTGTACATATATGTATACATACATACATACTCTTAGGTTGCAAAACCCACAGTTACTTTTGCACCAGCCTACTTTATGTCCATATACCCAACTTTATATGCATTTTCATACAGGGCAATTTTCAAGTATATATTTTAAACAAAAAGGACAAGGTTCAGATGACCATATTTAGAACTACTGTTGCTATGTGCTATTCCATACACAATGCATACAAACATACACATAGTACATGCTTTTATTTTATTATATGTTGGAATGATTCATGATAGATTAAAACATGTATCATTTCTGGAACAGAATGGTGGGGACCTTCAGTGGTGGGGGCAATAATGCTTTTTGCAGTGCATACTCAAGAATTAATTTTTCTATGTAAGTATGCAATTATTTTAAATCAAATTTCATTTTCATTAAAAAAAAGTTTTAGTAGAGATAGGATTTCATCATGTTGGACAGGCTAGTCTCAAACTCCTGGCCTCAAGCGATCCACCTGATTTGGTCTCCCGAAGTGCTGGAATTACAGGCATGAGCCACCTCGCCCGGTCTCAAGAATGTAATTTTTAATAAAATGCATTATTGGTTTTAATTGCAAATGAGTCCAATTTTCATGCATAGCTGTCGATTCAGCTTCAATACATTGTATGCACATTTCAAAATCCTTAGCATATTGTTTTAAGTCAATGTTACCTAAAAATTTAATCACATTTTTATGCTATGCCTTTTTTGAAATACATATTTTTCATGTCTTTCTATCAATGTTACGCATACTTACGTTACATTTGTCTTTAGTCCTTTTAATGCTGACCTCCTAAACTCTACTTGATGCTCAATTCTTATTCCTAGTTATATTTAATTAAGTTTTCCTGACTGGAATTCTAATTTTGATTCACAAAATTGACAAGGCCTTTTGGAAATCAAGATTCATTAAATCAATTTATTTAGTATTTCACCCTCAGAGAAAATACAAATATTTTAAAATCCCTCTTTCCCAGACTTCCTATTTAAAAAAAATTAAAATATGCAACAAACGTAAGTAAAACTTTCTAAAAGTAAGAAAAAACATTTACAGGGGGTCAACATTGTGTTTACATCACCTCCCTCCAATTTATTGATCTAGTGATGTTTGTCTGAAGTCCATGAGATCTAGGATAAAATGTGACCTAACCAGTAAAAGACAGAGAAAACACAGCCAAAGGCTATTGTTTGTTTCAGGAAAAAATCGTTAATTGGTTATGACTCTATTAAAACAACCTCTGGTGTTCAGTTGAGTCCTTCCTTTCTCATAGGAAAACATAGAAAATCAAAGTTGTAGCATGATAGAAAGGTTACATGGATACCGAAGACAAGTTTGTACAGCTCCTTTATTTTATAGAATAGGAAACTCGCTAAATTGAGACACAGAGTAGCTACACAATAAGCTTAGGGCCACTTAGCAAATAATTAGTTAAAAACCGAAAAATAACAACGTTACTAATCTTGTTCTAATTCCTGTCTCTTGCATTGTCTTGCTTTTTGACAAAATACTGGGATAGAATGAACTAACTGGAATAATAATGGTAACAAACATTAATAAAAGGTCCTACTTAGTTGCTCTAAACTATTTTGGATGTTTAATTTTATGCACATTTCTTTGAGGAAGATGTGATTATTCCCATTTGACAGATCCAAATACTGAGTTATGCAGAAGCCAATGACTTATCCCAAATCACAGAGCTAGAAAATTTTGCATGATGGAAAAAGCAAAAGCCATTTCATGTCAAAGCTCAGTATATATTTTTTATAAGTGTTATAAAAAGAGTCAATAAAATATTCTGCAATATTTTTGGAGGCAGATTTTGTTGCTTGTCTTGTCTCCCATGTCTGAGTTCCAAGGTCTATTTACTTGCTACTATCTTTACCCTTAAGCATAAAGAATGCCTATCATTTTACCATATTCCTCAACTTATTAACTGAAGTCTAATGGGATTATTTTCCCTCCGACTAAGTTGCAAATTTTTCTGGAATATATATTTTAAAGATTCTTGGATGTTGACAAATAAATCATAATTTTGCATGTAGACATCTATCGTCATTTGAAAAGTTAAATATACTGGTTGAATTACCTGATATGTATTCATTTATTCATTCATTCAGATAATGTCCAGAGAACAACTATTCCCTCCCAATTCTAGGCTTTACCATATGGATGGAAGGGCCGCTGTGACATGGCTTATCATGGCTCGCATTGTCCTAATCCTTATACTCTCGCAACTTGAGTCTCATGTATGAAAACATGACTTTGTGTCTTTCTAGGAATTTAACTTTGCAGCTCACTCTTTATAATCCAGTGACATTTTTCCCCGTGCAGTTGTAGAAATAAGAATCGGGTGAGTGAGGTCATCTCAAAAATTAAGCCCATTCACGTGGAAAGTTTCTGAAGGAGTGGCATTGCCTATAGATATGAATTGTGTCAGCATTTCAGCATGCCATTTGTGGGTGAGAATGATTCAGTTTGTGTGTGTGTGTGTGTGTGTGTGTCTGTGTGTGTGTGTGTAGGCTTCATCCTGTCATTTGCCATTAGGGGCTATGACAAATGTTTTGCAGATCCTTCTTGGAGCCTGATGCCAATTTCAGAAAGATATGTGGCTGCACTCTCAGTCACTTCATGCTGCCCTGGGGGTATTCAGCAATGCAGTATGCCTTTTATTGGTACTGCAAAATGTTGCTGGAAAATGTGCTCTCGAAGGAATGCCCCTGAAACATCGACATATTAAAGAAATATTCATCTTGACTTTCCTTGTGTTTTCCTTGGAAGGTGACAACATTGCTAGAAAATCCTGTTTGTTCCTAACTTCCCCCATCTTCCCAGAGCTTTTCTCTAATGTATATTGCATGTCTCTTATATTAAGGTAAATACAATACTGTGAATTGTTACCTATAGCCACATATCATTTTATAAATTATTATCTAGACTTTTTTTAAGAGACAGAGTCTCGCTTTGTTGTCCAGGCTGGAGTGCAGTGGCATGATCATAGCTGACTATAGCCTCCAACTCCTGGTCTCAAGCGATCCTCCAACTCCTGGGCTCAACCGATCATCCCACCTCGGCCTACCGCATAGCTGGGAGTACAGGTACCCATCACCATGCCTAACTAATGTATTTATTTATTTATTTATTGTTTGTTTGTTTGTTTATTTGTTTGTTTATTTTTGTGGAGAAAGGGTCTTGCTATGTTCCCCAGGCTGGTCTCAAACTCCTGGCTTCTTCAAGTAATCCTCTCTCCTTGACCTCTGGAAGCACTGGGATTACAGGCATGAGCCACTGCATCCAGCCTATAACCTAGAATTTTATGCATATATATCTATGATAACTACCAAAATAAAGTCTTTTGGCTGTTAAAACTACATCTTACTGAGAAATAGAAAAGATCTAAATATATTCAATATCATATATAGTTGTAAGGTAAGTTACAGACAAATGAGTTAATATTTTTCATGTTTGCAGTTTAATTTGAATTTTTCGTGTAGTTAGAATTAAAGACATCAAAACGGACTTTGATAGTATACTAGAACGGGACAAGATGTGAAATGCAATGGAGGAAAAACTTAGAAGTTCCTAAATTGAGATAAATTAAGGAGGGCTTATAGTAAATAGGTGAATAGAATGAGCTTGGAATGAGCTGGTGTTAGTGAAATGCATTGCTTTAGCACTGGGAATATGCCATGCACAGCTGAAGACTTCATTGGCATAAAGGGACTCAAAACTGTCATTAAATTCAGATGGTCTAGTGGCACAATATCAAATTGAGTTATTATTACACTGTAGTGTCAAATATTAGCTGCTCTTTGCTATCTAATTGCAATTTTTTCTTAAAAATTTGATATTTATGAAGTGATACATGAGTTTTCAAAAACGTTTAAAAAAGGCAAAAGAAAAAAGCATGCATACACTTCCAGAGAAAGCATTATTTACATTTTGTTGAATCTACTTCTATTTCTTTCATATGGGCAAATATATGCACACAGTTGTTGTTGCTTTTATATAATTGAAATTGCAGATGGTGTTACATATTTTAATAAGATTTATATCAAATTATATAAATACATTTTTATTGAATTTATTGGCATAAATACCACCTAGGTCAAGGAAAAACATGCAGGGAATTGCACAAATTTTGTATTTTCATTGAATTTTGGGTGTAAATACTACCTACATGAAGAAAAAATATTAATAATTTAGAAGCCCACCTTATGCTGATTCTTGTGGAGTTCTCTACTATCTTCCCAAAAGAAACCACCATTCTGATATTTAACACCAAACTGCAGTCTGGTGTTAAACTGGACTGCTTTTGAATTTTACATAAATGAAATTTTATGGTGTGGTCTCTATGTCTCTAGTTTCTTCTGTTCAACATCATGTCGGTGACATTAATTTTTGATTTAGACTGTGGCAATAGATTACTCATTTTCTTGGCTTAGAGATTTCCTTATATGATTAGCCACACTTTATTCTACTTTTACTGGATATCTGAGTAGTTTCCAATTTTTAGCAATTCCATGTAGAGATGCTATGAAGATTATTAATATAAGTATGTGTATCTGTATGCATGCATCCATGTGTGCGGACATACAAATAGACACCTTTTAGTTTATGCTGGGTGAATGTGTCTATTCAGATTTGGTGGATGTCCTCAGATAATTTCCCAGAAGTGTTGTACAGTCAGCAGGATTTAGAAGATCCAGTTGCTCTAGTTTCCTTCAGCACTTGAAACTTCTTGACTTTATTTCATTTTAGCCATTTTAGTGCATGCACCACGTTACCTCATTTTGGTTTAATTTGGAATGTCCGTCGTGAACAATGAAGTTGGACTTTCTTACATGGCTCTTCAGAATTTCAATATGCTGTTTTTTAAAGTGACTGTTAGGCCTTGTGTTCTACCTTTCTGCTGAACGGCCTGTGTTTTCATATTGATTTCTCTGAATTCTTCACTTCTCTGAGTATGAGTCATCCTACTGCACATTTAGATCAATTTACATATTTTGAAAATACATGTAGATAATAAGTCTCCCATTTTGTGGCTTGCTTCTTTACTCTGTTTATGTTGTCTTGATGGATAGCAATTAGTTCTAATAATGATATTGTTTGGTTGTGTCCCCACCCAAATCGCATCTTGAATTGTAGCTCTCATAATTCCCATGTGTTGTGAGAGGGACCCAATGGGAGATAATTGAATCATGGTGGCAGTTTCTCCCATACTGTTCTCGTGGTAGTGAATACATTTCATGAGATCTGACAGATTTATAAGGGCAAACCCCATTCATTTGTCTCTCATTTTCTCTTGCCTACTGCCATGTAAGATGTGCTTTTCGCCTTCTGCCATGCTTGTGAAGCCTCCGCAGTCATGTGGAACTGTGACTCCATTAAACTTTTTTCTTTCTAAATTACTCCAGTCTTGTGTATGTCTTTATCAGCAGCATGAAAATAGACTAATATAAATATGACCCAATGTGTTTTTTCTTTGTTTCCTTAATGTACACGATAAGACATTTTTTTAACACAATATCATGACGGTATTCCTCTATGTTGATTCCTAGTTCCATTGTTTTACTTTTGACATTTAGATCTAACATTTGTAAGGAATAGACTCTCCTCCCATCACCACACACACAGTTATCCATTGAGAAGTATGTATTGAGAAAAAAATCTTTATCCTATAGCTCTGTAAGAATTTTTGTTAAAAAGCAAATCCCTATATGAGTAAGTATATGTTAGCTTCCATTCTGCCCCATTGGATTATTTATAAATTAATATATTGATATATCGATATACAATTAATTTGGGGGCATGGAATACGTATCTAATGATTTCATATAAATTAAATATCATTTCTAAGTTTCTAATTTTTGTTAATGTGATGTATATTGATTTTCCATATTGAGCCAGTCTCACACTTGGGCAATGAATTTAACATAGTTGTCTTTTGTATATCTCTGAATTCACTTGGCTGATACTTTGTTTAGATTCTGAGTCTGGGTTTACAAATATAATTAGCCTGTAATTTGGTGTTGTTTTAATACCATTTTACCTTAATTATTATAACTATATAACAAATGTTAGTATCCGGAAATGTAAGTCTCCCTGCCCAAGTGTCTTATTTTACAACATTTAGACTACCTTTGGTCTTTTTCATTTCCATGTGCATCTTAGAAACTAGGTATTAATTTCTACATGAAGAACACTAGAATTTTGACTGATTGTAGTCAATCCACAGGTCATTTTATCAAGAATTAACATTGTCAGATTGCATTCTGTTTCAGTCTATGAACATGTCACAGCCCTCATTTACTTAGATTTCATGCATTTTTTGCAATATTATTTTGAAATTTTTATTGTTTGTCTTGCAGAATTTTTGTTCTATATATCCCTAGGTATTTAAAGGATTTTCAAAATGTAATTTTATAGAGACCTTTTTGATATTCTTATTTGCAATTTATTCATATATGATTCACTCATATATGTTCTGGACATTGAGTACCTATCTGGTGATTTCATATAAGTTAAATATAATTTCTGAATTTCTAACTTCTGTTAATGTAATGTACATATATTTTCAAGATGTAGCCAGCCTCCAACTTGGGCAATGAAGCTAATTTAGCTATCTTTTCTATGTTTCTCAATTCAGTTGGGTAATACTTCATTTGGGAGTTTGGGTCTTGGTTTACTCCTATGATTGACTGTCATTTGTCTTTATTAAATTGACTTCCACAGCCTCTTGCTACCAGTGGGACCTGAGAAGCTGAATTTCTTACAAGGTTCCAGATGACCACAATGTTGTTTTTCCACGAGCCACTTAGTAAAATGCAGAGAAACACAGTCTGAAGTTTAGCTAACTGTATTCTCTCTCCTGGAATCTTCTTCAAGATTGCAAAAAGCAACTAATATGTATGAATGAACATCTTTATATTTTACTATCATGGCCCCAAGGCACTCTGCTTTAGTGACAAAATGATGTGAATATAATGTGAATCTCAAGGCATTACAGGTAAATTGAGGCTGAAATAATCTGCTCTTAACTTAACCTGGGATCTTTAAAATCTTAGTATTCTTCAATCTGCCTCAGATCAGCCAGTTCATAGTTTTGAGTCTGCCCTCTAAAGACTGAAATACATAGAAACCATGACTTATTAGTTAGTTATTTTGGTTGCAAGCAAAGTAACTTACATTTGATATCTTGAGCAAAAGAGGAAAATGCATGGAAAGGATATTGACATAATCCCCCAGGATCAAAGAACATATTTAACAACAAAGTCTCTGTAAAGTAATTCATTGACTGGGTGCAGTGGTTCATGCCTATAACCCAGCCCTTTGAGAGGCCAAGATGGGAAGATTGCTTGAGGCCCAGAGTTTGTGACCAGCCAGGGCAACATAGCATGACATCATCTCTATAAAAAAAATTTAGAAAATAGAAAAATATGGTGGTGTGCACCTGTAGTCCCTGCTATTCAGGAGGCTGAGGCTGGAGGATTGCTTGAGTCCAGGAGGTGGAGGATTCAGTGAGCTACAATCACACCACTGCCCTCCACCCTGGGCAACAGAGTGAGACCCTTTTTTTTTTTTTTTTTGTAGAGATGGAGTTTCATCATGTTACCCAAGCTAGTCTCCAACTCCTGGGCTCAAGCAATCTAGTCACCTTGGGCTCTCAAACTGCTGTGATTACATGCTTGAGCCACTGTGCCTGACGTGTACTTCTTTATTAGAATTACATGAAGCTGTTTCTTTCTAAGGTCTCTCCTTCTTTTCTTTTCCTAGCTGCTCTGCAAATTCCTAGAAAGAGAATTGAATTGGTCTATTCTAGTTCAGATGCTCATTCATGAAAGGAATCAACTGAAGTCAAGGCTTGGGGTCTTCCTAGGAAAAACACAGATAAATAAGGATTTTTCCAAGATTGAAAGTAGGGGAAAGCAATTTCTGGAGGGTAACATGTGCTGAAACCAACAAAGATACATCCATTAAAGATATAAGCAATGTGTTAGGAGAGTCAAATCCCATCTAAATTTATTCCATATGGGAGAGCACAAGTAGGGGAGACATTATTTATTGCCTACATGCTATTTATCTCTTTTATATTATTTAGCAGTTGTTTTTGCAGACACACACATACGACACAGTTGGTCCCATCGTGTCTGTGAACAGATAGTGGCTGTAGTCATAACAGAGGAAACTGAGGTTGCCAAAATGCAGAGTTTGCTGCTGGGCATTCCATTGAATGATACAAAGGCTCATATCAGGTAATGTAAGATTCTTCCTTAATGGTGAGAGGAAAGCAACAGAACTCTGTCTACACTGCCCATGAAACATAACAATGCAATCCAGCTGTGATGTCCATGAGAGAGTGGCCAACAGCTGTTGTTCAAGAAGATGTGACATTTAACAATATCTCTGAACACTGGGATTAAAGTGTTATTTTTCAAGAACAATATCTGTGAGGTCTCAAGCTTATTTCCTCATTCTATTTACCAGGACACATGGCCTTGTCAGTTCAAGAAGCAAAGAAGAGTGACAAGTCTAGGCTTCAGTCTTTTTTATAAAGATGAGGAGGAAGCCATGGTGATTGCTTTAACAGGTAAAGAGAACACCCACTTTGCTATTTCTACCATGCATTTCTTAACTCGCTACCTGTATGTGTATGTTAATCATGAGTCCATATATTGCTGCATAATTAATTTTATAGTGAGTATAACCCTAATTATCCTTCCTCAAACATTTAATGTATATTTTAATGTGTCTGTCAACATAAACACTACTTAGATATTGCAAAATACATTTCATATGTCTCAATGCAGATAAGATTGCTTAGCATATTTTTCATTTCCCAATGAATAATGCAGGCTGAAAATTTAGCTTTTTACAAGGATATATATAAACTAGAAGTCCTTGTGCCCCAAACAATATTGTTTATCATATGCCAGATGATGGGTAGAAAGATAGAACGGGCTTAACTAAAAAATAAGTGAAGCACTCTAACCATCTGTATTTATTTGGTAGATATAATCTTTCATAATTTATCACCCAAACACATTTCCATAACAACATAATATGTATTTTTAACGTACTGACCAACAAGTTGCAAGTTCTCAGTCATAATCAGGAGGTAGTCCTTAGTGAAGCTAAAAATAAGCCCTGCATTTCTGCAAAACATCTCGATATAAGCATCTTCCCTTTTTGCAAAATGTATTCTGGAAATAAATGTTTTCATAATATTCTCATGGTCAAAATGCTTAAAAGTCATCATCACATATTTGACACCAAGTCATTTTAGGATATTAAAAAGTAGCTAAATTTTAAGGAGATTTTGTTGGTCTAATTCTGATATAAATTAACATAAATTTCCATTTTATGCAGTTATTGGGGTCAGTTCTGAATAACTTAGAATGCCATTCATATTTGTCCTCTTGTTTCCCTCCTCTTTAAAAGCTCTACCTCACATCTTCACATCCTCTTTTTATAATTCCAGCTATGATACTGAGCACATGATTACAGTAGAACTACACTTTGTAAGAATATCTCTACTTCAATGATGAAGAATACTTGATTCTAAATAAGTTTAAAATTTCTAAACCACCAGTCTCTAAAGGAAACATTTTCACTATTTGACTAATTTGTCATGGAGATATTGATAAATAAGCATTCTACCCAATCAGTCAGTATTCTGTGGTTAATGTTACTGCCATTGGAATTGCTTGTCTCATGAACTAGGAATTGAGGGGAAAAGAAAGTCCTGGTATTCTTGTGATAGCTCAGTATTCGCATAGCTGCGCTATGAACTCCAGGGAGCTCCAGGGAGGTCTAGGATAGAATTGAACATCCAAAGTTTTCTAAGTGGATGTTGATTGCCCTCCATGGACTCTCCCCTAAGCAAGAATAGCTCTTCCATGCTTCTCTTGAAAATTGGGTTAAAGTCCTATGAGCAAAAGTCACATGGAGTAAATGCAGAAGTTTGCTAAAATCTCCTGCAAACAAACTTTGCATTTGCAGTGAATGTCATTTGGAATGGGATATGTTCGTTTACTTTTTGTAGGTATTTATTTTCATGAAACTAATTTTACTGCATTCCCCTATTGAAGGATTTTAGGAACACCATTGGTTGCCATCATTGGGAGGTGGTAATTTGAAACCTTTAAGCTTGCTAATCCCAAAGGTTTGGGGGGAAAATATTAGTCTTACCTGGTTTAAAGTATCTGGAGAAAACCCTGCAGTTTTTGAACCACAGTGGTCCAATCTAAAGATATAGGCAATGTATTATTCAGTGTATTTTAATGGGATGGGAGACAGAGGTGAGTAGGGGACATTGCGTATGCCACAGGACATTTGACAATGACTAGAGACATTTTCGATTGGGAGAGCACTCTGCTGCCTAGTTGGTAGAGGCCAGAGATGCTCCTAAACATTCTAAAATGCACAGGACACCTCCATGCCACCACAAAGAATTATTATTCCCCAATTAGTGTCAAGGTTGAGAAAGCACACTGGAAATACATCTGACCTCTCCAACGGAGAAGACTGCTGCTTCTATATCTTGATTAGAAGACAAGGTACCTTAGTTCCAGCATCCCTTGATTCAGAACTGCTTTTTCATTGTAGGATTCCATCACCGCCTATGGTCCCTTTAATATACCTGTTAAATTGCCATCTATTTTAGAAGGATTTGCCAAAACTTGCAGTTTTCCATGATTTCTAGCTCTCCACATTCAAAGATTGGTTTTCTTGTTCTTAAGGAAACTTATTTAGACCCTGGCAGAGTGTCTTTCTGCCTGTTCAGTCTTCTCATAAGCACCTGCATATTCCAAATGTGTTTCTCATCTAAGCACTGGAAGAAAATCCTTCACTTTCATTTACAGAATTCCTTGATTATAGGGTCTATTCTATAAACATTTTTCAAAGAAAGAAGGATTACAAAACCAAAATATTAATAGTTATTTGTCCTAGAATTAGTGGCACTGGTCATTTATTCTTTATACACACTTTTGTATATTTTATTAATTTTCAATTATAAATCCAATTGGCCCCTAAACAGCATGTGTTTGAACTGTGCAGGTCACTTAGACATGGATTTTCTTCCTCCTCTGCCATCCCTGAGACAGCAAGACCAACCCCTCCTCTTCTTCCTCCACCTCAGCCTACTCAACTTGGTGATGACAATGATGAAGACTTTTATGATGATCTTCTGCACTTTGGGAGGCTGAGGCAGGTAGATCATCTGCGGTTAAAAGTTTAAGACCAGCCTGGCCAACATGGTGAAACCCCATCTCTACCAAAAATACAAAAACTAGCTGGGCGTGGTGGTAGGGGCCTGTAATCCTAGGTACTCCGGAGGCTGAGACAGGAGAATTATTTGAATCTGGGAGGTGGAGGTTGTAGTGAGCCAAGATCATGCCACTGCACTCCAGCCTGGGCCACAGAGAAAGACTCTTGCTCAAAATAATACCTATAATAAATTATAGTATATTAAATCCTTGTCCCTCTAAGCAACATTATCTGAATGGCACAAAGTTTTCTGTTGTCCTCAAACTTAGCTCACATGAGCACTAATAATATCTTTAACTGATGACAGCACAGAGACAATACTTTAACATTTGTTGCAAGAAATGTATCTTATTATTGTATAGGATCCTATGTACATTTGAATTATGTTGGGATGACTTTAGTTTTAAACAGCAGGAGTTCTTTAATTTTTATGTTTATTGATATATCATAGTTGGACATATTTTGTGGATACATGTGATATTTTGATACATGCATACAATGTGCAATGATCAAGTCAGAGTAATTGGGTTACCCATCACTTTAAACATTTTTCTTTGTGTTGGAAACATTACAACTCTTTTAGCCATTTTGAAATATACAATAAATTATTGTTAACTATAATTTCCCTACTGTACTATTCAATACTAGAATTAACTACTTCTAACTGCATTTTTCTTACTTTCTATATTACTTTACATCTACATTTACAAGCTGTATTCTTAGTGTAACTTTAATGTAAACATGTATTTCACCTAAATGTTGGTTGCATGGATGTCCTGATACTGTGTGCTTTTAATCACATTAAATCTAATAAAAGTAACTCTCTAAAAAATAAGCATAGTGACTGTATAATTTCCTTTGTTTAGTTGCTTGACTAGATGGAAATATGTATCTAAAAAAAGACACAAAGAGTTAAAATGATAACAACATGGATAAATGCCTAAATTCTTTATTATTTCAAAAAATAATGTACTATGGGGTTTATTGCATATGTATAAGTACAATGCACGGTAACAATGGCAAAAACAGCAGAAGAGAAGGAATGGATGTTATCTATTATAAGGTTCTTATACTATTCATGTAATGGTATAATATCTCTTAAAGGTAAACCGTGACAGGCTTTACATTCACTATAAACCCTAAAGCAATAAATAATATAATGTAAAGCATTATAGCTTATAGCTAACGTACCAAAAAATGAAATATAATGGAATCATAAAATATATTTTACTAATCCCAAAGAATGAAGAAAATGAGGAAGAACTGAAGAAAAAAACAAATGGACAAATAAAAAATAAATATACAGAGAATGAATTTATTTTAATCACATTAAATGTAAATGGTTGAAATATGCCATTCAAAAACAGAGATTTTCAAAATATACACAGAGCAAGACCTAATTTTATTCTATTTGCAATAAACACATTTCAAATAGAAAAAGATTGAAAGCCATGTTGAAAAATACATAATATGTTTACATTAATGAAAACTGTCTGAAATGTGTATATTGATATCAGACAAAAGATATTTTAGAACAGAGAATGTTACCATGAATAAAGGTAATTTCAAAATAATAAAGGGGTCAATTTATTCAGAGGTCATAGGAATTCTAACCGTTTATACATCTAATAGTAGAACTTCAAAATATGTGAAGCAGAATCTATAGAGTTGCAGGGAGTCAGATATTTTAATAGTCCTCTTTAATAATTGATAACATAATGACACAGAAAATTAACACACATAGGAGGTTTGAACAATGTTGAAGCCACTGTCACATATTTTTAGTTTGCTGTTATAACAAACCTCCATTTCAAAAACAGATTTATTGTGGTATAATTGACACACACGAAACTGCACACATTTAAGGCACATAATTCGATAAGTCTTGATGAGTATATACAACCAGTAAACCATCATCACAATCAACAGACTTAACATATAACCATCCTCTCAAGATTTCTCAAGTCCCTTTCTTTTTTTTTTTTTTTCCTGCTTTTTATTTATTCATTTATTTTTGCTCTCCATTTGGTTGGTGATTCCTCAAGGCCTTAGAAATAGAAATTCCATTTGACCCAGCAATCCCATTACTGGGTATATATCTCAAGTCCCTTTCTAAATACCTCTCTTTTGCCCCATCCACCTCTTCTAAATTATTCTTGGATCAAAAAGGAAACTTCAGTAGAAAATAGAATATATTTCAGACTGATTATTAAATCACTGTAAGTAATGATAATTAAAACACTACTCAATTATTTTTGGAATGCAAATAAAGAAGTGCTTTAAAGTACATTTATAATTCTATATCATCTTATTAAACTTTTTATTGTTTTCATCTTAAAGAGGTAGTAAAATAAAATCAAATACAAGTGTTTTTTTATTTATGAAGAAATAAATTAATGAAGAGAATAGAAAAAATTTACTATGTATTCATTATCCATTGTGTCTCAGCAGAAGGTGATCAGGAAATAAAGATGTATATGGCAGGGTGTCTGTCAGCTGCACGTAATTAAGTGGCAGAATAAAGATAAAATTCCCCAAGTAACACATCACACACCCACATGCACATGCGTGTGCACACACACACATACACACACACTCTTTGCATTCCAGCTGTAAATACTGTTACTCTAAGTTACAGAAAAAGATTCATGTGAGAGATGAGGGTGAACTCTTCACTCAATCAGAATGGATAGACTATATGTGCCTTGAAAGGCATCAAAAGATGAAAAAACCAGTTAACAAAAATATCTGAGTAAACCGGAGAGGAAGGAATTTTTGCAGCCTGAACTTCTTTGATTCCAGGTGATTGTATTCTGCTCAACCAGCTGCCCTAGGTTGTATGCTTTTATTATTATCGGACATTGAAAAACACTCAAAGATAAGTTATCAACTTCCCTCATTTCCAGGTCACCAGACTGTGACATATTATGAAGTGTAACATATAGTAAATAAAATCTAGTGATAAAAGGTGCAACTTACTATTAAGATAAACTTATAGTTGGAAAGTAATTAAATCTGTTTTTAAAAAGAACTACATTCAAAATCAGTATTGGGATCTGCTTCTTAATGGAATGCTCCATAAAACATGTAAAGCACCTAAGAATTGTATTATTTTAAATTCAGCTTTGTGTAATTTTAGATGCCTAAGAATGCTTATAAATAATAGATTTCATCTCTATATATGCAATATAACAATGCTAACATGAATTATTTACATTGCATCACATTTTCTATTTAACTGTTAAAATATTATTCATATATTCCCACAAAAACCTGAAACCTCACTAAAATGCTTGAAAGATAACCATGAAACATAAATATACTTCCCATTTTATCTCGTATGTCTCTTTTCCCCCTAGTCTCTGGGTACTGAGTAATACTATTTCATCTAGATATTCAAGCTTTATCAGACTGAATTGTGCTGATGACACAATTGACTTTGGTAATCTCGTTTGTTAGTGGTTGAGGCAGGCAGTGATTTGGTTCAGAATCTTGAAGATTTTCATCCTTTAAAGTCACAGCCTGGTGGCCGTGTCCACAAATCCTTTTCTGTCAGAATAATTCTATTCATAGAGAACTTTGAGCATGAAAAGCCCAACCGCATATTTGTAACCTATTTCTTCAGGCATTTTTTTTTTTTACAACTTCAGCTTCATTCCAAAGGACTGTAATTTCTTCAGTCAACCATCCAAAATGAACTTCATTACTATTTCCCAGGTTATAAATAGATCCTTGAATTTTCTTGATCATTTTTCTTAAGTTGCACATTTGGGAAGTGCACCTTAAGAAAATCTTTTGGAAGATTTCTGTAATAACTGTGACTAGTAAGAAATAATGCGAAAACATGATTCAATATGAAAAAAGTCAACACTACGGGATATAATTTTCAGTAGATATTATATATTTTGAACTTTTAAGAAGTTATATCTGATGAGGGTAAATTACTATTATTATTATTTGTGTGCATGTTTCTTTGTTTTTTGGTGATGACAGGGTCTCACTTTGTTGCCCAGGCTGGAGTGCAGTGGTGTGATCTTGGCTCACTGCAACCTCAACCTCCTGGGCTCAAGCGACCCTCCCACCTCAGCCTCCCTAGTAGCTGGGACCATAGGTGTGTACCACCATGCCTGAATAATTTCTGTATTTTACTGTAGAGACAGGGGGTCACTATGTTGCCCAGGCTGGAGTGCAGTGGCACAATTATAGGTCACTGCAGCCTCAAACTCCTGGGCTTCAAGTGATCCTCCCACCTCAGCTGCCTGAGTAGCTGGGACTACAGGCAGGTGCCACCACACTTTACTAATTTAGTATTGTTTGTAGAGACAGGGGCTCACTATTTTGCCCAGGATGGTCTTGAACTCCTGGGCTCAAGTGATCTACCTGCCACAGCCCCCAACAGTGTTGGGATTACAGGTCTGAGCCACTATGCCCAGCCCAGGGGTAAAAAAATTTATACAGCACTCATAGCCATGCAATCAACAGTTGAATAAATCCCTCAATGCCCTAAACACTTCCCTCCAGCTCCTACAGGTAAATGCTATCAAAGAGCTCTCATCTACCCTTCTGCGAGTATTTATAAATGAGCATGCCTTGCATTTGTTTTAAGAAAATGAATTCTGCGATGCACAATGAGGTGTTAAGTAAGCTTCTGTACTCTGGCGGAGTGAGATATTCAAGGGGTTGAAAGTTACCTTCAGCCAACCACAGTCTGAAAAAAATAAATGGAAAATTCCAGAAATAAACAATGCATAAGTATTAAATTGTGCACCATTCTGAGCAATGTGAAGAAGTCTTGTGCCATCCTCAAACTCCTGGGCTTCAAGTGATCCTCCCACCTCAGCCTCCCGAGTAGCTGGGACTACAGGCAGGTGCCACCACACTTCACTAATTTTTGTATTGTTTGTAGAGACAGGGGCTCGCTATTATGCACCATTCTGAGCAATGTGAAGATCCTGCCCAGGATGCACATAGTCCAAGGTACCTTGCTACCTGCCTATTATTCACTTAGTAGTCTTCTAGCAGTGCTTGTGTTCAAGTCACCTTTATTTTCCTTAATAATGGCTATGAAGTGCAAGAGTAGTGATGCTGGCATACTGTTAGAATGTACTGTTTTATTATTAGGTGTTGTTGTTAATTTCTTACTGTTCCTAATGTACCAATTACATTTTATCATGGGCATGTATGTGTATGAAAAATTACTGTCGATACGATTTGCTGCTATCTGCAGATTAAGACATTCACTGGGGAACTTGGACCCGATCATCTGGGGATAAGGGGGAACTACAGTGCTGATTATGCTCCTATACTTGTCACAGGAAAGGAAATCTCAGTAGTCCAAAATCACCAAGCCAAACAGAAAAGTCAAGCTGGGAACTGCACCAGGCAAACCTGCTTCCCATTCTGTTCCCAAATAAGGTAGATATAACACAAAGATAAAAAAGCTACATGCTTCCCTCACAATTTGCCCACAGCAAAATCCCTAATTTATAAAAAATGGAATCCTTATTTGACTTTTGCTTTTTAGCAGTTTTATCTTCAACCTTAGAAACACTGTGACAGCCTTTTCTGCAGCTGCAGGTAAACCCCTTAAACTTTTCTGAGAACACAGACATAATTATTGTTCACCCTCAATCTCGTGTTCTCTAGACTTAGCAATGTTCCCGTTCCTATAACTTTCAGTCAGGTGTTATTTTTAAATTTTCTAATCTGAAAGAATGAAACAGCTTGTGCTTGATTACTGTTATGATTTTTAATGTTTTTAGTAACTTCTTTTTTTTTCAATTATATGAGAATAGGTGTGCCCTGTTCTGTCGGATGTGTAAATAAACCTAGGTGTATGATACATGTGATTTTTGTTAATGACTTAACAAATATTAAATGTGAAATGAGATGCAACCTTACATGTTTCTATTCAACATCCAAGTTCAACTCAAGACCAAGTTCCATTCTACCAAGGACTCTTTCAAAGTGTTTCTTTTTCTCCTTGGCAAATGGCTCACTGTTTCATTGCTGTTTCTAGCATCTCTCTTCACAGAGAAGATAATCACCCGCAAGGTCTATAATTTCCAGGCTGTACTCTTCCGAGCAAAGATGGGGATCCTTTAAGTTAAACATCTAAGAGCAAATGAATGCAAATGAAAGGATCTTTAGAAAACTCCATCCATGTTGTTAATTAACCATTGATCACCCATCAAGTGCCTGGACGTGTAACATTTCAGATAATTTCTACTCTGCAGGAAGGAACCTTAAATTGGTACTTTTGAAATTAGCACAAATGTTTTTGTTCTTATAATTTGGTCAGATATTTCTATAACACATGCTGAGTAGAGAAGAAAGAGCAGGTGGCATTGTTTAGAAAGAGCTGATCAGGGATAAAGTGCTGAAAGGTTATAGTCACAGCTTTTCATGTGCTGTACAGGCAGACCACAGAGGATGACTTTATTACAGGAACATCCCGCAGAGGGTCTCTGTTCTCTTTACACATTTGGCAATAAATTAGGCTGGACAGGGTACTTCCAGAGCAACCCCAGTTTATCAGCTTGCTCTGCGACTCTTTATCACCAGCTAAGCTCACAGTATCTGTGGAAAACATCAAATGTCAACAGTTGAAGCCCAGTTGATAAAGTTGATCTGGTTTTCCCAACTCTAAAACCTGTCATTCATCATAAATGAAATGGTTATTTTTTTCTTCCATCAAATGTCACAAAATAAAACATCACACCTAAAAGTCATTCATTCTATAAATGTAGAAAATATTTTATTCATAGGAACAGTTGAAAGGGTGCAAAAACCATTGGTTTTGATTGCATGAAAGCATGCAAGACCTTTTGAATTTTAAATCGGTTCAGAATGGCTCAGAGTAGTACATAAATTGATACTTACCCCAGTCACTAGGCTCTGGGGAAAATAAGAAAGGCTATTGATCAACTACAGATTAGGGAGTTTATCAATTCATTACTAAGTTAAGTCTGGCAGGGATGACAATGGAGATGAGAACAAATACTGAAGACATTTGTAAGGATTTTAGGAAATATCTTTTTCCCTGTCATCAGGCACCAGCAAGCTTGTCGATTCACTATCTGTAACTAATGGGTGAAACCTAAACTGGCGATGAAAATAAAATGCAAATCCATGTGCTTTAAATTTTGGGGGGCTCTGATATTATAGATCCTTGGAGATCAAGGGCAGAAAAAGTGAATTGAATGTTATTTCCAATAAAAAAGTCAATCAAATTTTATATATAGTTATAATTGTCAATGCTTGTCAATTTAGGGGATAATTAATAACTGGGGTTTTTTTTGAAAATGATAGGCCTAGCTTATATATTTAGAATGTGAATATACCTTTTGTTCTTTTGTATCTTTATTTTTTGGGAAAAGAGAGAGTATTCTTGTGGGCATCTACAAAAAGGCAAAAGCAGAGGATAAAGATAAGATTATAAGTGAAGGAAGGATGATTTGTTTCCTATGGTCAGGATGTTTCTCTGTGTGTATGTGTGTGTGTGTGTGTGTGTGTGTTTGTGTGTTTTAATGAGTTAGTATTTAGAATTGAAGATTATTCCAACAAGTCAAAAGGAAAGACAGCCAGGCATAGTGGCTCTCAACTGTAATCCCAGCATTTTGGGAGGTCAAAGTCAGCCAATCACTTGAGGTCAAGAGTTAGAAACCAGCCTGGGCAACATAGTCAGACTCCATCTTACAAACTAAAATAAATATAAATAAATAAGCCAGACATGCTGGCATGCACCTGTAATCCCAGCTGCTTGGGAGGCTGGGATGGGAAGATTGCTTGAGCCCAGGAGTTTGAGGCTGCAGTGAGCTATGATTGTGCCACTACAGTGCAGTTTGAGTGACAGAGTGAGACCCTGTCTCAAAAAAAAAAAAACGACAGGCAGAGGTTATTATAAAGCAGCACTTTAGGCACAGAATGTAGAAAACAAATAATTAGTCCTACATTCAGCTCCTAGGGGACTCTGCCGGGTCCGCCAATGTATGCTGAAATTAACAAAAATCATTTCTCATCTTTGCCCCCCCCCCCATATTCCTATACCAGTCAATACGAAGCATGAGCTAAAACAAAGGGAAATATATGGTCATCCCAATAGCAATGTGGGCCTTTATTTACGGGAGTCATACATACATCTTTACTTTTCTAGAGAATATTTCATGAGATTTTCATTTGAATTTGATGGCTGCACAGAAGTCTATGGGGAGCATGTGAAAATGGCTTTCAAGGCCACTGTTAATGATCAGAGAGAATTTTGATGAGATACTACAAAACGATGAAAGTCTTTGAGGCTCAGAAAATGTCTACAGCATCAGTTCTTAAGCACGGGATAAACCATCCACTGCATCTTTTCAAAACTTTCCTCTTCTCCTTAAGCATTCCTACCACACCATGGTCTATCTGAGCAGAACCAGGATTCCTGCTTGGAATTCTCTAGAATAAAGAATGAAAATCATGAATCTACTTCTGTAGCTGCTCTTTCAAAGGCCTCAGGGAACTTGTACTCATGGTGGAAGGTGAAGTTGGAGCAGGAGCAAGACACGGGGGAGAAATACCACACAGTTTTAAACAACCAGGCTGCACCAAGCTATGAGGAATCTACCCTTGTGACCCAAATAGCTCCCACCAGGCCTCATCTCAACGATTGCGGATGACATTTCAGCATGAGATTTGAAGGGACAATATTCAAACTATATCAACAAAGCATCATGGTTTTTAGATAATTTAGTTAAGCAAAGTTTGCTAAGGATAATGGCCTTCAGCTCCATCCATGTTCCTGCAAAAGACATGATTTCATTCTTTTTTATGGCTATATAGCATTGCATGGTGTATATGTACCACATTTTCTTTATCCACTCTATCATTGATGTGCATTTATGTTGTTTTCATGTCTTTACTATTATGAACAGTGCTTCAGTGAACATAATGCATGCACATGCCTTTATTCTAGAACAATTTATACTCCTTTGGGTATATACCCAGTAATGAGATTGTTAGGTCGAATTGTATTTCTGTCTTTATGTCTTTGAGGAATCACCACATTGTCTTCCACCATGGTTGAACGAATTTAAACTACCACGGAGAGTGGAAAAGTGTTCCTTTCTCTCCACAACCTGGCAAGCATGTTATTTTTTTACTTTTTAATAACAGCCATTCTGACTGGTAGGAGATGGTATCTCATTGTGGTTCTGATTTGCATTTCTCTAATGGTCAGTGATGTTAAGGTTTTTTTCCATATGACTGTTAGTCACATGTATGTCTTCTTTTAAAAGTATCTGTTCATGTTCTTTGCCTACTCTCTAATGGGTTTTGTTTCTTATAAATCTGTTTCAGATGCTGGATATAAGACCTTGGTCAGATGCACTGTTCCCAAAATTTTTCTCTCATTCTGTAGGCTGTCTTTTTATTCTGTTGATATTTTCTTTTGCTGTGCAGAAGCTGTTTATTTTAATTAGATCCTGATATTATTTGTCTGTTTCCCCACCCAAATCTCATCTTAAATTGTAGCGCCCACAATCCCCATGTGTTGTGGGAGTGACCTAGTGGAAGGTAATTGGATTATGGGGGCAGTTACCCCCATGTTGCTGTTCTTGTGAAAGAGAGTGACTTCTCACAAGATCTGATGGTTTTATAAGGGGCTTTTCCTGTTTTGCTCTACACCTCTTCCTGCTGCCATGTGAAGAAGGACATGTTTGCTTTGCCTTCTGCCATGATTGTAAGTTTCCTGAGGCTTCCCCAGCCATGCTGAACTGTCAATTAAACTCTTTCCTTTATAAATTACCCAGTCTTGAGCAGTTCTTCATAGCAGCATGAGAATGGACTAGTACACATGCCATTTGTCAATTTTTGCTTTTGTCGCAATTGCTTTTGAAATCTTCATCACAAAATATTTACCCATGCATATGCCCTGAGTAGTATTACCTAAGTTGTCTTCCAGGGTTTTTGTAGTTTTGGGTTTTACATTTAAGCCTTTAAACAATCTTAATTTTTGGTATATGGCATAAGGGAGGGGTCCAGTTCTAATCTTCTGCGTATAGCCAGCCAGTTCTCCCATCACCATTTATGGAATAGGGAATGCTTTCACCATTGCTTGTTTTTGTCAAATTTTAAAAGATCAGATAGTTACAGGAATGTGGTCTTATTTCTGGGCTTTCTGTGTTGTTACACTGGCCTATGTGCCTATTTTTGTACCAGTAGCATGCCATTTTGGTTACAATAGGCTTACAGTATAGTTTGAAGGTAGGTAGCATGATGCCTCTAGCTTTGTTCTTTTTGCTCAGAGTGCCTTAGGTATTCAGGCTCTTTTTTGGTTCCATATGAATTTTTAAATGATTTTTTAAATTTCTTTGAATAATGTCAATGGTAGTTTCACAGAAATAGCATTGAATCTGTAAATTGCTTGGGGCACTATGGCCGTTTTAGCAATACAGATTCTTCCTATTCATGAGCATGGAATGTTTTCCCATTTGATTGTGTCATCTCTGATTTCTTTAAGCAGTGGTTTGTAGTTCTCTCTGTAGAAATCTTTCACCAACATATTTGTACTTCTAGGGTTTTGTTGTGTGGCAATTGTGAATAGGAGTTCATTCCTGATTTGGCTCTAAGCTTGACTGCTGTTGGTGTCTAAGAATGTTAGTGATTTTTGCATATTGATTTTGCATCCTGAGACTTTACTGAAGTTATTCATTAGCTTAAAACTCATTTATGCCTAGTGTTCCATTACTGGAACACTAAACATGTGGGAGTTATTTATGTCCTACTACTCAAGGTCATCACCAAGGTCTGATTTTTTTACAAATGTTTACAATTTAAAACATTGCAAACTCCAGTATAAATGGGTTAAGAAATTTTTGGGTTGAGATTATGGGGCTTTCTAGACATAGGATCTTGTCATCAGCAAATAAGGATAGTTTGACTTCTTTTCCTTTTTGGATGCTCTTTATTTCTTTCTCTTGCCTGATTGCTCTGGTCAGGACTTACGAAACTATGTTGAATAGGCATGGTGAGAGAGAGGTCATCCTTATCTTGTGTCAGTTTTCAAGGGGAATGCTTCCAACTTTTGCCCATTTAGTGAGACGCTGGCAGTGTGTTTGTTATATATGGTTTTTACTATTTTTGGGTATGTTTCTTCAATATTTAATTTATTGAGAGTTTTTAACATGAATGGATATTAAATTTTATTGAGGATCTTTTCTGCATCTGTTGAGATAATCCTGTGATTTTTATCTTTAGTCTGTTTATGTGACGAATCACACTTACTGATTTTTGTATGTTGAATCAACCTTGCATCCCAGGGATAAAGCCTACTTGATCATGGTGGGATAAACTTTTAATGTGCTGCTGGATTCAGTTTGCCAGTATTTTGCTGAGAATTTTTGCATCTATATTCCTCAAGGGTCTTGGCCTAAAGTTTTCTTTTTTTTGTTGCATTTCTACCAGGTTTTGGTAACAGGATCATGCTGACCTCATACAATGAGTTAGGGAAGAGTCCCTCTTCATCAATTTTTTGGAATATTTTAGTAAGAATGGTACCAGCTCTTCTTTGTATATCTGGTAGAATTCAGCCAAGAATCTGTCTGGTCCTGAGCTTTTTTGGACTGGCAGGCTATTTGTTACTGTTTCAATTTTAAAGCGGTAGTTTTGATGAATCCATTGCACAGCCAGCCAGGTGCCTAGTAGACGGGTTAGAATGCAGACTCAGGAAAATGACATTGTCTCCAGATTCATATATAGCTTTAGAGTCTTCAGAGGTATTGAGAGAGAGAGAGACATAAAGTGAAAGGAAGATGGGGAGTGAATGAAGGATGAAGGTTTCTATAAAGAAATAAGATAAGTGCATCATGGAAATTTAAGAGGATCACAAAGTCATAAAGGATGAAAACTGAAAAATTCCCATTGGATTTATTTTTCATGAAAGAAGGGATTGCCTATCTCTGTTAAGGCCAATTTTGATGGCACGCTGAGCACAGACGTCAGATACCAAGGGTTTAAGGAATGAATGGAAGGTGCAAATGGAGATGGTAGAGGGTTCCTCTTTCACGAGGCTCTATACTAAAGGTGAGGAGCATGGTGAGAAGCTCTTGGAGTACACATGTATTTTCCCTGCTTTTCTCTGTATTGACATTCCCTAATGGGAATCCTTTTCAAAACCCAGGGTGCCCCAAAACTTCTGTTTTTTTTTCTACCCTTTTCTGATGTTGAGTGCAAGAACTTAGTTTGTGGCTCTTTCTCCTATTTCTGTCTCAAATGACCATTGCAAAACCATTTATTCCTACCTGTAATCTCAATGCCAAATCCAACAGCTGACTAGTTTATTGACAGCTCTTGCATATTTCATGTTAATTCAATACACATTTGATGCAATTAATTAAATGATAAGTGCCTATGGTGTAGAGTAATTTAAAGCTAGTATTTTAAAGAGTATTTACTCTTGCAAATATTATTACATATTTTTGACTATTCCAATTGGTGTCAATGAAGAAGATATTTACTAATAACCTACATTTCACTATTGTCTGCCTTCAGTTTGCTTTGTCTCTGAGCCAATGTGACCTCTTATAGAGAATGTAACAGATGCTAATATAATAATCAAATTATCTGTCAATGTGGATTTTGAATGATTGGAAAAGAATTGGATTGTAAGATTTTTCTCCAAAACATACATCATGTTTATTATAACACACTTGACATTTTACTTAGTTATGTTTCAGGCCTAATTTATCATTAAAAATATTTGTGAAGTTTTTGACATTGTTTTACAGCAGAAGCCTATTAATATTAGTATATTTACACCAAGTTCAAAATAAAATCAAAATAACCATCTAAAAGAACTCTGCACATTATGTTTCAGAAACTGTAAAAGAGATAAAGCTAATTCATTTAGATTTATTAGGCACACTAAAATTATATTAGAAGCAGAGTTCATTTGTAATTTTATGTATGAAATAGTGAAACAACTAAATTTTGTTTTCTAACGTTAACTGAACATCTATTTTGCCCCTAAAACATAGTGCTAGGAAATTAACGACATAAATGATAAGTTCCTTCATTTTTCACAGTCAATATCTGCAGTTGAAGACACTCAGTATCCCTACAAAACACATTTAATTACTTTCTGATTGCTTCAAAGTGTAGGTCTTATTAAAATTGCACTTATAGTCTTCTCTGTTCTACCATGAGATGTATGTTGAATTGTGCATGTCTTTAATGGTTTTATTTTATAGATTCACTACCATGGCTCACTTTGTTGTCTCAGAGTAGCTGAAGCTTATTAACATCTTTACTTGTGGGATATGACCTGTAATTCTTAGCATGAGAGCATCATGAGAAGCGAAGGGCAACATGCTGGGTGCAGTGGTTCATGCCTGTAATCCCAGCAATTTGGGAGGCCAAGGTGGGCAGATCATTTAAAATCAGGAGTTTGAGACCAGCCTGGCCAACAGGGTGAAACCCTGTCTCCACTAAAAAAAAAAAAAAAAAAAAAAAAAACTTAGCTGGGCATTGGGGTGCGCACCTGTAATCCCAGCTACTCAGGAGGCTGAGGCAGGAGAATTGCTTGAACCCTGGAGGCAGCAGTTTCAGGGAACCAAGATCCCACCACTACATTCCGGAAGCGAGACTCCATTTCAAAAAAAGAAATGAAGGGAAATATCCAAGTGCAAGCTTTCTCAAGATACCGTCAACCAAAAGAAAGATAACTGAGCACCATCACACACCACCCATGACAACTTAAGCATTTGTCCTGACAGGTGGTTTGTCTCTGGGGTCTCCAAACATATCTCAGCATTTCAGTGCAATTACTTTATGTATTTAAACTCATCTTAGAGTCTCTGCATTATACAACATAAATAATGGTGTCTATTCTGAAAGCAACAGAGTGCACACATGTATGGATTAAGTGTTCATAACCATTGGTAAGAACATTCTATCAAAAGACTGAGCATACATGTTACTGAGCATTTATTTATATAACAGCTTGACTGTATAAGCTATGTGAAGACTCCCTAAGTCTCAGGACCTCAGCTGAGCTGTCAGGTATTCGAGTCATCGATTAAGACCACAAGACAAAAGGAAAGCAACCATCTGTTCCTTAATCACTGACTGCTTTAGTATAAGCAAGAGGTAAACTGGAGAAAGTGCCAATTCATTCATTCCGCTCTTTTTCATGGAATAGTGCCAGTCAAACGTCAAGTGGGCAAACAGACATGCAAAGGTTATAAGGGGTGATCTCACTGCTAAGGGAGTCCCAAATAAAGGGCTTCTGTGCTTTTATGGACCTGGAGCTGGGCAGAGAGAGACAGTAGGGTAGTGGATAGGAATGGAAAAGTCCTGTAGGAGAAAATGTCTTTGGTGTCAACTGTATTAGCCCATTCTCACATTGCTATAAAGTTACTGCCAGAGACTGAGTTATTTATAAAGGAAAGAGGTTTAGTTGACTCGTAGTTCCACATGACTGGGGAGACCTCAGAGAATGAACAAGAGAGGGACAGATAGATAAATAATTGATCAGAGCTCCAATGGGACATACTAGCAAA
The DNA here is from genome assembly GCF_049354715.1 of Callithrix jacchus. Taxonomy (NCBI): domain Eukaryota; kingdom Metazoa; phylum Chordata; class Mammalia; order Primates; family Cebidae; genus Callithrix; species Callithrix jacchus. The sequence goes on from NC_133524.1 coordinate 5,597,996, forward strand.
AATCTGCCAGATGTCTCCTTTACTCATCTCAATTCCAGAATGTTTTGCATAAGGAGCAAATCTTATCACGTAGGAATGGGATTGTAATGTTCAAAGTTATACGATTTTCACACAAGTTGACAATATGGGGGGAGAAATCTGTTTTCATTGAACTAAAGGAAATACAGAATATTTGTCTTCAACATGAGGATTCCTGGAGGATTGTCCAAGATAGGAAAAATCTCTATAGCATTTTTAGCTGTTTCTGCTTGTTTTCAGTTTGGCTGCTGACTTGAGAAAGCCACAATGCCAAATACACTAACTGCTTTTGAAAAATCAAGCTACACTTTTGCACAGCAGAAGAAACTATCAATAGTGTAAACAGACAACCCACAGAATGGTAGAAAATATTTGCAAACTGTGAATCTGACAAAGGTATGACATCCAGAATCTATAAGGACCTTAAACAAATTAGAAGTACAAAATAAAACAAAAACATTAAAAGAATGAGCAAAGGACATGAACAGACATTTCTCAAAAGAAGACATACACACCGCCAACAAGCATATGAAAAAAATGCTCAAGCATTAGAGAAGTGCAAATCAAAACCACAATGAGATACCATCTCACACTGGTCCGATGGCTATTATTAAAAAAAAAAGAAACAGATGTCAAGGTTGTAGAGAAAAGGGAATGCTTATACACTGCTGATTGGAATGTAAATTAGTTCAGTATCTGTGGAAAACAGTGTAGCAATTCCACAAATAAAAAAGAATTATCAGTAGACCCAGCAATCTCATTACTGGGTATACCCCTAAAGAAATAGAAATCATTCCACCACTAAGATACATGCATGGGTTATGTTCATCGAAGTACTGTTTACAATAGTAGACATGAAATCAACCTAGTTTCCCATCAGTAGCAGAATGAATAAAGAAAATGTGGTACATATACACCAAGGAATACTATGCTGCCATAATAAAGAACAAAATCAAGTCCTTTGCAGTGACATGGTTGTAGCTGGAAGCCATTATCCTAAGTGAATTAACACAGGAGCAGAAAAACATATACTGCATGTTCTCACTTATAAGTGAAACTTATAAGTAGGAGCACTGAGCACACATGGTCATAAGCATGAGAACAATAGATGTCAGAAACTTACCTGAGGGTGGAGCAAGGGAGGAGACTGAGGATCAAAAACTACCTGTCTGGTATTATGCTCACTACCTGGGTGATTAAATAATTTGTACACCAAACCCTTGTGACAATGAATTTATCCATATAACAATCCTGCACATATACCCCTGAATCTAAACTAGAAGTTGGAAAGAAGAAACAAACTCTAACAAGTGTAACTGAACATAGCATAAGAAATATGTGTGGAAATGGTGGACTGTGCATTAAGTTTGGAGTGTATTCACATGTTTTTTCTCACATTCACATTTGAGATTTTTGAGTTTCAATCTCTTGTCAAAACCATACTATCTCAAAATTCAAAATTAATAAAATATGCTTTTGTTCTGTCATCAATATTTAGTCCTAGAAAACCATATTCTTCTCTGGCAAGAATGAAAGCCAGTATTTGCAGTCTTGCATTTAGAAAGAGAGATATCATAAATTGTATTCAGCATGGAATATATGGATACATTGTTATGTATATTACTATTCTATTTAAACCCGTGAGGTATGTTGAAATAGCTTATTTTGGTTGACAAGAGTGTGGATGCAAATTATATATATATACACACACACACACATATATATACACACACACATATATATTTATATGTACATAATATATGCCCTATGAGCTACATGTATGTAGGTACATATATACCCACACAATAACAAAGACATGGAATCAACATAGATGCCCATAAATAGCAGACTGGATAAAGAAAATGTGGTATATATACCATGAAATATTATGCGTCTATAAAAAAGAACAAAATCAAGTCCTTTGCAGTCACATGGATGCAGCTGGAGACCATGATCCTAAGGAATTAATACAGCAATAGAAAACTAAACATGACATGTTCTCACTTATAAGTAGGAGCTAAACATTGAGTACACATAGTCATAAACATGGGAACGATAGATACTAGGCTGACTTGAGGGTGGAGGGCGGGCAAACATATATATATATATAGATATATAGATATATAGATATATCTATATATATATATATATATCTTAAAATTATTTATTGATGATGGGAATTCTTTTTTCAAAATTAACATTTAATTTTAATATGAAACATTTAAATAGTCTGTAATAGTAAGAGACCCGTTTTTTGACTTGGGTGCATCTACCCGCCATTTCCCCTCAGTGACTTATTTCTCAATTTACAGCTCAGCGAATGTCTGAGTTGCTTATTCAGATTTACGTCCACTGTCTCTAGCCTAAAATTATGGTAACTCTCCTGGTAAGACTGGCCAGCCAGGGAATCCAATAAGATTCACGTGGGAGACCTTGATGGATGTTCCATGGTATCTCATGCCAAATTGATTGCCTATCAGGAGTCTCAGCACATTTGCAATGTTTTTCTGGATTCCACATTTGATTTTTACGATAGGTCTCAAGTTTGCATGGTTACCCATTTTTAATTACATGAATTTTAAAGATACTCATGTAGAGTATAAAGGTAGCATACTGGTCATCTTTGCTATGCAAAGAGAAGAACATAGAGCTGGACAAAAACATTTAAAATAACCATTAAGTGTTCATTGGATTTGATATCAAGCAAATATTTCCATTAAGGTAAAACTTTAATAGATTTACAATTAAGCTATTTCCCTCCAATATTTCTAAATGTGCGGTTCACAATGTTTAATATCTCATAAGATCAAACTTAAGATACGTTAAAGTTCTGGGGTACTTTCTCAGAATTTTCCTTTTGTCCTGTGTTTATAATTTTTTGAAATTCATACAATGCTAGAAATAAAAGTTCAAAAATGTTCAATTTGGATCTATAAGTTATATTATTTTTTGTAACTATGGAGTTCTTCAGGCCAGGCCGGATGCGGTGGTTCACGCCTGTAATCCCAGCACTTTGGGAGGCCAAGGGAGGCGGATCACTTGAGGCCAGGAGTTCGAGACCAGCCTGAGCAACGTGGTGAAACCCCGTCTCTACAAAAAATACCAAAATTAGCTGGGCATGGTGGTGCGTGACTATAGTCCCAGCTACTCGGGAGGCTGAGGCAGGAGATTGTTGAACCTGGGAGGAAGGGGTTGCAGTGAGCAAAGATTTCATCCTAAAAGATAAACAAACAGACAAACATAAAGGTCTTCAAAACAAACAAAATGGAAAACAGAACATACGAAATACAGAAAATTATATTGTGTGGGTGATCATTAATGACTTCTTAAAACTACCAACAATTTGTACTTTGGGGTATACTTGCAACCAAATACAATGAACTGTCAAAACATATTTCGCTACTGCATTATATATATATATATATATTTATATATGTATAAAACTGTAAAATTTAATTTAATGTGTTTATTGGCCCATGAGTTTCCTGTCTCCATGTTCACAGAGTCACTAGAGATATCTGGCAACATTACTCCTAAAGTTATATTCCTCTGCAAACTAGTGAGCATTTTATTAAATATACACACTTGATATGATTTATGAAATATTAATTGTATTGTTCTATATATGTCATTTAAAAAAATTATGATTATATCCTAGAAAATGGGTTTTTAACAAGAATTGATAATTGCCTTATATAATGTAGGTGTTAGGGATGGTCTAGTTAATAGTATTTTTTAAAAAACCTTTGACTTTTTCTACTTATTTATTTATTGACTCAGGGAGACAATTTATAAGTTATTTTATGTAGTTTAAATTCTCTATAAACATATGATTTTAAACTTCAGAATAATTTCAAATAATGTTACATAATTATTTTACTATTTCATGCACCTATGAAAGTATCCTGAGGTATTAAACAACTGAATATTAACTATTTTTATAATTTGGCAGTGTATATATTCATGCTTGTAATAATTAGTCTTATGAAAATATTATACATATAAATTGCATCTTTATATTATTTTAATTCACTAATTTCATACACTAACCTCCTTTTAAAACACATTAAAATGTATTTGATTTTGTGTACAAGAATACATTTCTTATGAGATAAATCAATGAATAGATTATATAAATAGACATATAAGTAGAGAATAAGGAGGGAAAAGGAAAATATAATTATCAACTTCTACTTGAAAACATGCTCTCCAAAATATTTGGACACATTTTGTAATGGCAAAAACATCTTCTAAAAATGTAAGTTGCATAGTGTATCCAAAAGGTTTCTCTGATAAGTAGATAACTGGAACATTAATTAAAATACCTGAAACACTAATTAAAATAACTCCCTAGAAATATAACTCTGCTTTATCATGTTCATTCCACTAAGATATTGATTAAAAGTGAATTCATAGGAAGGTCGTGTTTCTAAATAACTTCATGTTGCTAAGGATACTTAATAATTTTAGAGATACTTGGCTTCTGAATTTTAATGAGATGGCATGCTGAGGTGATTGGGGTGCTGTTACCATGATTTTCTTTCTTTTTGAATAAGGTTTTGCATTGTCTTATGAATATAATTAAATGTTATACTGTGGATATTAAAGCATGTCCTGACAAAATGCCAAAAAACAAATAGCACTATGCTCTTAACTGTGTCACTATATAGCTTAGGAGAGTATAGGATATGGAAGAAAGGGTAGAAATGATATTAAAATCCTATGCTCTTTAACAGGTCTACTATGATAAAGGCCTATTATAATGGCTAAGGACACTCACAATTTTGTCTGTTTTAAGTGCCCTTCTTCACTACTTTTCTGAATCTTACATGCATGAAGTATATGCTAGAGATTTTGTTCAGTGATTCTGATAACGTTCCATTCTATAACCAAGCTAATTAAAAGCTGCAAGTTTTACTTTTAACCAATTGCTTCCCCTCCCCTCTAGTGACTGTATAATTGTTATTTTTTTACACAGAGTTGTGTCTAAATCATTGGATAACATTTCTAAAGATCTTAAGTTGACTGTATTTTTATGTATTTTAATTTGTGTGGTTGTTTTTAAGCCTCCCACATGTTCACTTAATTTTTTCTTTAAAAAAGCAAGATATGCTTTTGAAGACTTTTTCCATTGGGTAATTGAAATATTTTAATAATGACTGATTGAAAAAGCCTTGCATGTGCATAAGTCTATTTACTGAACAAGAAATTTATCCTTCGAGACTAAAATATTTTGGGGTAAACTTGGTTGTCATAAATTTGGTGAAAATAGTTAAAAATAACTTAAATTGGTAAGCTAAAACATTAAGATACCTGAAGTTATTGGATATATTATTATAAATTGGTTGATGTTGAGAACAATTTAATCCAGTTTATGAGAACCATTAATTACAAGGTAAACAGAAATTAAGTGATTATCTGACAGTGTAAATTGGTCAATGTGTGGCATGAAAAAAAGGAAGATATAACAGACATTCAACTATTGTATAGTTCAAGAAACAGACAAGGAATATGCCTAGGTTTCAGAATTGTTCGAGGTACAGACATGGGATATTATTCCTAGGCTTGATAATTGTTAATCAGAGAACAAATGGAAATATCAGTGAATCTCAGAATTCACTGATATTTCTGAGAAAGAGAGAGAGGAGAGGGGAGAGAGCAGAGAGGAGAGAGAGAGAGAGAGAGAGAAACATGAGAGAAAGAAGAGAGAGAAATAGAGGGAGAGAGACCCTCATTCCTAAAGCAATTTCATTTCAACCAACCATCCCATAAGTAATTGCAGATACTCAAGAGCATTCTTGCCAAACCAGTCTACAGCTTCTCTTTAAACAGCTCCTGGGAAAAATTCTCACAGCTTCCAGAGTAGCCTCCCCCTCATTGAGCAGATCTTACAACTCTATGCAGCAACAGCTCCTGGGGAAGCAATCATATTATTTTATATGTAAACATGACTGAAATATTTGGTCTCCATTTTCTCAGATTGAATATCTCTACCTCCTTTGGATATTTCACATACAAAATGATTTAGATTTTAGAGATACTTGGCTTCCTGGTCTTGGCCCATTCAACATTCATTCCCCTGAACAAACCCTTTAAAAAAGGGTTAGATAGACTAAAATATTTATAATATTTAAATATTTTAAAATATTTAAATACTACTTAAATATTTTAAAATATTTAAGTAGAAGCCTGAACTAAAGGGAATAATCCAGGAATCATTTAACCCATTGCAAAGGAAAGTCAGTCTATAGCCAGTGTTAGATAATTTTTTGTAAAGATGCATTGGTATGCCTGACACACCAATCGCTCACAGTGAGAATATATAATCCACCAAGCATTTTTGCACTACACCACTAAACCAGTTATAAATTATGCTTCCTTCTGAGGCTATGCTAATGATTTTTGTGCCTAAATGCAGAGTCCCAATATACACCTTCTATCTATCTAGATTTTTCTTCAGTATGTCAATTAATACAATGCCTAGTCCATTCCTTTCTCATATCATCTTCAGCTTTCATTGTAAGAGCTACACATCTTTATCTAGCTCGTTGGTAGAGGTGTCTAACAAGGCATGGTTAAAGGAGAGGTCTCATTCGTCAAGTTGGTTCCCAAAACTTGATCCTCTTTGACACAGGCTCATTAATTGCATCATTATATCTATACCAATGTTCAACCCACTACAATTCTGCATCTTTCTATCTTCAGCTATTGTGACACTTCACTGTACTGGTTGTGTGCATACTAAGATACCACTGCCTCATTTTGACGGTTATTGGAGATTTCTCTTCTTTCAGTGACCAATTAAGTATTAGTATCCCCCGAGATTCCACTGATATCCACTGGCTGCTCCATTCACCGTTGCTAGATGAGTTCTTCCATTTTTATGGGTTGCTGAATTTGATTTCTACATATCTAACTTTCTATTTTGCATTTCTACCTGATATCCAGTAGACAAGTCCAAAATGCAGTTTGCTCAGAGATGCCCCTCTTCCTTCTTTTTGTATTTTTTATTGATTTTGCCATTTTCATCCACGGCCATCCACAGTCAACAAGCCTAAAAGTAGAGTGTTTCCTCTCTCCTTCATCCCCATAACTATAAACATCATGCCATGCTATTTTGCCTCAAAATGTTTCCAAAACCTCTTTCTGCTAACAAAATGTATCCATCGTCTATTTCCAGGATTGAATCCCATTTATCAGTTCTCACTCCAACCAATTCCTCTGAAATGTGTTATGATCTTTCTTCTGAGCCTCTTGCATTTTTGCAAAGCATTATAATTAAATTACTAAATTTGTGAAAATGACTCATCTTCTTGCTTCAGATCATAGTAGAAACACAATGGAGAAAGAGCCTAGCATATAGCAAACAAATATTTTTATTTTTTTAATAAAGGAATGATTGGATTCTGAATCAGGAAAAATGCTGTGTACCATTGTTGAAATATAGAACAAGCAACAACATTATGAATTCATATTTAATCCTCCAGGTATGAGCTCAGTGAACTTATAAATGTTGCCACTGGTTTCTGACATGGGTAGTCTATCTTGTTTTGCTCATTTACACTCATGATTGAAATATTGGTCAACAGGCATATCCTCTGTTCACAGTGCATCCATGAACAGCCCACAGACACTGTTCACAGTGTCCTATGAGAAGAACTCCTGATACTTCAATGGAGACTTCAAGTTGTATGTGTTCCTTCGTACCCACAAATAGGTGTAAACTTATCCGATGACATTTTCGGAGATAGACAGCTTCTGGTTAGAATGCGTACTGAAACATTTTGAGTTTCTGATTCTCATGTTTAGCTTTTTGCAAGGTGATATAAGGCAGTAATTGTTTTTTACAGATTTTTCAACACAATTTTTAATGGTATATGAGAAAACCAGCACACAAATACTGAAAGACACATTCTGATGCCAATTGAATTCTGAAATGTTATTTATATTTTAAGGAAGTTGTGTATATTGGAATGAGGAAATTAGATGTTAACCTTCAGATACTGAAAAACATGATTTTTTAATATTCTGAATTTATAAATGCAATTGGAAATTATTAAAGTTCTACATTCAGTTAAATTTAACTTGGACAAGAATTGTATAAAATACATAAAGGTTTAAGAATGTTTAAATATGTGAATATATTCTATAATCATTAAATGACTTCGACCTTAATGGGCATAAATGATGTGAATCTATAGTCTATATTTCACACTCCTTAATTTGTGTATAATACAAAATATTTACAGAAAGATATTACAAAAGTCATACATTCAAATTATTCTAGGGTATCTTTTTTTGCAACAATTTCTTGTGTCTTGTATCAAAAAAAAAAAAATTCAATCTAGAGGGCCTGACGTTGCCTAGCATTTAGAGTGTGTCAAATCAAGCATTGTATAAGTGCTATTAATGTGAAACTATTTATACAATCTGGGTTATAAAGAAGCTAAATCTTTAGATGAAGATTCACAGCTGGTAGAACTGCTGCCACCCTTGTGAATTACAGTTCTTGAATCCCACAGTCATTATTATAATTAAATCCTAGTAATCAATGTTGACTGACTGTCTTAGCTCATATGGTAAGGTACAATTTTACTAGACTATTGCAATCATCACTAAAATGTGACAAAAATTCAAAGCTTCCTTAACAGGAACTTTTCACTCTTCCTAATTATGTGGAATACTTCATAACATGTACATCTTCCTATGATAACACGTCATGTTTTGGGGGAATCCAGTGAAAATAATGCTTCACAGTGTTAGGAGGTCCTCTTTTATTAGGACATTGACTTTTAGTTATTTTGAGTGTTTGTATATAACTGTGGTAATGCATTTTGAACATGTTTTGTTGAACAAGTGTTACTTAATGAAAGCAGATCTTATTGTGCATCCAGACAGAAGATTAGATTTAATTTCACTGAAAGCAAATAGGATGTCCATGCAGCCACGGAAGTCCACCATGTTCTTCTGGTCATGTTATTCTCCTGTCTTCATGGAGATGTCCTTCACACTTTTCACCTTGACACCCTCATTACTAAATCCCCCCTCCTTCTTAGGTGGCAACTTCAGGAAAGTCAGAAACAGTCCAGAAAACCTCCACCAGCTCCTACCAGCAAATGTGTCATCTGCCTTGCGTTGGTTCCCTATTGCTATTGCAACACATGAGTACAAAGGGAATAGACTAGAGCAAAAAATGCCATGTTACTGTGCTGGTGGTCCAAAGTTCAAATCAGTCTCATTGGGCTAAGATCAAGATATCAGCAGGGTTGTCTTCCCTTTGGAGGCTCCAGTGGAGAATCTGTTTTTTTTTTTTTCTATCTCCCAGAAGCTGCTGCACTAGTAGGCTCATGGCCCCTTTCTCCATCTTCAAAGCCAACAGCATTGGGCTGTCTTTCTCACATGGCCTTGTCCATGATTCTCTTTACCCTCTTCCTTTGTGATCACGTTGGATGCAGGCAGATGGCCCATAATATATTCCTGATTTAAAGTCAACTAATTAGAAACCTTGATTTCACCTATAATCTTAATTCACCTTTTCATATAACATAACCTCTTTATAGTTTCACAGGATTGGGATGTTCTTAGCTTTGAGGGGACATATTTTTCTTCCTGACAGATACCCATATCTTGATCCACAGAGGAAGCCTCCCTTCTCACCTGTGTCAGTTCTGTACAGTATCGGTTGACTGGCACCCTATGGCCCAGTGGAAGTGTTCATTTCTGCCTTCCAAAGTCTATACAAACCAAGGTTAGAAAAGGCAAATCATTATCTCGCTAATAGTGTTCTTAATGTTCAACTCCTAAAGAAGATATGAATTCACAGTTCTCGATTCTGAAGTATTTTTAGGTTAGATTCCTCTGGGACGCATACCATACTTTTCCTGACTGACCTGAAAGCAAGGGTGGGGCTTTAGAGTTGTCAAACTACTAATCTCCTAATTTGCTGTGAAACTAATGTATAAATTGATTAACTTTGCTGTTCATCAACATAGAAAGCAATCTTGCATCCAATCTAGCCAAAGTCAATATGTCTAAGCTTCTTTTTTTTAACACATCTAAGTAAAAATTGAAATTGTTATGCCAACATGGAAAACAAAATTTTAATTTAGACATAGGCCAATAGAATTAACTTCATCCAAAAATCATAATTGTTTGCCAGTAAAGTGAATGCTTACAAGATAGCAATTTTGAAGGAACTTCTAAGGGCTCAAAACATTAATATTAAAGTCAAATCTTATACCTAAAATTTCAATACTTTTCAATTATCAAAATGTACATTGCATTTAAACATTACATTTAGAACCTAGAGAAGGCATAACTTATATTAATAAATCACTTGTAACCCTTTGACTGAGTTAATAATATTCTTAGATTACCAGGAGAATAATACAATAACATGCAAAATCCAACATCAGCATTGCAAAGCCCCAGATCAAAACATGTAGTGTCAACCTTGCAAAATACAACTGTGAGTTTGCAGATAAACAAGCCAAGGTTTCACGGTGGATATCTTATGAGAATGCTACATTATGCAGATCCAATTATAAAGGAGCACAATATGACATTCGTAAAATAACTTTACAAAGTTCATCTTCTTGGTCATTTACAAAGAAATTTAATTTATATAGCTTATAACATTATTTTTCAATTTTTTGTTTAGATCCAGATATTGTGTTTATGTTTAATATTTGCAACTTCCATTAAGTTATATTTTTTGTTTTATTTTGTTTTTACTTAACATTCACCAACAAAGCAGACCTTGGTGTTTATAAATGATTAAAAACTTGATCATGAACCCCACTATCAAATGCTTGTTAATAAGAGACAATAGCAAGCTTTTAGATCATGAGCTAAATAATTGTTCATTTTCTTAAAGTAAAAGAAGATTGTATAGATCAATAAACTTAAATATTTTAATAATACCATAACCAGTGAGTTAAAACAAATTACTAAACTGAAACAGGGCATGGTATTTGGATAAGCTGATGAAAAAATTGTTTAGCTCTATAACGTACTATATTCTTCAAGTTGTCTAAGCAATAAATGCTTAAAATCTTCTCCATAGCCTTCCTAGAAAGGTTATCCTACCCATTTAAATTCCCTAAAAGAATTGTAAATCTTCTTTTATATGGGTAACCTTGGGAAATGAGGTATGAGGAGATTAAGAAAAATACCCATATGCAGAGGCATATAGCCTGTGATTTGAATATTATTAGAATAAATTGAGAGGATAGGTAATGCTGTGCACAGTGTGATTAGTGCATGCCCTTCAGTATATAAATGTTTTAAAAGCAACCTATGAATTAAAGTTAAAAGGGCACCTGGAGAAATCATCTACAGTAATAGAAAAGAAAATTAAGATACAGGCTTGAGATACGCAGAGTAACAAAGTGAATCTTATGGGAAATTTAAGGGTAGAAAATGCTTTCTCAGACATTCCATGACCCAAGTTAATTGACAAAACTTTCTCTCAAGCAAGCCGAGATGAGAAAAATGCTATGGTGTGTTTATAAAAGAATTTCCCTGAAATTCTCATATTTGGGAAATATATACACTGGTAGTTGAGCGTGTGAGTTAGTTCCATGCTTCAATAATAATTCTATTCATTGGTAAATTGATAGTCAAATTATAAATTAAGACTTTGGGGGTCTTAATCTCTTTATCTGTAAAATGACAATAATAGTTATTACCTTGTAGTGTAGAGTCATTACCTAAAGGATATTGTATAAGAAAATTCCTTGAGTTTTACATGTACAGAAGACTGTATCTCTTGTGAATTTAAGAATGATAACATAGAGCTCTCCCTTCTCCTTCCTTTCTCTGTTCTGGATAGGATCAGATTGAAAATGTGCCAACATAGCATTTTTAGGTTCTGCCTTGTTCTTTATCTGTTATTATTTTACTTGATTTATTCATGGATTGCTGCTATATAAAATCTTTCACCACACTTGTACAGCTGGCATGTAGCAGTGTGGAATAAGTGCTTTCTAAAACAAAACCAGGTCATCTATGGTTGCAACTGGCTCAGGAGGAAGAGTTTTCTGTCATTGAAAGAATTACATGACAAGCTCATCAGAATACTCATCCCCACAAACACGTATGGGGCATACAATCTATGTGAGGCAAAACTGGATACAGAAATGAGCCTCTGCCAGGTGTGGTGCCTTATGCCTGTAATCCCAGCACTTTGGGAGGCTGAGGCAGGATGATCGCTTGACACCAGGAGTTTGCGACCAGCCTGGGCAACATGAGATATTGTCTTTACAGAAACTACAAACATTAGTTGGTCATGTGGTATACACATTTAGTCCTAGTTACTCTGGAGACTGAGGTAGGAGGATCACTTGACCCCAGGAGTTCCTGGCTGCAGTGAGCTATGATTGTGCTGCTGCACTCCAGTCTGGATGCTAGAGTGAGACTCTGTCTCTAAAAATAATAAATATGTAAATAAATAAATAAGAAAATAATGAGTTTTCTTCCTCATTGTCAAGTAATATTTGAGTCATAGGTTGAAGGTAGAAAAAAATGACCTGTATGTTTTTTTCTCTTTAATAGATTTCAGGATTCTATGTGGTAAAAAAAATGCAATAATAAGTAAGGTTATTTTGTAACTAACCCCATGAGGAACAGAAAGAGAATAGAAGGCATTAAAAAGACAAGAAGGGATATTCTGTCTCCACCTAAAATATAGAATGCTAGAAAGAGTGACCCTTTCATGTTAGTAATCAAAAAAAGGCAGCTATACTAAGAAAAAATCCTATTATCCTGGGCCCATGAGAGAGATGCAGATACAACTCCTGGGATACCAGACATGGATCTGGACCAACAAATAAAAATCCATAGATAGATTTATTAGTTTTTTTGTTACATAACAAATGATCCTAAGTTCATTGGCTTAGCACAGTTATTGTATCACAGTATCTGTGGTAGAGGAGGTTGGGCATAGTATAGCTGGGGCATCAGCAAAGCTGTAATTCAGGAGTTGACCAGGACTGCATGCTCCCCTGAAGGTTCAACTGGGGAAGGATCCATTTCCATAGCATATCTGTAACCACCTGACAAGTTCTTCCTGCTGGTTACACAAACAAAGACCACAACACTGCAGTACAGAAAATATTTAGTAGATACAAGGTCAGCCAAACCACATAGGATATGGAGTTAGTACTCAAATCAATCCTCATCCAAAGCTTGTAGGTTGGAGGTTTTTCAAAGACCGTTTGGAGGAAGGAATGAGGGTGGTCAGGTAATGGGTGTTTGCTTCCGACTAGTTGGGGTGAAGATAAAATCAGAGAGGGTTGAAGTTGTCCTCTTGAGCTGAGTTGCTCCTAGGTGGGGCCGCAGGAGTGGGGTTGGCAGGTCAAGGTGGAGCCATGGGGGTCAGACATGCAGAAACCTAAAAAGTGATCTCATAAGACCAATCTACAATAGTGAAGCTGCATATTTTGTGACCAGCCTACACCTTAGCACCTCCTCCTGGCCTAATGACTTTTCATCAGCTTTACAAAGACAGTTGAGTTTTGGGGGAGGTCTATTATTATTCAAACCATAAACTAAATATTTCCCAAAGTTAGTTTAGCCTAAGCTCAGGAATCATTAAGGGAAATTCATGATGATGGGTGGGTTAAATCAGATCTCTTTAACTGCTATAATTTTCTCACTGATACAATTTTTGCAAGGCAGTTTCATGCTCATGTTGGGAGAATGTGTTTTCTTGTAGCTCTAGAATTGACAGAAGCTTGCATCTTCAAAGCAAGCATTGGAGAGGGTGGAAGAGAGGGTGGAAAAGCGAAAGAGAAGACAGACTGGCAAACGTCTTCTAACAAGACTAAGGCTTTTAATAGCATAGCATAATCAAAAGAATAGCATGCCCTTACATTTTTAATATTTCTATTTGTTAGAAGCAAGTCCTTGGTCTTTCCCACAATTCTATTATTTAGAATAGGATAAATAATAAAGAGTAGGTAGAACTAAGAAAGCAAAATGAGAATGATGGTAAGTGTAATTCCAATAACATCAATAAAATTTTAATAAATGGCAGTGATCGAATCACTCTAATTCAAAAGCAGAACTTGTCAGATTGAATTAACAAAACACCTGGCATGCAATTTCCATGAGAAGTCTACATTAAATATAAAGACACATAATTAAGAGTTTTTTTCTAAGTGAAAATTTATACAGCGTAAATGCCAAACAAATCTGGGAGAGTTACATGGATATCAGAAAATGAAGAATTCACAGCAAGAATACCAGGGATAAATAAGGATTCTATAAAATGGTAAAACGATCAATTCACACACAAAAATAGCAATCTTTAACTTTCATGCTCTCAACTACTAAGCTTCAAATGCATAAATCAAAATCCAACAGTTTGGAAAGAGGAAATAAGCAAATCTAAAATTGCAAGTGGAATTTTCAGTACTTCATTCTCAGAAATCAGAAAACAAACAAAATCCCAGTATTGGATTTAAACAACACTATAAGTAGACATGAGATAATTAACATGTACAGACACACCATCTAACATGAGAATTCACATTGTTTTTGTGTATACATCAAATATTCATGAATACAACTGATATTCTTGGTGATAAAACATATATCAACATATATAAACAATTTAAAATCATACATTTTCCTCAAAGTTGAGAGAGGAAAAAACTAATACAAAGTATAATATGTTTTCTGATGGAATTTAATTAGTAATAAAAAACATGTGTCTGCAAAAAACTCTAAATACTTGGAAATTAAGCAACACATTTGAAAATAACCCATGAATCAAAAGGAAGTCACAGCAAAAGCTAGAAGTGTTCGAAATTGAATGAGAATAAAAACCAAACACATCTAAATATGAGAGAGGCAGCTAAGCCCGTGCTTAGAGGGAAATGCAAAGCATTAAATACTTATATTAGGAAACAGTAAAGATTATGAATGAATCCTTTAAATTCCCACCGAAGCAGGCATAAGAAAGGAAATAAGAAAGGTCGGCACAGAAATCAATACAACTGAAGAAGGAAAAACAAAAGAGAAAAATAACTGGGAGGAAAAGCTGCTTTGCTGGAATGAAAGATAAATTTATGTACTTCTACTCATACAGAGAACAAGGCGTAGGGGGAGTATTCTATAAGGGAATCTTATGATCCACATTATAGCAATACATTGAATACATTTTAAATGAAAGGGGAAAATTATTCAAAATACCAAAACTCACTGAAGAAGAAAAACATAATTGTAATAACTTATTGAATATTTATACATTTACTGAATATTTATTAAGGAAATTGAATTCACAGTTAAAACATTTTAATAAAGAAATCTCTAGGCCCAATTTGCTTTACCAGTCGAAGTTCTTTCAAATAATCAAGTACAAAGCTATCCCATGCATGCAAACTATGACAAAAAATAGAAGAGGAGAAAACACTCCTCAACTTATTCTAAAAAGTCCGGATGCCATATAACAAAAGGAGACAAAGACAAATAAAGGAAATCCACACACTGATAACCCTCATAATGAGAAACAAAAAAAATTTAATGATGTATTAGTACTTACAAATCCAGCCATACACAAATGTTAATACATTGTGATTAAATAAAATTTATGCAAGGCATGTAAGGAGGGTTTAATATTTTTGAAAAATGAATTGACTAAGCAAACAAGAAAACTAAAAACAAAAAAATATTAATATCAGAAGAACATCAGAAAAAGCATTTAAGAAAATGAAAGTCTGGGCGCAGTGGCTTATACCTATAATCCCAGCACTTTGGGAGGCTGAGGCGGGCAGATCACCTGAGGTCAGGAGTTTGAGACCAGCCTGGCAAACATGGGGAAACACTGTCTCTATTAAAAATACAAAAAAAAAATTAGCCAGGAGTGGCGGTGGGCACCTGTAATCCCAGCTACTCTGGAGGCTGAGTCAGGAGAATCACTTGAACCCGAAAGGCAGAGGTTGCAGTGAGCTGAAAATGCGCCATTACGCTCCAGCCTGGCTGACAAGAGTGAAACTCCATCTCAAAAACAAAACAAAACAAAACAAAAAACTATGCAATCCTGATAAAAAAAAATCTTAGCAAACTAGGAATTCAAGAGAACTTTCTCAGTCTGAAGAAAAGGAATTTAGGAAAATTCAGCAGCTCTCCATATTAATATATTAATGGCGAATTATGGGATATTTTCATCCTAATGTCAGAAAACAAGGTAAGAATGTCTTCTCTCACTATTACTCCTTGTCAAGGTTATGTTGGAAATCCTAGCCAGTGCAACTGAGCAATAAGAAGAAATCAAAGGCACATGGATGAAAAAGGAAGAAATAAATCTGCCTTACTTGGCAGATGATGTCATTGACTATGTACATAATCCTAAGTGTAATGGTTAATATTGAGTGTCAACTTCTTTAGATTGAAGGATGCAAAATGTTGTTCCTGGGTGTGTCTGTGAGGGTATTGCCATAGGAGATGAACATTTGAATCAGTGGACTGGGAGAGACCCTTTTCAATCTAGGTGGGCACTGTCTAATCACATACCAGCACAGCTAGGGTAAAAACAGACAGAGGACTGTGGAAGGAATAAATTGGCTAAGTCTTCTGGCCTCCATCTTTCTCCCATGCTAAATGTTTCCTGTTCTTTAACATGAGATTCCAGGTTCTTCAGCTCTGGGACTCTTGGACCTACACCAGTGTGTTGCCAGGGGCTCTAGGGTCTTCAGCCGCAGACTGAAGGCTGCACTTTTGGCTTCCCTACTTTTGAGATTTTGGCACTCGGACTGGTTTCCTTGCTCCTCAGCTTGCAGACGGCCTATTGTGGAACTTCACCTTGTGATCATGTGTGTCAATACTCCTTAATAAATTCCCTTTCATATATCCTTCTATCTTCTTAGTCCTGTCCCTCTAGAGAACCCTGACTAATACATCAGGTAAATAGGATATAAACTATATATAGATAGTACAATTGCATTTATGTATATAACAATAAATGATTGGAAACTAAAATGTGAAGTAAAACGCTATGTGCAAAGACACAAAAACATGAAATATGAAGACATAAAGCTAACAAAACATGCACAAAATGTGTACGCTGAAATAAAATATTTAATGAGAGAAACTGGAGAAGAAGATTGGTACAAAGTTGGTCCTTCTAGGATTGACCTCTGAGTTTAACACTAACCCCCAAAAGAATCACAGCATGGATTTTAGAAAAATTGGCAGATATTCCTAAAATGTGAAACCTGTGAACCCAGAAAAATCAAAACGAGTTGGAAAAACAGAAACAAGAAAGGTAGAAAATCATTATCCCTGATTATATTTCTTGCTACAGTATTCAAAAAAACTCACATATGACAACTTCATTTGACTGTCAAACAGTTCTGAAAGGTAGATATGATATATTATTCTACTGTTGAGATAACTGAATTCTAAAGAAAGGAATGTGTTTCTTAATTAATTTTTTAATTGAAAAATGAAATTGCATATATTTATAGTGTATACCATGATGTTTTGAAATATGTATACATTGTGGAATGTCTAAATTGAGATAATTAACATATGTCTACATCACATGCCTATCATTTTGTCTGTCTACTCTCTCAGCAATTTTCAAGTATACACTACATTGTTATTAACTATAGTCACCGGGTTGTACAATAGATTTCTTAAATTTAGGAAAGAATTTGTTTTAACTCAGATTGGACAAGAAGTTCAAAGTATTATTCAACTCTGGGTATATTAGTGTGTTCTCACACTGCTAATAAAGACACACCCAAGACTGGGTAATTTATAAAGGAAAGAGGTTTAATGGACTCATAGTTCCACATGGCTAGGGAGGTCTCAAATCATGGCAGAAAACGAATGAAGAGCAAATGGATGTGTTACACAGCAGCAGGCAAGAGAGTTTGTGAAAGGGAACTCCACTTTATAAAACCATCAAATCTCATGAGACTTATTCACTACCAGGAGGACAGTATGGGGAAGACCTGCCCCCTGATTCAATTACTTCCCGTTGGGTCCCTCCCATGATAGATGGGAATTATGGGAACTACCATTCAAGATGAGATTTAGGTGGGAACACAGCCAAACCATATCACTGGGTTTCTTTAGTTTAAGTAGTATGTTCTTTCCAACACATCATAGTTCATTAGCTCTTAGAATATCTGAAAAGACAGCCATTGCATCACACAGTCCTGCAACACACCTGCATCTACAGGTAGGTACAGTGCCCACAGGTGATAGCCCTGCCAATGGATGCCTACTACTATTTTCATGGAAGAAGCTAATGACAATCAGTATGAATTAGAGTTATTTCCTCAGTATGAGAAATTCACCTCCTATACTCTTAAAAACACGAAGGTGTTCCACAGTGATTATGTTGTGAAGAACCCAAATCTAGAGACATTAAAAACATGCTCCAGGAACTGTGAAGTAATTGCTTAGCACTGTTGGTTCTCTTTCTCGCACATTTTGGTATAACTCTAATGTGCTTATAAAACTCATTATGCTAAATACACTGTTGCAATTATTTATATATGAAAGTGGTAGAGGCTGTATCAAACATATGATTCACTGATTTCATGTAAAAAGGCAGGCATCACATTGTGTTTATTCAATTTTATCAGTATTTCACCTGAAGAAGTATTGGAGCAATCAGCCCAAAAATAACAGCCGTATGACCTGTTGTGAAAACAAAGATGAATAAGAAGAGGCTGTTTAAATCAATGACTGGAAAGTACAAAGATGTAAAATACAGAATGTTGCAATCATAATAAAACTGAAAATGACTTACTAGTAAATGTTGCAGTTATTTCTTTGTGTGAATGTGTCTCCATTGTGTGTGGACCCTTTGGCGAAAAGTTAAAAAAATTCTTTTGCCATCCCAATGCCTGTTGCATAGATGTTTAATAAAATTAGCAAGAAATAAGGAAGAAAGTGAGGAAAGATGGAAGAAGAGATAAAAGGGAAAGAGAGAGAAAAGAATGTAGGAAGGAAGGAAGAGAGGTAGGGAATGAAGGAAAGTAGGAAGGTTTGGAGGTAGGAAGGAGGGAAGGAAGAAAGAAAGGAAGAAGGGAGGGAAGGAAGGAACAGAGGGAGGGAGGAAAGAAGGGAAAAAGTGGGAAAGGAAGGAGGAGAGGGAGGGAGAGAAGGAAGGCTAGGAGGGGTGAAGGAGAGAAAGGAGAAAGGAAGGAAGGGAGGGAGGAAGGAGGGGAAAAAGAAAGGCAGGAAAGAAGAGAGGGAGGGAGGGAAGAAAGAAAAGAAGAAAAGGGATAAAAAGGAAGGGAAGAAGGAAGGAAGGAAAGAACAGAGGGAGGGAGGAAGGAGGGGAAGAAAGAGAGAAAAGAAGGAAGCAAGTTCAGGAGAAAGCCTATATTAATTAGAATTTGAACAGTTAATGGAGATGTCACAGAGAGTGAAGGATTTAGGCTCCAGCTTAAAGTACCCATTGACTTAGTGTCACAGTAGAAGGGGAGGGAGAAAGAAATAGGCAATCAGTTGATATTCCAAGAGGGAAGAACAGCATTTTACCTAATTTTGATTTAAGGAAAAATATCCTGACCCAGTGTTACTGAGAAATTCAGTGCTGGCATTTTGCAGTGGTTGGACATTGATAAATAAAAATACAATCAAAAGTACGCCCTAGGAGGAGGACTATGGCGTTTAGGCTTGACGAAGTTTGGAGGATGGTGTGCAGTGGGAAGAGATTTATGAAGAAAGACACACCAGGGGGCCTTTGCCCTATGTCAATTTTGTCATCCTTGATGCATATGGTTTTCATTTATGGAGATGTCTAAATAATGAAATGTTCTACTCAACCCGTCTTTCTAGGTGTGAAATAAGGGTCAGTGTCAATACCCTGACCTCAGGGCATCCTTTCTGAAGCTCCAGGACCCTGGATAGCATCACGTGTCAGTCAGGGGCTGTGGGCTTCCCTAGAAAGGGAGATGGCACAACCTCTCAGGTTATCTGGTTCTCTGGTCAATGAAAATTCTCCAGCATTCATGTGAGCCCTTAGCAGCCAAGAGAAATGCATCTGGAGTTGGGTGTTGTCATTATGTTTAAATTTATTTGTGATTATGAAGAGATAGGGTATAGTGGTATTTCTTCGTGTGAGTGTGGAAGGAAAATATCTTCGGCCCCCAAAATCACTAAGCTAAAGGGAAAATTCAATCTGGGAACTACTTAGGGCCACCCTGCCTCCCAATTAATCTATTCAAAGTCACCCCTGTGCTCACTGATATAAATGCATATCTGATTGCTTCCATTGGAAAGACTAATTAGAAACTCAAAAGAATACAATCATTTGTCTCTCAACTACCTGTGGCCTGGAAGCCCCGTCCCCATTTTGAGCTGTTCCGCTTTTGCTTCGAGTTGTTCCAACTTTTTGGACCGAACCAATGTTCATCTTACATACGTTGATTGATGTCTCTTGTCTCCCTAAAACGTATAAAACCAAGCTGTGCTCTGATCACCTTGGACGTGTCGTCAGGATATACTGAGGTATCATGGGTACATGTCTTCAACCTTGGCAAAACAAACTTTCTAAATTAACTGAGACCTGTCTCAAATTTTCAGGTTCTCAGGAATGATCTAAGGCACTTTACTTACCAATTTTTATCGTCATGAACTTTGAATTTCATGAACTCACCTTAGCTTTGAATATGGTTCAGAATTAGAGAAGGACAACTTGTTCTCAATGCTTATTTATTAAAATGAATTGCCTACAATAAAAAGTGTTTCTCGACAAGGTGTTATATTTTCCCAGCTCTAATTGTCAAATCTGGTAGCAGTTTCATACTACGTTATTCATTTGTTACAGACTTGAAGTACATTTGGATATCCGGCATGTCAAAACAGGTAAGTTTTACTGAGATACAATTTGCCAGTAGGAACTTTTGGGTGTATATATAATTATTCTTTATCTTGATTTTAGTGGTGGTGATGTGATTACCCTGCCTTGTTAGCTAACATGGTAACGGACATACTCTTATCAAATAAATCCTAAAATTAACATCTGAGTGATGCACCATCAAGTCAATCGATGAAAAGGTTAATGGACACAAATGCATTCTTTGAGTGATGCTGAAAGCTGTTGGATTTCCACTATCCGTGCTGTGCTGCTATGGTTAATACTAACTATGAAATGGTTACTACTACCCATGCTATGCTGATATGGCTACTAACAAGCCAGGAATGTCTCTTCCACTCACAAAGTGCTTTTGCTTATTTTTCCTCTTCATGACAAATGCACAAAGTAGAGAAATTATTGCCTCCATTTTGCAAAGAATGAAAGGAAGTGATCTTTTAGACCTAAAATGCCCCTTCCCTCCTACATCTTGAGCAGTGTCAGGAGCTAGAGCGAATTGAAGACCATGGATTTTCATTACAATGATGGACTGCCTGAGCATCTCTGCTAATATTTTACTGGCCTTCCTTATGGCACTTTCTTGGTGCCCTGAATTCTTGAGAATGGTTTCTATGATCTCTCGAGGCTGTTCTTGTTTCTCTGGGGTCATATCTCTGAAAATTAATATGGTAGTGCAGAAAATATGATGTCAGTTACCTACAATTTATCAGAACTGTTTCACCTACAGCTTTGCACTCTTACTGCCTTTAAAGGGTCTGATACCCTGAGGGGTACACAGTGCACAGGAAACCCTGGCTGTTGAGTTTCAAGAGAAAGTTGGAATCAGGATCCAAATACGCCCAGGTAGGAGGTGTATTATTCACCAGATTAGTTGATAAAATACAGGAAACCCTGGGTTAGTGAAACACCTGGGTGCAACCTGGGCAATTTTGTATATATGCAACTTCCCAACTCTTGTTGATACGATTGACAACAGAAGTCACACATTGCCACAATTAATTTGGGGAAATAACAAAAGCTCATCCCCATGCTTATTAAAACATAAAATTATTGTAGCTATACTTTCTTTTGTTTTGGAAATGGAATCTTGCTCTGTCGCCCGGGCTGGAGTGCAATGATGCTATCTCAGCTCACTGCAATCTCTGCCTCCTGGGTTCAAGCACTTCTCATATCTCAGCCTCCCGAGTAGCTGGGGTTCCAGGTGCCAACCACCACACCCAGCTAATTTTTGTATTTTTAGTACAGGTGGGGTTTCACCATGTTGGCCAGGCTGGTCTTGAACTACTGACCTCAATTGACCTACCTGCTTTGGCCTCCCAAAGTGGTGGGATTACAGGCTTGAGCCACTGTGCCTGGCCTACCTATACTTTTAAATGTTGCTTTAATTGAAGGTCACCATCCCCTTTTAATTGAGACAATCTGTCTCTTCTTACTTTGGTTTATATTTGAGACATGCCACCTGTATAGTGGACAAAAACAGAGAAAAAAGAGACAAAAGAAAGATATTCAGATGCTAGCTGGCCAACAGTTTATCTGCATGTCCTGAATGAGTTACTTTGCTTTGCCTTAGCTTGGCTATTCTGGGAAATAGAAAGTGAAATTGACTAGAAGTGCTTTCTTGAAGACTGAATTGGGAAAGGTCTTTGAAAGCACCAGGCCCATAACAGCATTTTGAACAATTTTCTAATTTTCCTTCCAGGTGGCACTGAAAATACTGGGTATTGTGGGGAAGAAGGATTTACGAACACATTCCATTTAGAACATCTTAGTTTTACCTGTGTGTTTTAACCTTTCCCCCACTCCTGTTTCTTTCTTGTTCTCACGTTTCTTTCATACAGGCTGTTACTTCTTAGTCAACAACATCTACAGATCCTGTCCTTTGCACAGTTTGTGAGGCTTAGCCTTAAAGCTGTCATTGCCCTCTGGAAAACGAAAAATACTAATAAAATTTCTTGGGGAAATTTCATATATCTTGCATAACTTTTACTCTACCTAAACTAATTTGCAATAATTTGTTCTTATCAACAGCCCTGTTAATATTTCTACGTGTCTACTGTGTAATGAACAAAGCCTGCTTCAGGGTTAATAAAATAGTAAAAACTAAGTTAAGAAAATATACGAAACTTTCGTATTTGCAGACTTTTGGATTGCTGCCAAATGTGTGGGATATTATGCCTCAATGTTGTTAGAAAATATGTTTATTTAATAAGTGCAAGTTGGGTTATGTTTTAGGAGACTTAGACGATGGAGACCAAGTTTAATTCTTTTCTTTCTTTTTTTCTTTGAGACGGAGTTTCCCTCTTGTTACCCAGGCTGGAGTGCAATGGCACAATCTCGGCTCACCGCAACCTCCTCCTGCTGGGTTCAGGCAATTCTCCTGCCTCAGCCTCCTGAGTAGCTGGGATTACAGGCACGTGCCACCATGCCCAGCTAATTTTTTGTATTTTTAGTAGAGACGGGGTTTCACCATGTTGATCGGGATGGTCTCGATCTCTTGACCTCGTGATCCACCCGCCTCAGCCTCCCAAAGTGCCAAGTTTAATTCTTAAAGGGCTTGCCTTAAGAATTGAACTAGATCTCCATTATTTTTATAAATCACATAAAGTAGGTTCTTTAGGAATTAGGGCTTAAAATTGTTCTTTGATTATTTTGCCTAAGCAGGGTTCTTCATATAAAATATTCTGTTATTTTACAATTAATGCAAGTGGAAGCTTGCCAATTTATAAACACCCAAGTCAACACACTATTGTTGAAGTCTTAAAGTATATAGCCATTGAATTCACCCTAAGTGAGGGGGAATCAATTCATTTATTTCAAACACTTTCAGGTGCTACTAAATTAAATGTGTTTTGATGTCATTAGGGGTCCATCTACTGCGTATTGTTTCAGTGCAAGCACGTACAAACATAAACCCTATAGGCTATGGAAAGATGAATAGGATAGAATCCCTTATTTCCAGGGGCTTGAAAACCAAAGGGAACCACTCACATTTCCAAATAAGCCAATCTCATAAGATGTTTTCGTCTTGGTTATCTTTGTGGTTTTCTTTCCCTTCTTCCATCTCTCTCTTTCTCCAAAATAGAACTTCCTAAAAGAAATCGATTTGGCATATGCCTGCTTCTACAAACCAGACATACTGCTTACATTTTTTGTCCAATGTTTTTACATAAAAAGACAGGGCTTAGATGTCTGTTCCCTTTCTAGTCTGTTTTCTACACATCCCTGCTCCAGATATTAAAACTATGAGATATGAAGGATTACCAGCAGAGAATGTCCAATCAGCCCTGAAAGCGGCCAATTAGCAACTACCAGCCTGTGTTAATTGCTGCCACAGTCCTCCTGGGTTTCAATCAGCACCTTAGGAAAGCAATCAAAGACCTACTGGGAAGGAAAGGCCATGCTTTTATTCACGGCCAACGTTTATTGACAAGATCCGACCTTTAACTATTTGATATTACTGATGGGGCTGCAGAGTGCTCATTCTTGGAGAATTACCCACAAAACTGGAGAGACTGCCACAGAGAGAAGGGTAAGGTGAGGGGGAAGATGTCTTTGGTGTAACTGTCCAAGGTGTTATCTAATAGCCTGTAGCTCTTGACTATGAGTTGTCCAGCTCTTTGGTGTTTTTGAACAAAGAATTGAACAAACCATACAAACAAAAGTAGCAGAGGAATTAAACTCAGGAATGAAGCAGGGGAAATAGGAATTTATTAAGTGAGAAAGTATTCTGCAGGGTGGGAGTGGGCCTGAGCATGTGGCTCAGGGGCCCAGTTACAAAGTTTTCTGGGCTTTAAGTAACCCATTTAAGGTTCTTATCAACTATTTCTTATCTGGGTGAAGAATTTGGTCTGTGGTTAATTAAAGGCTGAGGTGAACTGGTGCCATATGCAGGTAAAAAGATGGTCCCCGTTTGGTCCATGGCCAATCCAGGGGCACGCTCCCTTCCGTCTGAGACATGGTAAAGGAGAAGGTTGCAGGGAAAGTACCTTTGATCCTTTGTTACTTGGTCTGGGGAAATGGGGTTTTTCCCTTTTGGTTTAGCTTCAGGAAGTCTGTGTTAATTGGCCGTAAGTTCCCTGTCCTCAGACCCTGGAGTTTTCCTTTTGATTCCGTTTTGGGAATTCAGTGTGAATTGGCCTTAGATTTCCTGCCTGCAGACCTTGGTGTTTGTTCTTTTAGGAAGTTAGTGTAAATTGGCCTCAGATTCCTTGTCCCCAGATTGTGGTGATTTTCCTTGAGTCAGTACAAATAGGCCTTAAGTTTCCTGCCTCCAGGCCCCGTTTTCCTGTCTCAGAGGCAGTGTGGTTATTGCAGCATAAGGTCTCAGTCATTTGCTTTCCTCATAAATGGTTTAAGACCTGTGTAAAAAACCATCTTTAATACAGAGAGAATAAAAGAGAGCAAATAATGTTTACATGGTTTATTTAGGAAGATTTCTCTCTTTGAACATTAGGTTCTTTCAGACATTATTAACACCCTAAACATTTGGGCACTTCATGCAATGATACTCATCAGATGTGTTTATATTCATCTCCACCATCAACAGCAGCAGCAGCAGCACCATTTTATGTTACCATCATTTTCATCATTCATGCAGGAAGATCAGTATAGCATCGTGTTTAAGAGTGTAGGCATTGAATATAACTCATTATCTACATTCTTTCATGAGTCTATAATGACAATGTCAAGTATTATGAACAATGCATATGGGAAATAGGAATGCCATTTCAAATTGGTCTGATCTAATCAGGGGATATTGAGAGAGACTTCTCTGACAAAGTGACACTGGAGCCGACACCTAAATTGCATGGCTAGGGATGCATAAGACTAAGAGGGGCAGAGAGGAGGCAGTTGTTCTGGGTGCAATCAAAGCTGTTAATAAGTTGAGGTGGTGCTTCAAAGTTGGGAGGAGGAACTCATAGTTGCAGAGAGGACAGAAGCCCAGAGGGATATGAGATGTGGAGGATTACTAGTTCAACAGAAATAAGGAAAGATTATCTCTTCTGCATTGTTACCAGCTCCAGGAGAGAGGAAAGCCCTGTCCAGCCCGGGAATGTGAACTCAGAAAATCCGAGACAGGTCTCAGTTAATTTAGAAAGTTTGTGTTGCCAAGGTTGAGGATGCACCCATGACACAGCCTTAGGAAGTCCTGACAACATGTGCCCAAGGTGGTCAGGGGACAGCTTAGTTTTACACATTTTAAGGAGACATAAGCCATTAATCAACATATGTAAGAAGTATATTGGTTTGGTCTAAAAAGGCAGGACAACTTGAAGCAAAAGCAGGAACACCTGAAGTGGGGAGAGGGTTTCCAGGTCACAGATAGGTGAGACAGAAACATTGCATTATTTTGAGTTTCTGACAAGCCTCTCCAAAGGAGGCAATCAGATATGCATCTACCTCAGTGAGCAGAGGGGTGACTTTGAATAGAATGGGAGGCAGGTTTTCCCTAAGCAGTTTCTAGCTTGAGTTTTCCTTAATGATTTTGGGGACTCAAGATATTTTGCTTTCACAGAAGGCTCCATAAAGAAAGGCAGCTCAGTAGGGCAGGAGGGGATTCACTGTCTGCTAAGATGGTAAGGGCACGTAGGAACTTGCAGATTCCTTGAGACATGGCACAGAGCTACTAGACTGAATCTTTTCAATAGAACCAGTGAGTCTGCATGTGACTACACTCCTGGTGATTCTTCTTCATACACGATGATAATGTTGGAATGTTTAACAAGAGGAACTGTGAAGAAATAGTAAGGAAGCCTGTCATTCTAAATGCAGTGCCTCAGATGGTAGGAAGCCCTCCAGTGGAGGTGTGTTAGATTGGGCTGCCATAACACAATAGCACAGACAGGTGGGTGGCGTAAGTAACAAAAACATTAATCTGTTTACAGTTTTGGTGACTAGAAGTCTAGGATCAAGATGCCTGCATGGTCCAGTTCTGGTGATGGCTGTCTTCTGTGTTGCAGAAGACCACTTTCTCCCTTATCTCCTCATGTACAAGGGAGAGAGGGTGGGAAGGAGGGAAGAGGAGACAATTCCTCTTCTTATAAGGCCACCAATCCTCTGGGATGAGGACCCCATTCTTATGACCTCATTTAATCTTCATTACTCCCTCCTGAAAACCCTATTTCCAAATACAATCACATTGGTGGTTAAATCTTTAATGTATGCATTTTATGAGGATACGATTCAGTCTACAGCAGAAAAGGAGGAGAATTCTGTTCATGGCAGCCATCTGGCTCAATATCTTGTATGTTTACCATGTGAAAGGAAAATATTTTGGGCCCCCAAAATCAGTAAAATAAAAGGAAAACTCAAGCTAGAAATTGCTTAGGGAAAACCTGCTTCCCAATCTATTCAAAGTTATCTCTCTGCTCACTGAGAAAAATGAAAATCTGATTGCCTCCTTTGAAAAGGCTAATCAGAAACTCAGAAGAATACAACCATTTGTCTTTTACCTATCTGAGACCTGGGTAGGTCCCCTCTTAGTCTTCCTGCATTTGCTTCAAGTTGTTCCGCCTTCCAGACTGAACCAATGTGCTTCTTTCCTATATTGATTGATGTCTCACTGTAGCAGGAGCGGCTGCGGGAAACAGATCTCTCGAACACGGAATAAAGGAGGGAGGAGTTTATTCGGATGGGAGACTAGGCAGTAATTTGTCGAAAACCCAGCTCATTTCACAAAGGAAGGTTCTGCCTTCATAGCTTATACTTTAGTTGTCACATGTGGAAGAATCGCAGGTTTATAGCTTTAGGTATCACATATGACAGGGTTCCGGTTTACAGTTTTAGGACTCACATGTGAAAAGATCTTTGGTTTGATCTTGTTTTAAGTAAAAATAGTGCCTTCTGGAGAGTTTCTCCAAGGCCTAGCCTGTCACCTATAGGAAGGTAAAACCGGAGGCGCCAGTCAGTCAACCTTTTCTTCTATTGAAATGCAGCATGATAGCCAAAGGCTTCATCTGAGAAGCCTGGGTCTCCCTCTTCACCACCTCTCCCTGAAATGCATAAAACCAAGCTGTGCCCCGACCACCTTGGGCACATGTCATCAGGACTTCCTGAGGCTGTGTCACAGGTGTGTGTCCTCAACCTTGGCAACATAAACTTTCTAAATTAACTAAAACCTGTCTCAGATTTTTGGGGTTCACAGCCGTTAGCTCAGGCCATGACTTTGCAGATTCAGCTTAAGGAGATCAACTCTAAGCTCAGAAAGCTTGTGCATATAGTGAAGAGAGGTCACCTCCAGGGGTCTGCAGTGCTCCTCATTCAGGTGGCTCTGGGTCCTATAGAGAAAGATGGAGGGTACCTTTGAAGCAAGTAATGTATGCTGAATCTGAACTTTCAACAAGTTTTATATATGTATGATTTTATGTATGTCTTTATGTACACACCAAATCTAGTCATTACAAAATTAGTCACATACCTATTTGGACACGTAAGTATAAAAACATTCTATAATCATGCTTTAATATATGCATATTATGCATAATATATAAACTCATATATGTTGATATGTATATTTTATGCAAATGGTATCATGCCAAATGCAAATTCCATATTTTTTTGTTTTTTACTTGATAGCACATATTCTAGAGCCTCCCATATTGGTAGATAGAAAACTGCCCCACACTTTTTCATGGATTGTACCAAAATTTAATTAAGCCACCTTGCATTAATTGACATTTAAGGTATTGCCAGTTTTATGCCATTACAAATAATATTGCAATAAATTCATACTAATAGTTCATTTCACTCCTGATCTGGTATAATGGGATGGATTCCTAGACATTGAAATTCCTGACTCAAAGGTCATAGGTATTTCTAATTTAGAAAGGTATTATCAATTGTTCTTTTTAAAAATGGGCTGCCTCTGCTCTCATCAAAATGTGGACAGCCTACTTCCAAATTTATTGATCTTTCTAATGTAATTCTATTTTAATGAACATGCTGAGGTTAACCCCATTTAAACATACTCTCATCAAAGTAATATAGAAATAGGTCAGGTGTGGTGGCTTATGCCTATAATTATAGCACTACGAGAGGCTAAGGTGGGAGGATCACTTAAGCCTAGGAGTTCCAGACCAGCCTGGGCAAGATGGTAAGACCCCACAACTTTTCTTTACAATAAAGTTAGAAACTAGCCAGCATGGTGACACATACCTGTAGTCTCACCTACTCGGGAGGCTGAGGTAGGAGGATCCCTTGAGCCCAGGAGTTTGAGGCTGCAGTGAGCTGCATTGTGCCACTGTACTCCAGCTTAGGTGACACAGTGAGACTCTGTATGCAAAACAAAAAAAGTAATATAGAAAATTATATTTTTCCTTTTAAATATATGTATATACGTATGTATGGTTATATATATGATATGGTGAGGCTTTGTGTCACCACCCAAATCTTATCTTGAATTATAATCCCCATAATCTCCATAGTCTCCACATGTCAAGAAAGAGACCAGGTGGATCATGGGGATGGTTCCCACATGCTGTTCTTTTGACAGTGAGTGAGTTCTCACAAGATCTGATGGTTTTAAAAGGTGCTCTTCCTCCTTCGCTTGGCACATCTCCTACTTGCCACCTTGTGAGGACAGCGCCTTGCTTCCCCTTTCCCTTACACCGCGATTGTAAGTTTCCCAAGGCCTCCCCAGCCATGCTGAACTGAGTCAATTAAATGTCTTAGGTCTTTCCTTCACAAATTACCCAGTCTCAGGCAGTTTTTTTGTTTGTTTTTGAGACGGAGTCTTGCTCTGTCACTGGGGCTGGAGTGCAATGGTGCAGTCTCAGCTCACTGCAACCTCCACCTCCTGGGTTCAAGCAATTCTACTGCCAAGTAGCTGAGATTACAGGCACCCACCACCACGCCTGGCTAATTTTTTTGTATTTTTAGTAGAGATGGCATTTTACCATGTTGACCAGGCTGGTCTCGAACTCCTGACCTAATGATCTGTCGGGCAGTTTTTTATAGCAGTATGAAACTGGGCCAATACTATATATATATATATATATATATATATATATATATATATATATATCTGATTTGTATGTATTTTATATTAAATACTTGTTATTATATATATATATATATATATAAGTACAATTAAACCATGAAAGTCCCTTTAACAACTTTCCCAGTGATGGGCGCTTAACTTGCTTACAATGCTTCCTTTAACTAATGATACAAATAAAAATTTGTATACAACTGCAATAAGAGCTATTGCAATAAAATCTGTGTACATATCCATTAGTCCAGCACTGTCATTAAAATGTGAGCCACATATGTAACCTTAAATTTTCAGGTAGTAACTAACATTAAAACAATAAAAGATAATGGGAGAAATTATTTTTTAAAATATATTTTGTGGAACCTCAATGTATACAAAGTATTAATAGGTTAATATGTAATCGGTATAAAGCATCATTAATGAGATAGTTCGTATTCTTTCTTTCCTACTACAGTTTTGAAATTTGGTGTGTATTTTTGACCTTAGGGCACATATGTGTTTGAAGCTGGTATATTTCAATTGCACATGGCTACATGCAGCACTTGTTGCAATTATATACAGATTTTCATTTAAGGTAACCTACTGTCATCTTATCGCACCATGACCCTCTGTACACCAGCCTGTGTGCATTTATTCTACATACATCCTATGTTCATGCTTTGCAATATGGGAGTACCCCTATTCCAGAGGATAAACACTGAAAAATGGATATTCTTTATCACACAGCATTTGCACGTTTAACACTGATATAACCCAGGGACCGCTAAGTCCAGATGCATGCTAAGCTTTCTATAAACTCAGTGTTCCCAGCATTTTCTGCTAATTAGAACATTTTATGAACCTATGGTAGGATGTTTTCAAGGGATAACCTTGCGCAAAGAATACTGCTGAACATGATCCAAAAATATCCCCAGATGTGGCCACACTGAACCAATGCCCTGCTTCATCTGAGACATGGACTTCTTGTCATGGCTGAAAGCTGCAACAGCTGTTGCATTTACTGTTAATTTAGGCATTATGAAATTGGCCACGAAAATGTTATTAAAAATTTACTAAGAGAAAGCCAGTGGTCACATATTCAGAGAAATCCTAAAGCCCTGCCGCTCCCCTATTGCCAAACTCTCCTTAGGTCTCTGATGACCTTCAGTAGTTTATAATTAATATTATATAAGGCTTTTGGGTCACAGACATCCCAGCTCATTTTAATCTATGAAGGAGAAACCACTGCAGGATACTCCCTTATGGGCATATATTAAAAGTTACTTTATTTCACCTGAGTAGAAAAACTGCAATTAAACCCTTGGCCTTCAAGTGAGCAGAACTAATTAATTAGCTTAAAAGGGCATCTGAAACATCTGAGGAACCTTATAAACGTCTCACCTTATTTGACATCTGCAAAGAGTGACATGCTTTAACTAAAGCAGCATGTTAAGGATGATAGTAAACTTAACCTATTTCTGAGCCACACTTTTCCTAGCAGTAGACATGACGTAACTGAAGAATAGACTCTCCATGCAGAATTTACATTTGTCAAATGTGATGCTTAAGGCATGAAAGAAAAGCACCTGTGATATAATTTGTTTCAGTCAATGTCAATGCATTGATAGAGCAATGTACAGTTACAAACATAGTCCACTGTATGAAACATCTGTCTACCAGCAGGAAATGTTTTTTGGTTTATCTTAATTTACCAAAGAATATTTATGTGATTACAGGAAGCGCAGAACAGAAAATGTTATATAAAGGATATAAGTTGTTGATATTAGTTAACTGTTCTTGGAAATAAAGATTGGTGCTTGGGAGCCTTGAGAATATGGTTAACTCCAGGGGAAGATCAGTATGTATGTTGTATTAGTTTAAAGGGCAAGACAAGTGAAAGAACACCATGCAGGCTGGGGGACAGTACGGGGTTTATCCAGGACAAAGAATTTCCTCAGCTGGGTTGTGATATATAAAAGGCGACACTTGAAGGACACCTAAATTATTTTTTTAGTAACTAAAAGGAATTTATTCTGGGTATAGTAGCTCAGGGCTGTAATCCCAGCACTTTTAAAGGCTGAGGCAGGTGGATCACAAGGTGAGGAGTTTGAGACCAGCCTGACCAATGTGGTGAACTCCCATCTCTACTTAAAATACAAAAATTAGGCAGATATGGTGGCATGCACCTGTAATCCCAGCTACTCAGGAGGCTGAGGCAGGAGAATCACTTGAACCCGGGAGGTGGAGGTTGCAGTGAGCCAAGATCATGCCACTGCACTTCAGCCTGGGCGACAGAGGGACACTCCGTCTCAAAAAAAAAAAGAAGGAAAGAAAAAGGAATTTCTTATAAAATAGGTAAAAATGTATTTGGAATATGAAAATAAAACTTTTCCATCAGCGAAAGAATGGCCTCCCAAGGACAAACAGGTAAATGACAAACAATTAAAAAATATATATTTAGCAAAAGGAATGAAAAATCATAAGGACATAAGCTTCAAGTATTATACAAATAAGACATATGTGCACATAACCAGTGTTAACAAACTGAATAGCTTTTATGAAAGAAGTAATGAGAATAAGATAATAGACTTTTTCTCTTTTCTATAGATGGCTGTAGCATATTTCTGTGATTAAAAATCACAATTGAAAAACAGATTGCTATAGTTTTTTAAATAAAAAATTTAAAGCTCCATCTCAACTCAGTTAAATAAACCTTGAGTAACTAAAGAAACAACATATACATATAATTCATTCATTGGTAGTATCTATGCCAAATGACTAATTAATTCAGATTTAATTAATGACAGATTTGTCATCATTGAAACAGGAGTTGGTTTGATCTTCATACATTTCTTTAAACAACTTGCTTTAAAAAGTAATAACATATTTATGAGTACTTAAACCATTTTAGAATAGCAGAAACTACAAAAGAAATCTCAATTAAGTCTCAAGTGCTAGTGTGTTAATATTAAATCATATCTTCTACTTTCATAAACTGATTCTCCTAAGTGAACCTACAAGGAAATCCTTTAATGGTCTATACATAGTTACTCTCTGCTATTGGAAATAACTTGATAACAAGGAAAGTTTTTATAATTCATTTATCTTATTAATTCATAATGCCCTCTTTCAAATTCCCCTGGCAATTTATATTTCACTATGTTAAAACTCAATATTAATGTGTCTTAAGACAAAGTTGTATTTGCCTTTTCTTTTGAGATGTTATGGTAAGAATCAAAACAATGTCCAAGATTCATTCTCTTCATTCTCATATTCTCTCTCTCTCTCTCTCTCTCTCTCTCTTTCTCTCTCTCTCTCTCTCTCTCTTTCTCTCTCTCATTTACAACTTTAGATTACAGGCTGGCATTTTTAATTACCAACATGAGTGTGAATAATATGTTTTAAGTAATTTGTCTCACAGGCTCTAGAAAACATGAAGTTTTTAAAAGAAACCATGGCACCAGTTTTGCATTTCCAGAGTTGTACCATTTTCTTTTTCGCAACGACTGTGTATTAAATGTTTCCAGCGATTGCTGTCAGCTTGTGTTCTGTGATAAATCGTGCCTGTGTTTCTATCTGAAGGTGTTAACTGATGGGGCAGAAATAACACAAGTGCAGTGAGGTCTGTGTCCTACCCACTAGGAAGTGACAATAGGAAGGCAGGTTGTTTTCTACAAACAAGTCATGGTCTTACTACCCATAATTTCTCTCGATACTTGGGTCTAAATTCACAACAGTAACAGTATGTAACTAGGGTGTTACTAGAAAACATATGAATCCGCTCAAAATCATAGCAGATTTTGCATTGTATATAGCCCTGAAGATAATGACTTTTGTCCTTATCAATGACTTTTCAGTGTGGAAAAATGCATTACAGTACACACTTTTGAGTTTCAAACATGTACTCAAATAAAACCAGATGAGTAAGCATTAATTAATCAATAGCAAATGTACATTTCAGATCATGTTCATATAAGCTTTGCACTCAGGAGATAGCTAACGTTAATTGACATCTTATTTTGCAACCAACTGTCTAGTCAGTTTGACTTGCATTGATTCATTCAGTCCTTGCACTATTCTGTGATAAGATATTGTTATGAACTTCATGCTTTTCCCCCACCAATTCAAAAATTGAAGTCCTTACTCACAAGGTTATGGTATTATGAGGTGGGGTTTGGGGGAGGTGATTAGGTCATCAGTGTGGAGCCTCCATGAATGAGTGTCCTTATAAAAGGGACCCCAGAGAGCTCCCTCACCCCTTCCACCATGTGAGGACACAGTGAGAAGGCACCGTCTATGCACCAGGAAATAAGTCCTCAACAGATACTGAATATGCCACACCTTGATCTTGGACTTCCAGCCCCCAGAACTGTGAGCAATAAATGTCTATTGTTTATAAGTCGCCATGTAAATGGTATTTTTGTTACAGCAGCCAGAGCTAAGACAGATATTATTCCCACTATTTTTTTTTTAGATGAGGAAGTCTGTTGATTTTTTAGAACAACAGTCAAGCAGGTGAGTGATCAGCACTCCTAAGTGGCACATCTCAGAACATCTCACCTTGACTCCTCTGGGTTTCATCAATGCAGCACATTTCCAAAAAGCAACATAAAATGAAAACAAGAGCATAATGCTAAGTGGGGAAAAAAACAACAACAAAAAACTTCTCAGAGAATTGTATATGCCTTTGCATAACATTTTTATTTTATTTTAATTGGCAAATAATAATTAGACATATTCATGGATCACAGTCACGTTCTGATATACAGTGATCAGATCAGAGTACTTGGCATATCCATTGCTTCAAACATTTTTTTTTTGTTAGGTACATTTAATATCCTCCTTTCAGTTATATGAAACTATATAACATTATCGTTAGCTATAGTCACCTTACAGGGCTATAGAACATTAGATCTTATTCCTCCTATCTCGCAGTAATTTTGTGCCCTTTAACAAATATCTCCTTTCCCCCTTTCCTACTTCCCTTCCCAGCCTCCAGTATCTTCTGTTTACTTTTTACTTCTATGAGAATGGCTGCTTTTTAGCATCCGCATCTGAGCAAGACCGTGCAGTGTTTGGCTTTCTGTTCCTGTCTTATTTCACTTAGCATAATGTCCTCCAGTTCCATCTGTGCTGCCGTGAATGAAAGGACAAGATTCTAGACAGAACTCGTTAGTGGTTACCAGGGGTGAGGGACAGAGTGTGGGGACTGCTGAGATTACAATAATCCCCTTAGAGGGAGGTGTTTGTGGCCATGCAGTAGTTCTATATATTGGTGGTGGTAGAGATTACATAAATATATGCCTGTGATCAAACTATGACACATACACACACACACACACGCAAATAAATTCTAAATAAAGTCTCTATACTGTATTGATAACAATTTCCTAGTTGTGTTATTGTACTGTAGTTATGCAGGATGCTATCACTGGGGACAACAGAACAAAGAATACATACCACCTCACTGAACTTTTATCTTTTTTTCTTTTTTTTTTTTTTGCAACTTCCTGTGGATCCATAACTGTTTCAAAATAAAAAGTTTCCAGAACTCTGTAAGTGTTGCCTAATATCAACCCCCTTAAGTCCATGATGCTCTTTTACCCAGGACAGCTAAAAAATGGGGCATGTCGAAATTACACTTAAAATTAATATTTGAAAGAAACTTTCTTTTACTATCCTAGGTAATAAGTTAGTTTTAAGAATTAAAAATAGAGGCTGGCCATGGTGGCTTACGCTTGTAACCCCAGCACTTTGGGAGGCCAAGGTGGATGGATCACCCAAGGTGAGGAGTTCAAGACCACCCTGGCCAACATGGTGAAACCCCTTCTCCACTAAAAATACAAAAATTAGCTGGGCATGGTGGCAGGTGCCTGTAATCCCAGCTCCTCAAGAGGCAGAGGTTGCAGTGAGCTGAGATC